>NC_051068.1:65557334-66157334 GCF_004664715.2 Peromyscus leucopus
GGTGTTCTCCTGGTGTCCTCCATCCCCTTTAATTTCTATATCTTTTTGTCCTCTCTTCCTTGGGATGCCTCTGAGGGGAGAAACCTCTGATGAAGACCTCCAATTTAGACTCTATCTCTGCATAATGTCTAGGTGTGGGTCTCTGCATCCATTCTCATCTGCTGCCAGAGGAAGCCTCTCTGATGATGACTAGACAAGACCTCATCTATGAGTATAGCAGAAAAGCCTTAGAAACATTTATTTATTTATTTATTTATTTATTTATTTTATTTATTTATTTATTTTATTTGTTTGTTTGTTTGTTTATTTAAGACAGGGATGCCAGGTGATGGCACATGCCTTTAATCCCAGCACTGGGGAGGCAGAGGCAGGAGGATCTCTGTTAGTCTAGGCCAGCCTGGTCTACAAAGCGAGTTCCAGGAAAGGTGCAAAGCTACACAGAGAAACCCTGTATTGAAAAACCAAAAAAAAAAAAAAAAAAAAAAAAAAAAAAAAAAAAAAAAAGACAGGGTTTCTCCATGTAGCCCTGGCTGTCCTGGAACTCACTATGTAGACCAGGCTGGCCTCAAACCTGGGGATCTGCCTGCCTGCCTTTGCCTTCCAAATGCTGGAATTAAAGACTTGCAGCACTACCACCACCTTTTTTTTTTTTTTTTTTTTTTTTTAACTACTTAGTCATGTTTGGTTCTACCCTATGTCTCTGGGCTATCCAGTCTCCTGTCCCTGGCCATCTAAGCAGTGTTAAGCATGAGCTCCCTCTAGTGGAATGGGCTTCACTTTAAATCAGACATTGGTTGGCCACTCCCACAAGTTCTGTACCATTATTGATCCTGCATATACTGCAGGCAGGACAGATTGCTGGTGTAAAGTTTTGTGCCTGGGTCGGTGTCCATACCTCTTTTAACAACCTGAAAAGTACCTTCCTGCACCAAAGAGACTAGAAGATAAGGATGAAGGCTCCATGCAGGCATCATCTCAACCTTTCTATGTTCAATGAGCTGTGTTGCCCTAGTCAATGAGCTGTGTGGATGTTGCCCTAGGCAATGAGGCTCTGCTGTCAGTTTACAGGAGCATCCCTCTGTCCTAGCATCAGCCTGGGTTGTTTGGGGATCTCCACTGGACCCCTGTAGTGGGTAGCCATTCCAGCTTGGTTCTGGAAGTTCCAACCCCCATTGAGACTCTGGCAACTGTCACACCTACAAGGCGGGGCGAGGGGTGGCGCCTGGGGACCTGAGAGCTGGATGGGCGAGTGCTCGCTCTCTCGGTGCCGGGACGCTGACCGGTGGAGATTGACTGTGCAAAGCTCCGGAGAACACCGCTGGACTGCGATACACCTTCCCCAGACCCTGCGACCTACCCATTACTTAATTTGTGAGTTACGCCATTAAATAAATATCCTTTTAACTACGTGGAGTGGCCAAAATAATTTCTCCAATATCTGGCGCTCACATGGGGCAAACTCCAAAGGCCTGGGCGGCTCCCGCCGTCTCCTCCCTAGCTGGCGGGTACCTAAACCCGCCTGCAAAGTTCCATATAACCAGGAACACCTACAGGGTTCCATTCCCGAAAAAGGGAGCAGCTAGTCCGATCTCAATGCCCTAGCTTAGCCCCAGACCAGCGAAAGAGGCAGGAGAGTGCTAGCTCCGATTTCTGCCATCTCCGCCATTTCCGCCATCTCCCTCTGACTCCAGCCAAGATCGCTAGCAGGCCCTGTTTCGGAGCTGTACCAACGCCACCTGCTGGCTGAAAAGTGCTACTACACGCCCCCAAACCCACGAAAGTTAAGCATATTGTTTCAAGTAAAGGTACTTGATAATTTTACACCTTAAAATTGACTAACAAATTTTGAGTAATTCGTGTAATATGGCCGACAACATTACCTCACAAGAATTTAAAAACCTTTTTGCCTGTATGATGAATGACATCTTCCTGGAAATATACGACATTCCTAAGGCATATCTGGGCTATACCATTTTGGCATTCATCATAATAATTCACACAGTGTTCAAACACTGGTTTAAGAACAAAGATAAGTCATTATTGGGACTGATACAGGCTTTAAAAGATAGCAATGAAGGCTTACAGAAAAAGATTCTCTCTCTGGAATCTGCTTTAAAAGATAGCAATGAAGGCTTACAGAAAAAGATTCTCTCTCTGGAATCTGCTTTAAAAGATAGCAATGAAGGCTTAGAGAAAAAGATTCTTTCTCTAGAATCTGCTAATCAGGATTTACAAAACAGGCTTGTACCCAAAATTGATTTTATTGATAATAAATATGAATATTTAATGGATAGAACACTAACTCTCCAGAGTGAAGTTGTGGCTACTCAGACAGTATATAAGGAAGAAAGATTATCGTTAATTGATAGGATAAGGTCCATGGAATCATGTGTTTCTGAGGAACATAAAAACTTCTATGATTCCATGAGAAATATGGAGTCCCTTGCAAGAGAGGAGGTTCACTCCCTAGAACAGACCCTAGGTGCTCATTTGCAAGCCCTAGAAGAAACTCTCAGTAAACATGACAAGGGAACTAATAAGCAGAAATTCAAGACCATAGAGGTTGTAACATCTCCAAATGGCTCTCATACAATGACTTATCCTGTTATTGTCCATGAGAAGCCAGCAGATGACACACACCCCAAGCCATATATGACATATACATTACAACCAATTTCAACAAGGGACTTTAAAAATATAAAGGAAGCAGTAGTTACGTATGGGATACACTCCACATATGTAAAACAGATGTTAAATTCGTGATCTACCTCACATAGAATCATTCCAGATGACTGGCATCAGTTAATTTCAGCTGTTCTAGAATATAGCCAGCAGTTACAGTGGAAAAGCTGGTTGAGAGAAGAGGCAAAAAATTTAGAACAACAAGGTAAAATCAGAGGTTTTGTGATCTCCCAAGATCAAATACTTGGTGAGGGATGTTTCACTGACTGGAATGTACAAGCCACTTATGATGAGCATACAATATCCCTATGCCGTACAGCAGCTCTAAATGCTTGGGAAAAAATTCCAGAACCTGGGAAACCAACTGAGGTATACACAAAGATATTTCAGGGACTGCACGAACCCTTCACTGATTTTTTACAAAGACTGAACAGAGCTATAACAAGAGCTGTGTCAGACAAAGAATTAAGAAAAGTATTAACTGAGTCCTTGGCGTTCGACAATGCTAATGCAGAATGCAGAAGAATACTTACACCATTAAAGATCAGATCAGCTCCTTTGGAAGAATGGATTCAATATACTAATGGTGCTCAGTCTCTTAACTACAGTAATGAGGCTTGGATAGGAGAGACAAATCCCAGAGGTGAAAGAAGGTCCCGTGTTACCAAATGTTTTAAGTGTGGTACACCAGGTCATATAAGTAAAAACTGTACATGGGGTACTCCTAGAAGCAATACTCCTTCTAGGAATAGCCTAAACAGGAGACCCCAACCACCTCCTGGATTATGTAGAAGATGTGGCAAAGGCCGACATTGGACCAGTGAGTGCAGATCAAAAATAGATATACAAGGCAACCCTTTACTGGAGGGAAACGCCTCAGGGGGCCTCTTGCAGGCCCCCAAACCAAACGTAGTACGAACATTCCCTGCCACTGTGGAAGAAATTCCTCTCCAGGACAACTGAATAAACCAATGCCTAATGTAAAAACCGATACTGCAATGGATGATAAAACAGCTTTGATAGCTGGATCACAGTTTACAAAGAACACTATAAAACAAATATTTTGGCAGACTTCCATAAATGAACAAAGACCAAAGCTTAGAATTCGAATTAATGGCCTGGTTCTGGAGGGCCTGGTAGACATAGGTGCAGATGTGACTATAATTACACCAAAATCATGGCATCCGAATTGGCCTCTTCAAGAGGTAGATGTCCAACTGTTAAGGATTGGCACCCTATCTCAGATAAAACAGAGTTCGAGATGGGTTGAATGCATAGGGCCAGAAGGACAGAGAGGAAGGCTGAAGCCTTATGTAGCAAATGTAGCAGTAAATCTTTGGGGCCGAGATCTGTTACAACAGTGGAATACCCAGATTAAAATTCCTACACTTTCAGAAAAGGAATACAGACCAATGCATGTTTCTAGGAATAATATCATAACGTGCTATAAAAATCAGTCACCAACCATTCAGGCTGTTCACAAACAGAGCACGACTGTTGTTGAACTCTCAGAAGTACCAACTGCCTTACCTTTAAAATGGCTAACTAATAAACCTGTCTGGGTTGGACAATGGCCTTTGACAAAAGAGAAGCTACAAGCTTTAGAACAGCTGGTTCAAGAGCAGTTAAATTCTCAACACATTGAAGAATCTACCAGTCCTTGGAATTCTCCTGTATTTGTTATTAAAAAAAATCTGGTAATTGGAGAATGCTGACAGATCTGAGAGCTATTAATAAAGTAATTCAGCCAATGGGCTCCCTACAGACTGGGATGCCCTTGCCCTCTATGCTACCAAAAGAATGGCCTATAATAGTTATTGACTTAAAAGACTGTTTCTTTACCATACCCTTACAGGAAAATGATAGAGAAAAATTTGCCTTCACAGTACCTAATTATAATAATTCTCAGCCAGTCAAGAGATATCAATGGAAGGTCCTCCCACAGGGAATGTTAAACAGCCCTACTTTGTGTCAATACTTTGTGCAGAAACCATTAGAGATAATTCGTGTAAAGTTTCCACAATCCATAATTTATCACTATATGGATGATATCCTATTAGCTGATCCAAAGTTAGATACATTAGAAAGCATGTTTGAAGAAGTAAAAAAAGTTTTGCCTCACTGGGGACTGCAAATTGCTCCTGAAAAAATACAAAGAGGAGATTCTATTAATTACTTAGGATATAAGATAGAGCTACAAAAAATTAGACCCCAAAAGGTACAACTAAGAAGAGATAGATTGAAGACTCTTAATGATTTTCAAAAGTTATTAGGAAGCATTTCCAACTTATCATGGGAATACCCAAAGATGGACTACAAAATTTGGCTAATACTCTAGAAGGGGACAAAGAATTAAATAATCCAAGAGAATTATCAGCCGAAGCTGAGAAGGAATTGGCTCTAGTAGAAAAGACAATTTGAGAAGCACATGTGGATCGTGTGGATCCAGAACTTAAATGCATTCTTGTCATATTCCCCTCCAGACATTCCCCAACAGGTATTTTGATGCAGAGGGAAGATATTATATTGGAATGGATATTCCTACCACGTAAACCAAATAAGAAATTAAAGACTTATATAGAAAAGATCTCTGATTTGATTCAAAAGGGTAAATTAAGACTTCGCCAGTTGACAGGAATGGACCCAGCAGAAATTGTAGTACCATTAACTAATGAGGAAATTTCATCACTATGGAAAGATAATGAATACTGGCAGAGAGCCTGCAGTAACTTTTTGGGAGAGATTAACAACCACTATCCCAAAAGCAAGAGAATAGAATTCATAAAGAAGACTGAATGGGTCCTTCCTCACATTGTACGACAAAAGCCAATTTCTGGAGTCCTCACATTCTATACTGATGCAAATAAATCAGGGAAAGCAGGATATAAATCAGGAGACTTAAGTAAAGTGGTGCAAAGTCCATATAGCTCTGTACAAAAGGCAGAACTGTATGCCATTCTTATGGTACTGATGGACTTCACAGAACCCTCAATATAGTCACTGACTCTCAATATGCAGAGAGAGTTGTTTTACATATTGAAACTGCTGAATTTATTCCTGATAATACAGAATTAACATCATTATTCATACAATTGCAGGAAATCATCAGAAAAAGGGAACATCCTATATATATAACACATATCAGATCCCATACAGGTCTGCCAGGACCTTTAGCACAAGGTAATGATGAGATTGATCAGTTACTAATAGGTAATGTGCTAGAAGCTTCAGAATATCATAAGAAACACCATATAAATAGCAAAGGTTTGAAGAAGGATTTCTCCATCACTTGGCAACAGGCTAAGGATATTGTGAAAAAGTGTCCTACTTGTTCCATCTATAACCAAACTCCATTACCTGCAGGGAGTAATCCAAAAGGTATACAAAGAAATGAAATTTGGCAGATGGATGTGTTTCATTTTGCAGAATTTGGAAGATTAAAGTATGTACATCATACCATTGACACCTATTCAGGATTTCAATGGGCAACTCCTATGAGTTCTGAAAAGGCTGATTCTGTGATTACACACCTATTAGAAGTTATGGCCATCATGGGAATACCTGTACAAATTAAGACAGACAATGCCCCAGCATATGTCTCCAATAAAATGAGACAGTTCTTTGCTTATTATAATATAAAGCATGTTACAGGTATACCACACAATCCCACAGGCCAAGCAGTCATAGAGAGATCCAATCGAACTTTAAAGGATATGCTAAATAAACAGCAACAGGTAACAATGACTCCTAGAAATAGACTGCATAGTGCTTTATTAACCTTGAATTTTCTCAATGCTAATGAGAAAGGAACAACAGCTGCGGAGAGACATTGGACGACAGACAAAACTCCTGAGCTAAACCAACCAGTTTATTTCAAGGATGTGCTGACCTCAGAATGGAAACCTGGATATGTTCTACGTTGGGGAAGGGGTTTTGCCTTTGTTTCTGCAGGAGAAGAAAAGCTATGGATACCAACAAAATTAATAAAAATTCGATTCGAACAGGAAAAACCCCTTGATGAAGAGAAGCAAAAGATCATCCACCAATGTGACATCTCTACAAGTTGTAAGAAAAATTTAACAATCAAAGGGTGGGGTAGGGTTCTGTTTTTGTCTTTCCAGGATAATGGAAATACCCATCTTCCAAAACTCATAAGGCCTTGGATATCCGGATGTTTACAGCAGAAAGGAAGAATCTATTGGTACCAATCTACACATGGTAAAATCTCACTGTCTAACATCTTTCTCTCTATCAATCTAGAAAAGTTGTGGTTCCAATTCAATTATAGCCAAGCTGGCTTTGGAGATGGAATTGGCTCACTCCTTCTCTAAACCCAAGCATATTGCTAAAAGAAAAGTTTAAGAGATTCTTCAGTCCCATATCAGAAGAGCCCTCTGGTGTGAGACAGAAGGAAACCAATAAAAAGGGACCATTGTCTTCTAAATTCTAATTCTCTCCATGCTTACTCTTGATTTCTCAGAATCCTTTCTTACATGCTATGTCCTCTTTAAATCCAAACCTCCCATTTTTGATAACAAATAAGTTTTTCCAATAGCAATCTCAGAAGTCACCAGAAGGAAGATGGGGCCCCAACAACAACAACTCTACCCAATCCAGAATGATGCCATGGTAATCATCATCATACTACACTTCTTGCCAGAATTTCAGACAATCTTACCCATTACTCTAAAACTTGCTGCAGAACCTACAGTTAGTCTAACTGAGATTTAACTATCTGAGCTTTCTCACAGTACCCAACAGAGATAACATCACCCCCTAAACGGCAGGAAGCAATTCTAAGAAAACGACGCCCCTTCTCCCTTAGGTTTCATAATTCTCAGGGTTATGGATGACGGTTATAGGGTTGGGGGTGGAAGAAAATATTAACTCAGGATTGTAAAAAAAAAGGGGTTGGGGGAGAAGAAATGGAACGGATAGGTATAAGATATGATGGTAAATCATTGTATATACTAGTAAACAAACTTAGTAAAATAGCAACCTTAGATAATTTGCACTGTAATTTGTACTGTTATAGATTCTTATATGTTCATACAAATGTAAACTATTTTTATACTCCTGTTTAAGATAATTTGTATATTGATACAAATACAGAACTATATTTGTTATAATGTACATATATTTCTACTCTTATTTGAAACATTTTTATATTGATACAAATGTAAATTTATATCTGTCATACTTTATATATGTTCTACTTCTGTTTAGGATATTCAGTATATTGATATATATTTAATATTATTGTCATATTGCATATCGCACTATATATTCCTACCTCTGTTATAAATATCTTGTGTATTGTCACAATTTTGAAGTCATCGTTCTTCACCATACATTTGCTTATAGACTGTTTACCTTATTTACGTGAAGCCTTAGTCCTTAGGTTATTTCGATAGATAAGATTTATAGATTTATAGTCGCCTATGCCTGTCATCTCTATAGTTACATTAGTTAGGTTATCCAGATTTACAGATACATAGGTCAGATGGGCAGGTAATCTTCAAACACTTCATAGACCTGGAGAATATGGCATTTAAATAACTTAGAATTCTGTTGACGTGAGACACAATTGCTCCTGGCTGCACCAATTGATCCCGAGAGAATGTTGGGCTTCTAAGACATTTCCATTTGGAAGTTTGTCTTTTGGCACAAAATGGCCTACTGGGCAAAGAACTGCCCTTGCTTTGATGGCTGACAGTACAAATGCAATGCTCTCCTTTCTGGACAAGCGGGACACAAGGAAAGCGACCACTGTACTCTGCCAAGACAGAGTAAGATGGTCTTTCAGAAATCCTGCTTCTGAAAATGGTCTGTCAGATACTCTAGGCCTGTAGCCAATTTGAATGCACCAACAATGCTGAGAAACATTAGGTGACTGTCCAGGCTGCCAGCTGTCTTGGTCTACTCTTGCAAGATTCCCGAAAGTTGCTTGCATCCATCTACCATTTCTCAGGTACCATTATGTTCCTTCTCAGGTCTTTGATGGGATTGAAGACTAGCAGTTATAGTTACAACTTAGTATATATAATATCTTAGATAGAACATATTAAGTATTAGATTCAGGTTCTTTAGGATAGGACACCTTTGAATGATCTTTATAACATGCTGTTTACCTATGCTCTATACTTCTCTGGATTTTAGTATGTGTTTCTTGCTTGATATTGTTTGCATTGGTTGTAGTTACATCTTATCTAGGTCATTATCTCTCATTATTTCTGGACAATATTTGATAACCATTCCTTTGTATATAGTCTTGTATTAGTTTAGAACCTTCTTATTTAGACAAAAAGGGGGAGATGTAGTGGGTAGCCATTCCAGCTTGGTTCTGGAAGTTCCAACCCCCATTGAGACTCTGGCAACTGTCACACCTACAAGGCGGGGCGAGGGGAGGCGCCTGGGGACCCGAGAGCTGGATGGGTGAGCGCTCACTCTGGGCGCTCTCTCGGTGCCGGGACGCTGACCGATGGAGACTGACTGTGCAAAGCTCCGGAGAACACCGCTGGACTGCGTTACACCTTCCCCAGACCCTGCGACCTACCCATTACTTAATTTGTGAGTTACGCCATTAAATAAATATCCTTTTAACTACGTGGAGTGGCCAAAATAATTTCTCCAATAGACCCCCTTAGACAACAACTGAATATATACCAGTCCTGTCATTGGAAGCCTTGCCTAGCACTAAGATATAGCCAGTTCAGACTCCTTATCACCTATAACTAAGAGTCCTCATAGGATTACCCTCACAGATTCCAGGAAATTTCTACTGCACTAGATTTTCACACTGCTCCTGAAATGCCCCCCCCCCAATTCTAGCCATCTCTCCCCATACTCTCTCTTTCCATCCCATCCCCCCCAACCTGATCCCTCCCATTCCTGTCCCCACCCACCCTTAGTCCACCTAATCAATCTATTCTATTCCCCCTTTCTAGGGAAATCCATGCACCCTGACCCCCAGAGCCCTGCTCTTTATTTACATAAAGTACCTAACTTTACTGGGTCTATGAGTTTGTAGGTGGGTGGTCATTACCTAAAGACGACTATCCACTTATTAGTGGGTACGTATCATGTTTGTCTTTCTGGGTCTGGATTACCTCACTCAGAATTATTTTTTTCAAGTTCCATCCATTTGGTTGCAAATTTCATGATGTTATTCTTTTTAACATCTGAGTAATACTGTTTGTGTAAAAATTGAGTAATACCATTGTATAAATGTACCATATCTTCTTTATCCATTCTTATGTTGAGGGACATCTAGGTTATTTCCAGTTTCTGGCTATTATGAGTAAAGCTGCCATGAACATAGTTGAACAAGTGTCCTTGTGGTATGGTAGAGTGTCCTTTGGTTATGTGCCCAAGAGTGGTGTAGCTGGGTCTTGAGGTAGGTCAATTCCAATTTTCTGAGCAGCTGCCATACTGATTTCCATAGTGGCTGTATAAGTTTGTCCTTCTACCAGCAATGGGGGAGTGTTCCTCTTGCTTTGCATCCTCACCAGCATAAGCTGTCACATGTGTTATTGATCTTAGCCATTCTGACAGGTGTAAGAAGGAATCTCAAAGTAGTTTTGATTTGCATTTCCCTGATGGTTAAGGATGTTGAACATTTCTTTAAGTGTTTCTCAGCCATTTGAGATTCCTCTATTGAGAATTTTCTGTTTAGAGTTGTGCCCCATTTTTTAATTGGATTATTTGGGCTTCTGATATCTTTTTTCTTGAGTTTTTTTAATTTATCTTGGATATTAGTCCTCTATCACATGTGGAGTTGATAAAATCTTTTCACATCCTGTAGGCTGCTGTTTTGTCTTGTTGACTGTTGTCTTTGCCTTACAGAAGCTTTTAAATTTCATGAGGTCCCATTTATTTAATTGTGGATCTTAGTGCCTGCTCTAATGGTGTTCAGGAAGTTGTCTCCTGTGTCAATGTGTTCAAAGCTATCATCCACTTTCCTTTCTATCAGTGTTATTGGGCTTTATGTTGAGGTCTTTGATCCACTTGGACTTGAGTATTGTGCAGGGTGATAAATGTGGATCTATTTATATTCTTCTAAATGCTGACATCTAGTTTGACCAGGACCATTTGTTGAAGATGCTTTCTTTTTTTCCACTGTGCATTTCTAGCCCTGTTATTAAAAAAAAAATCAGGTTTCCTTAGGGGTGTAGATTTATGTCTAAGTTTTCAATTCAATTTCATTGATCAAGATGTCTTTTTTTATGCCAATAACTATGTGGTTTTTATTATTCTAGCTTAAAATCAGGGATGGTGACTCCTCCAGGAATTCTTTTATTTTTTCAGGATTGTTTTAGCTTTCCTGTTTTTTTTTTTCCATATGAAGTTGGACTCAGAGGCTTTCAGTCTGAGGATTTGTGGAAACAGGATCAGCTGAGGAGTTGGCAAGGTGAGGTTGGCTGTGGCTTGCTCTGCTTCTCTGATCTTTCACCCCAGTATCTGGCTATGGGTTTTTTTATTATTATTATTATAAGATCATCTAAGATTCAAATAACAGTGTTGTTTCCCTGATTTCTTTTTCAGTCCATTTGTCATTTGTGTATAGGAGGTCGACTGGCATTTCTGAGTTAATCTTGTTTCCAGCCACTTCACTGAAAGTGTTTGTCAGCTGTAGGAGTTCCCTGGCAGAATTTTTTGGCTCACATTTGTGTACTATCATATCATCTGCAAATAGAGATACTTTGACTTTTTTCCTTTCCAATTTGTACCTATTGATCTCCTTCAGTTGCCTTATTGCTCTAGCTAAGACTTCAAGTACTATATTGAATACATATGAGAAAGTAGACAACCTTGTCTTGCTCCTGTCATTAGTGGAATTGCTTTGAGTTTATCTGCATTTAATTTGATGTTGGCTATAGGCTTGCTATAAGTTGCCTTTATTATCCTTAGGCATGTCCCTTGTATCCCTAATATCCCTAGGACTTTTAACATAAAACAGTGTTGGATTTTTTTTTCAGAAGCCTCTTCTGCATCTAATGAGATGATCATGTAGTTTTTTTTTTCTTCAGTTTGTTTATATGGTGAATAACATGTATCAATTTACATATGTTGATGCATCTCTGTATCTCTGGGATGAAAACTTCTTGATCATGGTGGATGATAGTTTTGATGTATTTTTATATTTGGTTCAAAAATTGAGTATTTTTACATCTATGTTCATAAAGGGAACTGGTCTGTAATTCTCTTTCTTTGTTGGGTCTTTATGTGGTTTGGATATCAGGGTGACTAAAGCCTTGTAAAATGAATTGGGCAATGCTCCTTCTGTTCCTATTTTTGTGGAATAATTTTAGGAGTAGTGGTGTTAACTCTTCTTTGAAAGTCTGGTAGAATTCTGCTGTACAACCATCTGGCCCTGGGTTTTTTGGTTTTGTTTTGATTTTTGGTTGGGAGACTTTTAACGACTGCTTCTATTTCACTTGGGGTTATAGATCTATTTAATTTTTTTATCTAATCTTTATTTAGCTTTGGCAAGTGAAAAAAATTATCCATTTCTTTTAGATATTCCAATTTTGTGGAGTATATGTTTTTAAAGTATGTCCTTATGATTCTCTGTGATAAGTTTTGAATCCACAGTTGCTGGGTATCTGCTGCCACCAATGTAATAAGCCAATCAAGCCAAATTAATAAATCCAGGTTTAACGAACAGAGTGAAGCAATCCTGGGTGACCCTTGGGAAGGCAGGGAAAGAGTCACATGGCAAATATAGCTACCAGGCCTTAAGTAATCTGTAAGCGTGTCTTGAGCAGCCCCAGGGAGGGGCTGGCTTTTGGTGGACTTTGAGGGGGTGGGGGAAGGGAATGGGAGGGCAGCTCTAGGGAAGGGGCCGCTGTTTGGTGGGCTTTGAGGGGGTGGGCTTGAGGAGAAAGAGAGATGAGGGAGGGGGGTTGAGGTGGAGCTTCCACCAGAACACTCTGGATTTCCTTGGTGTCTGTTGTTATATCTCATTTTTTGTTTCTGATTTTTTTTTTTTTAAATTTAGATATTCTCTCTCTGCCTTTTGGTTAGTTTGGATAAGGGTGTGTCTACCTTGTTGATTTTCTTGAAGAACCAAGTCTTTGTTTCATTGATTCTTTGTATTATTCTCTTCGTTTTATTTTATTGAATCCACCTGGACCTGGACTCTTTTGGTTGAGAGAGTTTTTTATTGCTGCTTCCACAAGTTATGTGTCTGGTTAGATTGTTGACTTTTGGTTTAATTTTTGTGGTTTGACTGAACCTGGAAATTCTTTCATTCTTTTTAGACTTTTCAATTAAATGGTGGTCAGATCTTTAAAGCATCCCCTATGACATTCTGAAATTTGTGCAGTTGTAATATTTCCCTGCTCACTTCTGACTCTGTTCACTTGCAGCCTCTCTTTCTTTCTTTTGGTTGATTGGATTATTTTTTGTACTCTTCTCAAATAACCATTTTTTAGACACACAGACTCTTTGGGGTTGTCTGTTCTGCACTTTTCCTCCTCCAACTTGTAGTTTCTTTCTATCTAGTAGGTGTAGTTGTTATTTGTTCTTGTTTTGCCAAACTTTTAGTCACATCACTAATTCATTTATTTCTGCTCTTCCTAATTTTTACACATAGGTTCTTAGAGCTGTGAATTTCCTTCAGAATGTTTATAATGTGTTACAAAGGCTTTGCTCTGCTGTGTTCTGGGTTTCATTTAGTTCCAAGAAATTTTTAATTTCTTTCTTGATTTTTTTTAATGTTTCATCACTTAGTAGTATGCTGCTTAATCCTCATGATTTGTATATTTTCTAAAGATTTGTTTGCTATTGATTTTAAGTTTCATTGCATTATGGCATTATGGTCAGATAAGATATAGAGTTATTTCAGTCTTTCTGAATTTGAGTTTTTTGTTTTTGCTTGTTTGTTTATTTTGTTTTGTTTTTTGTTCTAGGGTGTTTTCTATTTTAGAGAAGCTTCCCTGTGCTGCTGAGTAGAACATATATTCTTTGGTGTTTGGGTGGAATAATCTTATCACTTAAGTCCATTTAGTATATAATGTCATTTAATTCTGATGTTTCTCTGCTTATTCTTTGTCCAAGTGACCTGTTAGAGAAAATGGAGTATTGAAATCATCTGCTCTTGATGTTTGATGTTAATCTGTGTCTCTAATTCCAGTAGTACACTTTTTATGAAATTGAGTACACCAGAGTTTGGTGCAAATATGTTTAGGAGAGTAATACCTTCTTGGTTAACTGTTTCATCAATTAAAACTAAGTATCCTTCTTTATCTCTTTTGGTGTGAAGAGATATTTTAGTGTGAAGTCTTTTTGTGAAGTATTAAGATACTAATGTCTGCTCACTGCCTGAGTTCCATTTGTTTAAAATGGTTTAAAGAGCTTTTGCCCATCCTTTTACTCTAAGACAGTGCCTATCTCTAAAGCTATGTTTAATGTAGACAAAAGATATATGGATGTTGTTTATTGATCCATTCAACTGTAGCATGAATCTTAAAAGTTCTTATTAATAAAATCAAACCCGAGGCCAGTTATTGGGGTCAATGCTGGTAGATCAGAGAGACAGAACAAGCCACAGCTATCTCACCTTGGCGAATCCTCAGCTGGTCTTGTCTCCTCAGACTGGAGGCCTCTGAGTCCTCATCCGGAATGGGTCTCAGCTGAACTACTGCTCAAAAGCCTGAATGCTTAACCAGCCAAAATCTTCCAGTTTCTGGTCCTCACGCCTTATATATCTTTCTGCTTTCTACCACCACTCCCTGGGATTAAAGGCTGGCTTTCTGGGATTAAAGGTGTGAGTCACCATGCTTGGCTATTTCCAATGTGGCCTTGAACTCACAGAGATCCAGAGGGATTTCTATCTCTGGAATGCTAGGATTAAAGGTGTGAGTGCCACCATTTTCTAGCCTTTGTATCTAGTGGCTGTCTGTTCTCTGACCCCAGATAAATTTATTAGAGTACACAATATTTTGGGAACACAATACCACCACATTTCCTCTCTTTTTGTCTAAAATTAAAAAAGCTTATAACTAATACAAGAAAAACTATCTTCAATAAGTATATGCAATATACAGTCAAGATTACATTA
Source organism: Peromyscus leucopus (assembly GCF_004664715.2). NCBI lineage: Eukaryota > Metazoa > Chordata > Mammalia > Rodentia > Cricetidae > Peromyscus > Peromyscus leucopus. The sequence goes on from NC_051068.1 coordinate 65,572,081, forward strand.
ACAATGTCTAGTCCATTAATATTTGACAGATCCAGACAAAAAACTCCATTATATATATTAACAATGTCCAGTCCAGTAACATCTGATAAACTCAGACCAAAAAATTTTCATTACTTATCTTATTTAAAACAAGTAGTTCCTTTTTAAAAGTAGATTCCATAATCTCCCTTTTTATCTTATCATATCCATATTTTCTCTTTTTTCTTTTCATAATAGATTCAGTAGTCTACCTTTTGTCATTTTTATATCTTTCCCTTTTTCTTCAGTGTAGGTTCAATGATCCACCTATTTATCTTATTATTTCTTTATCTTTTTCCTCAGAGTAGATTCGATGATCTATCTCATTCAACAGCCTGTGTCTTTTGATTGGTGAATTGAGGCCATTAATTCTTGAATGCCATAAGTTGATTACAGTAAATCGTGTTGCTGATTTTTGGTGTTGCTGCTTGTGTTCTCAGTGGTACTTTGTATTTCAATAATTATAGCTCCATTTTTTCCTACACTCTTTTTGGCTATATCCATTCCTTTCTTCAGCCTGAAATATCACTTTCTGTATTTTCTTTAAGTTTTGTCTGTTGGAATAAATCTATTTGTGCTGTTTATATGATAGGAAGTTTGTCTTTCTCCTTCAATTATGGCAGATAGTTTTGCTGGGTACATTACTCTAGGTTGGCAGTAGTGGTCTTCTAGGACTTAAAATTGTTGCTCCTGCTCCCCTGGGTTTCAGTTTTCATTGAGAAATCATCTGTTATTTTGTTAGGTTTTCCTTTTTGTGTGATTTGCAATTTTTTTCTCTTACAGCCTTCAATACACTTTCTTTGTTCTGTATACTTAGTGTTTTAGCTATTTCCATGAGCCTTATATTTGTGCTTCCTTAAGCATCACTCAGATGTTGGTTCTCTTTGAGCTGTTCTTTGTGTCTTCTTTAAAGTCCTCACCTTTTTGATGAAGTTTATGATTGTTCTTTTTAAGTTTTGAAGCTCATCTAGATAAATCTCATTGCCAAACATTTCAATAGGATTGATGGATCTGTGGGAGAATATGGGAATAGTGACTTGATCTTTCATATTGTTTGTATTTTTTGACAAGATCTGCTTATGTTGACTTTTTTAAAGATTTATTTATCACATATACAGTTTTCTGCATGCAGGTATGCCTGCATGCCAGAAGAGGGCACCAGATCTCATTACAGATGGTTGTGAGCCACCATGTGGTTACTGGGAATTGAACTCAGAACCTTTGGAAAAGCAGGCAGCACTCTTAACCCCTGAGTCATCTTTCCAGCCCTGTTGACTTCTTTTGTTAGGTCTGTGTCTGATATGTATAGAGCAGAACAAGGGGTATGAAGACCAGGTTGGAACTACACATTCAATATGGTTTATGTGGAATGAAGTCAGATGTACACAAGGGGGTGGGCTGACATGCAGCATATATGTGCAGGCCCAAGCCTGCCATTTGTATATGGAAGGGAGGGACAGGAAGACTCACCTGATTATACCCTGGAACACAATGTACAGGATCTGGCTGGGTGAAAGTTTGGAATATGGTAGGCGAGTGGCCTGTAAATTGAGGGTGAGTGGGGTGTATCCCGGCCAGAGCCGGAGGTTATAGGCTGTGCATGCAGGAGTGGCCAGACTAGACCAGGAGACTGGATATGGGACCCAGGATACAGCAGGAGGTGTCATGAGGTTACAAAGAGGGAAGGATAGATGGGATCATCTGACTAGTTCCTGGCTCAGGATGTGCAGGATATGGCACACAAGGAGGTTAGAGGTTACAGGTGGTGGGACAGCATTTTTCTTATTAGTAAACAAATAATTAGTGATAACAGTTGTCTCAACAACATCTCATATAGATTTAAGCCTAATGTCTATGGAGTGTGTTTCTTGGACTATTGAGTTAAAAGACTAATATTTGGAGATACTTTCCTGCTGGGAATTTAAAATATTCAAGTTGCCAAAATTAATCACCTTTTTATAATGTTAAGGCTGGTTGAGGATCTAGTCCTCAGAGGTTGCCTGGGCTCCAGGGAAATCTCTGGCTCCTCTACTCTCTCTCTTACCAGTTTTTCTATTCATATGATTAGTTTGACTGTGCATTTGCTTAGAAACCTGGAGAAAAAGTTCCTCTATGTCGACCCTCCTCTTTGTAGTCTGGACACCAGAAAGAGCTCAGCACATGAAATCTCTATGGCCTCTCTGTAAAAGAGAAAGGATCACTTCACCCAGGTACAGTACATTTGAGAAATTCCCCATAGTCCCCTGAGACCTTGTGGACCTTGGAGGGCAAAAGAAAGGTATCTTTCTGTGGGGCCCCACAGAAGCTCCCTGGTAAGACCTTACTCAAAATCAGAGAATCTGAGCTTGCTTTACCCAGCAGGGCTGCATAATGGGATGATTTGGCCAGGGGCATGGGTACCAGGTGTTATGAAGGGTCTATACTTGGCTATATATTGTGCTTTGATCTTGAAAGGGGGAGGTCTTTTGCCTCTCCCCTTGGTAGTATATAAAAAGCCCATTGGAATAAATCTCCAGGCAACTGGGTATTGATCCCAGGCCCTTCTGAAGGTATCCTGTGTCTCCGTTTTTCTTCTCATCTCTGCCTATATTTCTATCTAACACTTCCTCATTCTTCTCTCTTCAACAAGTCAGAGCTGGACTCCTACCTATGATGCCTGAATGTGGAACTTGGGTACAGAGGATTAAAGAGAAGGAACACGGCAGGTTAAGTGGGCATGCTCAGATAATTAATTAGAGTGCAGTGAATTTCTTTTCTTTGGAAGTGATATTATAAACAAAGAACAGGATAATAGTAGAAGTTAGGCTGCAGCAAATGATCTATCTATCTATCTATCTATCTATCTATCTATCTATCTATCTATCCATCCATGTATCTACTAAGTTATGTCTAAAGTTGTATATAAGTAAGTCATAAAAGTTTTAGTCAAGTTTGAGAAATATAGGCTTTAGGTATGAGGATATGGTGAAGGTTTAGTAGAAAGTAACTGAGGGTAAGAGCAGGTTTTCCCAAGCATGGGATCTTGGACACAGAAGGCAGAGTCTGGCACCAACCAAACACTTTGGACCCAGCCATCTGAGAACAGCAGTAGCAGCAGCAGCAAGAGCAGCAAGCAGCTGCCCCAGCCAGGCAACGGCCTCTGAAACCCAAGGGGTATCATCTTGTCACAGGCAGCAGATGCCGAGAGAGAGCTGGCACAAGCAGCAAGGGTCTGCATGCTTTCTGCTATGAAGGAGCCACAGCAAGGAGAGCACAGTCAGCCAGGGTGCTTGTGAGAGCCCTGGACTGGGCATGGCTGGAGGTTGTGCTCAACCTTGATGAATCCAGCAGAGATGTAGCGGGAGAAGAGAACGGCAAGCAGTGGTGAGCAGCAGAAGCCCGGTGGAGATGAGGCAGCATTCCCCAAGGGTGAAGTAGTGGTGGAAGAAGTGCTGCGGGCTGAGGGTGAATGCTGGCTGAGAGGACGCCTGGGCAAGACGTGCCCCCAGCGTGGAATGGCAGCATGGGAACAGCTGAGGTAAGGCAGAGCTATGCTCTAGGCTAACCGGAGGAGATGCGCTGGAGCCCAGGCTACAACCAAGACCAAGGCTCTGGGCAGGCAGACACAGGAACTGCTGAGATTGATGCAGCCTGAGCTCCCAGTGACAGGTTGTGGCTGGAGACATAGAGCTGCTCTGAGGACAGCATTCAGCCTTGCAAGTGGGACAGTGCACAGAGGACACCAGATCACTGACTGGCAGAGAGGTAACAGAGCCGGGGTGCAGCAGCCACGACTGGCCAAGGCTGGATTTCCTCCCAGACCCAGGGTGCTGAGTGAGAGCCATAGCTTATGGTAGTGGGCAGCATCTTGAACTCCTATGGTGCCAGGCAGTTGAGAGCCTTTGGCCTCAGGACACTGGGGTCTCTGGGTGGACAGGCTGGAGAAGGGAGGTGCAGATGGACCAGGACTATAAAAAAAGTAGACTGAGATGGAGCCAACAGATAAAGTCATGCAACTTCTTTTTGCTGGCAGGGAACAAATGTGTGATTTTTTTTTCTTTTTGGTTTTTTGAGAAAGGGTTTTTCTGTGTAGCTTTGGAGCCTGTCCTGGAACTCACTTTGTAGACCAGGCTGGCCTCAAACTCATAGAGATCCATTTGGCTCTGCCTCCTAAGTGCTGGGATTAAAGGCATATGCCACCACTACCCGGCTACGTGGCTCCTTTAAGAGATGGCTTTCTGGTTTATGCTAGCTGCATGGAGGTCTCTTTTGAGAGAGGTCTGAAGTGGCTCAGCTATGGTGACTGATGTCACTTGGCCCTGGGCCAGAATTTCTAGGGGAAGACTGCCTCAAAGTGCCTCTGTAGCTGAGAGTGGGGTTTCAGAGACTCTGTTTTGAACTAGGGTTGTTGCATGCAAGGGAACTGCAACAAGCTTTGGTACTGAGACTTTTTGTATTTGGAGCTTTTGCTTCAAATTCATTATGACTTGGACAGCTATACAAAGACTTCAGGGCAGCTGATGAGCCAGGCTCTAATCTTGAGCTTTCAGTGGAACATCAAGACTGGTCAGAACTGACTTTTTTAACTTTTCAGATTTCAGAAATGAGACAGTTTTGATTTCACCTGCAACTTAACTGTGGTGACTCATGATTAATGTACCCTCTGTTTTGTTAGTAGAAAATGTAAATAGTTCTATTGAGAAATTGCATTTGGATGTTTGCTAAAGTTTATGAAATATAAATAGTTCTATTAAGAGTTTGCTTTTGGATGTAAGTTTGTGAGAATTGTAATTGTGTATAGTAATATTCATGATAGGATGATGATGTTAACCTGTTAATATTAATGAACCATGGTAGGGTGATGCTAAGGAGTTCTTAGATTTGATGCAGTCGCATCAGGAGTTTACTGATTTACTTGATGTGGTTGTATCAGAAGTTTAATGACTTAAAAAAGGTTTGATGCAGCTAAAACTGCTATAGACATCTTAGACACATTTAAAAAGGCCATTCTATCTTGATCATCTTCTACTCCTTTTCTAGGAAACATAGCAGCCATAAAGAGCAGTTGTATTGCTATGATTATTCAAGCTACTTGCAAGTTCTTAGTGGGAAGGTTGATTCAGAGCTGCATAGAGTTAAGCTCTGTACCCTCACTTGAGACCTTTATATTATTAAGAAAGGGAAATTTGTGGGACCCCAGAGGATCTGAGCTTGTTTTACCCACCAGGGCTGCATAATGGGATGGTTTGTCTAGGGGCATGGGTACCAAGTATTTTTAGGGTCTACACTTGGCTGTACATTGTTTTTTAATCTTGAAAGGGGGAGGTCTTTTGCCTTTCCCCTTGGTAGTGTATAAAAAACCCATTAGAGTAAATCTTGAGGTGATTGGGTATTGATTGACCCTGGGCCCTTCTGAAGCTATCCTGTGTCTCTGTCTTTCTTCTCATCTCTGCCCATATTTCTTTTTTTCTTTTTCTCTTTCTTTTCCTTCCTTCCTTCCTTTCTTTTTCTTTCTTTCTTTCTTTCTTTCTTTCTTTCTTTCTTTCTTTCTTTCTCTCTCTCTTTCTTTCTTTCTTTTACACAGGATTCTCTGTGTAGTTTTGGTTTCTGTCCTGGATCTTGCTCTGTAGATCAGGCTGGCCTGGAACTCACAGAGATTCACCTGGCTCTGCCTCTCAAGTGCTGGGATTAAAGGTGTGTGCCACCACTGCCCAGCTCATCTCCACCCATATTTCTATCTAATACTTTTTCATTCCTCTCTTCTCCCCAAGAACCCTTTGAAAGGTGGGAGCTGGACTCTCACACCTTTCCTTTTCAGTTCTTCTGGCTACATCAGAAAAAAACCTTTAGTTATGGTTATTGAAAACCATGAAAGCCAGTTACACCATTCTGGTGTTTTAAATTATAATATTTCAATAAAAATGAGACAAAACCTAAACTGTTTTAAGTAATTAGACATACTTTAATTAGACATATATTTAAGCAAAGGTTTAACATTAAAATATTAAACTTTGACCTTAGAAATTTTAATAACATATACACAAAGTCTCAATGTTCATGTTTGCTATGTGAGTTGTTCATACCTTTGTAGTTTGTTTAAACTTCTTAGGGGGAAATGCTGCCATCTTAATCTTTATCAGTAATCAAAGAGCTCATCTGTGACAACCTCCTGTAGCCATGCTTTTGATTTTAAATAAATCACAAGTAGCAGATAAAGAAAAGCAGCAATATATAGTAAATTATCATCAAACAGATATTTAAAACATCAAGCAAACTGAGGTTTAAAAAAAAAAGTCCTGTCAAAACTATAATGCTAGAATAAAAAAAAAAAAAAAAAAAAAACATTAGGAAGGGATGACTTCAGCCTAAGTTCCCAGAGCTTGGTGGGTACAGAAAGTAAAGCAGACAACACGCATGGAACAGTGTTAGAGAAAGCCAGGCTCAGAGGTGTTGGGAAGAAAGAGCAGGCTTTACACTCTTGCATAGCCTGCATCTCCACCTTCCTGCCCCAAGCATATTTATTTCTCTCTACCTCCAGATATTGTGGCTACTCACTGGAAGCAGACTGTCTAACACCTGGTAGTCCATCCTTTGGTTAGGATAGGTTAGTTAGGATATGGGCTTTTCTCAAGTTTCCCTGGGTGGTTGAAAATTCAAAGTTGGTAGCTATATATTAGGGACCCATGTTTGGGAAACTGTTAAGTCCCCTGTGGACACCAGTAAATATATCATTCACTCTCAAACTACCTTTGTACGGTCCTGACCACCAAGGAATGGTTTGTTTTTCCTTGCATTTCCTGTGAACAGAGTTCTCTGGTCACTAATGTACTTTCCTTGGCCCTTTCCCACGCTGCCAGGGAATTTTATATTCTAGGGATAGTTATGGATCAACCTGAAACCTAGGAGCCACTGTAGCATGGTGGGGATATGCATCTCTCCTAAAGGGGGGATCTGAATACTCTTCTAGATGTGTTTTAAATCCAGGATGAACCCCTGAATCTTTGGAAAAGAATTACTTCACTGTGTGCAGAGGAACACACAAATAAAGCAAAAGCATCTTGACAAGATAACTTCTTTTGGCAAAAAGAGTGTTCCAGAACCCAAACTAGGCTAGTGAGCAGATGCTACCAAAGTGACCTCTGTCTTTTATCCCTGACATAGATGGTGACTGTGTCTCAACTCAGTGGTAGGAACTTGACTTCATTCTGACGTGATTGGCTATTTGGTGCAAAAAGAAAGGTGCGGGCTCATAAAATATGGGCCTTTGTATTATTTTTTAAGGTTCAGGGGACATTACAGAAGAGGGGGTGGGAAGAACGTAAGAGCCAGAAGATGGAGGAGAGCCTAGGTACTATGAAACACTGTCTTCTGAATACGACGTAGCCATTGCAATCCCAAACTCACAGCAGCTGTGGTTAATTGCACAAGACTGGTCCCACCAACATTCAATCACGGATGGGAGAGGGGGTGATAGGGCCCCAGTCTTTCTTGAGGAGCTATTAATGGTTAACAGATTTCCTCAGTGGTGTTGCCACTGGTAACTTTCCTAAACTCCATGAAAGCAGGAGAGAGGGTAGTTGTAAAGAGGAAGGGCTCAACAAGAGAGACAGGAACAAAATAGAGCAATGAGGAGTCAATCAGATAAAATACACTGTGTCCGTGCATGAAATTACCAAACGATCCAAATGATGGATTGTTTTTAAAAAGTTGCAACAGCATTTCCATAAGTAGCCTGGGTTCACCTCAAATTCACAGTTCTCCTGCCTCAGATTCCTAAGTTTTGGGTTTGTAGATATGCACCTGGCTCAAAGATTGATACGAAATCCCTTCCATTTCGAGGTCTGGCCTTCCTCTGTGATGCTGATTATCTTTCTGCTGCGTTGGATATCTGTTTGTTTCAGTGTCCTGAACTCCTTCTAGTTTACTCTTAGGTCATTTTCAACACGTGCCTCCTATTATAAAAACTACAGCTACGACCTTCGCATTCTAAGCATAAGGAAACAAGAGAAGAAACACTTCCCAGTTGAGTTGGCTCCTTTCCTTTGAGGGATTTTCCAGAAGCACTACCCAGCAATTTCTATTTACATATCATTGCCCAGGATGCCATCTTGTTGACACCCTGTCTGCAAAAGGTCAGGGGAGAAATCTTCTCCCATTACTGCCTCCTGCCGTTACTAAAAAAGGAAGATCCACTGCCGAGCAATCATCAGTCAGGTCTGTCACCCTGTCAGTCACCTCAAGTGCTTGTGGACCTGTGTTACACGGAGTTCAGAGATTTGGGCTGAGGCATACATAAGGTCAAGGCTATAGACCTCCAAGGTATCTCTCCTCAGCTCAAAATTAAGCCAACCCGTTTTATAGTTTCCATGCCAATAAAGACCCTAAAACTCATGCCTAAAATGTGAGAGTCTTTCCGCTAAGTGCTCTTGGGTTCAAATTAGATCTCAACAAAACTTCACATCTAGTTAGATTATGTGAGCACCTTTCTTCATCACTCTCCCAACAGACTTGCTTCCCACTAGATTGTACTTAACTATTGCACTCTAAATTTCCCTCATATTTTAGTTATTAGGAGCACAGCTCTCATAGACATTTACTACAGAGCATACAGTTGTAGCCTCCAAATCAGAAATAACAGCTCCTGAGGGTTTCTCTTAATTAAGACAGGAGAATCAGAAGCACACAGAACAAAGCATATAAGAAGATTCTAGAAGGTTTGGGAGGGGACTAGAGAAGTAAAGAGGATGGAATAAGAATCTAGCATTAGATCAGGAAACCAAAGACTTGGAGGGGAAGAGATTTGGAGAGAGCAGGTGCTGTGATAGGTAAACTTTGGACGTCTCCTAAAGAGACCTTTTAGAAGGTCACACCGTGTGCTGCACCATTCACCACATTTTACCAATTCCCCTTTCTGCCACCTCTTCAAGAGTCAAAGGATCAAGAACTTTGAAGGTTTCACATCTCTCTCTCTCTCCCTCCCTCATTCCCTCCCTCCCCCACCCCGTGTGTGTGTGTGTGTGTGTGTGTGTGTGTGTGTGTGTGTGTGTGTGTCTCAAAGTGCTGCCTTGTCAAAATGGTTTTGGTGAAAAATCAGGGACTAAGATCCTCTGGAAACATGCAAGTCTATTTTAAATATTGGGCAAGACTGACTGAAGAGAGCTTCATAACTGTGGAGACTGGAATGTTGCAGAAGAAGAGTCAAAATTATCTTGGAATTTAATCTCTTTAATAACCACTCCTTGTCTCCTTTTGTGCCTGATCTAACACCCTGTCGACTACCTGGAGAAACCTTTAGGAATCTATTAACTTACCAAACCACTGGCTTCAAAAGCTTCGAACACAGAAATGCAGTTTTAATTTTTCAAAGAGGATCAAGTATAGTCCAAAATTAGATTGAGAATTAAAATTATGAGTGTTTGAGGTACAATTGTGGGTATAGGAAGTCTCAAAGGTGTCCTTACTTAAGATAGATTCCTTGAAATTTAAACATAGAAAAGACAATTAGTTTCAGATGAAGACTAAGAACATGAACAGCAAAAAATGCCTGAATATGAATGTTTACTTATCTCCTACTGCTGTTCTGATATGAACAGGGTTAGGAGACAAGATGTCTAACATGTAGAGGAATGAAATTAGGTCACTCTAGCTCACCCTGCATAAAAGTCCACTCCAAATGGATCAGGAACCCTAATATAAGGCCTGATGCCCTGAAACTGCAACAAGAAAAAGTACAGAGTATGCTTTAACATGTAAGTATAGGCAAAGGATTTTTGAATAAGACTCAAGCGTCACGGGAAATAAGACCAACACTTGACAAATGGGATGTTATGAAACTAAAAATGCTTCTGCACCACCAAGGAAACAGTTAAGTTAAAAGGTAGCTCCCAAAATGGAAGAAAATATTTTCCAGATATGTATCTGGCAGATGGTTAGCATCTAGACTACACAGGAAATGAAATTAAACTCCAAGGAAACAAATAACTCAACCAAACAGTGGTTCAAGGAACTAAATGGAACGTCCTCAAAGGAATTACAAATGGCTAGGAAACGCTTTTAATCGGGGTTCCGCATCCTTTGTCAGTAGGGAAATGCAGACGTGTAGGGGAGACAGGAAAATGGGGAGTGGGCTTTAATTGGGAAGTGGGAAAGGCGGTCAGTGCGGACGGATGGGAAGGAGGAAGGAATAACACTACGGAGATTTGGGAAAGCCTTAGGGAAATAGTCTTTTATATTTACTTACACTGGCATGTAACACTCATAAGTGTATTTGTATGAAGTATGTTCTGCAGCTTTGCCACTGGAGCTGCCAATGCTCCCCCAGGAACTACCGATCATCTGACAAACATCTCAGCACCAGGCGTGAGAGACCTCTTTTTGAGTCGTTGGTCAAGGAAGCTCAAAGAACTCCCAAGACAACATAGGCTGTTGCTGCTGCCCTCGGTTGCCTTGCAGAAGTTGAAGGTTAAGTTCCTGTTGCTGAAGACGTGATGTGCTTCAGATACAGGACTCAGAAGATGTGAGCTGGGTCTGACCTGAAAGCCTCCTCCCTGAAGATGAGCTTTCATAGTACCAGAAGGTGCTGTGAAAGATGCCAAAAACAGTGAAGCCATCAATAATCCAACCTGGCTGTGATGCCTATGAACCACAACAATGACCAGCATGGCAAGAAATCCCTAAAGGGCCCAGTGGTGGTGGCCTTTAATCCCAGCACTCACGAGGGAGAGGCAGGCAGATCTCTGTGAGTTTGAGGCCAGCCTGACCTACAGAGTGAGTTCCAAGACAGCCAGGATTGTTTCACAGAGAAACCCTTTCTTGAAAACACACACACACACAACAAAACACACAAAAGAGAGAGAAGAGAAGAAGAAGAGAAGAGAGAGGAAGAGAAGAAAGAAAGAAAGAAAGAAAGAAAGAAAGAAAGAAAGAAAGAAAGAAAGAAGAAAGGAAGTCCCTAAAGGTGCAGTAGCAGCACTCATATACTGCTAGTAACCATCAGCTCTCCAAATGGACTTATGGACTTAAGGCCTGTTCACTGGGAAGGAAAGATGGCCAGATACTGGAAAGTTAGCCATCTGCCCAGGGCTAGTGAGATTATGGATCTCAGGAGAACCTACAACTACAACTTTACTAGACCAGCATCATTCCTAACTGCAGTCTACCTAGAGATTAGAGTAGCTCTCCACTCATCATCCAAGAAGCATCTCTGCCGCAGATGGAGACCATCACAGAAAAACCATAAACTGGTTAAAAGACAGAGAGTAACCAACCAGCCCCAGCTGATACAGCTACAGCATAATTCATACACCTAAGGTTCAGGGATCTTAGAAGAGGGGACAGATAGGGGACCCCATTTTCAGGTTTCCTAGTGGCTTGACCCAGCATATCTGCATTAGGAGGATGATTAGGACCATGGGCCTGAGTGCAGATGTCTGAGATGGTCTGCACTTGGCTGTGCTGGGGCAAGGTCTTTTGTTCCACCCCTTGGCATTCCTATAAATACCCTAGGGCAGAAATGGGCCGGTGGAAAAGGATCCAGGCCCACCCAAGTCTATCCTGTGTGTTCTCTCTGTTTCTCTCCCCTCTATTTCTAACAAAGTCTCTTATCCCTCATTCCTCAAGAGTCCCTGGAGTAAATAAATGTGGGGGCTGGTCCGCCACAGGCAGAAATATTGTAAAAGCCAGAAGATCAGGAAGTCTACCATGAGATTGTAACTCCTAAAATGAAAGGGAAGGTACACTCATGACATCACAATAAAGTAGCTTCTTTTAAAAGACCTGGACAATGGCAACACTAATAGATATGATAACACGGAAGGAGAAATTTCATGGTGCCCTAACTCTAGACGAAGAACGACAGACAACAGAGAGGTAGAATTAGACTTCCTCAGGGATGAGCCCCCTAACTGGTTACCCAATACCAAGTGGTCAGCCCTTGAATCATGTATTTATAAGCAAAACTTAATTGGTTTAGTATGTATATAGAGCAATAATCAAGGAAAAAGAAGCCATGAATTTGGGAGGAAGTAAGGGAGGGACGTAGAAGGGTTGAGGGAGAAGGGGGAGAACAGGAGAAAAGGGAAGGGGGAAATAATATAATATTATACTTCAGTTAAAAGAAAAAAATTAGTGACTCCCCTCGGCTCACTTAGAATGGTCATCATCAAGAATATAAATAACTACAAAAGAGAGAACCCGTGACTAAAGAGGTCTTAGAACCAAAGGTGTGCTTAGATGAATTGACATAGCATCAAACCACCTTCTAAATATCTGTGTTTATACCTATAGACAGAGATTAATATCAACCTTAATCAGAAAAGACTCTCTTTATAGTGAATGGAAAGAAATGTGTAGGTATATAAGATGCTAAAAATAAAGGATGGTTACGGGCTCATCTCTAAGTAAGGCATTTATACCACCCCTTCAGGCTCAGTGAATATTGTGGAAAAGGGTCTTGGAAAGAATTTTTTTAATGGTTTAAATCATTTCTTTATTTAAATGGCAATGTATATGTCTTCCATGTCTTTTTTTTATTAAGAGATTTTCTATTTGTTTTACATATCAACCACGGATTCCCCTGTCCTCCCTCCTCCCACCTCCCAACTCCTCCCACCTCCCAACTCCTCCCCCCCCACTCCCCCAGTCTTGGAAAGAATTTAAGAGCAGGGAGATATGGAGAATGGTTGCAGTACACCATCTTTTAAGCATGACTTGGCCATGGCAAAAATGGAATCACAGTAGTTGTGTCTTCTGGTCCTGGACCCACCCAAATTGGGCCATCCTGAATCACCCGGCTCCACCACTTACTGCAGATCTATTGGAAACTAACAGACTGTAGAGGAGAGAGACATGACAGAGTTTTGTACCTACTGATGGCCTCATGGGGCTCTAGTAGAAAGTTCTAGACCTGGGGACACACAGATAGCCCTGGTTAAATTCACCAAGAAGCAACGCACAAGAAAAGGTGAAGAATACAAAGGAAGTGTCTGTAAATAGGAAAGGGGACTGGCTGGGAGAAGGAAAGAAACGAGAGAAGCTGTGGGGAGAGGACCCAGAATACATTGCATATGTGTATTAAACTGGCAAAGAACACATTGGTTAACAAAACACCTGTAAAAATGAAAACAGCGGGGCGTTGGCGCACCTTAATTCACACTCGGAGCAGAGAGTGATTGAGCAGCTGGCTACAAGTGAGCTCAGAAAGGCAAAGACACAGAAAATTCGAAAAACAAAAAAAAAAAAAAAATGAAAACATAAGATAATTGGATATCCAGTAATTTGAGACTGAGTTGAGACAGCAACTTAAGTTGCTCACGATTGATTCAGATTTATAGAAAACCAGGAAATGGGCTGATAAAAACTAGAAATAGAAGCAAAGTGTGCAGATTCAGGGTATCTGTGAGAAAGGGTGCCGGGGACCAGCCTCAGCAGTTTCGGGGGTCTGAAGGATGGGATACCTGGAAGGTGCAATAACGACTCAGAGACAATGATCATGCAAGCTGACAGGTCACTTCGGGCTTCTGCAGTTGCTAAGTTTCTTTTTCTTCCCTGGCTTCTCTTAGCTTCTCTTAGTTTTTCTTAGTTTCTCTTAGCTTCTATTAGCTTCTCTAACTTCTCTTGCTTTAGCTTCTGCTTTTGCCCTGGTGACCTCAGTCTTTTATTATCATAAGAAAAGGGGGAACAGAAAGAAAAGGGGAAATCACCCAATACAAAATGTTCTCATGATTCCAAAAATTATTCTTAGAAAATCACCAATATATTCTTCATCATCTTTTACTAAACACAGGAACTATCCCAGACTTAACACCAAAGCAAGCATAATCTGTTTTTATTATTAATGATTATACAATCTTTTGAGCACTTGACCCAAAGGCTAACAACATGCAATTTCACAAAAAAAAAAAGGTAAAAATAAGCACAGTGGTCAATGTACCAGACAGTCATTTCCTTATCACACAGTCTGCTCTGACCTCAAGACCCCTGCAGCTGCCTAAGTTCCTCCTCAGCAAACGCCAAGCCCTGTGACTGGTGGGCCACAATGACCTCAGATAAGAAATCTGTCCCTGCAAGTCAGCAACTTCTGTCCTATATCCAACAATTCCAAGGAAGACCTAATCTAATTTATAGAGCTTCTATGAAAGGAAGCTCACCTTTCTTGGCAGCTCTTTTCAGTCTAGGAACCCAATAAAGCTTGTAGCAATCACTCCATCAGTTGTCACATTGTCTCCACACTCCTTCAGGATGAATAAAAAAAAATCTGAATTAAAGTTGCCATCTCCCGTTCTTGGTGGAGGCCACTATTCTCCTCCTATTCTAGGTTCCCACATTTAGTTTGCCATCCCATCTGTATGTTACTCCATCCAGTCTTCAGCCAATACCCCTTAGGGTCTCAAGTTTTACACAATGTCCTTGGAATATCCTCAGAAACTGAATTATTCATTGTGTCCAATTTGCATCCAGTGTGTTGATACACATCATACCATGTGCTACAGTTGACCATACATTCGGTACAGTTTATCCAAGCCTGAAAAGCTTCCCCAGGCTGCAGGTTTTTTCCCATGAACTACATAACTGCCTTGACCCCAGCCTGGATGATCACCTCTGTATAATTTCCTGTGAAATTTACTTCATTCCTTTCCTGCATCATAGAAATCACCATTGGTCTAGGAACACAGAACAGAAAGATCAGATAAAAGAAGAAGACTAGTATTCCAAGAAGTATTTATATGGAGAAGAGCATGACATGTGCACGCCATAAAGCATGACCTTGGGAAACGTAGGCATTTCTGCCTTGGCCCTCTAGAGGCATGCTAAGCAGAAGATCCGGAGGGGAACACACGGAGGGTTGATGGTCCACAATCTCGGATCCTCTTTTCTCTAGTCTCTGCTGGCAGCACGCCAGCCATCTTATATGCCCGTCCCCAGCAAAAGGGTTAAATGTGAGGGAAGTGTTAAAAAAATTTAAGGAATTGAGACCAGAAATTAATCAATTTGCACAGCAGTTGAGAAAACATTCTAATCACTCATAGGAAAGACACCCAAGGACTTTAAACCCCAGCAGTGGCCCTGTCTGGGGCACCATGGCAGCTAAGAGATACACAGGACAGGAGGCTGTGGCCTCCATTGGGGTCACAACAAAGCCACCGTGGTCTCCTTTTCTGCAGGTATGTGAGTGAGAGGTTCAAGTTCAAGGCAGACAGGAGATGGCAGCCCAAGAGTGGCATCCGTGGAGGAAGTCTGCTAACCTGGCTGCCTAGGCTGCATCTACTGGCTGGCTGTGTCCTGCTGACCCCAAAACTGACCCCAGTGTTTTTATGGCCCCACTGGGCTCTGCTGAGCTTTTCTGGACTCACTGGCAACTACCCCTAAAATGAAGCTCTGTAGCTCAGAGGCTAAGAGCCCAGCTTTGCTGACCAGGAGACCTCAACCCACTTCTCTTTAGCCACATTCCAGCCATGCTGTTGTGAGCGAGAGAAACTATAGCCCTTCAGAGTGGTTTTGTTGGCTAGGATTTGCCCTGCTTTTTGCTAGCCTGATCAGTTTTTCATTTCTGCATCTCATTAGGTAATGAGTATTTATGTAATTTGATCTTGATTAACCCTTATTCCTGTTCCCCTTTTCAACAGTGACAAGTCGTTCCTATGATTCCTCAGAGAAGCAGCAAGAGGGGAGGCCAGCCACTTCCCAGTGCCAGTTAGTCCTCTGTGCCCCAAAGCTGCTTCCCTGGACATCTCTGATCTGAACCTAGGCCTTCGAATGGACACAGACTCTCATGAGAAAAGGCCCCTCACCTGAAGATTTCTGCCTAAAGGGCTCGGCATAAGCCCATGAGAAGAGAGGAAAGAGGTGCTATCCTGGGAGGTTCTGCTGCCTTGGGAAGCATCCCCACCATGGCTGGCCATCATTGGACTGTGCTACCCTCCACAGAGGACAATGTCCTGGTGGAGAATTGAGGGTCTACCTGGAGTCACACAGAGTTTCATCTTGGGCATCTCTACTGCCTTGGGAATGGTGTGCTGGGAAATCCCAGTCTTCCTCACCAGAGGGGATGTTTTGCTTTGACCTGTGTGACCAAGAAAACCACTTGTTTCCCCTTAGGCCCTACGCACCTTGGTGTCTGCATCATCCCTGCTTCATGCGGCCTAAGTGGGAAGAGAGTGTCCTTTCAGTCAGCCCTTTTGTTTACTGGAACATGCTGCCCACTCCTGGGAAGAAGGTGGAGGTGCAGAGACAGCAGTGGTCATGTACAGAAAGGCTGAAGTCACGTAGTAGATGGAGGAAGAGGGAGAAGAGACCCAGACAGTCCGGACATTCTGTTACCTGTATCCTCATTCAAGAAATCTCAAGGCCGCTAGAAGCAGCTTAATAAGTCCTGTATTTCATCATAACTCTCTGCGGGGGGCTCTCTTCCCGACTCGCCACTGTATTTGACTATAGAAGGAGGACAGTTAGAGGTGGGTTTATTAAAGTCAGTGAGTCTATCTCCATGCCAACTGAGGAGTTCTTTCCAAAGAATTCTATTCAGGGATTGAAATGGGATTCTAGGCTTTATCACAGAAAAATACGTTATTGCAAGAGGCTAACCAAAACTCTTGACATCTCATCTTTCTCAGCTCACTGCTACGATGTATCTTTGATAACAGTTGCTTATTTGAAACTACTATTTTTCAAATGATCTGAGTTTGTGCCCAAACACTAAAGCCTGGAAAGGTAATTACTAGATGTTTTGATCATATTTACCTCCCATATCTTCCAAGATCTACCATCCTCCCTTCTCTACCCTCTCAAAATTGTGCCATTTAAAAAAAAATCAAGATGAGCCTGTGCTGCTCAAATATGAATGGATGGATGGTTTTCCAATGCAGTGTGATCAGCTTACCATGGGCTACAGTCTTAGAGAAGAATGGATCTCCCTCTCCCAAAAATGAACAATTGCTCCATGGCTAGAGGTGGGATCTCATGCCTAACTTCCATCTCCATGATGCAATGGCTTGAGCTTGCAACAGGTCTTGTGCATGTTGTTGCAACCTCTGTGCATCCATATGTGCAGCTGTCCTACTGCATCCAGAAGATACTGTGTTTCCTTGTGGTCACCCATCTCTGGCTCTTATACTCTTCCTGCCACCCCCTCATCCACAATGTTGCTAAGTCTTAGGAGATGAAGATATGATGTAGATGCCCATCCATTTAATGCTGAGCACTTCACAGTCTATTATTCCAGCATGTTGATGGATTTCTGTTGAGCAGCATCTACTGCAAATAGAAGCTTCTCAAATTATAATTGAGATATACAATTACAACTTGGTTTAATACAATATCCAAATAGCAGAACAATAGTAGTAGAGTCTCCCTAGGGCGTACGACCTGTCTAGCCATTAGTTCTTGGTGCCAGTTATGGGTTTCATATTGTGGAACAGGACTTAAAATTCAATCAGAAAGTAGCTGGTTACTTACATGATTTTTGTGCCAACATTGTACAGTGGTTATGTCTTGCCAGACCAGTCAATATTATAGTTTGAAGGTATGGCTGATTGCCAGAGACCTGTTTTGCCGGGATTCGGGTCCCAAAGAGGATGTATGGAATCATGAGGTGCGGGGAGAGGTGGGGACGGACACGATCTGAGGATGAATTGGAATGGCTGCTAGTGCATTTATTGAAAAATAATACACCTTTTGTAACTCAATAATTTAGCCAGAGGCAAGATTGAAAGCAGACTCAATGATTCAGGGACAGAAAACAGCCATTAACTTCATTACAGCATTTTTTTTTCCCTGAGACAAGAGCAGTAAATTCAGCAAGTATCTAAATGCCTATTGTTTTCAAAGGGTCAGTAACTCCACCAGGAGCCCCCTTAAATTGTAAGCACCACAAGTTCCTGCTGTCAGAGCTAAGGAGAACGACTGTTTTAGCAAGTGGGAATTTTTATCAAGTCCCTGTGGGAATGGAGGTCCTTATCCAAATGCCTGACTTTGGGAAAAGGGCTTCTTCTGGGGACCAGACACTATACTACAATTTAAGATCAGTTTCCAGTCCTCAAGAAGTATGATGCAAAGTAAGCGCTGAGCTGTTCCCTAATTGTGTCCCTTTGTGTCTTAGTCTTACTAAAGGGACCTCTTCCCCTCATTCTCTCCCAAAAGGGAAGGTCCTGATGTCTTGCTCTTTTCCCATTAGACTGTACTATTCTGATTTCTCTATACTTATTAACTTAACTCTTGCCCTTAATGGCCTCAGGCTCTGGATCTGGATTGTAGGCATTTCATGCTTGGGGTCAGGTCTGTCCAGTTAGTAAATCAAACTGTGTCAAGCAGCAGTGTTTGCCCTGCGGTCCATGCCAATTGATGACTGTTTTTCTCCTCTGATGGTGTGTATAGCACCTTCTTGCATTATGAAATCTAGCCACTAGGGATGACATATTCAGTTGAGAACCAGTTTTATTCTCCATGTCCTGTGACTCAAGTATGTGGTGTCTTCAGTAATAAAGTCTGACCATCAAGTGCTAAAGGGTAACCAGGAGCAACGGAAATAGCCCATAATATTTGGGGGTCTGGTATCTCATTGGACAACTTCAAAAGAAGTAAGCCATTCCTGTCCCTGGACTGCTTATTTGTTAGCCTCTGTATCTGGAGGGGGGCGGTTATTGATGACCCATTATAGGGAAGCTATCCCATAGCCCTGGATTTTAAATCTTTTGATGTATCTATTTCAGGAACCTTCTGCTGTTTCTATCTGACTCTTTTTGAAAGATCTTTAGTGTTATTTGTCCCTCCCCATATTCCCTCCTCTACACTGCCCTCCACTCCTCCACTCAAATTTAACCCTTCCTGTGCCAGTATTCCCTTTTAACCCTTTATACTAGCATGTTCTATCTCCCCTATCCTGAAAGTTCCTCCAAATAGCCCCTGAATAATTTCCTGCCATCTGTGAATGTTCCAAATGAAACACATATATCTGCAGACCAAAGCTAGCTTTTTCAGATTTGAGAAAATGTGATGCTTGTCTTCTGAGTCTGTGTTTTCTCATTCAGAATGACTGTTTCCAGCTCCATCCATTTGCCTGCAAGTACCATAATTTTATTTTTCTGAATAACTGAATAGCATTCTATTGTGTAAATATACAAAAATGTCATTATCTATCCATCAGTGGATAGATATCCAAGCTGTTTCCATTTCTTGGGTATGGTGAATAGAAGAGCAACAAATAGAGAAGTGTGGGTATCTCTGGAGTAGTATATGGAGTTCTTTGCGTATCTACCCAAAAGTGGTATAGCTGCATCATGCAGTAGCTGTTGGAGGAAACTCCACACTTTCATAAGGACCACACCAGTTTTAACTTTCACCAACAGTAAATAAGTGTTCCTCTTTCCTCATATCCAGGCCAGCATTTTTGATAATTTTTTAAATTTTAGTCATTTTGACAAGGGTGAAATAAAATCTCAAAGAAGCTTTAACTTGCATTTCTCTGATGGCTAAAAATGTTAAATATTTTTCCTTTTAAATTAACTTTTTATTGATTCTTTGTGGATTTCTTATCATGCATCTACATCCCATTCATCTCTTCCCCTCTGCCCTCTACCCTTGCAACCCCCTCCCCAGGGTAAAAGATAAAATTTAAAAGAAAAGGAAAATCTCATTGCGGAAGCTGTAGTGTGACACAGTGAGTTACACAGTCCTTTGTAACTTGGTAATTAGTCCATATATTGTCACTTGCAAGTGTTCATTGCATTGAATTGTTGGTCTGGTTTGAAGTCTCTGGTTTTTGCTAAATTATCAATACTGGGCCCTCACTGGGGCTCCTCTTGGATGTCTTGTTGTTGCCTGTGTCATGGAGATCCTGTAACTTTAAGTCTACAGGACCAGTCCCTTCACATGCTCTATCAGATCATAGATGGGATGGATGATGGGATGGGCCAACTCATAGCTCTGCTTCTGGTCTGGGTGGTTGCTGGGTTGGTCAACTTGCTAGCTCCCCTTCATCTTCAATGCCAGGGCGAGCACTCCAGTACTGCCCTGGCTAGCTCACCCTATGTAGTAAGTGGCAAGGGGTGGGGCCCATTCTCCTGCTCTCAGATCCTTAGGGTCAGCTCACCCACACCTACACCACCAGGCCAGCTCTACTGTGTTGACTAGGCAAGGTGTAAGGGCCACTCTGCCTAGTGCTGCAGCTGGTGAAAGGCAGGGCCAGCTCTCTCTAGTGCCCTCAGGGATGCTCTCCCACCTACCACAGGCCTAAAGGAACAAGGAGGGCTTCTCTCTCTTGCCCACACCACCATGTGGTAGGTGAGGAGCAGGACTTGGTCTCTCATACTCATTTTCTCAGTGCCAGCTCTTCCACACCTCCATCAAAAGGGTGAGCTCAACTGTGTTACCCAAACAAGGTGCAGGGCCCCCTCTCCCTAGTCCTGTATCTGGTGAGGGGCAGGGTCAGCTCTCTCATCTGCCACAGGTGGTAAGGAGCAAAGAGGGAGAACATCATTCCCTCCTCCTCACCACCACATGGCAGACAAGGGGTGCAGGGCCAGCTCTCCCACTCTCAGGACCTCAGGGAAGACTCACCTTGCCCTCACCAGCAGAGTCAGCACTACTGTGGTACCCAGGTGAGGTGCAGGGCCTGCTTTCCTGAATGCTGTATGCAGCAAGGGGTAATGGGTAAGGGGTGGGGGGGACTCTCCCCTGCCCACACTGCATGACAGAGGAGAAGTGGGGATAGCTCTCCCACACTTATGCCTTTGGGTTCCGCTCACCTGGGTCAGCTCTACTGAGTTGCCCAGGTAAGGTGCAGGGCCTGCTTTCCTGGGTACTGCAGCAGATGAGATGCTGGGCTAGCTCACTGGTTCTCTTGACCTCAGGGCTAGCTCTCCCACCAGCCACAGGTGGCAAGGGGTGGAGCAGGGGAGGACATTTCCCCCTCATTCACACCACTATAAAGCAGATGAGGGGCAGGACCACATCTCCCATGCTCACAAAAATGTTGAACAATTTTTTTCAAGACAGGGTTTCTCCGTGTAATTGAAAAGATTTTCTCAGCCATATTTGTATTTCATCTTTTGAAAATTCTGTTTAATTCTATGCCCCATTTTTGATTGGGTTGTTTATTTTCTTGTTGTTTCACTTTTTGAGTTCTAGTCAGTAACCTTCTGTCAGATGAACAACTCAATACTGAATGAAAAAATTAGTCAAGACAGAAATTAAGAAAAGACTTTCTAGAATTGAATGAAAACACAACATACCCAAACTTATGAGACACAATGAAGGCAGTTCTAAGAGGCAAGTTCATAGCACTAAGTGCCTATATTTAAAAAAATGGAGACATCTCATTATAGTAACTTAACAGCACACCTGAAAACTCTAGAACAAAAATAAGAAATAACACCTAAAAGGAGTAAACAGCAAGAAATAATCAAACTTAGGGCTAAATCAGTAAAATAGAAACAAACAATACAACACCATACAGAGAATCAAGGAAGCAAAGAGTTGGTTCTTTGAGAAAATCATTAAGATCGACAAAACTTTATCCAAATTAACTAAAAGGCAGAGAGAGAAGATCCAAAATTTAACAAAATTAGAGGTGAAAAAGACAATTTATGAAAGTTAAATCAAGATCAGATAAACAATTTAAACTGATCCACAACTCCTAAACTCCTAGTGAAATAGAAGCAGTAATTAAAAGTCTTTCAACAACAACAACAACAACAAAAAAAAGCCCAAGGTCAGATGGTTTTAGCACAGAATTCTACCAGACTTCCTTTTTTTTAATATGGTTTTTTGGTATTTTATTTATTTATTTATTTTTATTTGAATTTTTATTATCATATTAGCGGTATATAACAATCAGTCTCATTTTGACATTTTCCAATATGTACATAATATTTTTTCAACCATACTTAGTGTGTGAGATTCCTATTCATCTTCCCCTTCACTGTTTGATTTACCGCAGACATTTTTCTATAGGCTAATCCATAATCTAAAACCCATAATCCATAATTAGCCTCCCCTCCTGAAAGTACTGCCAGCATTTTCTTTCATCAGCTTTTTATATAGTTTTTAAAAATTATTTATTTACTTTATATCCTGACTCCAGCCTCCCCTCCCTCCTGTTCTTTTCCTGCTTCTCCCTCCTCCCCCAACTCAATGCACCCCTAGGAAAGAACTTGGAAAAAAGAATAAAAAAAATCAAACCTAGAATGATTAGCAGAATCCTAGAAAAGCAAAATAAATGCTTTTATTCAGAGCAGACCTATGGTGGTATTTTATTTGTACTGAAATGTGATTTTAATTGTATGTTAATAAATAAAGTTGCCCAGGGGTCAGAGCTATTAGAGCCATAGAAAGAATGTGGCGGTGGTGGCGCACGCCTTTAATCCCATAGATCTCTGTGTGTTCAGGGATACAGCCAGCATCGGAGACATACACCTTTAAGACCTGGAGGGCTGTACTTACAGGCAGTGATGAGGCAGTCATGTGTTTGGGTTTACAACCAAAGAGAAGGCAGAACAGAAAGACTATTTAAAGACATACACACAGGAATTAGGTCTCTTTCAGCGAGGTAGGAGCACCGCAGGAGCAAGGGTAAGGTTTTAGCTCTGAGCTCTGACCTCTTGGCTTTCTCTTTTCCATTGGTTCTGTGTTTCTTATTTAATAAGACAGTTGGTTACATCTACAAGTGATCAAAAAAATTCCACCAGAAAACTCCTACAGCTAGTAATCACTTCCAGCAAAGTAGCTGGATACAAACTTAACTCAGAAAAATCAGTATCCCTCCAATATATACAAATGACAAATGGACAGAGAAAGGGAAACAATACCTCTTACAGTAGCCTCAAATAATATAAAATATCTGGGATAACTCCAACCAAGCAAGTGGAAGACTTCTATAATGAAATCCATAACATTGAAGAAAGAAATTGAAGAAGATTTCAGAAGATGGAAAGATCCCCTATTATCATGGATCAGTAGGCTTAATATAGTAAAATAGGCCATCCTACCAAAAGCAAGCTACAAATTCAGCTTAATCTCCATCAAAATTCCAATACAATTCTTTAAAGATCTTAAAAGACAATTTTCAACTTCCTATGGAAACACACACAAAACAACAACAACAATACAAAAAAAAAAAAAAACAGGATAGATAAAACAATCCTGACTACTAAAACAACTGCTGTAGACTTCACTGTCCCCGCCTCAAATTGTTATACCAAGCTATAATAATAAAAATAGCATGGTATTAGTACAAAAACAGATGCATTTATCAATCAGATCAAATTGAAGACCTAGACATAAATCCACAAACCTATGGATATCTAATTTTTGATAAAGAATCTAGAAATACAGAAATACACACTGGAAAAAAAAGACATCTTCAACAAATGGTGTTGAATGTAGAAGAAGGCAAATAGATCCATACTTATCACCCTATCATAAAATTCAACTCCAAATGGATTAAAGATCTCATAATGAGGCCAGATAAGCTGATCTAATAGAAGAAAAAGTGGAGAATAGTCTAGAACTCATTGGCACAGGAAGACTTTCTGAGTAGAACACTGGTAGCAGAGGCACTAATAACACCAAATAATACATGGGACCTCATGAAACTGAAAAACTTCTATATGGCAGAGGACTGTAGCTGAAGTTTTCTCCAGTCCTGCCCAGCCCCACGTACCCCACAACCACTTATAAAATAATCACTCAGAAGCTCATATTAATTAAACTGCTCAGCCGTTAGCTCAGGCCTACCACTGACTAGCTCTTACACTTAAACTCAGTCCATTTCTATTAATCTATATGACACCACATGTTCCATGGCTTTACCTGCTGCCTTTACATGCTGCTCCCTGGGCGGCAGGCTGGCGTCTCCTGACTCAGCTTTCCTATTCCCAGAATTCTCTTCTCTGCTTGTCCCGCCTATACTTCCTGCCTGGTTACTGGCCAATCAGCATTTTATTTATATAGAGTGATATCCACAGCGGAGGACACTGTCATTCAAACAAGGCTGCAGCCTACAGAAAAGGAAAAAAATCTTACCTACTACAGATCCAATAGAGGGCTAATAGAAACACACACCAAAACAAACAACTAACTAAATAATAAATGATAAATAATGACACTGTCTTTCTCCCGTGTGTACTTTTGGCTATTTTGTAAATAGGTGTGTGGACTTACCTCTGGGTCTTCCATTCTATGTCATTGACCAGTGTTCTTCACAATTTCTTTCTCAGCCTATTTGTCATTTGTATGTAAGAGGGCTACTGATTTTTGTGTGTTAATTTGTATCCTGCTACTTTGCTGAAAGTTTGTATCAGCTGTAGAAACTGCCTTGTGAAGTTTTTAGGGTCTTTTATGTGTAAAATCATATCACCTGCAGATAAAGATACTTTGACTTCTTTTTTTCCTATTTGTATCCCCTTGATTTCTTCCAGTTGTCTTATTGCTGTAGCTAAGACTTCAAGTACATATTGAATAGCCTTGGAAAGAGTGGACAACCTTGTCGTCTTCCTGATTTCACCAGAAACGCTTGGAGTTTCTCTCTGTTTAGGTTGATATTGGCTGTGGGCTTGCTGTATGTTTCTTTTTTATGTGTTTAGGTATGTCCCTGTATCCCTAATCTCTCCAGGACTTTTTATCATAAAGAGGTGTTGAATTTTGTGAAAGTCCTTTTCTGCATCTAATGAGACAATCATATGATTTTTTTTTTTGTCTTTCAGTTTGTTTATGTGCTGCGTTACATTTATTGATTTATGTATGTTGACCTATCATTGCATCTCTGGGACAAAGCCAGCTTGATCATGGTGGATTGTCTTTTTTATGTGTTCTTGGATTCAGTTTGCAAATATTTTATTAAGAACTTTTGGATCTATGTTCATAGAGATACTGGTCTATAATTTCTTTCTTGTTTTGTTTTGTTGAGTCTTTTGTGGTTTAGCTATCAGGGTAACTATGGCCTCATTAAAAAATTAGGAAATATTCTTTCAGTTTCTATTTTACAGAATAATTTGAGGAGTAGTGGAGTTAATTCTTTGAAGCTCTGCTATAATTCTATGCTGAATCCATCTGGCCCTAGGATTTTTCTGGTTGGGAGATTTTTAATTAACTACTTCTATCTCAGTAGAGGTTATGGGTCTATTTAATTTGCTTATTTGATCTTGCTTTAACTTTGTTAGGTTATATATTCCATTTCTTCCAGGTTTTCCTCTTTCATGGCGTATAGACATTTAGAGTATGCCATTATGATTCTTTGAATTTTGTCAGTGTGTGTTGCAATGCCCTCTTTTCACCTCTGATTTTATTAATTTGATCTTGTCTCTCTTTTAGCTAAACTAGCCAAAGAAAAGGTACAAATGAATAAAACCAAAGATGTAAAAGAGGTGTTACCAGATACTAATGAATTTCTTAAAAAGCTGTAGGACACATCTTAAAATTTTACATTCTATCAAATTGAAAAAAAAAATTAAAGAAATGGCTGAATTTCAAAATTCTCATGACCCAAGAAAATGTAATCAAGAACTTAAATAGATCAATAACTGGATGGGGTGATGAAAATTGATTTCATTAATGAGGAGCAGGTGAGCAGGAGCCCCAGCCCATTCAAAAGCACATGGAAACATGTCTTTGCTAGGAATTCACAGGGAGTGGTCATATTCAAAACAGGAAACATCCTGTGACCAAGGAGAGGAGACACTGGAAGAGCAGCTTCAAAAGTGCTGGGGATGCAGGGAGAGGAAAAGAACGAAAAGATGGAGATGGAGCAGACTGAAGGAAGTGAAGGAGACAGGACAGCTAGGACCACTGCCCTCCACTGGACCGAGGAGGGCAAAATGCCATGAAATACGTTATTCAGTGCCTCCTGGGGGCATTGACCCACCAACCCCACAGCTCCTCAGAGTTTTCTTGAGTGCGAGCAGCAGGAAATATTAGATAGAAGGATTTAGACTGTGGAGATGAACAGATAGAAAATAAAAGATAGCCTCGAGAGGGCCTGGAACCTACTCCAACGGGCCCTGACCGTCTCTGCCTCAGGGTATTAATAGAGACGCCAAGGGGTGGAGCAAAAGACCTCCTCCCCCAGCACAGCCAAGTGCAGACCATCTCAGACACCTGCACTCAGGCCCGTGGTCCTAATCATCCCGTCTATGAGGACCTGCTGAGTAAAGCCACGAGGAACCTGAAAACTGGCTCCCACAGCCTTCCACAGAGAGTTCCGGAACTGCTGATGTATCATCTCTCATCCTACCTCATACCTCTGTGAATAATAGGGCTGACCAAGAGGATACTCTCATCCAATTTAGGCTGAGTGCAGTAGGGATGCTAAAGACACTAAGGGACGTGGGCCCTGAGGGAAGTGTGGGAGCCCACAGAGGCTTCCTAGTAAGGACTTACTCAGGGTCAGAGAATCTGAGCTTGCTTTACCCAGCAGGGCTGCACAATGGATGATCTGAGCACTGACATGGTTACTGGGTGTTTGGAAGGGTCTACACTTGGTTGTATTGTGTACTTTGATTTTGCGAGGGGGAGGTCTTTTGCCTCTCCCTCTTGGTATATTATAAAAAGCCCTTTTGAATAAAGGATAAAGCTGTTGGGTATTGATCCAGGCCCTCCCAAAGCTATCCTGTGTTTCTGTCTTTCTTCTCATCTTCCAGGTTTCTCTTTCTACCTGATATTTCCTCATTCCTCTCTCCTTCACCTAAGAACCCTTCAAAAGGTGGGAGCAGGACCTCCACAGGGAAAACAAGTGGTTTTCTTGGTCACACAGTTCAAAGCAAAACATCCCCTCTGGTGAAGAAGACTGGGATTTCCCAGCACACCATTCCCAAGGCAGTAGAAATGCCCAAGATGAAACTCGGTGTGACTCCAGGTAGACCCTCAATTCTCCATCAAGACATTGTCCTCTGTGGAGGGTAGCACAGTCCAATGATGGCCAGCCATGGTGGGGATGCTTCCCAAGGCAGCAGAACCTCCCAGGATAGCACCTCTTCCCTCTCTTCTCATGGACTTATGCTGAGCCCTTTAGACAGAAATCTTCAGGTGAGGGGCCTTTTCTCATGAGAGTCTGTGTCCATTCGAAGGCCTAGGTTCAGATCAGAGATGTCCAGGGAAGCAGCTTTGGGGCACAGAGGACTAACTGGCACTGGGAAGTGGCTGGCCTCCCCTCTTGCTGCTTCTCTGAGGAATCATAGGAACAACTTGTCACTGTTGAAAAGAGGAACAGGAATAAGGGTTAATCAAGATCAAATTACATAAATACTCATTACCTAATGAGATGCAGAAATGAAAAACTGATCAGGCTAGCAAAAAGCAGGGCAAATCCTAGCCAACAAAACCACTCCGAAGGGCTATAGTTTTTCTCGCTCACAACAGCATGGCTGGAATGTGGCTAAAGAGAAGTGGGTTGAGGTCTCCTGGTCAGCAAAGCTGGACTCTTAGCCTCTCAGCTACAAAGCTTCATTTTAGGGGTAGTTTCCAGTGAGTCCAGAAAAGCTCAGCAGAGCCCAGTGGGGCCATAAAAACACTGGGGTCAGTTTTGGGGTCAGCAGGACACAGCCAGCCAGTAGATGCAGCCTAGGCAGCCAGGTTAGCAGACTTCCTCCACGGATGCCACTCTTGGGCTGCCATCTCCTGTCTGCCTTGAACTTGAACCTCTCACTCGCGTACCTGCAGAAAAGGAGACCACCGTGGCTTTGTTGTGACCCCAATGGAGGCCACAGCCTCCTGTCCTGTGTATCTCTCAGCTGCCATGGTGCCCCAGACAGGGCCACTGCTGGGGTTTAAAGTCCTTGGATCTCTCTCCTGTGATTGATTAGAATGTTTTTTGTTTTGTTTTGCTTTTTAAAATAACATATTTGATAATTGAAACAAAACAAAACTATTAACTGGAGCTGGAAGTAATCATTTTGAGTGAGGCGATACAGACCCAGAAAGACAAAAGCTGTATGTTCTCTCTCATATGTGGATGCTAGCTTTGACTCTTTAAATACATGTTTAAGTTGGAGTGCCCTTAGAAATCAGGAAATCACAGCCATGGAAGTGTGCATTTTAAGGGCAGGGGGATAGAACATGGGTGATATGAATGTCAAAAGGTGACTAATGAAACAGGAAGGATTATATGTCGTGGAGAATGGGAGGCAGAGGAGAGGAAGGAATATGAGAATTGGCTTACTAACACTGAAGACCTTTGAAACTGCCATAAGGAATCTAGACGTTTCCTAAAATATATACATATATAACAGGGATTTAAATGAAATCAGCCTATAATGGGAGAACAATACCTCCTCCAGACACCATAGCCAATCAAATAAAAAACTCAGTGACAGATATGGGTTACTTCTTTTCAAGTTGTTGGTCAGTGGGTTCCCATAGACAGCCCTTCTCAAACATTATAGGCTATTACCATTGGTATGAGTTACTTTCCAGAATTTAATGGAAAGGCCTCATTGCTGAAGATATCATCTACTTGAGCTATAGGACACAGAAATCAAGCTTTATCCCTTCTAGCTAGGTTCCATAGTGTTAAAAGTGTCTATGCACATTACTAGGGGAGAAAAGTCATCAGCAGTCTTACCCAGCAGTGAACTCAGCAAGCTACAATAACAATGAGCTTGAAAAAACGTGCTGGATACCAACTCTCTCTCTCTCTCTCTCTCTCTCTCTCTCTCTCTCTCTCTCTCGGTTTTTTGAGACAGGGTTTCTCTGTATAGTTTTGGTGCCTGTCCTGGATCTCACTCTCTAGACCAGGCTGGCCTCGAACTCACAGAGATGTGCCTGGCTCTGCCTCCCGAGTGCTGGTATCAAAGGCGTGTGCCACCACTGCCTGGCCTTGAGTACCAACTCTTATGGACATTACCAAGCACTTCTGGTTGAATTTAAGGCCTGTTCCCAAGACAGAGCTCATGTCTGGAAGCTTTAATTGGGTCAAGAATCCATGGTTATTTAGGGCATACGCCCTAGGTGAGCACCCAATAGTATTATTCTGGTAAGTGGGTTTCTATTGCTGTAATAAAGCACCACAACCAAAAGCAGACCGTGAAGAAAGAGTTTATTTCAGCTTACAGTTCCACATTACAGTTCATCACTGAGGAGAGTTGGGGCAGGAACTCAAACAGGGCAGGAACCTGGCCAGGAGCTGATACAGAGGTAATGGAGGAGTGCTGCTTACTTGCTTGCTCCTCATCACTTGCTCAGTCTTTCTTTCTTTCTTTCTTTCTTTCTTTCTTTCTTTCTTTCTTTCTTTCTTTCTTTCTTTCTTTCTTTCTTTCTTTCTTTCTCTCTCTCCCTTTCTTCCTTCCTTCCTTCCTTCCTTCCTTTCTTTCCTTCTTTCTTTTTAGTTTTTCAAGATAGGGTTTCTCTGTGTAGATTTGGAGCTGTCCTGGGTCTTGCTCTGTAGCCCAGGCTGGCCTCAAACTCAGAGATCCACCTGGCTCTGTCTCCCGAGTGCTGGGATTAAAGCCACTGCTCGGCTTCACTCTGCTTTCTTATACCACCCAGGACCACCCATCCAAAACTGTACCCCCTCCCCCTGGAATGGGTCCACTCATATCAACCATCAATCAAGAAAACACACCACAGACTTGACCACAGGTCAGTCTGGTGGGGGCATTTTCTCACTTGGGCTTCACTCTCCTAAAATGACTCTAGCTGTGTCAAGTTGACTTAAAAAAAAAAATCAGTCAGCACAGTGGACACAGTGAAAACTTCCTCCTGAGTTCTTACCTATAGGTGAGTGAATCAACCCCCATTAGCGCTTCTTTTAGCAGTGGATGCTAATGAACACAGAGATTCACAAATGGTCAACATACAGAGAATAAGGCTGTGCAGTGTTCTACTCTACATGTGACATCTGTAGCATATCCCACACCCCAGAGCCTCAGGGATCGTTATGGCTTAGGGATCAAGAAATGTTTGAACTTGGGGGTCCTCTGGAAGAGCAGCTGGTGCTCAAAACTGCTGAGCCATCTCTCCAGCCCATGGTTCACCGGCGAGCAGCACGTATTGCTCTTCCAGAGGATCCGAGTTCAATCCCCAACACCCACATCAGGTGGCTCACAACCACCTGTCACCAGCTCCAGAGGAATTCCTTGCTTCTACAGGCAAGATACACTCATGTGCACATGCCCACCCTTCCGCTCATAACTAAAAAAATAAAATAAAATAAAATAAAACAAGGTTCACAACTACAGAGTCATAAGGTGTCATTTGGGGGAAAAAAATAAAGAGGGATTCTAAGATCCTGTGATAGAATTCTGCAGTGAGACAGTAGTTGCTGGATATGACAGGGGCATTGCAAACATAAACTCACAGCATCTGTGACAGTGTGAATAAGACCTACACAGTATCAAAGCAGCTGGAATCTCGCTGTGGATGGAGAAGGGGCTCGTGAAGTCCTAACCTTAGCTGAGGAGCTATTGCAATTCATGGCAAGTGGGGGAGGGAGTCAGTTTTACTCAGGAATGTGTTCTCCGAGAGACCACCCAGGTTCCAATAGATGGCCCTACACCCATGATGTACAGACAGCACTAAGTGGATATGATGGGCTCAGAAACAGATCACAGGAATTCTGGAGGTAAAAGTGGTTGGGAGAAATAGGATAGGAGGGAAATGTGGGGAGATTTAATTAAAACACACTATGGGCATTATGAAATTCTCAAATGATGAAAAAGGGTGCAAGTGTTTATTAGTAGGCTGTTTGACTGTGCTATGAACACAGACAGACACCTATTTTCTCTTCAATTGTTTTTTCCTCATAGAGTTAAAAAAAAAAAAAAGTTTCTCTAGCTAAGTGGAGTAATGCCAGTCTGTAATCCCAGCACTCAAAAGCTAAGCCAGGAGGATTACCACAAGTCTAAGGCCAGCCTTGGTTACGCTCTAAGCTCCAAATCACGAGTCTAAGGCTAGCCTTGGTTACACTCTAAGCTCCAAGCTGGCTGTAGAGTGAGACATTGTCTAAAAATAAAAATTAAACAAAACAAAACCATTGGACTGAGATACAGTTCAGCAGCTGAGAACCATGGCCGCTCTGGCAGAGGACCCAGGTTTGGTTCCCAGCATCCACAAAGAGGCTCACAACCATCTGTACCTTTAGTTCTAGGAAATCCAGTGTCCTCTTTTGGCCTCCTGGGGCACCAGCACATGTGGTATACATACACACATACATAAAAGCTAGCAAACACTCAGACTCAGAAAAGAAACATAAATAAATATGTAAAATAAACTAATTTCAGAACTTTGAGTTTCTACAAGCTCCCAGCCCAATACAGTCTTGCAGACTTATGATAAACATTCTACTCATTTTGACCTCTACCCTAAACACTATACTTTCTGTTTACATGTTCTTCCCTTTGGACTAGTTCAGTGGTCCAGTAAGCGTTCTCTCCCCCCCTCTGTCTCTCTCTGTCTCTCTCTCTCTCTCTCTGTCTCTCTCCCTCTTCCTCCCTCCTGTCTCCCTCCCCCCTCCCTTCCTCCGTCCCTCTCTGAGACAGTGTCTCACTGATCCTGTTTCAGCCTCTGGAATGCTAGTACTACAGGCATGGATGGACCCCAGCATTCCATTCCACTGTTCTCTTACTGGGTCTCCATGACCCAGTAACAGTCTCCCTCCCTCCCTTCCAGTTCTTCTGTGCTGAAAGCAGAACGCGTGCTCTAAAATGCTACTGTGGGGATTGTTCCTGGTGAGACATTACCCCAGACAGGGCACCAGCCAACAGATCAAAGTAACAGTCTCACCCAAATCCAACCTGCCGAAGCCACAAGCTTGTTTGGCTTACTTACAGGAGCATGGGTGACCCCAAGACAGCTGTATCACTGAAAAGTCATACTCCAGCAAGATGGCCTACAGCTGTGTGGATGGAGTCTCCCCACCTTCCAGTTAACTTTCCGCCTCCTGTAAAAACCACTACCTGCAGAGACCTTTGCAGCTGGGGCAGAATGGGGTCCACTGGGGTGGGGAGGCGGTGGTGGCGGTGACCTCAGGTGAGGCCCTAGCCATCTTCCCCCTCCTGCCTCTCTCAGGGAGTGTACACAGGCTGATCTTGTTAGAGCCTCTGGTGGGTACTTCTGGCTGCTCTGATTAGAGTGGGAATGAGCTGTTATGCTTGAGGAAAGAATTGCATAACAGATGTATAATTCCGTCAGCAGCGGCTTGTGTCCTATGAAATGATATCCCTGCTGACTGGCAAGCCTGTTTTCCTTTCCTCATTCTTGACTTTGTTAATAGGGTATTTTATTGAGAAAATATTTTGTCTTTTTTCCCCTCCCTCCTCTTTTTTCTCTCAATTTCATACGTGAAATACATCCCTCAACCACAAGTCTGTGTTCTCCAGGGTGGTTTTGACCACAGGGTACAATAAGGGCTTTATTTTTCAAGGGTAAACTGTGTCAGGGTCCGAAAGGATGAGAGAGAATGCAGAGCATTTTAGTTACAATCTAACCCAACAGCTCTAAAGCGTCGACCACTCCTGCATGCTGCTGCCTCCCTCTTGTTCCGTAAATGGGCAGCTGTGCTTTATTTGCATGTGCACAGCCAAACTTTTCTCACGTGGACACCCCGCTTCACTCAGTTCTTAAGCCCTGACAGGTGTCACCACCTCTGTGACGCCCTCTTTGAACAGCCCCAAGTAGAAGTAGTCACTTCCTACATTGCGTCCCCAAAGTTCTACTTCCCTCTTTTACGGCAGATTTTATGTTGTATGATGCAACTACTAAATCTCTTGGTATTCCAAACCATCCCTCATTCACCCGGTCACTCCCTCCATCCACCAAGCACATTGTCTGGCACTCACAGCTGCTGAAAACTGTTTTTGAAGAAAGTGGTCGTTAGGACAGGGGCCTGCCCCTTTAGACCAGCCCCTAAGGTCTGCATCACGTGACACCTCGCCGCGCTTCTCTGGGACAGAGTTAAACAGTGTGTGCTGTGAGTTGGTAGCTAGCTCTCCATGCTCTTT
Organism: Peromyscus leucopus; assembly: GCF_004664715.2. Lineage (NCBI taxonomy): Eukaryota > Metazoa > Chordata > Mammalia > Rodentia > Cricetidae > Peromyscus > Peromyscus leucopus. The sequence continues at coordinate 65,604,999 of NC_051068.1, forward strand.
GTCACATGTGCTGTGTTGAACCAAATCCTGTGATGTGGAACTTCCTGCCACTCCTAAAAGGTCATAAAATGTTCGACTTTCCCTCTGTTCTTGGGATTGGCTTGAGACTCCTCACGGGGTTCTTCTCAGGGAGGGACTCCGAAGGCTCCTTTGGCCTCCTCCCACCATGCCTTCTCAGTGTGGCCCCCTCAATCTCACTCACAGTGGAATTCCTCTCCACGTTTTAAAGGGAATCCCCTACTTCCCCGTAAGGCCCCAGCATGCTTAGATCTCCATATTGTACTGTCTAATGTTCTTCCTTCCACCTCAAGGACCCATCATGGCCCCAAAGTCTTCTCTTTGATAAACTTCACATCTGGAGGGAACCCTGAATTATGTGTCAGCTTCCCATCCTGAACTGACTCGTGTTATAATCTTCTTTTATTATATTTAAAACAAGTAAACACAGAAATAACAGAATTAAGAATAAATCCTACAGTGATCCAAGTCTCATGCTAAGTTGACCTGAGGTATCCCATCGGGGGAAATTTACTGTGCTAGAAAGAGTGAGGGTTGCGTCCGCGCTTGAAGCTGCGTGCTCCCCTAAATTAGTCTGACAGTTCTTGAAGGGCAGGCGTGCTTAATATCAAAGGAAGACAGAGGGCTGGGGATCCTGAGGGATATGTGGCTCAGTTTGTTTCCATCATAATTTAGACCGGAAAGCCACCTGAGTTCGGCAATGGCTATCTGCCCATCACTATGGGGACCCGTGGCCATCCAAGTTCCAAAGGTGGGCACAACCAGCAAAACCTAGTGTGAGACCAAAATGAGCCATCTTAGAAATAAGACCAAAATGCTTTCACCCTAAAATTAAGGCCTAAGATTTCTCCTTTTGGGAATAGGCCATTAGTTACTGAAACCAGTCAGTTCAGATTCCAGAAACCAGGAAGTGTAAAAGTACAGAGTCACAAGATAGTCAACGAGGTAATGCCTGCTGGACTATGGAATGTCCTCTCCCTGGTTTCCAGGGTAACTGACCACAGAAATGCCCCCACCTGAGGGCAGCCAATGAGAAATGGTGGCAGGCAACCACTCCCTTAGAAGTAATTTCTAGAAGTCCCTAGAAGCGAGCCAATCAGAATTGTATCCATACTAGCACCCCTAAATGATGTAACCTTGTGACTTTTCCCTTTAAAAACTGAGCTTGCAAACAGGTGGGTGCTTCCTCCAGCCTCCACTGCGTTGGATGTATTGGACGAAATCCCTGCCTAGGCTTGTATTGCTTTTGGATATCTAGAATAAACCTTGCTTTTGCATTCTGGCATGCTCGTCTTTGGTGGTCTCTCTGGGGGACACGATCTGGGCACAACACTAGAAGAGCAGACTGCATATTAGGCCTTCTGTTCAGTACTTGGGAAGCTGATTGAAGACAGGAAAGCCCGCCCTAACAGCAGAGCTAAATATACAATCATGGATTATGGTATGGACCATCAAGGGTATATTTATATTTATTCTTTGGCCTCTAGCCCCTGCGTTCTCTAGGCGCTTCATTTGGAAGTCAAGTCATTCAAGTTGACATACTTGCCCCACAGACCTCACTTTTGGAGGCTAATTATGGTCTAGGCTTCTAACGAAAGAGGACCATACTTGGGCACCTACCTTCCCTTATGAAAGCTCATTTACACAGAGGAGGAATGAAGCAGAGGCAGGTTGAATGAGGCTGTCAGTACATTCAAAGCATGGCAATAACCGCCTTTCCCCCAGCACCCCCTTTTTCAGGATCTTAGCCACTCTCAGTCACCTCCCTTCCTCCAGGCCTGCTGAACTCAGCATATCTGCCTTCCACATACCTCCTGCGCAGCGCCCCCCCCCCCCCGCCAGCCCATTGGCTTTGGGTCATTTGATAAGCTTCTTCTGTGCTCAGCACTTGTCTCTCTTCCTACCCCTAGCACCCAAAACCAACATTGCTGCCTGAGACCTGCATCAGACTCAGCATGCCGTCTTCAGCTGCCTGGCTCATGGCTCTACTGCTCAACTTGATGCTTGGTGAGTGTCTCTGCTCCTGTTTGTCTGGACTTCGGGGCTTTCTATTTCTAGCGTAGTCTCCTATCCTGATTCAGGTACCCTGCAAGAATGGTAACTTGTTCTAGAGCTTAGAAATCCCTTAAATCCATATTTGAAGTTTTGCCTTACTCGCCAGGTTTTTGTCTATTTCCCTATATTTACACAATTTTATATTCATTTCCTCGTACACACATTTCTCTAGATGTACTCTTAATAAAGGAGATGGCTGGATGTTGGGTAATGGTCAGATAGAGTAAGGGGAAAATATAGCTGTCATGAGACTTTTCTTGAGTAGCTCATACTTACCCCAGAGAGTATTTTCTTTCTGTAATAAAACACCACCCACCTCTTTTCCTCAGATCTTTTTAAAAGTGTTTATTAGAAAAAAAAAAAAAGAAACAAAGACAGTAGAGCCACAAAATAATCGTCTTTCATTTGTCTGTTAGTCTAGTGTCTTCTGAAAAGTGTTTCATATGTTTCTCTAATTTCCCCAGGATGAGTCTAGATCAGGGGTTCCTCAATCTGTGGGTCACAACCCCTTTGGGGGTCAAACAACCCTTTCACAGGGGTCACCTAAGACCATCGGAAAACACAGATATTTGCAATATGATTCATAACAGTAGCAAAATTACAGTTATGAAATAGCAGCAAAAATCATTGTATGGCTGGGAGTCACCACACCATGAGGAGCTGCATTGAAGGGTCCCAGTGTTGGGAAGGCTGAGAACCGCTGTGCTAGATGTTGGACAATCTGGAGTTTGGGTATGCAAAGAAACATGTGTTTTAGCCATGGCTCTTAACTGAATTTTTAGTTTATCGTACTTCTCTAAAATTTTGCTCTCTGGTCTGCGAAGTAAAGATAGATAATGTTACATTCTCCAGATGTTTTTAAGAGGATTTTGTGTGTTTAACAGAGGAAAACCTTGTGTTGTTGGCCAACTTTATTTTAAGACTGTTTCATTGGCCTGAAACTGGCCCATTAGTCTAGGTTGGTTGGCCAGTGAGTATGGGGGAGCCATGCCTTACTAGGAGCCTTTTATTAATGTAATTAATATGTGATATCAAACGATGTTTACTAATCTGCTACCCTAATAAGTCTCATCCATTTTTAGTGTCTTGATTACTGAGAACATTACCAAAGTCCACACTGTTCTTCCAGTTTCAGACTTATAGGCACAATATAGGGTCCTGACCATATCTTAAACATCTCTACATCCCAGCAGAAACCAACAACTAGTCTTGCCTCTTGTAGATTACTTTTGAGCCCCCAAGGCTCACCTGAAGTCTCACCTCCTTCACAAAGGCCTTCAGATCTACGCCACCTGCACTTGTCTATCCCTCCTGTCAGCAGTGTTCAGAAGCTCCAAGCCATTTGCTGCCTATACTACACTGCTCCTGTGCATCAGCTCGGCACGGTTGCTTCCTGTCCACTGTCCTCCTGTTTTGTGTGGGAGGTTATGCAATGCATGCACATAGTGTAGCTGAGCCTCAGGCTGAAAGTAGGCTCACTGTGAAGAAGATTAAGAATAAGATGCTCCTCCGTGCGGTGGTGGCACATTTAATCCCAGCACTCAGCAGGCAGGTCTCTGAGTTCAAGTGCAGCCTGATCTACAGAGTGAGTTCCAGGACAGCCAGGGCTACAGAGAAACCCTGTCTTAAAAGACAAACAAAAAAGAAAGAAAGAAAGAAAAGAAAAGAAAAAGAAAAAAAAAAAAAGAAAAAGAAAAGAAAGAGAGAGACAGACAGACAAAGAGGTTCCTGGGAAGCTATTTATAGAAAGAAGTATTTCAGAATTAATCACTGAGCTATTTGTTTGAAAACTCTAGACTAGTCCAAAGATACGTGCTCTTTCGGGAAAATTCTATAACACGTATGTGGTGAGCAAATTACATAATTGAAAATGCTTAGCTTCAGGGGCAACTGAGGGTTACAGGACTTCACAGTGTGACGGAGCTGACAGAAGAGTCCAACCATACCATAGATCATGTAGGGAAAAAGATCACTCATATTCCAAAAATATGCTGGAATTTGGGAACTAAAGAAAGAGCTGCTCCTGGCCTGCTGATCTAAATTAAGTCTAGATGAACCACAGTTTACAATCCGCGAGTGACTTTTACACTGTTAAATGGTGGAGGAAAATAAAAATAAAAATATCATTTTACAATGCACAAAAAAATACCTGGAATTTAAAATGATGTCAGTATACAAAGTCTCTGGGACTCAGGCAATGCTCATTTGCATTGTGGGGGCAGAGCTGAGCAGTTGTAACTCAAAATTCTTACTATTGGCTCCATACAAAGGGAGCCTACTGTCATCTGAATGCAGTGCTAGTGAATACATCCGACCCTGCCACTCTGCCTTGCCCATGTGATCACTGCCTTCCCCACCAGTGACTGTTCGGTGGCCTCCGGTGCTCGTTTCTGTGAACCAGAACACTACATCACCACACTCCCACTTGAAGCAGGTACAGTTAGTCACTGTAAATAATAGTAGTAGATACTGCCTGCCTGGTGCCTGAGGTAGAGCGGCAGTCTCAGGCAAGGGTAAGTCAGTTAACTCAATAGAATTGGCCTCTGTGGCTCCCATGCTGTCCTTTGAGTCTGGTGCCAGGAGAAGGCCACGACAGGGCTGCCCTTGGAGTCTATGTGTCTCTCATGTTCCCTTAAGAAGTTGGGAAGGGCCTTCTAACCATGGGTGATTTGAACAAAGACTTGGAAACAAAGACTCTCTGACCTTTCCTTTTGGTTTCCTCAGCCATCTCAACCGTTTTCATTGGATCCTGCCTCTCCGGTAAGAACATTTTTTTTGTCTGTCCGGGTTTTGATTTTGTTTTGTTTGTTTGTGTTGTTTGTTGAGTTCTCAAGAGAGAAGCCTCTAGGCTTACGACTGAAGAAAAGCTGTAGCTTCCTGGGCTGTGAAGAGATTCAAACCAGACCAAGCAAGCATCCTTTCTGGTGTCTATGCCAACCCATTGGTCTTGTGTGGGTGGATTTCCACCTCCAGAGTCTAGATGGGTTCAGGGTGATTTTCCTGCGAAGGGTCCTCTGTGGCCCTAGAACTTCATGCAACATCCAAACAGGATAGACAGGTCCTCACATCAGACCCCTTTGTGGCCTTGCCCAGGAGAGAGATGCCTTTTCTCCTTCCTGGTTCCCGCAGTCCAGGCCCCCACTAGCTGCCTCCCCCAGGAGGATGTGTCGTGGTAAGAGTGATGCAGAGAAGGGGAAGATGGGATGGGGGACGAGAAGGGGAAGACGGCATGGGGGAAGAGAAAGGGAAGACGGGATGAGGAAGAGAAGGGGAAGACGGGATAGGGGAAGAGAAAGGAAAGATGGCATGGGGGAAGAGAGGGAGAAGACGGCATGGGGGAAGAGAGGGGGAAGACGGCATGGGGAAGAGAAGGGGAAGACGGCATGGGGGAAGAGAAGGGGAAGACGGCATGGGGGAAGAGAAGGAACCACAGACTATGCTTTCAGTTTCTTTTACCCCTCCATGCTCTCTTTTGCTCGATGGTGGAGGCCTGACCAGAGACAGAGCCATAGGTTACTATAGTGAGACCCTCTGCCTCATAGGCACAACTTGATATATTGGGGTGCTATTTCCAGTTCTCATCCAGGTGCTGAGATCACTTGATTCTTTTCTCTTAGCCTCCATGGTTGTCACCAACACAGGCACTGCCTGGTCTCTTTGAGGTCTCCTCACACTAAGGATGTTGCACACACACACACACACACACACACACACACACACACACACACGCTCTCTTCCTCCTTTCAAGCCTGCTGTTAGGGCACTGCCAAGAATGCAGTCGGCCTCTTTACCTCTTCCCTCAAGCTGAATTTCCTCAACTCCATTACCTCCAGTCAATTCTTTTCCACTTATCCTCGATGAACTCTTGGTTTATATCATCTTCTCTGAAAACTGCTCTCTAGTTTTCTATTCCATAAAAATAAATAAATAAATAAATAAATAAATAAATAAATAAATAAAAATATAAAAATTCATCAGAACAAGAATTTTACAATCCAGAATGAAATAAGTTAGCCCATGAATGATCCTGATAGCAACTCTTTCCTGCTCTGCAAAATAATGCCAACCCAGACTCCAATCTTAGATCCAATGACCCAAAAAATTGCCTCCACATGACACTCTTGATTTATATCTGTACTCAGATTCATAAACTTGAACTCAGATGCACACCAATGGAAACAGCCTTAGTTATTTTAAAAATAGAGCATCCTTCGTTCATATTTTTTTGACGAGTCCATACATGTAAACAATGTATCTTGATAATAGTCGTTCTCAGCTTCTCCCTCCTACTCCCCCAGGAACCCTCAGCATGTCCTGTTTGTGCTGCCTATTGGACTGTTGGCTGATCTTGTTGGCTTGATCTTGTGCCGGTCTGATGCTCCTAACCGTAGATGAGTTGGTGTTCAGAAGACAGCATTTCAGGGCACCCCTCCCCATCCTCTACCTCTTAACCTCTTTCTTCTCATCTTCCACCACGTTCCCTGAGGTGCTGATACAAAGATCTTATTCGGTGGTCCCTTATCCTCAGTACTTTGGCCAGCTATGAGCCTCTTCATTAACTAATGCCCACTGCAGAGAGGAGTCTCTGACCAAAATTGAAGGAAGCGCTAATATATGCGTACAAACACAAATATTTAGAAGGCAAGTTAGTAAGACAATAAGTTACCCCTCCCATGACCTATGACCTCCCCAGTCATGAACTTTTGACCAGGCTTACAGTGCCAAGCATGAATTCTCTCCTGTGGAGCAGGCCTCAAATTCAGTCTGAAAGCAGTTGGTTACCCCATAACTTTCATGCCACTATATTACACCAATTGGCATATTTTCCCTGGAAAGTCAGTTTACAGGAGGCACGGTTCACCACCAGATATTCACTGGTGCTTTTCTCCCACCTGCATCCTGCCTAGCACCTTTTGGCACTATGCAAGTGAGCAGGGAGGGAATTTTCAGGTCAGTTCCAGATTGGTTTCTCTACATCCTACAACAAGTGTGACGTGTCTTCAGCAATAGTCTCTTAACATGGAGTTATGGTCAGCAGCCAAGAACAATGACAATAGTCTGTGTTGTTTATGGAGCCGCTGGGCTTTCCTAGTTGATAACTCACAAGGAAGCATCTCAGACTGGACACTGAGATGTTCATGTCTTCTAGGGGAAGCATTATCTGCCCCTGCAGGTACCTGTGTTCAAATTCATTCTTCTTTCCAAAAAATTGTATTTTTAATTATCCTACAAAGTAGTGGGTTTCCATAATGCTTCTTCATCCATCTTGGTTGTGGTTAGCTTACCCCACCCTGTCCTCTCCTCTGTCTTCAAGCTCCTAATGCTGTGTAAACCTTTATCCTCTAGGATTTTTACTCTACTTTTATTCTGTCCTACTGTCCCCTCACTCCTCAAGACCTCTCCCTCTTATGGACCTTTCTAGTTTTCTTCATAAACACTTCACATTAAACATACAAACCTAAACATTTTATGCTAGAATCCATGTAAGAGTGAGAATATGTGATGTTCAACTTTCTGGGTCTGGTTACCTTGGTATGGTGTTTTCCAGATCCATTCATTTTCCAGCAGATTTTGTAACTTCATTTTTCTTTAAAGCAAGTAAAGTTTCATTGTGTACTTTGTAGTACATATGTAGTACATTTAACTTTTGTTTTGTTTTGTTTTTCGAGACAGGGGTTCTCTGTGTAGCTTTGTGCCTTTCCTGGAACTCACTTGGTAGCCCAGGCTGGCCTCAAACTCACAGAGATCCACCTGCCTCTGCCTCCCAAGTGCTGGGATTAAAGGCATGCACCACCACCGCCCAGCTATGTACTACATTTTCATTCTCCATTGTTCTGTTGATAGACATCTAGGCTAATTCCATGTGACCGTGCAGGCAGTCATGGCGGCTTCAACTAAAGTGTCAATCTCAGGACCAACCACAGAATGCCAGACCACATGTGGTCTTCTCTAATATAGTTGACCTTTAAGTTGACCTTGCCATTGAATGAAGACGTTATTAATTCAGCCCTCTGCTGTACTGCTCTGAGGCTACAGCAATTTGGCAAGGTGGTTCCGAGCTGTGATAAAATCTCTCAAAGGGAATAAAACCCATCTTGTTCCTCATTCTTTTCTGAGTTCACAAAGCGATACTGGAAGCATGGATTTTTCCATGCAGTAGATATGTATTGTCTGATATGTTTGTCTTCGGTTTCCCTAACTGCCTTCTCTGCCCTACTTCCTAGTGGAAGGGAGAAAATTTATGTTTTTTTTTTTTTCATTCATGGAGTTTTAATAAGGAAGTACAACTAAGTCCTTGATTCCTCAAACCCTATGGAGAGGCTCCAACCCCTCTCATCCTCCCAGACCACTGGTCAAATCATCAGGATTTTAAGCCTTTGAAGCTCTGACTCTTTCCTTGCTAATTTCTCCTGAGCTAGGTGTTTGGACAGGGATGATGTTGCAGGAAACAGCAAGAGAGGGGAAGGGAAAGAAAGAGACAGGGGCAGGGAGAAGGGGGATATGGAGGGAAATGAGGGGGGATGGGATGAGGAGAGAGTAAAGAGAAGAAAATGTATCACTACTATCTCAATCTGGCTATGACAAGAGAAAGTCATGAAAAATAAAAGAACTGCAAAAATATCATCCTTATACTTTTGTTCTGGGCTGGGGCCCATATGAGAGCCCTTACTTCTATGAGGAGAGCTTTCCTTACCTATGAAACTGAGGACAGACACTGATTGGTCCTGTCATTCTGACCACTAGAGGGTCTAAAATCTCTGCCAAGTCTTCAGCCAACTTCTTTGTCTCAATGATCTATCTGATAAGGATATCAGTACATCTAGGTGTCTTAAAATGGCATTTCTTGGTTGTGTACAATTAATAGCATAAACATATCCTGATGAAGTCCTTTTACCTCTCCTATTCTGACTCCAACTCCCCCATGCTGTCTGTCAAAGTACATGGACCCCAAAATGACCACATATACCCCTAAGCACACTTGTGCTTCTCTGAGGCCTCCAGCTAATGTATCTCTTTGCAGGGTCTCCATCCAAAGTGCGGCTAGTAGGAGGTGCCCACCGCTGTGAAGGGCGAGTAGAGGTGGAACGCAATGGCCAGTGGGGGACTGTGTGTGATGATGGCTGGAACCTGACCGATGTGGCTGTGGTATGCCGGGAGCTGAGCTGTGGACCAGCCATCAAAGCCCGAAGTGGTACATCATATAAGCCACCAGCACCAGAAGAGCAAAAAGTTCTTATTCAAGACGTTAACTGCAGGGGGATGGAAGACACATTGTCTCAATGTGAGCAAGATGATGATGTTTTTAATTGCCCACATACAGAAGATGCTGGGGCACAGTGTGAGAGTGAGTACGGGAGGCTCAAGGACCGTCTTCCTGTAGCCTATACCCCATGTGGCCATTCTGTTAGCCTTTATTTCCTGTCGTGGACTTTCACACAGTACTACAATCAATGATGGCAACATCATCCTCTCCATTTCACACTCTCTTGGCTGTGAGACTTGGATATAATGATACCCACAATTTTTACCCATATTGTTTCTGTCTTAGTTTCCAGCTAGATACGAGGCTCAATTTCTCTTGTTTACACACATGCAAACAAATATACACAGATCCATCAGCCACTGAAGATTTGTTCAGTGTCTGTGTCTGGAGCTGGGATGGAGTTATGGAAGAGCTCATGGGATTTAACATGTGCTCTTGTGAGCATTTCCAGTCTCAAGTTGTCTATCAGCTTAGTTGGGAAGACAGGAGATGCTGGTAGGAAGCCAAAGCAGTCTCAGAGACAGGTGGATACAGGCATATAAATGAAGACGTTATTAATTCAGCCCTCTGCTGTACTGCTCTGAGGCTATAGCAATTTGGCAAGGTGGTTCCGAGCTGTGATAAAATCTCTCAAAGGGAATAAAAACCATCTTGTTCCTCATTCTTTTCTGAGTTCACAAAGCGATACTGGAAGCAGTAGATATGTATTGTCTCATAGGTTTGTCTTCGGTTTCCCTAACTGCCTTCTCTGCCCTACTTCCTAGTGGAAGGGAGAAAATTTATGGTTTTTTTTTTTTTTCATTCACGGAGTTTTAATAAGGAAGTACAACTAAGTCCTTGATTCCTCAAACCCTATGGAGAGGCTCCAACCCCCCTCATCCTCCCAGACCACTGGTCAAATCATCGGGATTTTAAGCCTTTGAAGCTCCGACTCTTCCCTTGCTAATTTCTCCTGAGCTAGGTGTTTGGACAGGGATGATGTTGCAGGAAACAGCAAGAGAGGGGAAGGGAAAGAAAGAGACAGGGGCAGGGAGAAGGGGGATATGGAGGGAAATGGGGGGGAGGGGATGAGGAGAGAGTAAAGAGAAGAAAATGTATCACTACTATCTCAATCTGGCTATGACAAGAGAAAGTCATGAAAAATAAAAGAACTGCAAAAATATCATCCTTATACTTTTGTTCTGGGCTGGGGCCCATATGAGAGCCCTTACTTCTATGAGGAGAGCTTTCCTTACCTATGAAACTGAGGACAGACACTGATTGGTCCTCTCATTCTGACCACTAGAGGGTCTAAAATCTCTGCCAAGTCTTCAGCCAACTTCTTTGTCTCAATGATCTATCTAATAAGGATATCAGTACATCTAGGTGTCTTAAAATGGCATTTCTTGGTTGTGTACAATTAAGAGCATAAACATATCCTGATGAAGTTCCTTTACCTCTCCTATTCTGACTCCAACTCCCCCATGCTGTCTGTCAAAAGTACATGGACCCCAAAATGACTGCATATACCCCTAAGCACACTTGGGCTTCTCTGAGGCCTCCAGCTAATGTATCTCTTTGCAGAGTCTCCATCCAAAGTGAGGCTAGTAGGAGGTGCCCACCGCTGTGAAGGGCGAGTAGAGGTGGAACGCAATGGCCAGTGGGGGACTGTGTGTGATGATGGCTGGGACCTGAACGATGTGGCTGTGGTATGCCAGGAGCTGAACTGTGGAGCAGCCATCAAAGCCCGAAGTGGTACATCATATAAGCCACCAGCACCAGAAGAGCAAAAAGTTCTTATTCGAGACTTTAACTGCAGGGGATGGAAGACACATTGTCTCAATGTGAGCAAGATGGTCATGTTTATAATTGCCAACATACAGAGGATGCTGGGGCACAGTGTGAGAGTGAGTATGGGAGGCTCAAGGACCATCTTCCTGTAGCCTATACCCCATGTAGCCATTCTGTTAGCCTTTATTTCCTGTCGTGGACTTTCACACAGTACTACAATCAATGATGGCAACATCATCCTTTCCATTTCACACTCTCTTGGTTGTGAGACTTGGATATAATGATACCCACAATTTTTACCCATATTGTTTCTGTCTTAGTTTCCAGCTAGATACGAGGCTCAATTTCTCTTGTTTACACACATGCAAACAAATATACACAGATCCATCAGCCACTGAAGATTTGTTCAGTGTCTGTGTCTGGAGCTGGGATGGAGTTATGGAAGAGCTCATGGGATTTAATATGTACTCTTGTGAGCATTTCCAGTCTCAAGTTGTCTATCAGCTTAGTTGGGAAGACAGGACATGCTGGTAGGAAGCCAAAGCAGTCTCAGAGACAGGTGGATACAGGCATATAAATGAAGACGTTATTAATTCAGTCCTCTGCTGTACTGCTCTGAGGCTACAGCAATTTGGCAAGGTGGTTCCGAGCTGTGATAAAATCTCTCAAAGGGAATAAAATCCATCTTGTTCCTCATTCTTTTCTGAGTTCACAAAGCGATACTGGAAGCATGGATTTTTCCATGCAGTAGATATGTATTGTCTGATATGTTTGTCTTCGATTTCCCTAACTGCCTTCTCTGCCCTACTTCCTAGTGGAAGGGAGAAAATTTATGTTTTTTTTTTTCATTCACAGAGTTTTAATAAGGAAGTACAACTAAGTCCTTGATTCCTCAAACCCTATGGAGAGGCTCCAACCCCCCTCATCCTCCCAGACCACTGGTCAAATCATTGGGATTTTAAGTCTTTGAAGCTCTGACTCTTCCCTTGCTAATTTCTCCTGAGCTAGGTGTTTGGACAGGGATGATGTTGCAGGAAACAGCAAGAGAGGGGAAGGGAAAGAAGGAGATGGGGGCAGGGAGAAGGGGGATATGGAGGGAAATGGGGGGGAGGGGATGAGGAGAGAGTAAAGAGAAGAAAATGTATCACTACTATCTCAATCTGGCTATGACAAGAGAAAGTCATGAAAAATAAAAGAACTGCAAAAATATCATCCTTATACTTTTGTTCTGGGCTGGGGCCCATATGAGAGCCTTACTTCTATGAGGAGAGCTTTCCTTACCTATGAAACTGAGGACAGACACTGATTGGTCCTCTCATTCTGACCACTAGAGGGTCTAAAATCTCTGCCAAGTCTTCAGCCAACTTCTTTGTCTCAGTGATCTATCTGATAAGGACATCAGTACATCTAGGTGTCTTAAAATGGCATTTCTTGGTTGTGTACAATTAAGAGCATAAACATATCCTGATGAAGTTCCTTTACCTCTCCTATTCTGACTCCAACTCCCCCATGCTGTCTGTCAAAAGTACATGGACCCCAAAATGACTGCATATACCCCTAAGCACACTTGGGCTTCTCTGAGGCCTCCAGCTAATGTATCTCTTTGCAGAGTCTCCATCCAAAGTGCGGCTAGTAGGAGGTGCCCACCGCTGTGAAGGGCGAGTAGAGGTGGAACGCAATGGCCAGTGGGGGACTGTGTGTGATGATGGCTGGGACCTGAACGATGTGGCTGTGGTATGCCGGGAGCTGAACTGTGGAGCAGCCATCAAAGCCCGAAGTGGTACATCATATAAGCCACCAGCACCAGAAGAGCAAAAAGTTCTTATTCAAGACGTTAACTGCAGGGGGATGGAAGACACATTGTCTCAATGTGAGCAAGATGGTCATGTTTATAATTGCCAACATACAGAAGATGCTGGGGCACAGTGTGAGAGTGAGTATGGGAGGCTCAAGGACCGTCTTCCTGTAGCCTATACCCCATGTGGCCATTCTGTTAGCCTTTATTTCCTGTCGTGGACTTTCACACAGTACTACAATCAATGATGGCAACATCATCCTCTCCATTTCACACTCTCTTGGCTGTGAGACTTGGATATAATGATACCCACAATTTTTACCCATATTGTTTCTGTCTTAGTTTCCAGCTAGATACGAGGCTCAATTTCTCTTGTTTACACACATGCAAACAAATATACACAGATCCATCAGCCACTGAAGATTTGTTCAGTGTCTGTGTCTGGAGCTGGGATGGAGTTATGGAAGAGCTCATGGGATTTAACATGTGCTCTTGTGAGCATTTCCAGTCTCAAGTTGTCTATCAGCTTAGTTGGGAAGACAGGAGATGCTGGTAGGAAGCCAAAGCAGTCTCAGAGACAGGTGGATACAGGCATATAAATGTGCAACCAACCAATACAGTTGCACAAACAAATGGCTACATTGTGTGTTCCTTCACTGTTCTACGTAACTAGCTTTCTAGGAATTAACAGTATGTGTGTGTTTTCTCCAAAGCCTGTGATTGGACTGCAAGGCTGACTCTATCTGCTTCTTTTTGTCTCCCCACAGGATTTATCATTAAAGAAAAGATGCTGCCCCCTCCCCCCAATGTTAAAGTCTCCAGGGTTTTTTTGTTTTTGTTTTTGTTTTTGTTTTTTAGGAAAGTCAGGGTTTGGGAGCTTTAGTCTGGATTACTTGATTTATGCCAACATTGAGCCAAAATATTTTGACATTTTTTGTTAACATGTGTATTTATTAATACTTAAATCAGCAGATTAATATTAAATCTATAGCTCTTAACTGTCTTTTGTGAGAAGCAGTAAGTTGACTATGGAAATAAATTAGAAAAACTAAAATGCTACAGAAATGATTATGATTTATATGGGGACCAAGAAACCACCACTTCAGTCCCTTGGCCCCCAGCCATTATGTGGTGCTTACCACTCTAATAGCCTTGTACTGACCACCAAGAACAGAGCCATGTATAATCAGACTCCCTTTTCTGAGAAGACCATATACTAGCATGGAAGAGACATGGCTTCTCCCTTTCTTTCCAGACCCAGACATCGATAGCCCCTTCATCCCAGAGATGTGCGACTAGTAGACGGCCCGGGACGCTGCCAGGGTCGTGTGGAGGTGCTGCACCAGCTGGAGTGGAGCAGTGTGTGCAAAGCAGGCTGGAATTTACAGGCTTCCAAGGTGGCGTGCAGGCAGCTGGGATGTGGGCGGGCGCTACTGACCCGCGCATGTTGCAACAAGACGACTCAGGGCAAAGGGCCCATCTGGACGAGCCAGATGTCGTGTACTGGACAGGAAGCAAACCTTCAGGACTGCCCTTTTAGGTCTTTGGAGAAAAATTGTACCCATGATGAGGACGCATGGGTGGAATGCGAAGGTAACAGAATATAATGGATCCTACATCCGGAGATTAGGTTAATTCATAAATGTAGTTAAGGAAACCCAGGCAAACAATATTTACAAAACTACATATGCACTAAAAGGCCATTGTAAACTTATATATTTGTGTGGATTGCCAATTCTCTTAAAAATAACTCCCTTTGTAGATGGAAACAAAAATTGTGCATTGTGCAATCGTACTATGAACTATGATGTAGAATGCCGTAAATAGGGTATACATGCTGAGTTCTTTGGTTTGTAATAACCACTAGAAATTCCTTCATACATATTGTGTATCTATAAATAATAGATATTTATGAATATAACATATAGAGATACTATATTTAGAAAATAAAGTGGAAACATTCTAGTTAGGGAAACAGAGTTGGAAATGGAAGGAGACTTAAGGAAGGAGAGACTGTCGCCAAAACACACATAGAGAGTCTCAGACTTACTGGTGGGGCTTTGGAGACCACGCGCGTAATCTTATTTTCTCTTTTCATCTCTTACGTCACCACCTTCCCCCTTCACCCTGCAGATCCCTTTGAGCTGAAGCTGGTAGGAGGAGACAACCCCTGCTCTGGGAGGTTGGAGGTGCTGCACCAGGGTACCTGGGGCTCTGTCTGTGATGATGGCTGGGGAGAGAAGGAGGACCAAGTGGTATGCAAGCAACTGGGCTGTGGGAAGCCCCTTGTTCCATCCTCCAAAGCCCGAAAAAGCTACGGACCTGGGGCCGGCCGTGTCTGGCTGGATGATGTCGTTTGCTCGGGGGAGGAGCAGTCCCTGGAGTCCTGCCGGCACAGGTTCTGGGGGTACCATGACTGTACCCACAAGGAAGATGTGGCGGTGATCTGCTCAGGTAAGTCCTACTGACCTACTACGGTTGCACTTCCAAGGGACGAAGGCGGAAGAGAGGCAGACGCCTCTAGTGGTCAGAGTAATTCCACCAGGGTTGAGAGTCACAGTGGTCATTACCTGCTCTGTACAAGCAAGTCTCCACGGTTAGGATCCAGGCTCCTAGCAGTAGTTCTGTTTTTCTTTGGAGTCTGGAAGAGGTTGGTGATGGGCAAGGATAGGTATTTTTAAAATACAATTATTGAACATAAGAATATTAGGAGTTGATCAATGTCCTTATATTAAACATGAGAAAAAGTAAGTCAAAGAAAACAGTTTGCCAAACTATGCAAACGACTTTTAAACCATACAACAAAACTAAATAAATTAGTTTTTGCTTCCTACCCCAGGTCAGTTCTCTGAGGTGACCCCAACCTTCAAGCCCTAATTTTGAGCTAACTATAGAAGGCAGGTTGACCTCAGTCTGACATGGCTTCCTAAACCTTATTTCCAGTGTGTGTGTGTGTGTGTGTGTGTGTGTGTGTGTGTGTGTGTGTGTGTGTGTGTGTGTGTAGGAGAGCTGAGTGGCTGGCAGGGAGCTCTTTTGAGAAGGCCTATGAGCATCTTGCCAGAGAGTACGGGATCCTGGCCCTGAACCACTGGCCTCTTCGAAGGAGGGAAGGAAGGAGAGGAAGGTTCAAGTATAACTCCTGACTCTAGCTGAAGGGCTGCAGCCCAGCTGTGGAATTAGGATGGGGAGGTGGCTGTTTTCTTTTAAGTAACTAACTCTAAAGTGAACTGAGAACTGATTTTAACCAAAAAGAATGTGGGGGAACAGTTAATGCCCAGAAAACATTGAACTGTGTACTCTGCAAATACTGCTTCACCCTAAAATTCAGACAAAAAGACTCCTTTGTCCAATTTACCTCAAAGATTTTGTGAGTGTGTAAGGATAAGGCATGAACACAGTCAACCATCCTTTCCCCTACGTTCTGCATCCGTGGATTGAGAAATATTGGAGAAACAAAGCTGCACCTGTCCTGAGCACACAGACTTACCTTATCACTATTCCCTTAAGACTGTAGCAGGACCGCTCTTCACACAGAGGTGCTGTACTCGGTGTTGGAAGCAATCTCGAAATGACTTAAAGCACACAGAAGGAGGTGCTTAGGTTCTTTGCAAATTTTTGTATACTTCATAGAAGACTATCATACCTGTGGGTTTTGGCATCCTTGGGGAGGCTGATATGAACTGTCTGTCCATGCAGAAGAAGGCCTGTACTATTTGTGACTCACAGAGAATGTAACTGTTGTACCTTTGGAATACAGCTCCAGATTATTACCTCTCTCATATCATGGTGGGCTCCACATGTGGATTAGCTCTTTCCTGTTCTAACCCTCCATCTACTCCCTTGGCCAGTTTAGCTTGAGGGGAACGAACCTTTCCAAACCTGATTCCACCCTCACTTCCTTTTTCTCTTCTCTTTACAGAAAGTATCCCAAGACTTTGATGGATAACCTGGATCCCTGCCTGACCTGGATCCCTGCTGCTTGCTCAGTTGGGCCCTGATTCTTCAAGTGGTTATAACCTGCCATGAACTTTAGCCACCTCCGCTGAGCCTCTTAGGAGAGTGAACAATGTGCTCAGATCTTGATCTCAGGGATCCCCTCTCCCATAATCACCTCAAGAGATGAGCTGCTGAGCTCCCTTGCTGAAGAAGTGCTTCCAGTTGCCCTGTGCTCACTGTTGACCCCTTGGTATTGGTTCCAGTCTTCACTTTCTCTTCCCAGCCTAACCTGCAACTCTTGGGCCTGACGTGGGATCAGTTGTACAGGCCATGACTAAGGCCCAGCCTATCTGTAAACAACACTGAGGATATGATAACAAAAGGAGAGCATGAAAGGGAATGTGGGTAGACAGTATTTTGGAGGTAGGGGAAAAAATAGACTTCTTCGAATGTTTTTTAAATTTTATAACAAGAGAAATGACCATAATAATAATGCTTCACTACCCTGCCATCTCTCAGAGAAAGTAGCAGGGCGGTTTCCTGCAGCCCTCAAATGTTACTCCTTGAGTTCTAAATGTCTACCCAAACCCATATGTTTGAAGTTTGCTGTGTGATACAACAGTATTTTGAGATGGGGCCTTCGGGATCTAACTGCATCACATGGTCGGATCCCTCAGCCCTTTATGAGCAGATTACTCATTGGTGAATCCACTGGGAGGTGGTAGAAACTTCAGGAGGTGGGACCTAGTTAGAAGAAGGAAGTCATTGGGATGTGCCTTTGGAAGGGGATATTTTGTTCCCTGCTTGATCCCCTGGCCGTGTTCAAGGGTTGGTTCTATATCTTGGCTATTGTGAATTATGCTGCAATAAAGATGAGTGTGCAGGTATTTCTTGATATGCTGGTTTTGTTTTCTTGGATTTATGCCCCAAAGTCAGTTGCATTTTTATACTCACATGGCCATCTCATACCCATAGAGAGATCTTCACAAATGCTTTGAACAGCACACTCCTACCCTCCTGGGCCTTGTTGGTAGCTCCAGCTGTCCTGTGTTAATTAGCACTTTCCAGGGATTGGTTCTCCAGGTAAGTGGATTTCTACCAAGTTATTCTGGACCTGGAAACGGACATTTCTCACATATGACAGAGACCAAAAATCGGAAGAAACCCTTCCGTGGGGACACACAGGTAATAGCAAAACACATGCATGGACAGAACCACACATGAAGCCAGTTCCTGGGATCCAGTGGCACTCCTGACTTCATGTCACAAACTGCTGTGTAATCATAGCAATTTTTAAAACTGAGTTATCTGGTATTGGTTTTAGTGCTTCTAACCAAGAACCCCAACTGATCAATGAAGTGATGTTCTGCCCACATTGGCTGAGGCTGACCAGATAAGCCAGTTGTTAGCAGTGTAGACATCGCCATTGCATTTATACAACTCACAGGTACAATAGCAGGAGACAAGGACCTTTGACAGGAATACCACTCCAAGGTACTGACCATGGCTGCCCTGTTTTGCCTGTTGAATACTTAAAAGCTAACATTCACAGATAAGAGAAAACATAACAGTATTTGCTTTGGGGTGTGTGTGTTGGGTTACTATACTCAGGATGATTTTGCCAACTTCATCCATATTTTGTTAATCGTATAATTTATTTTTTAATAGCTGAATAATTTTCCATTGTGTATTTGTACCAGTTTCATTATTCATCAGTTGATGAATGTCTACACTCTTAACAGTTTCTGGCTATTTTGAATAAAGCAGCAATGAACATGGTCTTCAAGTACCTCTCTAGAAGGATCTAGAGTCCTTTGGGTATATAACCAAGAGTAGCATAGCTGGGTCTTCAGGAAGATCTATTCCCTATTTCCTGAGGCACCGCCACACTGATCTCCATAGTGACTGTACAAGTTTGCACTCCCACCAGCAAGGGATAAGAGTTCTCTTTTCCCCATACCCTTGCCAGCATGGGCTCTCATTTGTTTTGTTGATCTTAGCCATTCTGGTTGGTATAAGATGAAATTTCAAAGTAGTTTGGATTTGCATTTCCCTGAGGACTAAGGATGTTGACCATTTCTTTAAGTGTTTCTCAGCCTTTTGTGTTTCATCCTTTGAGAACTCTACTTAGTTCTGCGCTCCATTTAATTGGGTTGTTTGATTTCTTTATGGCCAGTATTTTTAGTTCTTTATACATTTCAGATACTAACCCTCTATTGGATGTCTAATTGGTGAAGATCTTTTCTCATCCTGTGGCCTGCAGCTTTGTCTGAATGATAGTGTCCTTTGCCATAAAACAAAAAGTTCTTCAACTTCATGAGGTCCCATTTATTGACTGTTGATCTCTATGCCTGTGCTATTGGTGTCCTGTTCAGAGCCTCTTTGCCTGTGCCAATGTGTTCAAGCTTATTCCACACTCTTCTGTCTTATCAGATTCAAGGTATCTGGCTTTGTGTTGATGTCTGTCTTAGTTAGGATTTCTAATGTTGTGAAGAGACACCATGACCATGGCAACTCTTATAAGGAAAACATTTAATTGGGGTGCCTCGCTTACAGTTTCAGAGGTTCAGACCATTGTCATCATGGTAGTGAGCATGGTGGGGTGCAGGCAGATGAAGTGACGGCTACACATTGAAATGCAGGCCACAGGAAGTTGACTGAGACACTGGCTGCTATCCTGAGCATAGGAAACCTCAAAGCCCACCCCCACCATGACCCACTTCCTCCAACACAACCACACCCATTCCGACAAAGCCACACTTCCTAATAGGGCCACTCCCTGTGAGATTATGGGGCCAATTATATTCAAACTGCCACAAAGTCCTTGGCCTATGAGAGTTGAATTTTGTGTGAGGTGATGAATATGGAATCTGTTTGCATTCCTTTACAGGCAGCCATCCGGTTGGACCTGCACCATTTGTTGAAGATGCTGTCTTTTCTCTAGTATGGTTTTTTGTTTGTTTGTTTGTTTGTTTTTTTGTTTGTTTGTTTCTTTGGCAAAAGTCAGATGTCCATATGAGCATGGACTTAAGTTTTCATCTTAGATTCAATTCCAGATCATTACATCTGTTTTTATGCAGCTATCATGCTGTTTTTATTACTATGGCTCTGTAGTACACTTTGAAATCTGGGATGGTGTGTAGCATGAATCTTAAATGGTCTTACTAATAAAATCAAACCTGAGGCCAGGTATTGGGGTGAATGCTGGAAGATCAGAGAAGCAGAACAAGCCACAGCCACCTCAACTTGCCAGTTCCTCAGGTGATCCTGTTTCCTCAGACTGGAAACCTCTGAGTCCTTATCCAAAACTGTAAGCGAGCCACCCCAATTAAATGTTTTCCTTATAAGAGTTGCCGTGGTCATGGTGTCTCTTCACAACAATAGAAATCCTAACTAAGACAGACCTCAACACAAAGCCAGATACCTTGAATCTGATAAGACAGAAGAGTGTGGAATAAGCTTGAACATTGGCACAGGGAAAGAGCCTCTGAACAGGATCTCAGCTGACCTGCTTCTCAAAAGCCTGAAAGCTTAAACCAGCATCTAGTTCCTCATCCTCATGCCTTAAATGCCTTTCTGCTTTCTGCCATCAGTTCCTGGGATTAAAGGCATGAGTCACCATGCCTGGCTGTTTCCAGTGTGGCCTTGAACTCACAGAGATCCAGGCGGATTTCTGCCACTGGAATGCTAGGATTAAAGGCGTGTGCCACCATTTTCTGGCCTCTATATGTAGTGGCTGTTCTGTTCTCTGACCCCAGATAGGTTTATTAGGGTGCACAATATTTTGGGGAACACAATACCACCACAGTGGTGATAATTTTTTTCAGAATTTCCTATGTGAATACCGTGTTCACGTCATTTCCACCCCTCCCTCTACCCCCTCCAACTCCTCCTATTCCTCCCCCAACTAACTCCCTCTCAAACTCAAGACCTCTTCTTTACTTGTAATATATATTACAATTAATACATATAATATATAACATATTTTTATTATATTAATATTAAATTGGTCAATAAAATCTATTTCTATCATATAAATATATTTATATTTAATTGTAATACTTACATATATATCTTACTGAGTCTGTTTGGTGTCACTGAAATATACACTCATGTCCAGCACTGATCACTTGTGTCTTAATTAGGGCTTCTATTGATGTGATAAGACACCATGACCAAAAGCAACTTAGGGAGGAAAGAATTTATTTCACCTTACAGATTCTAGTCCATCGTCCAGGTAGGTCATGGCAGGAACTCGAGGCAGGAACTGATGCAGAGGCCTTGGAGGAGTGCTCCTTACTGACTCCGGGCTTGCTCAGCCTGCTTTCTTATACATCCAAGGGCCACCTGCCCTGGGGTAGCAGTACCTGCCTTGAGGTAGATCCACCCAGGTCAATCACTAATTAAGAAAATGCCAAACAGCCTTGCCTACAGGCCAGTCTTACAGAGGCATTTTCACAATGGTGGCTCTCTCAGATAACTCTAGCTTGTGTCAAGTGGTCAAAAGCTAGCCTGTCAGGGAGCTCGTCCCTGGAGGAAGATGATTCTCCCTTGCTCCACAGCAGTCTATGCCCTGTACCTCTTCATGAACCATGCAGATCCCTTTCTCAGTTTCTCATTGGTCAAGTACTTTAAAGTATAAATCTTCACCATACTCACTTAGGTTTAACATTCCCTGATGGTGGTGCCTTTATTCCCTTCCCATTTGCAGTTACTTCCCACAACAGAGACTTTTTTTGCTAGCTTCCTCTTTTCTAGAGGATCTAGTATCTTGTTACTAGAAACACGGACTTAGTCCCCTACACAGGCTGCCTATGACTTTTTTTGTTCATTTTTGTTTTACTGTAAGATTAATTTCTGGTTTGAGTAGTGGTAGTCAGGAAGACAAAGGCTGCTCCTCTGTAACGTGTAAGCCTTATTCTCTCTAAGGTTGTTTGAAATGGACTGTCCTATTTTTTTTCTCTACACTGGAAGTCTTAGCTAGTGCAATGAGGCAAGGAAAGGGAATAACAAGTATACAAACTGGAAAAGAATTAGAATGTTTTTATTCACATATATGACCAAATGTAAAAAAAAAATGGGCTCTATCAAAAACCTACTCTAAGTAGCAATATTTCCATATACAAAATTAATTGTATTTATATGCAAAGCAACACTTAAAACTTGAATATTTATAATATTGCTGTTGGTAATATAACCAAATATGGAGGGCCTAAGGACATATTTAACAAAAATGTAAACCACCTACACATTGAGACTACATAACATTGAGGGAAGATATTAAAGGACTCCCAAAGTCATAAGATTATGTTGTTAATTATCTACAAATTTTTCTTGCCTGAAGGAAAAGATTTCCCAGGCATAGCAAAAATGACATAAACAATGAAATAAAAATTTATAAACTCGACCACCAGAATCAGAATTTTATCTTTGAGCTGCACTGATAGAAAAATGAGAAGTCAATTCATAAACTGGTCTAAAGTGCCAACCCTCTATAGTTCTTGGACTATATCTCATCTTAGTAGTAGGATTAATAGCTCTGGTTATAAACAGGAAGATGATGTAAAGAGACACTGGAAGACAGACATGTGAAAGTTTTACAGACACATGACAAGCATTCAGCCAGCTTTCTCAGACATCAGAGCCATGAGAAGGAAGCCGGTGTCTCTGAGTGGCTGAACAGCACAGGGGGCTGAGAGCTAACAGCGGGCAGGAGTGCAAAATCACTTGTGTAAATAACTTGGCAGTCTCTTTAAAAGTTAAATAGCTCCAGACTCAACAAATACATGAGTGTTTACAGCAATTTTGTTCATAACGCGTGAATGAATCTCAGAAATATTAGGCTAAGAAAAAGAATTTAGAAACAATAAATATATATTTTCATTTTTTAGGAAGCCATAGAGACTAATCTAATCTATAGTAACAGAATGCAGATTAACAGTTACACAGGCTTGGGGTGCCTGAGAAGGGATAGGCAGGCAGGCAGGCAGGCACATGCGCGCGCGCCGCGCGCGCGCGCGCGCACACACACACACACACACACACACACACGCACACACACGCACACACTACACACACACATGTCTCACTGCCAACCTGGGAGAAATGAAACACTGGACTCCAAGACACTGAAACTCCTATAGGATTTTAATATTAGGAAAAGCGAAAGGCTGAATGAAACCTGCAACCAGCCAAGTAGGGAGCTTGTCTCCTGGAAAGAGAGTCCACAGGGTACTAACTGTGTGTCAGTCCACCTTACAGGATGAGACTCAAGCCCAGACAAGGATGAGTCAGTGGTGGGAGGGACCACACCTTGACCAGGACCGCTTAGATGTGCACATCACTGGCTCTCTATTTAATAAACTTCAATCTTATTTTGAGACTGCAAAGAAGGGCTAGGGAGGTCACTGTATCTCTTGTCCCTCCTAATATGGCCACACTGAATAAAAACCCTTTTTCTGTTTGTTTAGTATCTATTTGGCTGTGTTAAGTGACTTATTGAGGGTGAGTGGCTGCAGCTGACTAGTATTTTCTAAGCAGGAATGGACCAAAGCAAGCCCCTATCCCAGACCCCTAAGAGACAATGGAATAGGGACTCTTCAACTGAGCCTGTCTCGTAGGTCTGTAGAGGAAGGAAAGAACTCCCACCTCAAAGGAATAGAGACATGGTTTATTCTGGAGTGAACATGAGTGATCATGGCCCAGGAACACAGATGCAGTGTTTTCCTCCAAATACCACATTCCAAAGAGGTAACAATTTCATTAACTTTTTATAGTAATGGGACAAAGAAAGTCATAAAGTAACACACTTTTCAAATTAAAATAATGTACATGTTCATATATTTATTCATATATTCATATATGAATTCAATATATATTCTCATATATTTGTTTTCAAAATAAAATAATATACATGTTCAAATACATAAGTACATCAAGTAGATGGGTTATAGCAGAACAGGGAGGCCTGAGAGAATTATTAGGTATTTGGTTGGTAGAAACTAGGGGTCTATTCATACATTCCCAAAGGGTTTACATAATGGTGACAAGAGTCAGCTCATGCAGAGAAGAGAGCAATAGGTGGTTATTAATGGAGACAAAGATGGCCAAGACAATTTGGCCCTGGACTTGGCAACATCCCAACCTTCCCACATCACTGAAGTTCTAGTCAGTCCATCAACCTCTGCAGACACAGCGTCTTTCCAGAATTTCTCATTCACAAGCTCAGACTGTGACCCCTGGGTATAGACTGTGACCTCATGTCTAGTAATACACACACACACACACACACACACATTATTTTATACCATTAATATGGTTGTATTTATATCAGTTTACCTTTGTCAAAAATCATTACGCTGTATACTTATAATGAATTCATTCTAGTTTATGCTAACTGTACTCCAATGGGCAGATTTATTTCAATGCCTTTAAATCTATGAGGCAGTGTGAAAATATATTTCAATCTGAAGAAATCCAAGGGCACTGGTTCAGGACACGCAGGAAAAGAGATGTGAAACACTGTTGCGAAGCCCGTCACTACTGGACCTCCGACTTCTGCATTTCAAAGTCTGGTGGCTTTTGTGTTGGTCCTTAAAGTTTAAATTTAGCAGACATCTTCACCTGGGTTTCCTAAGCCATAATCACAGTGGCCGGCCCAACCGTCTGGGGTCAGCAATCTCCCTGAACATGTAGCTGGGTTGCCGGTGCTAGTCCCCTTTTCCTGACCTTGAGTGCCTCAGCCTCCACTCACTTCCCTTCCCAGTCTCCACTCACTTCCCTTCCCAGCCTCCACTCACTTCCCTTCCCAGTCCTTCTCTCTGGACTTGCATGATTCCGCAGACTTAGATGGACTTTTCCATCTTCCTTAACAACTCAGCCTCCGTGGACTGCCTGGCTAGCCTTAATCTTAGATGATAAAAGAGCCAAGGAAGGTTGAAACATCAAACAGTTTATCCCCTTTTAATCCATCATGTGAATCACGTACAAGCTTCAGGTAACAACGACATGGTGGCCCAGACGCCAAGGAAAGCACTGGGAGGGATCGCACACCCCGACTGGGACCGGTGTCACAGAAATACCAGACTAGTGATGTTGGTCAACTTCTTCCAGTACACAAAGACTAGCTGGTGCACACTCACTTCCGCATTTCATCTCAAATATCTCCCTCCCGGTTTATAACTTCCTATAACTTTTTAAAAAGTGCTGCATGTTCACTTACCGGGACACTGGAAACCTGAAAATGGGAGAAATGTCTGTGTGAACAGCTGGACCCTATGTCAATCAGCATATGGAACAAACACCGCCCCTAACCTGTGAACAGTCCCCTCAGTCCCCGAATCAGACACAGTTGGGGCGAGTCCGCAGAGGAAGCCTCACGGAAAGTAGCGTGTATTCGACCAGTCACTTAGGTAGACAGCCTTACCAAAGATGACGATGTGCCGTGTGAAACTCAGCAAGTGAGTTAAAGCTCATGAGACTCATCAAAGCCAGAGCCATCTCCTGGAAACCCCAAAGACACACGAGTTCTGAAAAAAACAAAAGCAAAAACAAAAAACAAAACGAGAAAGCCTGTACCAAACCATACAAAGGAGCAACTTCATTTTTTTCCACTTTCATGGAGGAGGAAATCGAGATTAACCACTGGACAATGTTCCCCTGTACTTCCTTTTCTGTAAACTCGTGCTGAAGGTTCACTTCCGATCCTGACTTCCTCAAACCTCACCTGTTGACTCCCATGTGAGTAGCTTGGTTTTGCTTTCTTTCCTTTTTTTTTTTTTTTTTTTTTCTTTTGGTGAGCGGCACCTTCAAGTTACCATCCCCAGCCTGGCCCTCATGCTACCTTGGCTCCTGCTGTTGATCTGTGGTGAGTTGGGCAACTGGGAGTGGGGTCTGGGATCTGGGACCTCACTTCTTGAAAAGGTGTTGATAATTATAGGACTAAGTTTCTGCCTGGGGATGCTCATGTTCTCTCTCTCTGTCTCTCTGTCTCTCTCTCTCTGTCTCTCTCTCTCTGTCTCTCTCTCTCTGTCTCTCTCTCATACACAGATATGCATCACACACACACACACACACACAACACACACACACACACACACACACACACACACCACACAATGTAGGCAACAAATTGGTCTCTCAGTTCCTTTTCTTCTATCAACATTACCTTTTTTTATTTGGTGTCAAACCTTAGTACTTCTCATCACCCCTCCACATCCCATTGTACTTAACGGTTAAGTTTATCTGGTGTCACATATCGAAACGACAAGATTATTTATCCATCATTAATAGGCCGACTCCTCACGGGACTCAGATTCTGCAGTTTGTCACCACACCTCAGGATGCTCTTCCATCTCTCTCCTACTGCAGTCAGACGACACATTTCCATGTGTTTCAGCTGTGTGCAGACAGGCCAGCAGTACTTTAAAAAAGGCTTACCTGACTACTTATCACCATGTAACATGGGGACCAAACCACAGACAGTTCTTCATCTCTGCTGGAGAACCTCATATACAGGTCTACAGCCCTGTTTTTCCACTTGTGAGAATCATTATATCTTCTCATTTCTCCTCAAACTTAATCCTTTTTGGTCCCATTTTATAACCTTAATACTTTATTCAAAAAGTAAAAATGGCAAGAAGAGAAGTCTCCGTATTTCTACTATCCTGTCTACCAGCTACCTACATGTCTTCTTGTGCCATGAATACACCTTGTCTCAAAGACAGGAGTCCCTGCTTGCTCATTCAAGACCCTCCTCCTGCCTTAAAATTTTTCTCCTCCACTCAAATGTTTCTCCATTCCAGCTTATTCCCATCAGTGCAGGGGCTTGCTTGGAAATCTTTTTTCTCATTCACACACCATTTCTCTTTCTCCCTTCTCTCTGCTCTCAGTGACTGTTCACTTTGGTACACATTCTTTCTTTTTTAAAACTTCATTTTTAGTGAGACTGGCCTTTCTGAAGCTCTTGAGTTTCCTTGAGTAACCCAGATGTTTAGGGTTACATTGTCTGAAGCACAACCAAAACAACCAACGTCTCTGTCTCCTCAAAAATCCCTTCACACTGTCCATCTCGTCCCGGGAGCTCCTCTCTCATTCATGGCCCCTGCTGCTGTTCAGTTATTCCAGGTCTCTCTTCGTGAACTCAACCGTCTGTCCCCTCCACTCCTTGGAAATCGTTCTTGCTAACATCATCTACCACTTCCACATCACGTCACCCAGAGGTCATTTCCGTTTCCTGCTTCCGTAGCCTCTCGGGAGCCGACAGTCGATCATTCCTTCTGCAGGACACTTTCCCCTTGGTTCCAGAATGCCATGTTCTTCTGTTTTCTCTCTGCTTCACGCCTGCTGCTCTTAGCTCCTTTGCCGAATTGAATCTGTCCTCGACATGTTGACAGCCTTGAAGTGGATACCAAACTTCATCCATAGTTTCTTCTCCAAATGTACACAGCTTTATCTTTAATGTGCCATGTTGTCTAAACTTAAGCTTATCTCACCAGCTTTGGCTTATTCTTTAAATAGTAGCCAGTGGCTAGTCGGGTGTCTACCAGACATCCTAACCAGCTTTCTAGATTTCTACGTCTGTCACCACTACCTACACTAAACCTACCCATTTTTTCCCATAACTTTTCTGTTTCAATAAATGTCATCACCATTTTTCTAGTTGCTCTGGCCAATTATTCAGAAATAGTACTTAACCTCTGTCATCCTTTCTCTCCCTCTCTCCTTCCCTTCCTTCCTCTCTCTATCCCTCTCTCCCTTCCCTTCTTTCTCTCTCCCTCCCCTCTCCCCTCTCTCCCTCCCCTTCTCTTTCTCTCTCCCCCCTCTCCCTCTCATTCTCTCTCTCTCCTCCTCTCATGCCCACTGTCCTCGTGGTTGCTGCTCTGTACCAGGAGCACTCTGAGGGTCCAGACTGTCTGAAGCTTCAATACAACTTATTTTTCATTTGAGCACTACTCTCTGAAATAATGTTCTATTTTATGAAAAACTTTAAAACTAAAATACAATTCTATCACTTCCCCTTCTTTATCCTCTCACTAACCCTCACACATTAATAACCTTTTTTGATCATTATTGTTCCATACATGTTCACAAATAGATAACTACAACCTGTTGAGTCTTGTGTGTATACAATTCCAGGGCTGATCACTTTGTATTGAACAACCAATTAGGGGACTCCTCCCTGGAAGAAGATATTCCTCCACACACACTCAGCAGTCCTTATTTGCCTGGATTTCTTTGTCTAGGGATAGGGACCCATGACATTTCCCCTTTATGCATTAGCATGTATATTTATATTGTCATTGTTCAGGTCTTCTTTAGGCAGCCATATCGTTGAGGTGTCATGGGTCCCTGTTATTTCTTGGATGCACAATTTTACAGCAAACTTTCTGGCCTTCTGCTCTTACAATCTATTTGCCTCCTCTCCTGCAATGTTCTCTAAGCCTTGGGTGCCAGAGTTGTCTCCCACCACAATGTAGATTCCTTCACAGTCAAGTATTCAAGAGTATTTCTTTACGAACAAATACATGAATAATGTTTTCCTGCTGGCTCCTTCTGATTGCTTGCTACCACCTGAGGAAGTAACCATTCAATTAAGCATTTAACCAAGTAGGGTTTCAAGCTAAGCACAATAAAAATAATTAATAATTAGGAGAACATCTTGGTTAGCTGTTAAAGAAATTGTAGGCACTATTCTCAGCGCTCGGTGCATGCTCGCTTGGCTCTCCAAATCACATCTCGATCTCACAGAAAAGAAAGCTAAAACAGAGGAGAAACACACTTCCCAGGACCTTGTGGCTTGTAAGAGGAAGAGAGACTGTCATATCTCTACTATCTAGTGACAAAGCCTGCATTTTCCCAGAATTTCTCCTTCTTGACCAATAATATCACCAAAGGAGAGAACATTTGAAGAACTCCAATTCTTCTCTGAGCCCATACCTCCTCTGATGAGAAGTTGGTAGGCGTGAGGCCCCACGCCTTGAGACTGAGACTTTTACTCCCCTTATTTGACCTTGTTACACCTGGCAGCGGGTCCAGAGATGAAACTTAAGATGTTTAAGAGGAGGAGAGAATAGAGAATAAGGTCAGAGGGACAAACTGACAGGTTAAGAGCGAGGCTGTCATCCCTTCATCACAGAGAAAAGGTTACTGACAATTTCCTTATAACCATAAAAAGGACCATGTGTTCTTTCTGGATAATATAGACTACGGGGAAAGAAACAGAGAAAGAAGGAAGGAATTCGGGGCTAGGGATGTGGGGAAGATGGCAGGAGAGGGGGAAGAAGAGGGCGTTGTGGGGAAGGCACAGGGGAGGAGAGGGTGGGCACTGTCAGGAGAGCCCTTTGGAGAAGTGTGATGATGTGTCTGTGGATCGTGCTGCTCTGGTCCAGCCTGTCCTGGTTTCTTTTCCAGCTCTGCTCTGTGAACCCGCTGGTGAGTTGTGCTTCCCAGTCTTCCTCGCAGCCCAGGGAGTACCTTGTCACCCCAATCAGCACACGAGACATGTGGGTGACTGAACAGCCATGCCTGTCCAGGACACAAACTTCAGAGACTCTTCTGGGCACAAGCTGTGACCTGTGTCTGCCCAGCCGGGCGAGCTGGTCTGGAACCACCTCAGCACAAGTAGGGGAATACGGTCACACAGAGGTGGCAGAAAGCATCGAAGATTTACGTTAGAAGGAGTCTGTTCTTCAGAGGCCCCCGGTCCTCACTGTGCTCTTTGACTGGGGGATACATCCCCGATGACCCGGAAGATGGAGTCAAAAAGTCACGGAGCACAGCCCTACAGTTAGTTCCCCAGCCACAGGCAGATTCCAACAAGATGCTCCCTCTGGCTACTTTTAGTTCTGTCCTATAATTGTAGCTGTTTGGTTCTCTCTCTCTCTCTCTCTCTCTCTCTCTCTCTCTCTCTCTCTCTCTCTCTCTCTCTCCCTCTCTCCTGGCAAATGCAAATTTAATTGATTTTCTTACCAGAAGGAATTTCCTCTGTGAAACTTATGCAAATCTACCAAGTATGACCTGACCTCTTGCACACAAACTATTAACCACGAGGTTAAAAAAAGATTGTCTGGTGCACCCAGCAACACAGGACCGGAGGTCCCCCGTGGTCAGGGGGATCAGAAGACTCTGGTCTTCTGGGTCCCTCGCTGATATGCAAATTTAACTCATTTGTGCTGATGCTGTGTGTGCTGAGTGCCTGGTTTCCCCTTTCCCTCTCAGCCCAGGCTCTCCAGCATAGCCTACAGAGAAATACAAAGCCACATCAGGGACAGGGAAATGGTTGGTTTACATGTTCTTAAGGAATTCTCAGATGCTTGAGAGTTCTACACAGCAGAACTGCAGACTCTTGCAGTGAGGCGGGTCTGGCTTCTTGCTCTTTTTTCCACTGGCCCAGCCAGGAGAGAGGCCTGTAGGTGCCTACCACCTTTCTTTCTCAGCTCAGTTTCAAATGCTGTGAAGTTTATCCGTCCTCTGAGGACCATAGATGTCCACGGAGAGAAGATGCAGGATATTCCATACCCAGGGCAGATGCTAACTGTAGGTGTAACAGCTACCTAAAAGGGTTCTGAAAAAAAAAAAAAAGCCTTCTTGCAGGAAGGATTTGAGGTTATAGACACTGAACCAGGTATTACCAGGGACCCAGGGTATTTTTCATCTGGTAAAGAGAGAAATAGTTTCTCTTAGGAAAACTAGAAAAGTCCCCCAAATTGAGAGACTCTGGAGGTCAGACAGATGCCCGGAGAGACTGGGCTGATGGGACAGTGAGGAAGATAAGGGAAGAATGAAGCTTCAATCATCTTTACATATTCTGAAATGAGCCCTTAAAACCCCAAAGCACGTACCCCTAAGACTTAAGACATGGATTAAATTTTCATCTCATCTCATGGATTCTACAGAGGTTTGTATAGAACTTCTGAGCCAAGGGATCCGGGCTGTGTGGATGATGGATTCAGGGAATTCCCAGGCGAGTGTTCTCCCTTTTCTCCATCAGCAACTTCAACAGGAGGCTCAGAGAAGAGTCAACAGAGAACTGAGCCTCCCCCACCACACCGCGGCCTTGTTTTCACGGTGTTGCTTCCATGACAACCGATTCCCCCAGGATCCCAGTTATATCTTTGAAAGTGATGGCATGGGTCTGGGATGTCAGGGCAAGGGGAACCTTTCTTCCTTATCAATATGGTTTAAAACAAAGGTGAAAGAAAGGAGCTGAGTTTTAGCTCTATGGTAGAACATTTGCCCAGCATCCATAAGGCTCTGCCACTGTGATTCCCAGTACTGTCAAAATAGAAGGAGGAGGAGGAGAGGAGAAGAGGAAGGGAAGAAGGGAGGGAGGGAGAGCAGGGAAAAGAGAGGAGAGAGAGAGTTTACTAGAACTTTAAGCTTCACTGTATCCAGCAAGAGTCTTCAATATACCTGCTCTGGCATAACTTTAAAAATTATACCAGAAACTTAAAAAAGAAGATAATGAGATCTAAGCCACAGGTAAAGGTTGCCCTCTGGAAGCCCTCCAGGAGGAGCAGGGTGGGTTCTCAGCAAAGGGAAACTCGTGGCTATGAGGGAGGTGTTGGGAGAGGTTGTCTGTTCTCCTGGCTGGGAACACAAAAGATGCCTGTTCATGAACACTGCCCTGGAATTTGTGTTTATGTCTTTTCTCTAGATCTGGTTCTACAGCCTGTGCTGGAATTCAGTCCTTCCCATCCTGTAGAGGGGCATTCCATGACCCTGACCTGCAGGTCCAGTTCCTTGCACAGAGGCCGTATATTCAGTTCCGGTTCTGCTTCTTGGGTGATGGCCGGGTTCTTGGGTCCGGCTGCAGCAGCTCCCCAAAGCTTCAGATCCCTGCCGTGTGGAGGAAAAGCCCAAAGTCTTATCGGTGTGCAGCTGAAGCGACAGCCCAGAAGGTCACAAAGTGGAGCCTGACAACCAAGATACCTGTGCAGAGTGAGTGTCTGCGCCTGCTCTTCCAGAGTCAGAGCTGGGTTACAAAAGAGCAGAACAGGATGTCTCCCGCGCTCCTGAGAAATAGGCATTGGGAGGAGCTGCCAGCTGCCCTGGTCAAGTAGCAAGGAAAGGCCTTGTGGCAGGAGTGTGCAGAGTGTGTTATTGGAGAAGAGTTTTTGGGAGATACTACAACCAAAAAAAGCCATGTTTTATTATCCTGTACCATATGATCCCATGTCAGGGTCGATCATCAAAAGCAAAATCTCCAGTACCTACAAAGGGTTGGATGGTCTCAAACTTGCTAAAACTTCAACATTGGTGAAATAAAGTCTACCCCAACCTGTAAAAACCTTGGTCAGCTCACACATAGCAGATCCTCCTCTAGTACTTCGCACGTGTGGTGTAACTGACCTCTAGGACTGCGGGAGGTAATGACAGCCACACACTTACAAATGGAAATCAGATCTAAGAGAAGTTGAGTCATGTGCTCAAGCACACGCAGCAAGAAAGAGTAGGAAAGAGTATTCATAACCCAGCAGTTTGATTTATAACTTGGACTTGAAATCACTGTACGGTAGTAGAAATTATGCTATCCCTGGGTGGGAGATGACATCGCATACTCTGTGGTGGTGGGAGAGTACTTTTCTCACTCTGTGACTATCAGCCAAACCTAAGATGATTCCGAGTCAGCAGAAGACCAGCCCCAGTGTGAGCTATTCAAACCCCTGACTTTGCCAGCAGCCTTTGCTTTCAGGAACAGAACACACAACCCTCTCTGAAACGCTCCCTACTCAGGGTCCTCTTCATCATCTTGTGTTCCCGCAGGAATCCCTGTCTCTGATGTGAACTGGAGACCCGGCCCCCAGGGGGATGGGTGATGGAGGGAAGCAAACTGGTCCTCGTTTGCTCAGTTGCTAATGCCACTGGAAACATAACATACTTCTGGTACAGAGGGGCCCTGGGTTCAAATCTGGAAACAAAGATACAGCACTCACTGACGGCGGAGTTTGAGATCGTGGAAGCGAAGAGCAGCGATGCCGAGCAATACTACTGTGCAGCTGACAATGGCTTTGGCCCTGTTCTCAGCGAGCTGGTGGACATCACTGTCAGAGGTCAGTGACGCAGCTGCCACCTCGCAGCCAGCATCCACACCAAGCTCCACACTCCCCTGGGCTGCCTTTAGTGACGTCCGTGGGGTTGAGCCTCTAGGGAGCAGGCAGGAATTATGGGTCTGTTTGCCCCATCAAGGCACCTTTCTCTAATTGTTCACTGCTGATCAGTTCCAGTGTCTCGCCCTGTCCTTACCTTTGGGGACTCTGGAACCCAGGCTGTGCTGGGGGACGTGGTGGAGCTTCACTGTGAGGCCCCGAGAGGCTCTCCCCCAATCTTCTACCAGTTTTATCATGAGAACGTCCGTCTGGGGAGCAGCTCGGCCCCCTCTGCAGGAGGGGCATCCTTCAACTTCTCCGTAACCGCAGAACATTCTGGAAACTACTTCTGTGAGGCCAGCAATGGCCAGGGTGCCCAGCGAAGTGAGGTGGTGACTCTCAACCTAACAGGTATTGTTCTGGCTTTGGGGCTCTCAGGGTCAGTGACTCTTCCCCAGCATCCTGGGACAGCTTCAGAGTTTTCCAGGGGGGTGTCGTCAGGGGCGGGGCTTCTGTAATCAACACGGGTGATGAACATGAGAGGGGCGGGGCTTCTGTTCATGTTGCTGGCGAGGGCGGTGAGCATGAGGGAGAGGTGTGGAGGACGGAGGAGTTTGAGTGCCTATCTTCTTACATCAGTGTGAGAAGCAAGGGTACTCTAGATAAACAAGGACACCCTCCCCCATGAGGAGCAGCCCTTGAACATAACCCACACACGAGATGTCTGTTTTCCAAACCCCAACCCCTTCCCTACCAGAGAGCTCAGGTGCAGATCTCTCGTCAGTGCCCATTGAGGCTGGAAGCAGTCATCTCTCCTCAGGAGTCACTGAGTGGCTACTTGGCTGTCTGGGCCCCATCACCATGGTCCTAATATTTTGCTACTGGCTCAAGAGAAAAATAGGTTAGTAACTTCATATATTCAAATTTTGCTACTATAACCTTTTTTTTCCCCTCTGAAACAGACTGCATTTGTGGCATGCACACAGCAAAGTAAGTGCATGCCCTAGCTACCTTACCGGCATGTCTTCTTGCCAGCTTTCAAAGCCTGCTAAAGCACCGTCTTTAGGAAAGGTCTTTAATTTCACCGGCTGATATCCTGCTCTTCTGTGGGTAAATTTTTATATAGAACGTAACTATTTTTTTTAAACTGGAGCAGAGGAACACTTGACCGCTCACTCTGGCTAGCTCTAGGCCTGATGTCAGTGCAGCAGTCTTTCCAAGGGCGCTGTCACAGGCTTCTCCTTCTCCCTGAAGTACAATTCACATCCCTACGGGTTCTGATCATTCCTGGAGCTTTCTCACCTTTTGGATAAAACGTTGTTTTTCTCCTGAAAGTCTCACCTGGTAACATAGTCAACAATTGCTCTCCGTTTTGAATTTTTAAGTTACTTTCCGAGTTTATCACAACCCATAGATTCTCATGTATTTATGTTTCACCCTGGTCTCCTAGTCTCCACTGAGCAAGTTGAAGAGGGTTAGTAGAGGACAGTGTGAGGCAATTCAAACCTCATTGAATTCCAAGCTTTCCCAGCATCTTTGGACACCTCTTCCCAGCTGTAACTTGGCCATGGCAGCACCTTGCTCTGAGATTCACCAGGGTAGTTACAAAATTCAAAGCAAAGCATGTAACAGATGCAAGGTCCCAAATCCTGTTTCTGATACTTAAGAGTTTGGGGGAGTTGTTGACTTCCAGCTTTGGGAAGTTGACTTAACTCTTCTGGACCTAAATTGCCTTAGTTGTGACAGAAAGACTCCATAAGTGTCTACCAGATGTCCGCTGGGGACAACACCATCCCAACTGAGCACCACAGGGCAGGAGGACCATGAAAGTCGGGCTCCACTGATCTGTGCTCTTGTTTGTTTGTTTTTTTTCTCTGCCTTGCAGGAAGACAACGGGATGATCCACTCAGGTGAGGGCCCTGCTTTCTCTACGTGCTGATGGTGGCAAAAACGCACTTTTAAAAAGTTATTTCTTTTATTTTTTTGAGAGTATAGTATGATTACATCATCCATCCCTTTCCTCTCTCCAAACACTCCCATACACCCCTCCCTGCTCTTTTTCAAATTCGTGGCCTCTTTTTCCTATTGGTTGTTGTTATATACATATATGTACATGTATATGCATATGTATTTCTAAAGCTAAATACAACCTGCTCAGTCTGTATATTGCCTGAATGCTTGTTCCCAGGGCCAACCATTTGGTATTGGATAACCAACTGGTATGCTGCTCCCCGGGGAGAGTTTGTCTCCCACTCTCAGAGTTCCTTAGTAACCTGTAGTTCTTCATGCACAGCCTTTCCCTGTCCACTTTAGTACGTCTGGTTTTGTCATCTCTGATCAGACAGTCACACTGGTGAGACGTTATGGGTGTAGCTTCTGACATTCCTGGGAGACACAGTCTCACTGCCAACTTTCTGACCTCTGGCTCTTAGAATCTTCCCACCCCCTCTTCCACGCCATGTTCCCCAATCCTTTGGTGCAGGAGTGTTTTGTAGATGTATCCATTGGGAATAGACTCCACAACTCTGCATTTTGATTGGTTGTGGTTTTCTGTGGTGGACTCAGTCTGTTGCCGAGACAAGGTTCTTTGTTGAGGGATGAACTTATCTATGGGTAAAAGGACAAATATTTAAAAATGTCATTAGGAATGGTGCTGGTTTAGTAAAGTGGTGGTTGTATGTTCGCCTCTAAGATTGATGACGTCACTAGCCCTGAGTACTGCTAGCCACTCCTGGGCCTTTAGGGTTATCTTGCCACACTGGTTGTATGGTTCATAGGTGCCTTCCCTGGGTAGGACTGTTGGTTGCTTCCTTCATTAAGAAACTTGCATGGTGCCTTCTGGTACCGTGAAAACTTACTTTTAAATCCATACTGTCCTCTCCTGTGAGCCGCTTCCCTGTCTCATTGCACCGAAAACTCACTCCTGAGTCCCTCATTGGCAACGTTGAACATTAGTTTGCTATTTCTCTTTCACTGTTTTCTTTCAATTATTTTGCACTTTTCTCTAATGCTTCCTTCCAATGCCTCTGCAGTTACTGTCTTTTGATTTCTTTTGGTCTGTTCATGCAGTCTGCTTGGTGACAGCAGAGAGGTTTGAATAAAGGGAAAGACTCGAAAAGTCTCGAAATTCTGAGACTCGAAAAGTGGTTTAGGACAGATAAGCTCTACACATTCACTATGCGTCTCTGAAATGCAAGACAGAAAGTAATAAACACACTGAAAATGCTGTTGGTGAAGTTCGCTAGAAGCTTCGAGAAGGAAAACATTTCTAAAATGCTCGCTGGTTCCAAACTTAGCTTGTGCATTGTCCACACCAACGGTAAACACTCATTCTACACTCCCAGGGGCGTAGCACGTGCATGGCCATTTTCTTTTGTTCCTTCCTCAAGCTGCTTGCTCTGGCCAGCGATCTATTTCTTCTGAGAAGAACCAGCGTTTCTTTACTTAGTACCCAGCCCTGTCCTAAGGGACTGTAGTCATGCTGCCTCTGCCTGGTAAGCAGTCAGATAAGGAGAGGGGCGGCCATGGCTCAGTAGTAAAAAGA
This sequence comes from Peromyscus leucopus, assembly GCF_004664715.2. Classification (NCBI taxonomy): domain Eukaryota; kingdom Metazoa; phylum Chordata; class Mammalia; order Rodentia; family Cricetidae; genus Peromyscus; species Peromyscus leucopus. The sequence continues at coordinate 65,641,469 of NC_051068.1, forward strand.
TCAACTTCCAAGACACTGGCTTCTTCCTCACCCTTCTGACAAGGGCCTGGCAGCTTAAAACAAAGGCCTTGTAGGATTCCTCTCCTTCCAATAGTCCCCTGCTGACAGACTGGCTCAAGTTCCAGGCCTTATGAGGACACACTAACACAACAGTTGTAGGCCCGTCAGACACCCAGTCTTTCTTCGACTGACCAACCCCCGATGAGGGGAGGACGGTCCTTCAATGACTTAAAAAAAAAAATCAGCCCTCAAGGAGAAGCTGGACGTCAGCTTTTCAAGCCCCGCTCCGCTCTGCTGAGGGTCTTTCTCCGTGTGCCTGCTGTATAGGTGTGTGTTTCCTCGCCCCTAGTAAAAGGCCTTTCTTCAACTGCTGGGTCTGTCTTCTGCTGTCTGCGGTGTTCGCCGTTTCTCTGCTGTTAGCTGTTGCACTCAAGGTTTTTCCTGCCTTTGGATTCTTGAACTGACAGAGAAAATGAACCCGATCAAGATCCCTAGATGGTAACACTTACCTGTGTAGGCGATATCATAGTGAACCCGTAACCCCTGGAACACATGCTATGGGGCAGCACCACAGAGCCCCATTCTGCCCACGAATGAGGCTTCGGCCTTATGCCACGCAGCTGTGACTTCCAGCTGTTCGTTTTTCCATGACTTGGTATCCTGTGCAGGACCCTTGCCCTCACATTTTACAATCTCAGACAGTCACGTCAGGAGCATCTGGGACGGCATGTGCTTTGTCCTTGCAGGAGCCCTCCTAGGCCTGCGTTCCAAGAATCCAGCTACCTCAACTCACCTGACCCAAGGCAGCTACAGTCCGTGTATGAGAACGGTGAGACTTTCCCAGTGACCTGAGTCAGCATGGCGCAAGCTGGAAGGGAGGCCGTCCAGGGTCTGCTCGCCAAAGCCGATTCTGCCACAGCCTAGTCCCTCTACAAATACGTGACTCACCTGCCTTTGAGTTTTGGGAGGAGGTGGGTGTGGAGTAGGTGAGAGAGCGGGAAGGAAGGGCTGATTCAATGTGTCTCCCTTCTTGTTTCAGTGAATATTGTCAGTGGTGACGACATTTACTCACTGGTGTACCATACCCAGCAGGAGATGGAGCCAGCAGTGGGTAAGACTTGGGATGGATTGTTCTCGGACTTTTGTCTCTCCCAGTGGCTCTGCTTGACAATATGGCAGTGTTTGTGGTTAGAGCTGACTGGAGGTATCACTGCAGTTACTTAGAAACTAACCGTTGTCTGGAAACAGTGTCAAGTAGAGCACAGTCTGTTGTTAGGATGGCCTAGTGCGCAGTTTCACGTGGCTTGCTTTTAATGGCAACCCAAAGATGACAGCTTCTGCCGAGTGGCCCTACAGGTCCCTTGCAGCGCCTCACCATGGCTGCTGCTCTTGTCCCATCATATGCATGGGAGGCTCAGAAGAGGAGGGAGGTATCAAAGTGTCTCCAGTGCCAGAAGGGCCACCCACCCCAGGCTGCCCGTTCTTCTGTGGACACTAAGATAATCGTTCATGCGATAGAAAGGAAGACAGGAAGTAGTGTTGGAGCTCAGTCTATGGAAAACAGACTGGAGGAGAAGCAAGCTTCACTAATGGGGGGGGGTTGTAAAAGATTAAATATGAGTGGAACCTCACAGTGCTTACTCATTCCTCCACAGCTCAGCACATGAGGACACACGGAGCAAGTGAGGTAAGCAGGGTCTCCACTGTTCTCTGTGTGCTTTCTCTGTTCCCTCTGGAGACCATCCTGCTGCTTTCCCACAGTATTGCTACTTAGGAGGAGGGAAAAAAATACCACGGTCCCTTATCTACCAGCACAGCAGAGACAAAAATCATTTAGTTATAACAATAATCACCGCATGAGGGAGTTTTGGAGGCTTATGGGTATATTTTCTTGAGCAGTGTGCTGATGTGTAGTTCAGTCATGGTTTATACTTATTTTAAAAGTTCTATTTATCTGAAAACCTCCATCCTAAAATATCGTTGAGCTGTATAGTCATCAACTAGTGCTGTATACCTAGGAATATAAAGTGAACTAAATTAATACTGAATAATACTAAATAACTAATGTTTCCTTTAAAAACAGGCCTTGTGAAACATGATTTGTATTATGGAAAATTCATAATTTATAACTCCTGGATAATTCATGATATCCATGGTGGGGGCAGAGAGGTGGCAAGAGTTTAGCGCCTTACTGCTCTTATAAAGGACCAAAACTCAATTCCAGCACCCACCAGCTTACAACCACCTGCCTTTCCAGCTCCAGGGGATCCAGTGCCTTCTTCTGGTTCCCATGGGCACCTACATTCATGTGTACATACTCACACATAGACAACACATATATGCACCATTTAAAAAATTCTGAAAGCCATCCATGATGCGGCAAAAGTACTTTCTGAATTTTGGGTGTTTTGACTATGTTCCAACAAGTATTGCAGGTGCTTACAGTTTTGTCCTGCTTAGGGTGGTCTCTGGGCAGAACTCTAGTCCTCAGAAGACCTGAGAGCAGTTTAGTTTATTCATTCCAATGTCTCTCAACAGTGACTGTTCATAGGGTTGTTCAGTAGGAGCACCTCTAGAAGCCTGAGGAGTGACAGGCTCCTTTGACAATGGGGCAGGAGGCCATGGGCTTCCAAGAGCTCCTTTTAAGGTGTTACGGTTGCACATGACAAAATCCAGGCTGACTGGGAAGAGGCCCAGTGGAAGACATGTTCCTCTGTCCTCTCTTCTTTGGCCCTTCCAGGTCTCTTCTGACATCTATTCTAAGGCAAGGAAGATAAACATTGCAGATGTGGACTATGAAGACCCTATGTAGAATAGTGGAACAGCGTCTGTGAAGTGCTGTGAGAAAGCCAAAGGCCTGATGTGGACTCCAGGGATGCTGGGAGAGGATAGTTTGCCGCTACACCTTCCCCACAGGCTTCCCTTCACAAGATGGCTCCCTCACCTACCCAGTGTGAAGCTGGTACAAGTCCTGAAGAAACAAGCCAGGAAAACCAACTTAGACCCAGAAGCTGGAAAGATTTGCTGGTGGCATCTGGTTGTCGCCCATTCATGTTGGGGCACGACAAATTGCCTGCTGACTTTTATTTACAAGAGGAAAAGGGGGGCAATGAAAGCAACTGAGGGCTTGGAGCAGAGAGACAGCACGACTTGAGAGGCACAGAGCCAACGACGTCAACGACTTGGCAGGAGGACTGTGGAGAGAGCGGCGCTTCCTCTGTGCGCTTAGCCTGTCTCCACCTCAGACACCTGACCCTGTGTGCTTGGAGTCACTGTCATCAGTTTAGAATTAAAGCACAGTTGCAAAAACTTACTGTGACTACACTTAATTTTAGTGACAGATTTTGTGTGTATAGGCTGATGTTTGTAATAGTTGTTGAAAGGTTCACCGAGTTCTGAGTTTTGAACTTCATGCAGCCTTTAGACTAAACTTTACCAATATATGAATACAGTGTTTCTTCCTGAAGTGTCAAGCTCTCTGAAAACATGGTCATTTGGCTTGAAGTCTCTGTTTCAATTTTAAATCAATTACATATTCGCATTTATATATTAAAACAATTTAGAAATAAAGTGAAAAGTAAAGTCTTTCCTATGAGATACCACAAAATGGTAACCACTATAAAAACGTAGCCTGTATTTTTCCAGTTTGTGCACAAACACTTGCTCTTGCATGTAAATACTAGATAATCAAAAGCATAGCTGCTTACTCAAGTAGCTGAAACATGTCCATGTCTGTATAGCTATTACACTATTTTAAAAGACTGCGGAATATTTATGTCATAATAGATGTATTTTCCTTTTACACAGTAGTAAATCTATGCAACCTAAAACTGAGTTTTAAATATCATTATGAGTATCAGGGAGACTCATCGATCTACAGCTCACATTTTAATTTAAATGACCTTCTCACCAAACTGCATGGGGACATGAAAGTTGTTTCAAAGTTTCATATGATAAATGTTCTCACATTTACACCCTCCTGTGAAATTATCTGATTTGGAAATCTGGAATAAAACACTGTTACTAAATGCTCCTAAATTTCTCTGCAGTAAATCTGTACAAATCTTATCCTGAGACACTTTATCTCCTTCTCTCCCAAGAGATTCCAAAGAGACTCTGTAGCCTGGAATATTACTCCCTCAAAGTGTCTGCAGAAGACAAGGTTATCCGTATCGGAGCAGCATGGTTTGGAGTTGTGTCCAGTCTATTAGGTCCCAAGAGCAAGCTTCTGCAAACATGTGTGGACTCTCTCGAAACCCCTGTGGCAGAATGGCGCTGGTGACTATATGTGGTACTTTGAATAAGAATGGCCCCATGGGCTCATAATTTGCTCAGTCACCTGGAAGTGGAACTCTTCCATAGGAAGAAAGGAGATGTGGCCAACTAAGTTCCTCTTTCTTTCAGGCTGTGGATTAAGATATAGCTCTCAGCTACGGCTCCAATGCCATGCATGCCGCCATGCTCCCCACCATGATGGCAATGGACTAAACCTCTGAAGCTGTAGACAAGGCCCCAATTAAATGGTCATGATGTCCTTTCACAGTAATAGAACAGTGACAAAGACACTGAGGGTTAATGTTGGCTTCCACCAAGGACAAACAACAATACTGTAGTGGAGAAAGGAGGAGTTTGACCTTCATTCTAACCAAGAGGCCTCTTCCCAGAAGAAGACCTGGGGTCTCGGGTCTATTGGAAGAAGTGGCAGAAATGGAGATCCCCCCAGGAGCAGGCAAGAGGTTGAGTAATATATCTTTTAAGGGGTTGGCTGGATGTTTCCACATGATAGTCGCTTGTTGGAACTTAGGGCCAGGGGAGAAACAGAGGACTGAGAATCAAGCACCAGTATTGATGAGGAAACTGATCTGGTACTCACCTGCAGTTGTTATTGTCCAAGGCCCCTCAAAATATACTTTGGGGGAGGAGCCTATATAGGGAGCCCTGAGACCCATCATTGATGGGAGAGGAAGAGAAGACTTCTGCCTCAATGGATTCTTGGGGCATTGATCCTTCCAGTGATTGCTTTTACAGATGGGGCAGGGTCCCAGGGTGGCCTACATCTCTGAGGACACTACCTTTGGAGATGGCCTTCCCACTCAGAAAAGGCAGGACCCAGTTTAGACCATGTTCCCTCGGGAGCCTCCTTGATGGCAGCCAGCAGTTTGTCAAGACTCTTGTTGCTGCGTCTTTCCTTCTATATATCCGTGCTTTGCTGTTCCTGATCACGGTTACAAAAGACCACAGTAGTGGCCTGAACCAAACCATGTGGTGGCTTGCCTGGCTCCATGGCCCGCTTCTGAAGATTTTACCAGTGACTGGCTGCGTCTACAAAACACCTCCACACTTAAGGCTCCAAGAACACAGTAGAGGAGGGGCTGAAAAATGGTAAGAACTAGAAGATGTAGTAGGAAAAAAAGGCCACGAATTTGAAGGAGAGTGGAGTACATGAGAAGTTTTAGGGGCAAGAAAGGGAAGGGATAAATGTATTTGTGTCACAATCTCAAAAAAGTTAGGTATTACAGTATTAGAATCAAATTGCATCCATTACAAATAAAAGACCATTTTGATACTTTTAAAAAAAAAATGTGCTAGGGCTCTAAACAGAGTTCTCAATAGAAAAAATAAAATTAAGTCAAGAAATACCTTAGAAAGTGTTCATCATCCTTCATAATCAGGGAAATGCAAATCAAAACAACATTGACATTTCATCTTACACAGAGTGGCTAAGATCAACACAGCAACTGGTAACAAATGCTGTTGAGGTTGTAGGGAAAGGAGAACCCTTGTTCACTGTTGGTGAGAATGCAAATTGGTACAGCCACTCTGGAACTCAGTACAGAGAATACTCACCTAAAGAAAGGAAGGAAGGAAGGGAGGAAGGAAGGAAGAAGGAAGGAAGGAAGGAAGGAAGAAAGAAGAGAAAGAAAGAAAGAAAGAAAGAAAGAAAGAAAGAAAGAAAGAAAGAAAGAAAGAAAGAAAGAAAGAAAGAAAGAAAGAGAAAAGAAAAGGGAAGAAACATACCCTGTGATCTTCGGCTTGTTCCCAAAAGCCTCAACATCCTGCTCCACAGAACTTGCTTAACCATATTCACAGCTGTCCTATTCAAAATAGGTAGGAAATGTAAACAACCTAGATTATCCTTTATGGATGAATGGATAATGAAAATATGATACACATACACAATGGAATACTGTTCAGCTGTAAAGAAAACTGAAACCATGTAATTTTCAGGTAAATGGACAGACCTACAAAAGATTATATTGAGTGGGGTAACCCTGACCCAGAAAGACAAACACCACATTTTCTCTCACCTGCAGTTCCCAGCTCCAAATCTTCAGATGTGAGGACACAACATGGAGTGCCCTCAGAAACCCGGAAAGTACGTGGGGAACATGGTGTGGGTGCAAATCAGGAGGGGGAGAGCAGGATGCCGAGGATGTGATACAGAAAATGAAGACACAGATGAAGAAGGGCGAGTAGAGACAAATGACACCCAGATTGTTTGTTAAAGCCTCAAGGAATCTTATTATTTTGTATTTACCTAAAATAATACACAATATATAGACTAACAAAAACTCCAGTACCAAGCATGAGAATTCTCCCTTAAAATGGTTGGTCAGAATAGTCTTCCAGACAATATACGCTATGAGTGACTTCCAGACAGTATAGATTTTGGCTGTTGTCCTTGTTTCCTCTCAGGGGTTGAATTAAGCCCCTCTTTCTGATGACTCTGCACACTTAGGACACAAGACTTAGATTATTGGAGCTGGATCTAACCTGAAAGCTTCCATAGTATCATAAAATACCATACAAGCTGCCAAGGGAGGGAAGCAATTAATATCCTACCAAGCTGTGACACCTACTGTCCAGCATGACAAGATATCCATAAAGGTACTATAATTGGCACTCATGTGTCATGGGTAACCAACAGCTGTCTAGTTGGATATAAGACCCACTTAACAGGAGGAAAATCATGCCTGGTACTGGGAAGCTAGGCAACTTCCCATGGGTAGTGAGGTCATAGATCTTAGAGAGGCTCTACTATCACCACTTTACTAGACCAACCTAATTCCTAACTACACTCTACATCTTCTCTTTATACCCACAGAGAAGTGCAGCTCTCGCCCTTCATCAAAGAAGCCTCTCTTGACAGCAAATGGAGAGCCTCACAGAAAACCACAACTGGACACAATGCAGAGCTCAATGGATCATGGGAGCCCAGCCACAGTGGATGCATCTATACCACAATCCCTGCATCTATGGTTCAGGGAACATCGCGGAAGAGGGAATGGGAAGATTGTAAGAGCCAGAGTACCAGGAAGTCTGCTGTGAAACAGCCTCTCCTAGGAACAGCTGCATAGACAAGTGGCAATATCAGTAGACATGCTAATGTTGAATGGGAACATCTCACAGGGTCACACTCCTGGACAAGGAACTTCAGGAAACTCAAAGTTGAGTATCCGTGACTTGCTTTTCCTTTCCTTTCCCTGCATATTCTCACCTAGGTGGTAATGTGCAATGGCTTTTTTATTGTTATTATTTGGGAATTTCACATCAGGAACCCCAGTCACTCTAATTTCTCAGTCCACTCATGTCTGCCTTCCCTCCTTTATAACCCCTCCCCCCCAAAAAAAATAAAAGTTTTTTTTTAAGTCCAATGTCTTAGTTATGGTTTCTATAGCCACGAAGAGACACCATGACCACGGCAACTCTTATAAAGGAAAACATTTCATGGGCTAGCTTACAGTTCAGAGGTTTAGTCCATTATCATCATCATGGCAGGACATGGCTGCATGCTGGCAGACATGGTGCTGGAGAAGGAGCTAAGAATTCTACATCTTGATCCATAGGCAGCAGAAGGATACTGTGTACCACACTGGGCATAGCTTGAGACCTCAAAGTCCGCCCACATCCACACACTTCCTCCACCAAGCCACACCTCCTAATAGTGCCACTCCCTACAGGCCAAGCATTCAAACACATGAGTCTATGGGGGTCATTCCTATTCAAACCACCACATCCAATTTATGTTATCCATACACTCACTGGGGCATGATCAAACTTTCAGTGACCTGCCTCATAAGTAGAACTGAGTTCTTCCCCTCTCAAATCCCTGCCAGAAGTCATCAATGGTGGGGAGCCTACCTCAGCATCCTTATCAAACTTCCTAAGAGTGGCTTCCTGTTTAGGCTGTGACCCCCCACTTTTTTGGGGGGGCATGGGGTAGAGGTAGGGGTTGTCACAGAAGCCTTCCATATCCTTCTTTCTCAACTTTGTGTCTGCAGTCATCAATATCACTGCAAAAGTAGCTTCCCTGCTCTTTACAGTCAGTGGGAGCACAGGTCATGGGCTTCCACATGTTGTCTGGTGACATCACAGACCCCAGCTGCGGTAAGGCCACTGATACAGACATGATCCTCTGCAGCAACACAGATCCAGACATCACCATGGCCTCCAGTGACAGCATAGTCCGTGGACATCAACATGGCTTCAGGCAGCAGCCCAGACCACTAACATCTGAATCTTCTTCAGTGGCAACACAGGCCACGAACATCAACACAAACCGTGGCTGCAGCAGGATCTTGGCCCCAAATGTGGCCTTCAGCAGCAGAAAGGATCCAGACATCACCATGGGTTCAAACGGCAGCACAGGCCATTCACATCAGCCAGGACCTCACCACTCTGGGGTCTCCAGTTCCACCTCTCTTCCCAGCACACACACCACTCTGCATCTCTTTCTCTCCCACCTCTCCACCAAATACTTGCTCATCATAGTGGTGACCCCCACCTGCACCACAAGGCAGCGGGGTGGGTCTTGCTGTCTTTCTCCTGTACTGTATGAGGCAATGGGCAGGCCTCTGTGATGTCTTTTTAAGCCCTGGATGTTCACCTCCAGCTTCCTATTTCAGAATTTCTTCACATCTCTATATAGACCTATTGCATAAAACTCAAGATGACTGAGGGGCGGTGGTGACTCACGGCTTTAACCCCAGCACTCGAGAGGCAGGGGCAGGGAATCTCTGAGTTTGCAGACAGCCTGCTCTACAGAGAGAGTTCCAGACAGCCAAGGACAGCCAAGGCTACACAGAGAAACCCTGTCTCAAAAACAACAAAACTCAAGATGACTATTCAGTGACTCCCTCTTGGTCTCTGTCTTGTCTTACTTGCTCCTCTGCTGAAATATTCTAGTCCAGAAAACTCCGAGAAGGTTGTTTCTAGGCCAACCATCAAAGGCATTCATTTTTCTTCTGCTTGCTCTTTAGTGATCCTAAGAAAGATTCTTTCTGAATACAGGACACATGTCAAGTTCACCCATACGTCCTCCCCAAACATCCTTCATCAGACACAAGGCTAAGAAGCCATCACCCTGAACCCACCCTCCTGTAGCAAGGAGTGAGAAAAGATATCTTAGAAAACAGTTGGCAGAAAGAGTATGTCCCCCAATGTCCTCTGAGTCTTCCAACCCTCTTCATTCCTCCAATGCAAAGGAATTTAAAAGTCATGAAACAGCTCCTCAGAACTTAATTTAAAACCACACATGCCCAGTTGGCATCAAAATTTGAAATTGCGCAACCGTCAAATCATAATATCCGATGAAAACTTGATGTTTCACTGATATTTTACACTTGAATCAGAAAGGTTGAAAAACATGGAATAAATACTTAAATATTTGGTCAAAAAAATAAGTTCTGGGAGCTAGAGAAGGAAAGCTGAAAGATTCAAGGTGGGATTTACTAAGCAAGCCAATCAGTTTGTAATCTCCTTGCCCGATTCTCTGTCTCCTTTTGTGTCTATTGGTCCTTTATTTAATGCCCAGCATCAAATGCCAGCTTAGTTCTGCTTGGTTCTTCCACTTTGTGCCGGCTAGTTATTATGTCAACTTGATACAAGCTAGAGTCATCTGAAAGGGGGGAACTTCAATTATGAAAATACTTCCAAAAGCTCAGTCTGTAGGGCAGCCTATAAATTATTTTTTACCTGGTGATTAATGTAGGAGGACCCAGCCCATTGTAGATGGTACCATCTTTGGACTGGTGGTCATGGGTGCTATAAGAAAGCAGGTGAGCAAGCCATGAAACAAGCCAGAAAGCAACACTCCTCTGCATCAGCTCCTGACTCTCTAGATTCCTACCCAATTTGAGTTTCTGCCCTGGCTTCCTGTAATGAACTATGAATCAGGACACGTAAGCCAAATAAGCTCCAAGAGGCTTTTGAATGGTGTTTCATCACAGCGGTAGGTAAGTAACTATGTCACACTGTATCACTGTTTTTCTCCTTACTTTTACTAAATATACAGAACCAATAAAATTAATTGAAAACTTCAAGGCAGAAATACCCAGCAAGCATACAAAAACAAGCCTATCAGAACGGTAGCAGGAAAAGAAATGATAGCAGATTCTTTTCAACAGTGTCTTTAAAGTGAAACTGACTTAGAATGACAGGTTTCAGGTTCTGAGAGAAAACAGCTGCCAACCCAGACTACCATACCCAGCAAAATTATCTGTCATAATTGAGGAGAGACTACTTCTTATCATGGAAAAGCAGGATAACATAATTGGAGATCACTAAACTAGCTCCACGGAGAATAATGGAAGGAATTCTGCAAACTAAAGAGAAAACTAATACATCCAAGAGAGTAGAAAAAAGAATAGAAAAAGGGGAGTAATAGTTAGTGAATGAGGGATGGGAAAACAACCATCAAACACTACAAACTCAATGAAACAGCAGAAGTAACAAGGCTTCTCAATAATACTAGCAATCTCAATTCTCTAATTAAGAGACATAGGCTAACACATTAAATTTAAAAACAGGATCCATTCAATTGTTACCATCAAAAACAGATACCACCTTAGGGTGAAAGGATGGGGGAGATGTATTTCAGGGAAATGGAATCAGCAGGTAACACAGTTCTACAACAGGATAGATGCCAAACCAAAGCTAGTCAGCAAGATTAAAGACAACAACAAAACACTTTATTCTGACTAAAGGAAGAACGCATCAACAAGACATTACAATTCTAAACATCCACACCACCACAGCCCGTGGAAGTCTTGCCACTCCTCTGAGCCTAACACTGAAGAGAAGGCTTTGCCATTTTTCCAAGGGTCCGAGGCTGGATCCTTGACTTGGCCAGCTCAAGTCAACAACATGGGTTCACTCAGGATTTCACACACTTGGGACTTCTTATGGTCCCCTCGAAACATCAAATTTAGCACCAATTTCATTAAACTACTATTTATAAACTCTTAGATTAATCCCAACGTGGTAATAGTGGATAGTTTCAGTACTATACTCTCTCTCACCAACAGAACGATCATTCCAACACCCAAAGAGAAAAGCATCTTACTACATGGCATCCTGGGTTAAATGGAGCCCAGACATCTACATACAGAGCATTCCATCATGACACCAAAGAAAACACACTCTGGGCTAGAGAGATGGCTCAGAGGTTAAGAGCAGTGACTGTTCTTCCAGAGGTCCTAAGTTCAATTCCCAGCAACCACATGGTGGCTCACAGCCATCTATAGTGGGATCTGGCATCCTCTTCTGGCCTGTAGACATACATGCAGGCAGAACATTGTATACATAATAAATAAATAAATCTTTAAAAAAAAAGAGAGAAAGAAAGAAAGAAAGAAAGAAAGAAAGAAAGAAAGAAAGAAAGAAAGAAAACACATTCTTCTCTTCATCCCAGGAGGATTTCTCTAAAACAGATTATATAGTAGAAAACAAAGTAAGTCTTAGAAAGTTACAAAAATTGAAATAACTTCTTCTCTTCTATCTGGCCACTATGGAATAAAACTAGAACTCAACAGTAAGAAAAACTACAAGAATCACAAAACTTCATGGAGATTAAGCAACTCGCTATTAGAGAAGATCACAGAAGAAATCAAGAAGGAAATTTAAAATTTCCAAGAGGGAGATAAACATGTAATGAATGATATTCCAAAACTTATGGGATATAATGAAAGTAGTTCTAAGGGAGAAGTTTATTGCTATAAATTTTAGGGACTTGGAAAATTGAGAGTAAGCTGAACCCCCAAGGTAGTATATGAAAGGAATACTTAAGGTGAGAGAAGGAATTAATGAAATAGAATTACAGGTAAAATGGGAGAGATTATAACCATTCCAATGAAATTCAAAAAATCATAAAAACCTATCTTAAAAACTTATAATCCATAACTTGAAAAATCAAAAATAAGTGAACATGCTTCTAAACACATATGGCCAATGAAAGTTAAGCTAAGATGTTACAAACCATTTTATACAAACCTACTACAAGTGATGAGATGAAATCAATACTAAAAATATGTCAACTAAAAACTGTCCAGGTCCAGATGGCATTCTAAGGAGTTGTAGCAGAACTTTAAAGATTGAACATCAATCCTTCTTAAAATATTCCATAAAATATAAAAGAAATAATGTTTCTCAATTCCACTTACAGAGCTCATACTACCCTTATAGACACACACACTACACACCAATTTCCATATGAACAAAGACATTAAGAAATCAAAATAGAATATTTTCTGATTTAAGAACACATCAGAGGAAATGCCATGATTAAGTTGGTTTCATTCCAGAAATTTAAGGATACATACACAAACCAATAAATGTAATAAATTAACTCAAGGACAGAAATCCCTTTCCAGCATTCCTTTATGATAGAAACTCTGAGTAGATTGTGTATATGGAGAACTGGCCTCAAAATAATAAGTACTATATGAGATAAGAGAGAGAGAGAGAGAGAGAGAGAGAGAGAGAGAGAGAGAGAGAGAGAGAGAGAGAGAGAGAGAGAGATAACCTAGTTATAAACCTACGCAGCTACAGCCATTTAATTCTTAACAAAGATGTAAAAAATACACCTCACACAAGGGGAACACTCCTCCACTGCTGGTGGGAGTGCAAACTTGTACAGCCACTTTGGAAATCAATACAGCAATTTCTCAGAAAATTGGGAATTGATCTACCTCAAGACCCAGCTATACCACTCCTGGGCATATACCCAAGGAATGCTTAATCATACCACAAGGACATTTGCACAACTATGTTCATAGCAGCTTTATTTATAATAGTCAGACACTAGAAACAACCTAGATGTCCCTCAACCAAAGAATGGATAAAGAAAATTTGGTACATTTACACAATGGGATATTACCTAGCTGTTAAAAAACAATGACATCAGGAATTTGAAGGCAAATGGATGGAACTAGAAAAGATCATCCTGAGTGAGGTAACCCAGACCCAGAAAGACAAACCTAATATGTACTCACTCATAAATGAATATTATGAGTTGTTAAAGTAAAGGAGAACCATGCTACAACCCACAAACCCAGAAAAGCTAAGTAACAAGGAGGGCTCAAGGTTGTGGTGGGGGGATACACAAAGCTCACCATGAAGGGGAAATAAAATGGACATTGCCAGTGGATGGGGTGAGGGACCTGGAAGGGAAATGGGGATGAGAACAGGAGGGATCAGGTGAGGGGAGGATGGAGGGAAAGAGTACTGGGAGAGTCAACTAGAATCTGGGGCATCTCTGGGATGAGCTAGAAACCTAGAGCAATGGAAACTCCCAGGAATCTATGAGGGTGACCCTAGCTATGACTCCTAGCAATAAGGGATATGGAGTCTGAACAGGCCATCTCCTGTAACCAGGCAAGACTTCCAGTGGAGGGTCTGGGACATCAACCCAGCCACAAATCCTTTGATCTACAATTTGTCCTGCCTAAAAGATGTGCTGGGGTAAAGATGGCACAGGATTGTGGGAGTGATAAGCTGATGACTGGCACAGCTGGAGACCCATACCATGAGAGGGAGCTTGCCACTGAGGGCCAGGACCCAGAGACAGGATATCCCAGAGACCTACGACAGAACCAAACAGGAATAGCAACAAACAAACAAACAAACAAACAAAAAAATCAGTGAAATGACTCCTAATGATATTCTGCTATACTCATAGATCGGTGCCTGTCATCAGAGGCTTCACCCAGCAACTGGTGGGAACAGATGCGGAGACCCACAGCCAAACATTAGGAGTGGCTCAGGGAATCCTGATGAAGAGAAGGAGGAAGAATTGTAGGAGTCAGAGAGGCCAAGGACACCATAAGAAAACCCACAGAACCAACTAACCTGGGCTCCTAGGGGCTCACGGAGACTGAACCGACAGCCAGGAAGCCTGCGTGGGACCAACCTAGGCCCTTTCCATACATGTAATAGCTGTGTAGCTTGGTCTTCTTGGGGGACTCCTAACAGTAGAAGCAGGGGCTGTCTCTGACTCCGTTGCCTGATTTGGGGTTCCATTCCTCCTGTCAGATTGCCTCATCTAACCTTGGTGGAGGAGGGGGTGCCTGCAGCCCGGTAAACTGTGGCTGGCTGATATCCATGGGATGCCTGCCTATATCTGAGGAGAAACAGTGGGGGAGGAGGAGATGGGGGAGGGCACTGAGAAAAGGGGGAGGGAGGGGAAGCTTTGGTTAGGATGCAAAAGCAAGAAAATTAAAAGAAAAATACACCTCAAAGAAACTATAACTTCTTCAAAATATAATGCTGGAAAAACTGGACATCTACATGTAGGAAAACAAAATCAGTCCCTATATCTCAATGATTCTAAATGGATCAAAGGCCTTGATGTAAGAGTGGAAATACTGAAACCTTTCGATGAAATGGAAGCTAGAGGTGTAGACAAAGGTTTTCATGGCAGGACTCCAGTTGCTTGAGAAGTAAGAACAAAATCTGACAAGTGAAATTTAAAATCTTCTCTATGGTAAAGACAATAATCAAGTGACTAGCAATACATCTCCCAAGAAAAAGCCACTAAAAAAAAAAAAAAAAAAATGCGTCCTGTTTGTGTTCTTCAAGTGCCCCTGAGCCTGGGGCGCCCCCTTAGTGTGGTTGAGATGTCCAGTGTCACTCCATTGAAGAACACCGATTCTTCCCCCTCCGGCAGCTATTACACGTGAAGAGCTACCTGGCTGGTGGGGAGACTTCATGCTTACTTGCCCCTCCTCCCTCCTGGGATTCTGTCTGGCTTGAGCTTGTACAGATCTTGTGCACGCTCTCACAGTCTCTGCAAATGGGGTCTGTGGTGTCTGGAAAAGGCCGTTTCCTTACAGCAGCTAACCACCTCTGGCTCTCACAGTCTTTCTTCTCTTCATAGGTCTGAGCCTTATGGGAAGGGGTGTGATAAAGACGTCCCATTCAGGGCTGAGGGCTTCAAAGGTTCTCACTGCCTGTGTGTTGTGTGGTTGTGGGTTTCTGTATGAATTACCACCTACTGCAAGAGGAAGCTTCTCTGGCGAGGACTCAGCAATGCACTGGTCTAGGGTATAGCAACATGTCATTAGGAGTCATTTTACTGCTACATTAATTTAGCAGAATAAAAGTATCAGGTTCTTGGCTTCATTAACAGTATCAGGTATGGCTTCCAGCTCAAGTAGTAGGCCTTAAACTCACTCAAAAAGTGGTTGGTTACTGCTCTAATATTTGTGTCTAATAAATATAATAATAATGATTATAGATTATTAATATATATTATTATTCCCAAGACTGAATATCCCTTGTGAAAAAAAAATCTGAACACATTAAATTCCAAATAAACTAAGACCCTAAATCAAAATCATCTAAACCTCTGGTTTCTTATTTTTGGTAAGCCTCAGATCAGAAGTGTTCCAGGTATGGATGGAGCTAAAGCTGTGTGAAGAATTGGGGTCTCCACAGACCATAAAAGAAATAGACTCACCCACAAAGGAAAACTAGCTAAATTCTTTGTCTAACGTCAGCAGGATGCCGGACGGTGCCAGCTGGCTCGGACACCTTTCAAGTCAATTGCGGATCACTTAGCAGCGCAAGGTTAATGTTGACAGTGGGCGTCCCTTGACATGGAGGTGGGCGAGAACCCCGTACTTGGTGACTTTCTTCTTCACTGCATTTATTCAAAGCTTCTTTGATTTCACTTCCTCTTTAAGGGAAGTGCTTTCCACACCCGGTGGTGAGAGACCTCTTACTTGGCACTGCACCAACACAGCAATGTAGCTTCCGTGTGAGCTCACATTTGCCCTCCCTACCTCATCTGGGGAGTGTCTTCATCATGCTTTGTTCCAGTCAGGAAATCCATCCCATCACTTTTCCTGATATGAAACTGGGGTGCATGCTTCTGTGCCCAAGGAGTCTAGTGAGAGTCAGTTCTTTCCAATGTACTTCTCCCCCAATAACCTGATGCTGATGCCCTTTTGAAATCTGTAGCTTTATTAGACACAATTCCTGTAGGACATAGACAAGACCTGCTTGACCATCTGATGTAACTCTAGTTTTCAATGTCTCTTTCTGAGGAATTCCTTAGATACTTTCACCCTTGCGCTGAGAGGATGTCATGGGAATTCAAGGCTGGTCCCTCTCATTTGCTCCTTGGACGGGAATGCAGAGCAGAATCTGGGGTGTTGATGCAGCGGACATCTGAAGCACCAGCAGTGTGGAACTTGATCCTAGCAAATTGTATAGCCCCAAAATATTATCCCAATCACCAGTTCTCACAAAAGGGAAGAGGCTGCTAGGCGATCCTATGTGCTTCAACTGTCTCAACTGTGACTGCCTGGGGAAGCGGCTCCAGTGTCCCGGGCCTTTGTGGAGCAGCTTCACACCCTCGGAGATTCTTGGAGCCGGCTATTCCTGGACAACAGCTTAGAGGCAATTTCTCCACATTTGTCGAGACGGCGCAGATATTAGGAGGCTTCCTAAGATTCCTGTGTCTTACTCATTTCTATCCTTCTTTTGTAGGGCCAGCTACCAACCTTTAAGCAAAAACATCGCAACCTGGTGTCATCCTCTAAGAGCACAAGTCATACCCCCTTAAGGCTGAAAGCCCTTGGTGCAAATTCAGAAGTTAAGTTTACAAAACCCAGTATCATCTCTTCAATCTAGAAAACGTCACACCATGTTACTAAAACCCAAGGCTGAGACCAGAGGGCCTGGTCACACCAAGAGCCTTTCCTTGTAAACATGCGGCTCCTGGGTCGTCACTCATGTATTTGTATGTATCTTACATGTAAACCTGTGTGTCAATTGTTGGTGTCTCGGAGAATTTTCTTGTTAATTCTAGACTCCTCCCAGTTCCGGGGAAGTCCAGTCTGCAGACCCCAGCTTGTACCAAGAGGTAAGGGCAGGCAGCGAAGTCAGGCCTACTTCATTATCTTTTTTTTTTTTTTTTTTTTTAGCTCCCAATTTTAAAACCAGAAAAGTCACTTTGCTCATCTCAGTTTGAAATGAGTTCAAGTGGAAATGAAAGGGGCCAGGAAAGAGACGGGAGCGCTTTCTATTGTACACCACAAAGACAGGTTTGTACTCCACCTTGTGGAAGGGAATCTGCACTGTACACACTGTTAACAGTTTCTTTAGTCTGAGTTAACCCTGCCTCCAGCCCCGATCCCAGAGTCCAGATGGTGCTTGAGAGATGTGAGCTTCAACATCCTTGAGGGTATCCAGACCCAGCTCCACAGAGAGACCATAACAGGGAGCAATGTGTGTGTGTGTGTGTGTGTGTGTGTGTGTGTGTGTGTGTGTGTGTGTGTGTGTGTGTGTGTGTGTGAGAGAGAGAGAGAGAGAGAGAGAGAGAGAGAGAGAGAGAGAGAGAGAGAGAGAGAGAGAGGCCCCGACACCATGGAGCTCAGGGTATAAGGCTGGCCACTTGAGAGGGGCAAAATAAGCCCTGAAACAGTTGGCTGCCTCTACTTCCCTTTTGCTGGCCACAGATGAAGTATATTTTTTCATTTATTTCACAGATGAAGTATTTTCAGGGTGGTAGTTCTCACCTTCTTACATCACCACCTCTCTGAACAAAACACAGTCTAAAGGTTTGATTTTTTTTTTTCTCTGCCCATGGAAGTTTATGGTGGCAGGCAGCATGAGGGCTCGCATTTCAGTTGCAGAAAAAGGTACAGATTAGAGCACAAAGAAAATGAGTGACCACTCAACACAAGTCTTTCACTAATTTATTCATGCTAAATTACAAGTGATGGTTTGGTTAGGATTAATTTACAGATTTAATAAACAAAGATACATCACTTGGATTTACATTTGAATTTCAGTAACTGATTACTGTAGCATGAATCTTAAAAGGTTTTATTAATAAAACAAACCTGGAGCCAGGTACTGGGGTCAACACTGGAAGATCAGAGAAGCAGAACAAGTCACAGCTACCTCACCTCGCCAGTTCCTCAGCTGATCCTGTTTCCTCAGACTGGAAGCTTCTGAGTCCTCATCCAGAATGAAGCCTAAAAGCTTAACAAGGCTCTAGTTCCTCATCCTCACACCTTAAATACCTTTCTGCTTCCTGCCATCACTTCCTGGAATTAAAGCCTCTTGTTACCATGCCTGGCTGTTTCCAGTGTGGCTTTGAACTCACAGAGATCCATGCCTCCAGAAGGCTAGGATTAAAGGTGTGAGTGCCACCATTTTCTGGCCTCTATGTCTGTCTAGTGGCTGTTCTGTTCTCTGACCCCAGATTAATTTATTAGGGTGCACAACATATTGGGGAACACAATATCACCACAGATTACTCTTTTGGCACAAGTATATTCCAAATATTACATGGGATGTGGTTACAGTAAGAATTATCTGTTATATAAGAATTGAAACACGGGCCGGGCGGTGTTTAAAGGTGGCGCACGCCTTTAATCCCAGCACTCGGGAGGCAGAGGCAGGCGGATCTCTGTGAGTTCGAGGCCAGCCTGGTCTCCAAAGAGAGTTCCAGGAAAGGTGCAAAGCTACACAGAGAAACCCTGTCTCGAAAAACCAAAAAAAAAAAAAAAAAAAAAAAAAAAAAAGAATTGAAACATAACTAAACACTGACTGCTCTATTTGGAAGCCCCATTTTCAATGTCAGGACCTCTGCTAGGTGCTAGGCCTGGGGTGGAAACGAGACACAGCCTCTGCTTAACCAAACCTGGAATAGAGGATGTGCTAATCTGGCCTTAGGTGGACAACAAGATTCAGAATGTTATCTCCTAAGCAGTTCTTCCCAACCACACAAAACAACTGTTAGCAATCACCGGCATGTTCACCTCTAAGAAGTCAGTTTGCATTGATTTATGTGTAGAATCAGTCTGACTTTTGCACACTACTTGTGAAAGCTCATCCAAGCCTTCTTTGGGTTGATGTCCACACCAGGTATGGAGAAACTTTCCCTTCTTCTTGAACAACCACTACTTTATGTTCAGCATTTAGATTGCTAAGGATTGTCTGTTTTTATGTCTAGATCTTCATTCCAACAAAGGCGATGCCTCCTTCAAAGGGGAAAATTTGATTCTTGGGGAAGTAAAAACCCCTTACTCTTTTTTAGTGACTAAAAGATGCATTGAGATGTATGCCAACATGTGGTGTTAGGTTTTCGTAGAGAAAGGGGTCAAGTAGAGAAAGAGTTGATGTCTGAGAAGAATGACCATGAAAAAAAAAAAAAGATTGAGTAAAACTTTTCAATGTTTCCCAAGGTTTATTTAACAGTCCTCAACAAAATGTAAAATTTATAAAACAGCCACCTACATGCTACTCAGGAGAAATGAAAACAGCAAGAGTATAAAGGAATAGTTACAAGTTATGATAAGCACACTGAAGAAAGCTCGTAGGGACGGGCCCAGAATTATTAAATGCAATTTCAGACAGGTTTGTGAAATTTAAGATACCTTCAGAGTTCTCTTGCCCTAGTTTCTATGGACTTTAAATTGGTTTTTGCACAAGATAAGAAAGTTCTTGTGTTTCTCGGTAGTTCTACTTTGTTCCAAACCAGTTTATTCAGAACATGAGCCTGTTTTAATTCTCTGGGTGTGTGGCAGGGGATCTCTTTTAGGTGAAGGTCAAATTCACAATTCTGAGGTAGCTTGAATGGCAATTAGGGAGGCGGCCAGGAGTGGTGGTATACACCAGCATCCTATCACTCAGGAGACAAGGTAGGGGGATCGTAAGTTCCAAGCCAGCCTGAGCTACATAGCAAAGCTCCCTCTCAAACAACTAAAACCACAAAAATGTGAGGGACAAAAGAACTCTTCTGAGAAGGTCCAACATCTGCCCAATCCCAGGATACAATTCTCCTGGATTCCCAGCTAAAGAAAAAAAAAATCTCCTGTTCTTCAACAGGAAAAGGCTATAATTATATATAATTTCCTACAATCAGGCAACTCTGAATAAATATTCCTGAATAGTCCTTCTGAGACCCATGCATGATTAAAATCCTCACTGCCGTCCTGGGCACTCAATTGAGTAGCTGCATCTCAGTCTCATGATGGATCCCAAGGAATCTTATTATTCTGTGCGTGTTACACAGTGTGGGTGTAAACGTGTGCCGCAGCACACTTATGGAGGGAGAGGACAGTTTTGTGGACTCACTTCTCTCCTTCTACCTTTATGTGAAATCAGGGATTGAACCCAGGTCGCCAGGCTTGTGCAGCAAACACCTTTATTACTAAGCCATCTGACCTGCCCCGGTTGTCAGTTTTCAGCTCTTCAGCCACTAGCAGTTTCTTCTATACTTTTTTCTGATTTTCATCATCTTGAAACTTTTGAAGATGATAGGCCACTTACCAAAATGTCCCCAGTTGGATTTATTTGGTGTTTCCTTAAAAGTTGGAATCAGGTTGTACAACTTTAACAGCAATATTGCAAAGGTGAGATTCTGCATTGAGTTGCAGCCTCCCAGATGGAACAGGCTTTGGACTTGTTTCTTCATTGGACTGTTCATTATCACTGATGATGTTGATTATATGTATATGTATATGTATATGTATATGTATATGTATATGTATATGTATATGTATATATACTCTCTATCTCTACCTTAAAGTTTCTTATTTGGGGAGACTGGGCAGTCAACTCAGTCAGTAAAGAGCTTATCACGTAGCATGAGGACCTGAGTTCTGTCCCCAGAAGCCAAGTGTGGTGGCACACTTTTATAATCTTGGGGCTGGGGAGACAGAGGCAGGATCTTATTGGCCGGCCAGCCTAACTTGCTTGCTGAGCTCAAGGCCAATGAGAGACCCTGTCTTAGAAGACAAGGTGAACAAAACCTGAAGAATGGCCCCCAAGCTTGAACTCTGGCCTCCACAGGTGTGCACACATGTGCACATGTACGGATTCCCATACAAGCGCCTACACAAACACACAGGCACACATTCACAATAAGTAAATAGTTTATTGTTTTGCCTTTTTATCATTTTGTGGGGAAGTGATGGGGAATGTTCCAAGTCCTTGTCCGTGTCTCTTTCTGTCAGTCTCTCAGTGTGTTCATTTCCTAATGTGTACCCATGTAGACTTACGATTTCTCATTCAGTTCTTCACTGAACGTTATAACAACATCGTTGTGAAGGTGAAATTATTCCAGATTTGGCCAATGAAAGCCTCTTCGGGTGGTTTCTGCATCTTTCTCCTGTGTTTGTTCATGGTTTCCCTGTGATGGCTCTGGAATCAGCCATTTCTTTAAGTAATGGTATCTGCAAGCGGTATTTACCTTCTGAGAGCTGAAGCTAGATTGTGGTGTTTCTTCTTTCTCCCCGTTGTCCTCCGTGTTGTCGGAAATAGAGGATATAAATGATGTGAATGTATTTGCATGTGTTTGCATCTATAATTAGTTCAGCCTATCTAAATATTTACATATAAAATGGGGTCTATTACAACACTTGCTTTGAAAATGTGAATTTGTACCCATGTAACTGACAGGTTAAAAGAGGAAAAGCATAGCAAAATTTGTGTTTACACGTATTAGATTTTATTTTTTAAAAAGTCTACAAAACTCTCAAAGAACTATTTTTTTAATTTAAAATTATATATCTAGTATATAATAGTATTTACATTAAAAACCAGTGGTGCATTACACAAATATATTTATGCATTTCTATGTATAAATAAATACACAGCAAATAAATTAGAGAGTGGGCAAATGCTACATCTGAAAAGGCAGTTGACTCCTATAAAAAGGAGGCTGAGGAAAAGATTTTTCATTTGCTCTTGGCAAGTGTTAGTGCGGTTTGCATCTTTTGTGACAGTGTTGTATGTGTTCATATAGCATACATTAATACAGGTTAGAGAAGCTTTTTAAAAAGAAAAAAAGATAGTCCAGTGTTGGTGGCACACACCTTTCATCCCAGCACTCGGGAGGCAGAGGCAGGATCTCTGTGTGTTCGAGGCCAGCCTGGGCTACATAGTGAGTTTCAGGACAGCCAGGGCTACACAGAGAAACCTTGTCTCAAAACACCAAAAAAGAAAGGAAGGAAGAAGAGAGGGGAGAGAGAGAGAGAGAGAGAGAGAGAGAGAGAGAGAGAGAGAGAGAAGCTGAACACAGAAAACTGCACCCAGCCAAACAAGATGACACACAAAATATAAACGTACATGGAGGCATGTACTTGTATACACACACACACACACACACACACACACACACACACACACACACACACACACGCCCCTTTGAGGTCTACCAGCTGTTTCAGTTCATTTTTTTTATGTACCTCATCTGATGCTGCCCTTTTAGCCTCAAGCCACCCTCTGTGATGGTTCGTCTTTATTGTCAACTAGACTGGATTTAGAATCTCCTGGGACACACCTCTAGGTTCATCTGATATGGTGCCTTCAGAGAGCATTTACTGGGAGAAAACCTTCTCCTCACCTTCCACAGGCTGGGTTCCTAGAATACCGACTGAGAAACAAACGAGGGAAGCGGCTGAACACCGGCATCCATCTCTGCTTCTGAATACGGACGCAGTCGGACGCCACGTTCCCACCACCACGCTTCCAGTTCCGGGGACCACTGCATCCTTGCAAACCAGGAACCCAGATGAGCCTCTCCTTCTTCAAGCTGCATCTGTCAGGTGTTTTGGGACATCAACCTTAAAATACCTCCAAAGTTGTGGTCCTCCTGATGCTTACACTACACAAGAAAACTTCAGGTCCTCTGCAAGGTAAAGACCCACATTTGCTGACGCTTGCTCGACTCCATTATCCGTAGGGTGTACTGCCATGTTTATTAGGTCCTTATCTTGGATGTAGGATAAGGATGTAGGAGTGCATGTGCACCTGTGTGTCCCTGATGAAATATTTGAGTTTTGTGTTCCAATTTTGTTTTTCAATAAACTGTTGATTTTCTTGTGTGATTTATTTTAAACTAAGGCGTAGTTTTTATGATGGCATATGTCACAACAGAACTGATATTATTAGCAACCGTAAGCTCATGAAAATATATCTCAATTAAGTCCAGCACCATAGAACTTCACATAGAGGAGCCCATTTATCAATATAAATATGGTCTACTGCTCTGGTTATAATGATTTGATTCCGACCTGTTTTACATAACAGATCTCTCGTCACTAATATTGCCCCATTCTCTGTGAAGGCGGATCTTTACCATCCACACTCAGGCTCCCCCTGCATGAATGCTGCTTTACCCTTTGGCATGCCTTGGCACCCATGGCACCAGGCTAATGCCTATATCCTGCCCTGCCCAACTGGTTGGCTATGTAAATGAGCATCTTGTTAAAAGAAGAAATGGGGAGGGGCAAAGAAGCCAAAATAACTACACTTTGGGGCAGAAGAATAAATGTGACATTACCGTGGGGTAGTTTCTCCTGGATTTGCATTATGGAATACATTCTTGGACATTGGTTCCCTTCAGGGGGGACCTGAAATTTTCCATCTTGCGTTAGAGTAGCTGTGATCACCCTCCGGTAACCCTCATGAAATTGGGTCTAGTAGCACCCCCTACTGGAGGGAAGGGGTATTTCATGAGACTCTAGGGGCTCACCAACCTTCAGGAGCTCCTCTCAAAGCCCCTCCCCTCCCTAAAATGACATAAGATGAAAATAATCGACTGGGGAAAAACTCGGCAGTGGCACAGTTGTCTGTAAGTCAACCAAGGAACTTCCTGGGGATCAATCCACCTTTGATGACCCACGTTCCTTCAAGTAACCCAAATAAACTCACTGGCCCATCAAGGTGGACTTGGATAAAAATTCTTTCTTTGGTTTATCAGTGCCTCCTCTATTTTGGAAGGAAAATCACACAATTATACCTCAGAAAAGACTTTTCTTTTTAATTTCGTAGAAGGACTGAGGAACTACGCCTATTTTGAGCAGGACAAATAATCAGCCATCCTTCTCACAAAATCCCAGTGCAATACACACATGAAGTGAGACTGAGCAACTGAAAATAACGTTCCATAAGCTGCTGGTTCTGTATGGCACCGTCAGTCGGTAGGTTCTGCATTAGAGAAGCCCACTATAGACTGGTTTCAAGTGGGAGTGACTTTTCCATGTCCACGGTGATGACATAGAAAACTGAGATGCCCCTTACAGAAAAATGTTGCCAAAGAGGAAGATCCAGTTCCTATGGTAAAGTTCTTCATGATGTTGATACCTCTGGACTTCAACAAACAGCCTGCAATTAGTTCAGAATAAAAAAAGACAACATGTCTTTGGTGAAAACAGTCCGTAATCTTTAAATAAGCATACAGGCAAATTAAAAAATTTCAGGGCCACTTACTTAAAGAAAAAAAAGTATGTGTGTGAGGTAATTAAATGGCAGATGAATATCTCTAGAATCTGACAGTACAAAACCGTTCTCTTAGAAACATGTTCACCGCCATGTCAGAGACTTTATCTGAAGATCCCACAGTCACCCACAGTACATTTATTGGTACATTTATTGGTTATGAATATATATTTTTGAATGGTACATATTTTAAATTTTGATTTGTAGATTTTTGACATTTCAAACAGGCTTTTCAACATCTTAAAAAAGTCCTTAGAAAGAAAGGAAGAAAAACTTTCAACCATTATTATGCATTTCTAAATAATGATTATTTAAAATTTCCGTCTCAAAGTTGGACGGAAAGGGAAATGGGGAATGGATCTTGGAAGAGCTGGGGGAGGGCGACTCTGACCAAAGCCCATCGTACAGAACTCAAAACTCTCAAATAACCAATTAAAAATTTAAAACAAAATAAAACTTCTGACATAAGTGTCTGGCACAGATGCAGTCACACACACACACACACACACACACACACACACACACACACACAATGAAAGGACATACCATTTTCTTGTCCAACAGTCAGGAGGTCCCTTTCCTGAAAGCGGTGTACCCAGCTCATGGAATTAGGGCAACTGGCTGCTGATGGCAGCAGATGGCACACAGCATCTACACAAAGATCCACCTCCAGTGTCGTGTCTGAAACCTTAGCTGCTTATCCCAGTTATACGTGATACTAGGATCATGTCACTCAAATAACTACATTACCAGTTTATTTGGTACATGTTTGAATGATGCCCTTTTAGCAACTTGTGTTTCCAAAACGCTGGATACCATGCTTACATTTTATTAGTGTAGTTAAGAAGCATGAGAATTGTTCTGTTGCGTAACCAAAAGTATAAAGTTTAAGAGTCACCATTCAATTAAGTTGTTAGAAAGACACAAAATTTGGAAAAGACAGTGTATTGACAGTTAAAGTTTCTTATAGCAAAAGGGCACAAATTAAATAAAACTTGGACAGGGACATATGTGCTCAGGATAAGACCAAGAGAATCCAGGTACTGATTCCCAGTTGTTTGGACCTCATGGAGCCAATCAGACAGGACCTACCTGCAATTATTTGTGGCAATATACATAGCATGTTAACACTTTAGAAAATGAATCTGGGCTTTGGTGTGAAAATTTATTTTGTCTTATTTGTATAAATGTGATTGACCACTGAAGGGCTGATTTCATCCTTCAGCACCTAGAAAGATTAAACTGATACCATATGTCCCAAGGCCTGTACCACAAATCACATTGTTAATTGAGAGGGAGAGGAGAGAAGGGGAGGGGAGGGGGGGGGGGAGGGGAGGGGAGGGGAGGGGAGGGGAAGAGACTCAGCAGGCAGAACATTTCAAGGACTTAGAAGTTACCTCACAGATGCTGAATGACCAAAGCAAATCCCAAACATTAGCATACCTGACACCTGAGGGATGATGCAGTTTTAGGAAGATACACAGATGGAGCTTTCCAAAAGAACCCTCAAAATATTCTTGGGTTTTATGTGTGTATTTAATAGGAATGATAAATTTACGTGAATAGTGTTAGAAAAAAACTATAAATGTGATTTATTTAAAAGACATCACCAAAAATAAAATTAAAAATAATCATCAAACTGCTTTTGCATTATATATGACAGGAGACTGGGAAGTAATTGTGTTGGTTACTTTTCGCCAACTTGACACACACCCAGATGTATCTTGAAAAAGGGCGTCTTAATTGAAATTAAACTGATCCAAACTGGATTAAACCAGTCCAAGCCAGATTAAACCCACGGGCCTTTTAACCGAATCAAGCCAGTCTAAACTGGTCCAAGCTTGTCCAAACCTGTCCAAGGCCTAATAAACCAGATTAAGCCCCTCCAAGCTTTAATAAACCGGTCCAAGCAAGTCCAAACTCGGTTGGAGAATTGTTCTTCAAGACCGGTGACAGACTAGGATGTGACCAGGACCTTGACAGTGGATAAGATGGGGAAGAGATGGAGCTGAGTTAGGGCTAAAGGTGGAATTGTAGGACTGGATGAAGAGCTGAAGGAGATGGCCTGAGCGGGGGATCGCCCAGCACCCTCCCCAGCCATGTGCAGGGGACCCTGGGGACTTTGGGATCTCTGTGGAGTCAGGGGAAGCCTCCTGGGGCGTTACTGCTGCCAGTAGGGGTTTGGGGGGTGTAAGGGGCTGCGATTGAAGCGGCTCTGCTTGGAGGATGTCGCCCCGGGGAGGGGGGACGCTGATGACAGGGCTGGGGAGGATGGGGGGGCGGTTCAAAAGGGAGGGCACTCAGCTGGGTGGACCCTCCTCACAGGCTGCAGGCGCTGCAGGAGAGATGGGGGAAGTCAGGAAGCGGGGGAGACCCACAAGGTAGAAAAGAAAGCTTGCGGACCTTGGGGTCCTAGAGTCCCTTCTAAAATCTCACAGCCCCGCCCACAGCCCGGTCCAGGTGAATCTCACTCCCGGCCGCCAGGGGGCGCCCAACTCACCCGGGCGGGCGGGGACCAGGGCGAGGGCTGCAGGGCGGAGGCTGCAGGGCGTGCGGAGAGGCGTCTCGGGGCTGCAATCTACCGGCAGAGGCTGGCAGAACAGGGCTCTTGTCAGAACCCGGCCCGGCTGCACACCCGGACTCCAGGCTGGGGCGAGAGACCCCGACCGGCAGGCAAGTCCGACGGGGCGGCCGCACCTGCTGAGCCTCTGCCGCCGGAAGGCAAAGCTACCCTGAGCTAGGGGCCCTGGGGCGGCGCCGGGGCGTCCGTGCAGCTGCACAGGCTCCTCTGCGGGGACAACAAGGAGGAAAAAGTGAGGCCAGGCTGTAACCACCTGCCTCCTCCTCCTCCTCCTCCTCCTCCTCCTCCTCCTCCTCCTCCTCCTCCTCGTTCTCTCTCTCTCTCTCTCTCTCTCTCTCTCTCTCTCTCTCTCTCTCTCTCTCTCTCTCTCTCCTTCCCTCCCTCCCTCTCCTTCCCTCCCATAGGGGTGCCCAATCTCCCTGGGACCCCAACCAGGCTGGCGGGCAGGTCTAGCCTCCACCCACCAGTCGCCAGGTACAGGGGTGGGAGGGGCGCGTCTTGCCGACGAGGTGGCTCGGGGAGAAGATGGGGTGTACCAGGCCCTGGGGGGGTGGCCTAAGGAGAGAGGGGCGGCTGTGTCACCCACCGAGACCAGAGCTCGGGATCCTCAGTGCTCCGCTACCCTTCCCACCCTGGCTGCCAAAGCGGGGACGGATGGTGGAGGGCGGGCAGGGCTTCCCTTAGCCCGCAGCCCAGGAGCGGGTGGGATCCGAATGACCGCTCTGAAAATGACATCACGGAGGCTGCCGTGCGGACAGAGAGGCTGGAGAATGAGGCCCCGGGGTGGGGGGTGCCCCACGCGTCTTTGAGGGTCTCCCTCTCTCCACTCAGGTCCAGATCCAAGACCTGGGGGTGCCAGGTGGGTTGCGTAGCTGCCCCATCGCCTGGCTCAGGGCAGAGGCCTCTCTCCGGGGAGCTGGAGTGTGGGGTCCTCTGAGAAATGGTGGCGGGAAGCCTTGTTTGTTGGGTGAACTCTTATGTGTCCTTCAAAGCCCATTCCTCCACTGATTCCTCATCCACCCAGGATAAGACCGACTTCCGCACGGGTGGCTTTCCCGCCTGGCCCTTACCCTCTGGGTCTCAACCACAGATTCTGTTTTGGAAGTGTGTTTCGGGGTGGGGGATTCGGAGAGCGAACAGGGACGTCCCCTTCCATAGACCCAGGGAGGCAGGAGACTTCCCCCGGGACACTCTGCCCCCCCCCTCCAGGCCCACAGCCCTCCTCTTCAGTGTCAGTGGGGACAGCAGATGACAAGCGTGGGCCGCAAGGGACGCCTAGATTTAGAGTTGGTCTTCTGACCTCCAGTGCTCTGGATTTGAGATGGGTGGGTCTTCCTGCCTCAGACGATCTAATTAACTAAAAATCCCCACATGGGTGCGCAGCGGCTTGGGTTTTTGGTTGATTCCAGATGTAGTGAAGTTGACAACCAAGAATCACAGTTGGGTTGGGTCTGCGTAGTCTTTGGTATGCTTTCACGGGAGAGCCATCTGCTGGTGTGACTGTGGGTGGCCGCACAGACTGGGGACAGCGCCCCCTGGTGGCACAGTCACACTGTCACAGTTCCATTACAGAAAAAAGAACCCACCTCAAATGGTTTTCCGGGAAAGGTTTGTTGTTGTTTTTTTAATTTGTATTTTCATTATTTTTAACTGTGGGTGGGTGGGGTACCCACTTGTGGGTGCCCCCAGAAAAGGCAACAGCTCCCCAGGAACTAAGGTTACAGATGGTTGTGAGCCTCCCAACAGGAGTTCTTGGAACCAAATATGGGTCCCCTCCGCAAGATTGATCCATGTTCTTAACTGCCCAGCCACCTCTCCTGCCCAAGAACAAAACCTTTTAAAATCATTCAGCACCTCACAAAACCACCCACTAGAGATGCAGCCGTAGCCTGAGCTCCCTGAAGGAAAAGGTAAATATATAGTAATGCCATTTCAGAAAGAAAAGAAAAAAAGTTTAACGATGGAGAGATGAGATTGAAACAATATTAAAAGTAATTCTGCAAATCTAAATTTGAATAGTAAAAGCCAATATAAACACGTGGTAAACGCTGCCTTTAGAAATGGTTGTGTTTCCAGGTCTGTCCTCTGAAAACAGTTACCAATACCAGCCATGAGCAAGTGCCCCATGCCTAGATACGGTCTGTGAATACTATTTCCTGCTCATAGGAATGCGGGCCACAAAATGCAGGCTCCAGAGACACTATAGACCAAATGACTCTACCTCTTTAACTAGTGAATGGGAGAGGGAAGAGAGGGGGAAGAAAAGAGGGCATGGGGTAAGGACAGGGAGGAGAAAGAGACAGTGGGTTTGGTTTGAGTTTGTAGGAAAAGAGCAAACCCTGGGCTGGAAAGATTGCCCAGTGGTTAGAGCCCTGGTTGCTCTTGCCGAGGACCTGGGTTCAGTACCCAGTGCCCACATGGCCTGTTAGAACTGTCTGTAACCCCACTTCCAGAAGCACCAGCACCCTCTTCTAACCTCCTCAAATACCAGGCACACACGTGGGATGCACAGATATACATGCAGCAAGACACCCATATACATAAAATAAAAACAGATCTTTATTTATTTGTTTAAAGAGAGAAGCAAAAAGAAATCATGGGGTGGGGGCTGGCTGTCATCTGAGACATTATCAGTTTTACTCCTTTTTCTACAACCGCCCTGCCTTTCAAACACATGAAAGTGCTTGTTTATGATGCTTATTGTGTCTCTAGAAAGTTCTTCAAGGGCAACAACCTTGGTCTTTGGTTTACTAAGACATGTCAAGTATCTGGAACTATGTACGGTATGTACCGTGTACTTAGTGAGTATCTGAAGGAATGATGTATTCAGTGAGGAGAATCATTGCCCTTCCTGTGATGTGTGGAACCCAGTGTGAGTGATCCACACAGAAACTGCCCTGTAGGGATCCAGCACAGTCTGAATGACACTTTTAGCCTGTCTGTCAGGTTGGGGAACCTAGCAATGTTAAAGAGACCTTGGGGAGCGTCTGCCTGTGTAACTGAGCCCAGATGCAAACTCTGCACCTCCCACCAACCCACTCTTTACTCAGTCCCTTGGAGAAATTTCCTCGCAGTAACAAGAGGAAAAAAGCATAAGGCAGATTGACATGTTCCTCCAAACCCTGAGCTCTTTCTTCCAGGAAAGCCTTGGGCAAGGGTTCATTTAAGACACGAGTATTTTCATGCCCTGACTGGGTCCATTCAGAGAAGTCACTGGCATAAGCGTTCCTTAACCTCCCAACTTCTTTCCTATCCCTGTGGCTCCACCCACTAGCCCCGTCCATGAACTGGAGTGGATCCCCAGCCTGGCTGTGCCACCCACTTCACAGTGCTCACAGCACTGCATCATCATCTGCACAGCGTGCTGGCATCTCTAAACCAGGATGGTTTTCTCTTCCTGTCAGCCGGTCATAGGGGAGCTCCCACCCAGCCATAACTGTTGGGAGAGGAAGAGAGAGAGAAGGAATGAAAAAGCATCAGGATGCAAGGCAACTGCCATGTATTCAAGTCACTGTTGCCTTCGGGTCATTCCAGAGCAGGCTCTCCTCTGCCCTACATTCATGTGATGGTGGTGATGTCCTAGACACTCGTGGCTTTTGGTTAGTGGAGCAAAACCTTCCAGTATGTAAGGAACAGCTCGGGTCTCTGATGCACTGTGCTCAAGCAGGCAGTAACTGCCATGACTCAGTTCCAAGAGCTTTCTCAAAAAAAAAAAAAAAAAAAAAAAAAAGGAAGGAAGGAGGGAAGGAGAGAAGGAAGGAAGGAAGGAAGAACTTATACATATTAACATGTTGGGAGCGCTGCAGCCTAGTCTCAGATAACCTGTCCAACGGGTTTCCTCAGGGCAAGGCACCTGTGAAATGGACTCTCACTTGGCAAGGACCAGTAGAATTTGCAAAATTCATGCAGCTTGCAAGCTCATTTCTCTCTCGTTTATATTGGTGATTCTTTGGGTGGTTTTTAGTTTTGTCAGCCAGACATGCAATGGCTGTAATTTTCCCTGGAAATTCGGCTCTTTCTCAAATATTTTCCCCTAAGATTCAACAGGGGGCTAATGCTTCTCAAATATCTTATCTGGAGTTACTAACTACAACTCCCAATCCTGGGAACAGTGAAGCACATATGAGAAAACAACACTTGGAATTTAATCATGTCTCACAGTTCTGGAAAGGAGACTAAGGCATGCATACACAGAATATGGGGGAAAGCCTCAGGAATGTACATATAGTGCCAACTGTTGAGAGTAAGTTCCCTGGACACCAAGCATAGAGTCATTGGTAGAGGAAAAAATACAATGCAAAATGTGGGACGGATAGATCCATCTTTCCCATACACAGGAGCTTATATTGGTGGAAGAAGTATGGTACAGTGAGATGGGAAAAGAGTGCTTTATCACAGTCTGCCTTTACAGAGAGATTGAGACGTGGGACCCTCCTGTAGAAAAGGGAACTGTATCAAAATATATCTTACAGTCATGAAAGAATTGTCTGGGTTTGAATATTGTTGTCCTTAAAGCATTGTGCCCACATCTGTTACTTTGTAACTTTGTAACCACAAGTGAGTGCCAGCTGACATACGTGTTGTGAGAGCTGAATGTGTCTGCCTCGATACTTAGTTAAGCCTGCCAAAACGCTGAACTCTGTGTCTAGAACAAGGTTGTGCAGGGGGTGGAAAGGTGTATTTGGGGAAGCATAAAGGGGAACAACGGGGGCTTTCATAATGATCACAATGCATTCCTTAAATTATGATGTATTTCTTAAAGTCAAAAAAGAATCCAATAATAAAGCTATGTAACTCTGGTTTAAAAAAAAAAAAACAACTCTGTTTAAGTATAAATAAAGACAGCCTGAGCTATTCTGAGCCACTTGAGTGCAATCCACTTGGTGGTCAGAAGTTTTCCACGAGCCGACGTCCCTTCCCTGCCTCAGGACCTGAACCTGAGCCACGGCTGGACCCTGGCATTAACATATATACATATATGGTTATTTGAAGGGACTGAGTGGCTTTGCTTCATGACCCTCAACTCTAATTCTCATGTAAAGCTTGCTACAGAGTCCACACAACATTTTATTTAAGCATGGCACTCTTGGGCCTTTTTATCAAAAGAAAAAAATGTATTCTAAAAGTCAAGAACAAATCTAACTGAACTGTTGCTTGCTCAAGGATGTTCACATACATGGTAACTTCACTGGCTGCTCTGTTGTTAAGTCAGAACAGAGCAACCAAGAAGACACAGATGTTTCTAATATCCATAAGCTGGCAAGTGTTGAGTTTCATTCTTGGTGGAACAAGAGCACTGACTTCACATTCTTAAAAGCATTATCCCAACATGTGTTACAAAGGGCCAGTTCACAGCATGATAGCAAGTCTTGATGGATTTGATTGAGTTAATAAACAGGTAGGAGGTTAGTAAGGCATACCTCTGGTCACGTCTTCGAGGGTATGTCCAGAGAAGACTAGATCATGGGAGTTGTGGTGTAACAAATGGTAGACTCCATTTATAAATCCAAAATTTGAAGATTACTAGAGGTTTGGGATCTTCCTGCCTGCTGTTAGCAGTTTGTCACTAGGCACCTGTCCCTGGGGCCTGTACCTTGCCGTGGCCCCTTCCTGTTGCCTCCTCCCTCTGCTTCCTGTCTTTCATAAGGTAGCTCCTCTACCACATGTTCTGGTCTCTGTGATATTTCACCCAAGTAGGCAAGTGGAGACTTGGCCCTCTGAAACTGAGCCAAAACAGATATTTTCTCCTCCAAGTTGTTTCTGTCAGATATTTGGCCATAAACTCCATAAAAGAAACAGGGAATCCCCAGGGAATAAAGATTGCATGCTAATAGCAATAAAAAGAATTTACTGATTATAGCAGGAAATTGGTAGTTTGCTGAGGACAGAAGAACAATGGATGAATATAATTCTATTTTTGGCTAAATGAATTGATAACAGTATACTGTAGGTCAAGGTACAAACGTAAATATCTGGGTGACAGCTTCACTAGTTGCTTTCTTGTAGACTGAAAACTTAACTCAGCAGTGAACTGAGACACACAGAGAAAGTTGAGATAGTGTACTGGCTAGTTGTATGTCAACCTGACATAAGCTAAAGTCATCAGAGAGGAGGGAACCTCAACTGAGAAAATGCCTCCATAAGATCGGGCTGTAGACAGGCCAGTAGGACACTTCCTTAATTAGTGATCAATGGGGGAGGCCTCAGTCCATTGTGGGTGGGGCCATCTCTGGGCTGCTGGTCCTGGATTCTATAAGAAAGTGGGCTGAGCAAGCCATGAGGAGCAAGGCAGTAAGCAGTTCCCCTCCATGGCCTCTACATCAGCTCCTGCCTCCAGGATACTGCCCTGCTTGAGTTCCTGTGTCCTTCGATGGCAAACAGTGATATGAAAGTGTAAGCCAAATAAACCCTTTCCTCCCCAACTTGCTTTTTGGTCATGGTGTTTCCTCTCAGCAATAGAAACCCTAATGGAGACAGATAATGACTTTCCTTTGTGTGATATGGAGAAAGGATTCAAAGACTGATAGAGATGAAACTGTCCAAGCAGCTTACTGCACATGGCCAACTCACATACACCCTAACTATACCCTAAGAGGGCATTCCTTTCCCTACAACATTTTAGTAATACAATTTGTTAGTGAAAATAGAATGATATGAGTGCCGGTATTTGAAAAGCAACATAAAAAGAGGTCAGAACAAAGCAAAGAAGCTGCTGCTGGAATGAAGCGCTGCCAAGCAAGGTGGTACTCAGAACACTGCAACTGGCGAGGGGTTTGGATCCTCTGAGCCACACGATAAGCAGGTCATATCTTTATGAATTCACACGATCTCAAAGTCTGGCTTGTATCTTTAAGAAGATTCGTTTCCTGTAGTGTCAGTTATAATTGTAACAGACCCCAGACCTAAGTAGGCCCTCAGACCTAATCATGACTGACCCCAAAATGGAAGTACCATTCAGGCCATAAAATCTAGCACACGGGCAGCACCACCCGGCAAAATGGAAACAAGGACCTAATAGATCCAAGCCCAGAGTTCTGGGAAAGTCTCAAAATGCTTTTTGGCCTCTGTAGTTCTGCTTCTGGCTAACTGTTCTTGTTAAGTATGTCTGTAGATGAAATTCTAAACAGTCTTAGTAAATAAGAAACACAGAGCCAAATACAGAGTTAAAGCCAAAGAGATCAGAGCAAGAGCCACGACTACCTTATCTGACCACCTTGCTGCTGTCGCTTCCCGCAAGAGAGAGACCTTCTTCCTGTGTGTGCTGTCTTTTTGTTACCTTTCTGTTTTGCCTTCTCATTGGCTCTAAACCCAACCACATGACTTCCTCGTTACTGCCTGTCTATACAGACCTCCAGGTCTCTATGGTTGGTACTGGGATTAAAAGCCCGGGTCAATCCCAGCACTCGGGAGGCAGAGTCAGGCGGATCTCTGTGAGTTAGGGCCAGCCTGGGCTACCAAGTGAGTTCCAGGAAAAGCGCAAAGCTACACAGAGAAACTCTGTCTCGAAAAACCAAAAAAAA
The DNA here is from genome assembly GCF_004664715.2 of Peromyscus leucopus. Taxonomy (NCBI): domain Eukaryota; kingdom Metazoa; phylum Chordata; class Mammalia; order Rodentia; family Cricetidae; genus Peromyscus; species Peromyscus leucopus. The sequence goes on from NC_051068.1 coordinate 65,676,089, forward strand.
AAAAGCAAGTGCAGGTCACCATGCTTGGCTGTGTCCTTGACCACACAGAGACTCTGCCTGCCATGTGATCAGATTAAGGGCGTGTGCCACCACCACCCAACTTCTGCTTAATGGCTTGCTCTTACCTCTGATCTCCAGGCAACTTTATTTATTAACATATAAATAAAATCACACTTCAGCACAAATAAAATATCACCATATATGTCAACCCAGGATGTGGTTTTGTGCTAAAAGTTCACCCTGAGAAAGGCTTGGGGTTTCACGGATCCCGAACACTCAGTGTGGTCTCCAGCTGGCTAGTAATGACTTCTTATTGACTTAAACCTGTGTCTGAGTAATCTTCCCTGGTGGCTACCCCCACAGCATTTCTGGAAATCCCACTGAAGTCTCAGAGACCAGACCTTGAGACACCAGGGATCTCAGAGCTCCTTGGATTAAGGAAGAGTCGGGGACTGCTAATGGGTGTGTAACCTCAGATGTTCCAGGGCTCCAGGACTCCCTTTGATCAAATGCTGCCTAACACTTCAAAGGAGTGTGACACCCTCACCTCAAAAGGGCACAAATTAGAAAGTTGCCTGGTGTGTCACCTCCAGAGGTAAGTCTGGTTAAGGCACCTTCTGGACACACCGAGGTCAGACATGGCTGTGGATGGATGCAGTGTCAAGGACCTGTGGGAGATGTCACTGGATTCCCCACCACCCCATTTGTTCAAGTGTCTGAATGTGTGGTGGCCCACCTGGTCATCTTTACTGTGTGTCTTTCTATGTGTTTCTGTTGATTCTCTTTCCCTGTATTGACCAGTGGCTTTCTCTGGAATGAGGACCCTCCCCAGCTTAAGACCTGTGCCCTCTCGTTAGGGACCTGAATACTTTTGGTTTTGCCAGGTTGCCCAGAGAAACCAAACAAAAAAAAACAAACAATAACAACAAAACAAAAAACAAAAACAAACACCCAACTCCACCTGCCCCACTCCTGGAGAGATTGCTTGTTTGCCACTTGGCTCCTGCTCACGGTCCTGGGGTCGTCCCATCCCTGTGTAGAAATAGAAGGGGCCAGGCCTCTCATCCAGAGCCCCCAACCCCCCACCCTGAGGTGCACATTCCCTCTGCCCTCCACCTGCTCTAAGCAGACCCCAAGAAGGGGAAAAGAGGAAGTCCCAGCCTTCCTCTCTCATGATTTGTCACCTTTTCAACCAATGATCCGTATCATTGAAAAACTAAAAACCCACCATTCTCTGAAAAAAAGAAAAATCATCCCTTAGGACCAGGAGCTGGCGGGGTGGGGAGGGGAATCACTGCTGGACAGTGCAGCCTGGACAGAATGGATTTTCCCTTCTGTCCAACACTGACCAAGGAGACTTGAAATAATTTTTTGCTAAGTCCTTTTTAGAAGAATTAAAATCAGCTGCTAAAAAGATTTCCTTTGTTGCCCAGTTGGCTCCAGATATTCAAAGAAAGTTATGAAAGTTTTTAAAACTTAAAGATATAAATAGGTTCCAGTTTCTAGAAGTAGCTCAAAAGGTATTTAGCAATAGAGAACTGATTGAGAGACAAGACGTTTTGCATAAACTGAAAGCCATGATGAGACACAGACGTACAGACACCCAGTCAAACGTTGGTGTCTTACCCTCTGCCGAAGAATATCTCCTAGATGAAAGTCCTGCCCCCAATCAAAAGATACAGTTAGACTAATTCTCAGGTTTACAACAAAGATTCCCAGGGATAGAGGCAGAAACCAACACCCCAGGACTGACCCAACACCAAGTTCCTATAATAGTTCAACTAACCAGTTCAGCTAACCCTATCAGATTAGACAATACTCACTGACCCTGGAAACAAAAAGGAAAACTGCAGTCTATATCGAATGACTTGGACAGACAGGCACTATGATGGTTTGATTAAGAATGGCCCCCATAGCTGAATGCTTTATCACCAGGGAGTGGCACTATTTGAAAGGATTAGGAGGTGTGGCCTTGTTGGAAGTCTACCCAGGGGCTTTCTCATCCTGATGCCTGAGGATCTGGATATAAGACTCTCAGCTACCTCTCCAGCACCATTTGAAGCTTTAAAAACAGCTCTGACTTTGGCTCCAGCTCTAGCACTTCCAGGTGTCTCAAAACCTTTCATCTGTTTTCTAAATATATTACAAAGTGGTTTTAATCCAAACTTGGGAGCCATGGAAATGCCCTGTCATTTGGATCCCATGGCCATAGGATAGCCCACCTGTCTAAGAGCTGTGGTGGCTACTGCTAGTCTGATAATAATAATTTTTTTAAAAAAGTTAACTCTGGGTCAGGACCTTATAGTCACAGCACCTCATGCCATTGAGGCCCTCCTCTAGGGACACCAGAACACTGGCTGTCTAATGCCTGTGTAACCCAGTACCAGGCCCTACTTGTGGACCACCCTCAAGTCCTGTTAGAGAAAGCCACCACCATCCATCCTGCTGCCCTCTTGCCTGATGAAGACCTGCAGGTGCTCATCCGTGACTGTCACAAGAGGAAAGACAAAACCAGGTATGTGGGAGCTGCAGCACTACCCTTTGCTTTGTTCCAGGTCCTCTGCACTCCACGTAGCGATGGATTTACCCCCTGTGAGGTTATGTTCAGAAGACCTCACTGTTGATTTAACCAACCGTCTTATTAAATAAGAAACACAGAACCAATGTAAAAGAGAAAGCCAAGAGGTCAGAGCTCAGAGCTAAAATCTCACCCTTCCGCCTGCGGTGGTCCTAGCTTCCCGAAAGAGCCTATTTCCTGTCTGTCCGTCTTTTCATAGTCTTTTGTTCTGCCTTCTCATTGGTTGTAAACCCAAACACGTGACTGCCTCATCACTGTCTGTATGTACAGCCCCCCAGGTCTTAAAGGCATATGTCTCCAATGCTGGCTGTATCCCTGAACACACAGGGATCTATGGGATTAAAGGCGTGCGCCACCACCGCCACACTCTTGCTATGGCTCTAATAGTTCTGACCCCCGGGCAACTTTATTTATTAACATACAATCAAAATCACATTTCAGTACAATTAGAATACCACCACACCTCCCCAGCTGCCTCCCCAGCTGCCTCCCCAGCTGCCTCCCCAGCTGCCTCCCCAGCTCAAGACCAGCAGTTGGCAAAACTCTCTAACTATCCTTTTCTCAAACCACTACAAACCCTCCAGTCCTCCATAAAGGCTATTCATTGGACTATCAGAGAGACCCAGCTGACCTCTGAAACCACCACCAGTTTCCCTTGTTCAAGACCAGCGATACCACCTGTCAAGCAGGTTAGCCAAAGTGGTGGTGTTTTTGCTCTTTTGAGGGGCCCGCTACCCAGTCCCAAATAAATGACACACACAGGCTTGTTCTTAATTATAAATGCCCAGTCTTAGCTTGGCTTGTTGCCAATCAGCATTCCTTAAAACTTAGCCCTTCTGCCTTTTGCCTCAGGGCTTTTCCCATTCTCTTACTTCTGTAAATCTTACTCTTATTCCATGTCTTGCTGGGTAGCTGGCCCCTGGAGTCCTCCTTCTCTGGCTACTCCTTTTTCTTCCAGATTTCTCCTTCTATTTATCCTCTCTGCCTGTCAGTCCTGCCTATTTCTCTCTCCTGCTTCACTATTGGCCATTCAGTTCTTTATTAGATTATCAGTTGTTTTAGACAGGCACAGCAACACAGCTTCACAGACTTAAACAAATGTGACATAAACAAAAGTAACACACCTTAAAATAATATTCTACAACATTTCCCCCTTTTTGTCTAAATTAAAAGAAAAGGTTTTAACTTACACATAGTAAGATTATATGCAATAACAATTCTCAAGTAAGGATTACATTCACAATATTATGTCCATTTGTAGTTAGCATATTTAGAGAAAATAATGCATTATCTATCCTATTTTAGTGAATCCAAAGTTTTACACCTAACTTACTTGTTATGGTAACTAAGGAAAACTGCAACTATAACTATCTAGTCTTCAACTCCATCAAAGACCCAAAGGATATAGTATTATTTTAGTAAACAAAAAGTGCACTGCAAACAACTTCTAAAAACTCTAGAAATGACAGAGACATCTGGCTGCCTGGACAGTTACCCAAAATTCCTCTGCAATGTTAGTTCATTCATCTTCAGCCTACAGGCCCAGAATATCTAGCAGACTTTTCTATGAAGCAGGAATTTTGAAGGACTGCCCTGCCTTGTTTTGGCAAAGTTCAGCAGTCACTTTCCTGTGTGTCCTGCAGAATATCTGGCAGACTCTTCTGTGAAGCAGGAATTTTGAAGGACCATCCTGTGTGTCCTGCATGTCCAGTATGCACAGCACATTGTCAGCAGTCAAAGGCAAGAACAGTTTCTTTGCCCAGTGGCTAACATTGCCACAATGAAAGCAAATTCCATAAGGAGTTTCTTCAGTGTCCATCATCTGCTCTGAAGTAAATTGGTGCTGCCAGAAGCAGATGTGTCTCATTGTCATGAAAAAACTTTAAGTTAACAAAACATTTTAAATGCCATCTTCTATAGGTCTTTGAAGTATTTGAAGACAATCTATGTAAAATATATCAATTTAACCTAGAAAACATATCTAACATATCTATAAATTTGATTGTTATAATTGACTACTGACTTACATTTCTTGATTATCCTATATAGTTTATAATAATAGCTTTCAAAACCTAGAACTTTTCCTTACATTTTTAAATGAACTGCATAGGTACAACACCTTAAACAAGAGTAGAAACATACATACAATATGCAGTAACAAAACAACCTTAAATTTACATCAATATACAAAAATCCTTTAGACAATAGTAAAAATATATGTACAGTGTAACAAAAATAACTTTAAATTTGTATCAATATAATATATTCCCCTAAATGATAACAAACATTCATAACCCACCAAATGACCAAAAGCCTTCTACACTCTTCTTAGGAATGGACATTGTGTTCTCTAAACTGCTTCCTGCTGTCTGCAGACAAAGTATATTTAGAGTCCCAGAGAGAAAATTTTGGGATAATGACCAAGTCCTGGGAAGACCAGCAGTAACCTTTGCTGACAGATATTACCTGTCAATTTTTTTTTTTTTTTTTGGTTTTTCAAGACAGGGTTTCTCTGTGTAGCTTTGTGCCTTTCCTGGAACTCTGTAGACCAGGCTGGCCTTGAACTCACAAAGATCCGCCTGCCTCTGCCTCCCGAGTGCTGGGATTAAAGGCATGCGCCATCACTGCCCAGCAAACCTGTTAAGTTTTAGGAGGTCTTACCTGGTCAAACCTGATCCATATTAACCCTGAAGGAATCCACAGCCTCTCATCTCCTGTTGGAACAAAACTCCAAAGCATTTTTTTATTTCCATTTGACAAATATATTTTTTGACTTTTAAAAGTTAAAGCATTCTAAAGCATATAAACTGATTTATTTCAGCAGCCTGTCTTTTAATTCCAGGTCTCTTTGCAGCTGTCCTTTGCTTTTCACCAATCAAAAAAAAATTCAAAATCAACACAGTAACACACAGGATCCAGGCTCCCTGTGTATTTCCCATCTTATGTGGCTTTTTCTTTTTCTTCTTTTTCTTTTTTTTTTTTTTTTTTTTTTTTTTTTTTGGTTTTTCGAGACAGGGTTTCTCTGTGTAGCTTTGTGCCTTTCCTGGAACTCACTTGGTAGTCCAGGCTGGCCTCGAACTCAAAGAGATCCACCTGCCTCTGCCTCCCGAGTGCTGGGATTAAAGGCGTGCGCCACCACCGCCTGGCAGCTTTTTCTTTTATATTACTTTCACTCTCTTTTTAAAGACTTTATTATTATTTTTAAACTATTCATTTCTCATATGACTATACCCTTTTTCTTTTTTAAGCCTATGCACATTGTTAAACACACTGTTTAGAGGTTTTTCCGTCTGGACCTCTTTATTGTGTATCTTCAGGCTTTTTTGACCATGCAAACCTTTAAACTGCTAACTTACACCTGGATATTCCTCATGTAGCTCTCAGCTTGTCTGCTTCTCGGGTCATGAAAACCAAGTGTGAAATTCATGGCCGCTGGAAGTTTGTCTGATCAGGAACTGCATTCAACCTTCCTAGAGCTCTAGAATGTTGATGCTTGCACTGTGGCAGGCATTTCAACTTGGTTTTTTTGTTCCTGCTTAACGTACTAGGTACTCAAGGGCTCAGCGTCTGGCAGAAACTGTCCAGCTGAAACTCTTAAAAGAGTTGTATCCTTTTTTCTTTTCCTTTTTCTTTTTTATTCAGCTTTTTCAGGCCCAAGGGATATTTGAGCGCCACATTGGTACACCAAAATGTTGTTATTTGATTTTGCTCTTTTTATCTTTTAGGGGGCCTGTTACCCAGCTCCCAAATAAATCACACACGCAGGCTTATTCTTAACTCTAAATGCCCGGCCTTAGCTTGGCTTGCTGCTAGCCAGCTTTTCTTAACTTAGCATCTGTCTTTACCTCAGGGTTTTTCCCATTCTCTTACTTCTGTAAATCTTACTCTTACTCTGTGGCTTGCTGTGTAGCTGGGTGGCTGGCCCCTGGGTCCTCCTTCTCTGGTTATTTCTTTTTCTTCCAGATTTCTCCCTCTATTTATCCTCTCTGCCTGACAGGCCCACCTATTTCTCTCTTCTGCCTCACTATTGGCCATTCAGCTCTTTATTAGACCATCAGATGTTTTAGATAGGCAAAGTAACACAGCTTCACAGAGTTAAACAAATGCAAAATAAACAAAAGTAACACAACTTAAAATAACATTCTACAACACCAAAGGGGCACTGGAACCAACCTGGATCTCCATTCCTACAGCCATGAACATAGCGGCATTATACCATGGATCCGCCTACCTAGGTCAAGAGAGCAAAATCCACAAACAATGATGCCAAATGGACTGTCTCTGGACTATAGACCCATTAAAAGTAAGGTTTCATCAGGCCCTGGGTCCTTCCACTTCCTGCCCTTCCACTAGGGTCATGGACCAACGCCCACCACTCTCAGGCCTGGACCTAGAAACAGAGAAAGACAGTTACAGAGGACATGATAGGCAGCACGACCACAGACCAGCAACCCAAATCCACCTTAGACCTAGGAACAGAGAGAGACAGTTACAGAGATGATAGCCAGCATGACCACAGACCAGCCAGCCATATCCGTCTTGACCTTTGCTCACTGATGCCCACTTTAGGCGTTTGGTTGTATTAGAAAAAGAAAAGATGCAGGACTTTTATCTTCTGAGATAGAAATATACATGGTTTACAATTCTGTGCGTGCCCTGCAGCTGTGCCCACTAGGTGCCAAGAACAAGGGAGTTTACATTGCAAAAATTGGGGTTGTGAAATTGAGGCTTCCTGGAAATGCCCGGATGAACACAAATATACAGAAAGACAGCCCCCTCCCAAGGAATATACAATAATAAAATGTAATCAAATGGCCATAAAATTTTATGTCTGGAAATTCCTTTAAAAAGATTCTGGCCACCAATGACTGGTCCATCTTGAGACCCATACCATGAAAAGTAGCCCACCCTTGACTGGAAGGCTGAGACTCAAAGGCTGGATAGCCCAGAGACCTAGGATAGAACCAAACATGACTATGATAAAAATGTCAATGAAATAGTTCCTAATGATATTCTGCTACACTGATAGATTGATGCCTAGACCAATTGTCATCAGAGAGGTTTCACCCAATAACTGATGAAAATAAATGCAAAGACCCACAGCCAAACATTAGGCAGAGCTTGGGGAATCCTGCAGAGGATGGATTGTAGGCGCCAGAGGGGTCAAGGACATCACAAGAGAACCCACAGAACCAACTAGCCTGGGCTCATAGGAGCTCAGAGAGACTGAACCGACAGCCAGGGAGCCTGCAAAAGACCGACCTCTGCACATGTGTTACAGTTGTGTAACTTGGTCTTCTTGTGGGACTCCTAACAGACAGAGCAGGTGCTGCCTCTGATAATTACCTGCTTTTAGGGCCTTTCCTCCTACCAGATTGCCTCATCGGCCTTAATAGGAGAGGAGGTGCCTAGTCTCACTGCAGCTTCATATGCCATGGCTGACTGATACCAGGGGGACCTGCCCTTTCCTGAGGAGAAATGGAGAGGAGTAGATGGGGTTGATGAAGAGGGGTGGTGGGGAGTAGGGCTGGGAGGAGAGGGGGGAGGAGAAACTGCAGTCAGGATACAAAAACTAAATAAATAAATAAATATATAAATAAATGCATGCAAAGCGATTTGGGCCTTTGGAAAACAGGGAGAACCTAGGGCATCATACTCTACTCCAGAAGGGACCCTGGGGACAGCTTTACTATCCAGAAGAAACCACTTCCCCAGGACCCCAGACCCTTGTGTCCTAACAATCTCCTACCCATGCCAAGGCCCCAACCAACTCTCCCCTCCAAAGCACTGAACATGGCCAGAGTCCCACCTCCCAATGTCCAGGAAGCTGAGGGATCCCCATCCCTGTTTTCCACTCTTGACGGGTCCACTGCTCGTTAGCCATTCCCAGCCAGAAATCAGTCTGGATGGGTGGCTATGCTTGGACCGCCAGCCCTGTGCTACCTAGGAACAGGAACTAACCAGACTGACCAGTCTGCTGATTGGCTGACAAAACTCACTGTGACTAGGGGCAGCCCAGATTAACATGAACAGGGGGTAAAACTTGTCTAATATCTAGAACCTTTAACCTAGGCACTTCCCCTTATTCTGATGCCTGCAGTCCTGCCCCCTGGGTTAACTCATCCTGACAAAAGCAATATTAGCAGGCCCCTGAGACTACTCGGTGAGCGTGTGCTAATGATTTGACTAAATGTGCCTCTCCTGGTGCTTTCCAAACCAAGAAGCCCCTCTTCTGCCCCCTAGTACACATTCTGCCCCAGGTATATCCATATAATGGGGAAGAAGGGAAAATACCTTTTAATGTGGACCCTGGACTACAAGGAAAAATGGAGCTTTGCCTGTCCTCATCCTACTCCTGATCAGATTAGGCACATCTGGCTTAACAGCCATGGGCACATCACATCAGCCTTTATCATAGGAGATAAAAACTTAAAAAAAAATAAAACTAGATAGACAGGTTGATCAGGACCTATAGGTATTAAAAGTTTCCATTTCATAATTAAAACAACAAATTCCTTGCAGAAATGGTCCTGCAAAATCAGAGGGCTTAGACTTACTTGTCAAAAGATAAGGAGGACCATATATGCCTTTGGGAAAAATCTGTTGTTCTATGCTCATTGGTTAGGAGTAATTTAAAAAAAAAAAAATCTTGCCATGGTTGGGGAAGACCTCAAAAAGAGAGAGAGAAAGATGTAAATCAGATAATTGGTACTGGTCTCTGTTCTCTGGTCCACTGGCAAACTACTCTGCTATCAGCACTGGCTGGGCCTTTAATTCTCATTCTGATTGAATTAACAGCAGGACCCTGCATCTTAAACTATATGGCCAATTACCAGTAAGAGTCCATGATTTGACTCATTCCTTAAGACCAGTGGGGAATGTAACTGGCTCCTAGACTTTAATAGGCCCCCAGACCTTAGCACAACTGACTCCATGATGGAAATACCATTCAGGCCATAAAACTCAGCACGGTGCCGGGCGGTGGTGGCTCACACCTTAATCCAGCACTGGAGCAGAGCAGCGGATCTCTGTGATTCGAGCCACCTGGCTACAAGTGAGCTCCAGAAAGGCGCAAAGCTACACAGAGAAACCCTGTCTCGAAAAAAAAAAAAAAAAAAAAAAAAAAAAAAAAAAAAAAAAAAAAAAAAAAAACTCAGCACGTACACACTGCCAATGCAAAAACAAAGACCTAATCATCAGAGTCCATAGTTCTGGGAAAGTCTCTAAATGTACTAACCTTACTTTTTGGCTTCTGTAGTTCTGCTTCTGGCTAACTATTCTTATAAACTGACATATATTAACTCAGGGTATAGTTTTGTGCTCAAAAGCTCGTCTTGAGAAAGGATTGGGGCTACAGGATCCCAAACACCCAGTGTAGTCTCTAGCCAGCTAATAAAGACTTTCTATTGGCTTCAACTCGTGTCTGAGTAGTTTTCTCTGGTGGATACCCCATAACACTCAGGCTTCATTGCAGACAACTGAATTCACTCCAGCTCATTTGAGAAGAGATTTAGTGCAGGATATCAAGGGGGAAGACTAAAGAGTTCCGCACCAAACTAGGCCTCCAAGCACAACTCCGAGGAGCACATGGAGCTGGTGAGCTGCAAGCTGGCTCCAGATCCTTACAGCTCCTGCCGCCACTGGTAAAGCTCTCAGATCAAAAAGCTGCTGTAGCCATCAACCTAAGAGCTGATGGACCAAGACAGAAACTCAGAAGACTAAACCCACCCACCTCTATCACCCAGCTTCCTGGAGACCCACAAGGCCACAGTGTATTACACCACCCCTGCACCTGAGTCATGAAGGGAGTCTTCTCAGTGGAAGAGAGGAGACATGCAGAGGCCTTGCCTTACTGAGCAAGAAATCACTCTTAAAAGGAAGTTAGGTTATTTTTTTAATAGACACTTTTCAGTATTTGCCACAGAATTCTTTTTAAATTGTGTCTGTCTGTCTGTCTGTCTGTCTGTCTGTCTCTGTGTGTGTGTGTGTGTGTGTGTGTCTGTCTGTCTGTCTGTGTGTGTGTGTGTATGCACACTTTCAGTATAACTAGTAAAAACTGAAGACAGGAGAAGTATGTCAAAGTGGAGTCTGAATTCTGTATTTATTCTTCTGTAATTCTCTCCCCTAACACCTGTTAATGGCCCTTTTCTACTTCCGGTCACTATTCAAACGCTGCTTTCTCTGAGAGGGTTTCTGTTCCCACCCATTTGTGTTAGTAGCATGTGCCAGCCATCACTGTTTTCCATTTCTCCGAGCACCTTTCACCCTCTGACACTATTCTATGTTGGTGTTCTGCCTGAAATTAATCTCTATGAGGACAGGGACTTTCCCCTGCCTTGCGCACTCCTCTGTTCCTAGTGTATCTTCCAGAGGTGAATCCGTGCCAGGCACTGAATCGACAGCAGTGAGATACGAGGCTTGTGAAAGGCAGTGTGAGAAGCTGATGAGGTAGCTCTTCTATATAAACTCTAGTATTAGTATTATCCCATTCATAGTTTGTAAGACAACAGATGTTTATTGAATACTTAGTGTATACTAAACACAAATTGGTGAGAAAAAAAGGCGGGGGTCGGGGGTCTATCCTCAGAACTTTCCAAAGACACATGGTAGAAGAGATAATTACGTACAGAGATAATGTTCATATAGTGTGGAAGCAACACTAGTCTGTATTGTTACAGGTCTAACAGATGATCCCTGAGATCTCGAGGCTTCTCAAAACACCATCTGTTGTTCCCAGGCTAGAGGGGACACCAGGCTCCTTCGATACCACAGTGCCACCCTTTAGACTCCCCAATTCTCTGAAAGAGCAGAGAAAGTATCAGAAGTGACTCAGGAGGCTGTGGGGCCAGCCCTGAACGTGGCATGCACTCATTCCTCTTATATTCCATCAGCCAGGGCTCCATCACACTTCCCCACTTAATCCAGGGATAGGAGATGATCTAGTTATGGCCCATGAAGCAAAGGCTGCAGTCTGGGCAGCATCCTAGCCAGTCACTACTACATTTAGTCAGGGGAAATTTTCAGGGACATTTTCCAGGAGCATATCACTCACAGAGAAAGTGTTCACATGTGGAACCAGGAAAATCTAAATTCAAATTCAGGTCACACTGAACTATGTGACCCTAGTGGTTATTCGAGCTCTCTGACCTACATTCCAGCTCTGACAAATAAGGAATGCTAAAAAAATTCAATAAATTTGAATTCAGAAACTTGTACAGAATGTATGCAATCTTAAGTGCAATACATGGAATATAGAGACATTTAACAAATATAATAATTAGGAAGAAGTGGGGGGAGAAGACAAAAGAGAACAAAAGAGGGAAAAGAAATGAAGCCATAAACAGACACAATAAAGGTGGGCTAGAGACAACAATGAAAGGCTCTGAATGGAAATAGATACTGTGTAGAGGCATGAGAGAGCAAGTGTGCCCAGGAAATCAGAAGAATTTTAGTGGTGTGTTTGCATAATACAGTTACTTTTCCTGGAAATCACTCAGTCCGGAAAAGACCAGAAACAAAGAGACTCTGAGGCTGTGCTCGAGAGCTGTGTCTTGAAAATACAGGGAGCCGCCAGCCTCCTAAAGCTACACGTTCAGCTCGCTGTCCAGAAGGCCTGTCTGGGGGCTGCAGAGAGGCGACCTTAGCTAGCTGCGATAGGGAGAGTTGGCTGCTGTCATTTAGGTGAGGGGAACAAGGCCAGCGCCACACGTGTGCTAGGTGGGAGGGTGTGATACCCAACTCAAAGAAAGCACAGAGAAAACCACTGATGTTCGGAGGTAAAGGAGGAAGTCCAGGATGCCTCCCAGATATGTGTTCTGGGCAGCCAGGGAACAATGATGCCTCAGATGGATAAGAACAAAGAGGGCCCGACAGCCCCTTGGCCACCTGCAGTCTTCCACAATCCCTCTTCCTCTTGCACTTGATTCGCCAAAGTCTGATGTTCTAAATATGCTCACAAGACAAGTTCTAGAAACTTCGAGGTTTTCCTCAGCTTCCTTTCCCTGTAGACTATCACTTTGTGGTCTAGTCTTTTCCTTTTAAAAGGGTGGTGTGTCCTTTGGCAACTCTTCGCTGTCACTTTTGAACCAGGCCACAGTTCACTTGTGCGACCTCCACAGTCTTGGCAGGTTGTGTATTTCATGGTGTCGGCCCCCTTCAGCGCACAGCGGCTCCATCCCAGATTCTTGCTCGGGAGGTTAGTTAGGTTGCCGAACAACAAAGCACAGGCCTGAGATAAGATGTGAGTACATCCCCCACCCAAATGTTAGTTCAAAAGCCACAGAAAGAGGAACCCCAAGATAAATATAGCAGCCATGTTTATGCAAAAGTACACTGGGTCATCGGACTTCCCAGAGGCATGGAAAAATAACACCCCAATATTTACATGAGCTGTGGGGAAGAAGAAAGCCTCAAGCCAGTGACTTCTATTTTTTTTTCCGGCTTAAATATTAGGATTTCCATTAGAAAAAGAAGTCAGCTCGTCTGCAAAGGGTCTTTTTCTAATAATGCAGCTATTCAGAAAGCCAGAGCTCTACCCAGAAAGCTGCCCAGGATCTACAAAAGAAAGAACAAAATTACCTGCAAAACTGGCTGGTGTAAGATAGAAGGACAAGATCACCGTTCAAAACCCAAGACAAAACAAGCAAAAAGCGGAAGTGTCCAAATGGAAACCTTTGTCTTTCTGCTGTGGACTCGTCTGTGACTTCTTTCATTCGCTATTTAATGTCATCCTAAAAACTACAAGTTTAAATAGGAGTGTGAAAATTGCTGCTCACCTTTATATTTCCCAGTGCTGATGTTACGTCTCAGTGTAAGAGCATTTAGTTTATAAATGGAATCAGCAAAATGAGACGATTCCTATATTGTAGCTTATGAACACATACACGTGTTTCTTATTAGAACAATGCGCACACTATTTTTAAAAATATGTATTTAGTTTGTTAACGATGTATACATTCTACCAGTACTTATTTGTGAATAAGAAAGGGCTGACGGATAAAGCAGCCCTGAAACACCTACCTTCCCTTTTCCTCCTGAATTACCAGCATGACTGTTGAGCTAACGTGAGGAGCAGGCAGCTACGCTGGAAAGGGTAAGAGAGCATTTCTTCATGGCGGCACTTTCTTTATGCAAAGAAAACAAGTTCTGTTTCCAGAGGAAAGTGCAGCTTCTTGGGGCTGTCAGTCATCTGTGTTATAGACCGACTTTCAATTTGCCTTGAATCCCCAGACTGCCTATGTAAGGCCGGTCTATCTGAACATCTGTATTCAGAGGGCACTTGTATTAGTTCTTTTCTCCCTTGTGGGATGACATACTCAGGGAATGAGGGAAATACCTATTTTAGTTCTCGATTTCAGGGGATACAGTTCTCTGTGGCCTGGAAGACATGACATTGGGAGGAGGTCCCAGCTCTGACTGGCCTGGAACTCACTCTGCAGACCAGGCTGGTCTCAAGCTCACAGATCCGCCTGCCTCTGCCTCCAGAGTGCTGGGATTAAAGCGTGCGCCACTACACTCAGCGAGCCGGTAGGTAGATTTCGATAACTCTCCTATTCCTCAACAAAGATCGCAGCTAAGTCTCACCCCTGCCCAGCAGCAGCCTACTCATCAGTGCCTCCCTCCCACCCTACCTCCATTCCCCGGGAACTCTGCCCAGCCTTGGTGCAGACCTCGCTTTCCTTCCTCCTGTGGACCCTCTCAGACCTCCGTTCCAGGCCATTCCCATTCCTTTGTCAGCCACCCCCACCCAGTAACACTATCTACCTAGGGTCTCCAGGGGCCACACCAAACTGCAAATCAGGTAGGCAGCTTTTACCCTCCTTCCTGTCCTCCATTATAATCTCTCCAGTTTCACCCCCAGCCCTATAGCATCCTGATTACAGATGCCTGGCCTCCAACCCTACCTTCATTCCCTGGGGACTCCACTGAATCTTGACGCAGACTCAGTTTTCCTCCTTCCTGTGAACTCTCTCTGTCCTCTTCTGGCCCATTCCCATTCCTTTCTGTCACCCTCCAGGACCTAGAAACACTTTCTGTGTGGGCCTCCCAGTGGCCACGCTGGGCTGGAACTCAGGTGGATGGGTCACACTACCCTTTCTGTCCTCCACTGTGATCTGTCCCGTTTCCACCTGCAACCCTGTAACAGCATGCTTGCAGGTGCTCCTCTTCCTACCTCAACTCATTCACAAAGACTCCAACTCTTGCTTCAGACCCAGGGTCCCCCTAGCCCATCCATCCTGTCTCTCAGGATGTCTGACTGCAGCCTACTTGCAGGAACCCCTTCTCTACCACACCTGCACTCCTGAGGGAGCCTGCCTCTAGATGTGAACAGGACCCCCTTAGAGTCTTCCTCGATCCCTATCAGCGTTTTCTCCTGGGTCATCACCGTTCCTCTCTGCTGTCCACTGACCTGCAGAAGCACTCTATACCAGGGATTCCACATCCGCCACACATTCCTAAGATCCAGAGAGGACAACAGAAACAAAGGAACAGAACACCCACACACTGGACAGGGTAGCATCCCAGTACTCAGGAGGCAAAGGCAGGCAGATCTCTGTGAGTTCAAGGCCAGGCTGGTGGTCTCCATAGTGAATTCCTGGACATCCAGAGTTACATAAGGAGACCCTGTCCCAAGCAAACAAACAAACAAACAAACAAACAAACAAACAAAAAACCAAAAATACACAAAAAGAACACCCACATCAACAAAGAGAAGACCAGATATCAACATCTAGAATCACCTCCACATTCCAACCCCAGATGCTTATACAACAGCACAGTTAACATCCTAGACATTATGCTTCCACAAGAATGTAGGGTACTACTACAGTAGGCCCTGAGAAATGCAGTATAGCTAAAGCACAGGACAAAAACTTCAAAAAGCAATTATGAATATGTTCAAGGACCTTAAAGGGGAAATCAACGAATCCCTTAATGAAGTCTGTGAAAATACACAGTCAAATGAAATGATAAAAACAGTCCATGTCATGACAGTATAATTTGACCAAGAAATAGAATCAATGAAGAAAAACTAAGCTGAAATAAAACTGGAATAAAATAAAATTTAAAAATGCAGAAAGTCAAATATACACCTTAGAGATAAGATTCACCAAGAGAGTACAAGACATGGAAGAGAGACTCTCAGGCAGAGAAGACAAAGTAGAAGAGATGGAAATCTTAGTCAAAGAAAAATGTTAAAACTAAAAGAATCCAGGTGCAAAATATCAAGGAAATCTTGGACACTATGAAAAAAACTATGAATAATAGAAATAGAGAAAGAGTAAGAAACCCAGGTCAAAGAAACAGAAAATATTTCCATCAAAACCATACAAGAAAAATTCTCCAACATAAAGAAGGAAGTGCCTATCAAGGTATAAGAAGCATACAGAACACCAAAGAGACAGGACTAGAAGAGAAATTCCCCCATGATACATAATAATCAAAACACTAGACATACACAACAAAGAAGGA
This sequence comes from Peromyscus leucopus, assembly GCF_004664715.2. Lineage (NCBI taxonomy): Eukaryota > Metazoa > Chordata > Mammalia > Rodentia > Cricetidae > Peromyscus > Peromyscus leucopus. The sequence goes on from NC_051068.1 coordinate 65,692,137, forward strand.
GTATAAAAAGCTTCAAGAAAACTCACTGGAATAATAGCTAGTTTCTCAGCAGAAAATTAGAAAGCCAGAAGAGCCTGGAGCAATGCACTTCAAGTACTAAAAGACTATGACAACCAACCTAAATAATATACCCAGCAAAATTACCTGCCATGATTGAAGGAAAAAGAAATTTTTTCCACAACATAAACAGCCTGAAAAACATTACATCTATGGGGCTGGAGAGATGGCTCAGTGGTTAAGAGCACTTGACTGCTCTTCCAGAGGTCCTGAGTTCAATTCCCAGCACATGGTGGCTCACAATCATCTGTAATGGGATCAGATTCCTTCTTCTGGTGTGCATGAAGACAGAGCACTCATATACATTAATAAATAGATTTTTTTTTGAAAATTACATCCTACAAACCAACCCTAAAAAAACATACAGGAATCATTATTTCAGGCTGAAGTAAAGAATGAGCGTAGCAGAGAGATGGTAGAAAGAAATACAAAGACATAATTATTAAAACATAATACTACTGAAAATACAAACAAAAGTACCAAAAGACAAATAACATAATGTCCATAATTAATACACACATTTTAGTAATAATTTCAAATATCAATAGCTTCAATTATCCAACCAAAAGACACACAGTGACAAAATAGATTAAGAAACAAAGTCCATCTATCTGTTGTCTATATGAAACACATTTTAGGTTTTTTGGGGTTTTTTTTGTTTGTTTGTTTGTTTTTGTTTTTCAAGACAGGGTTTCTCTGTGTAGCTTTGCGCCTTTCCTGGAACTCACTTGGTAGCCCAGGCTGGCCTCGAACTCACAGAGATCCTCCTGGCTCTGCCTCCCAAGTGCTGGGATTAAAGGCGCACATTTTAGTTTTAAAGAGAGATACCAACTTGGAGAAACACAGGATGGATAAAAGTTTTCAATCAAATGGGACCAAGAAGCTAGCAGGGCATCGCTGTCCTAATATCTAGCACAAATAGACATCAAATTAAATCTAATAAGGAGAGATTGTAGTTGGAAGGTTTCTTGAATCCCACCTGGACCCCACAGACCCGCAGCTGTTTATAAAATGATCATTCAGAGGCTTAATATTAATTGTAAATTATATGACCTATGTCTCAGGCTTCTTACTAGCTTACTAGTTATACTTCTTATAACTTAAATTAACCCTTTTTTTGTTTTGTTTTGTTTTGTTTTTTCGAGACAGGGTTTCTCTGCGTAGCTTTGCGCCTTTCCTGGAGCTCACTTGGTAGCCCAGGCTGGCCTCGAACTCACAGAGATCCTCCTGGCTCTGCCTCCTGAGTGCTGGGATTAAAGGCGTGCGCCACCACCGCCCGGCAAATTAACCCATTTCTATTAATCTATGTTTTGCCACATTTTTTGTGGCTTTACAGGTCTGCTGGCATCTTGCTTCTTGGGCGGCAGGCTGGCGTCTCTCCTGCCTCTGCCTTTCTTCTTCCTGTCTCTCTTGGATTTCCTGCCTGGCTATAACCTGACTCACCATAGGCCAGAGCAGCTCCTTTATTAACCAATCATAGCAACACATATTCACAGCATACAGAAAAACATCACACAGCAAGAGATAGAGAGGGACACTTTATTCTACTCAAGTGAACAGTTATCTAAGAAGATATTACTATTCTAAACATGAATATACCAAACTCAGGAGTGCACAGTTTAATAAAAAAATCTACTACAGAATTTAAAGACATAGATTAGCATCAATCAATTAACAGGTGATTTCAACACCACATTTTCTCCAATAGACAGATCATCTGGAAAGAAAGAAAGAAAGAAAGAAAGAAAGAAAGAAAGAAAGAAAAAAAAGAAAGAAAGAAAGAAGAAGAAGGAAGGAAGGAAGGAAGGAAGGAAGGAAGGAAGAAAGAAATATCAGAATTAACTGACATCATACATCAAATAGACTTAACAGATATTTACAGAATATTATACCCAACACATTCTACTCAGCAGTATCTGGAAGCTTTTCTAAATTAGACCATATGTTAAGACACAAAATTTTTTTTACAAATTCAAAAGGACTGAGATCACTGCTTGTTCCTATCTGACCACAATACAATAAAATTTAAAATTGACAGCAAAAAATACCTCTAGAAAATATGTAAACTGATGAAGCTTAAACAACTCATTACTATTACTATATGATGGGTTAGTCAAAGAAGAGATCAAGAGAAACATAAAATAACATCCTGAAACTAAATGAAAATGAAAACACAACACAGCAAAACTTCCTAGGAGGGAAACACAGTCCTAGGAGGGAAATTTATAGCTCTAAGTGTCTACACTAAAAAACCAGAAAGAGCACAGATAAATGTCTTGGTGATGAAACTCAGTGCTCTGAAAAACCAAGAATAAAACAAACCAAACACTGTGAGCGTCAAGAAATAATAAAAGTCAGAACACAAATCAACAAAATAGAAATAAGGAAAAGCAATACAGAGAGTCAACAAATCTAAGAGTTCTTCGAGAAGATAAATAAAATTGACAGAGCCTTGGCCCAACTAACCAAAAAAATGGAAAAGAGAACCCAAATTAAGAGTCAGGAATAAACAGGGAAACAATACAACAGACAACAAAGAAATCCAGAACATTACAAGGGAATATTTTTAAAACCCTGTACTCCAATGAACATTTTGCAGGTGGGGCTGACTGGACAAAATGGTACACTGTGTGACACATTAGAGCTCCCAATGCCACTAGGACGAATGAAGAGGTGTTGGAAAGATGAAGATGCAAGGTGGGTATTTTATTTGCTTGTTTTGTTTTTAATTAATTTTGAGGGGCATCCTGCAGGGGTGAGGGGCAGATATGGGAGGTGAGCAGGATTGGGGTACACAATGTGAAACTCACAAAGAATCAATAAAGAATTACGTTTAAAATAAAAAAAAAAAACATAAATTAAAAAAACTGTGTTCCATTAAGCTGGAAAAGTCTTAAAATGTGGGTGAATTTCTAGGTTCAGCCAAACCACCCAAATTAAACCAAAGCAGAAGTCAACAACCTAAAGTAACCCATAACAAATGAGGAGATTGAACTAGTAATAAAAGTCTTTCAGCCAAAAGAAACCCAGGGCCAGATGGAGTCAGCAGAACTCTACAAGACATTCAAAGAAGATCTACGGCTAGTCCTCCTCAAACTATGAGAGAGAGAGAGACAGAGACAGAGAGACAGAGAGAGAGACAGAGAGACAGAGACAGAGAGACAGAGACAGAGACAAAGAGACACAGAGACACAGAGACAGAGAGATACAGAGACAGAGACACAGAGACACAGAGACAGAGACAGAGAGAACTACAGGCCAATATGACTGATGACCATAGACTCAAAAATATTTTGCAAATAAAATACTTGCAAATAGAAGACAGACACACATCAAAAAGATTATCCACCATGACCAAGTCGGCTTTATCCATAAAAATCTAGGGATGGTTCCACATAGGCAAGTCAATAAATGCAATAAACCACATAAATGACTGAAAGACAAAAATCACATGATCATCTCAATAGCTGCAGGAAAAGCTTTTGACAAAATCCATCATACCTTCATGGTAAAAGTCTGAGAACATAGAACTGGAGGGACTGTACAGCACAACAAAAGCTATACACGAGAAACCCACAGCCAGCACCAACAACCCAAACACAGACAGTCTTGAAGCAATCCACTGAAGTGAGGGGCGAGACAGGGATGTGCACATCCCCACTCCTTTTCAACATCGCCAGAAGTACGAGCTGGAGCGATGCAGCCAGAAAAGGAAATTAAAGGAGTACAAACAGGCCAAGAAGAAGTCAAACTATCCCTATTTGCAAATGATATAATACTATATATTAGAGATCCCAAAATCCTACCAGAAAACTTCTAGAAGCAACATATTGAGCAATGTGGCAGCATACAGAATCAACTTGCAGAAACAAATAGCTTTTTTATGCACCAACAACAAACACACAGAGAAGGAGATCACAGACACCCTTCAATTCACAATAGCTCAAAGAAAATAAAATATCTAAGAATAAACCTAGCCAAGGAAGGGAAGGACCTCTACAACAAAAACTTTAAACTCCCTAAGAAAGACAAAGAGAAGGACACTAGACAATGGAAAGACATCCCAAGCCCCTGGACAATGGAAGAACATCCCATGCCCTTGAAGTGGAAGGATTGACATTGTGAAAACAACCATGTGACCAAAAGCTATTTACAGATTCGAGGCAATCCAAATAAAAATCCCATCTCACTCTTTACATCAATAGCAAAAACTGTCCTAAAATTCATATGGAGCAATAGAAGACCTCAGACAGCCAAAACAATGCTGACTAAAAAGAACAAGGCTGGGAGGATTACCATTGCAGATGTTGAGATGTATTACAAAGCCAAAGTAATTAAAAGCAATATAGTACTGGCACAAAAACAGACATATAGACAATAGGACAAAAATCAAAGTCATAAACAAGAGGACACTTAGCTCCAGCCACTTAATATTTGACAACAAAGCCAAAAACATAAGCTGAAGAAAAGAAAGCATCTTCAAGAAACGGTGCTGGGAAAACTGCATGTCCACATGTAGGAAAATAAAATTAGACCTTGCATAAAACTAATGGCAAGTGGATTAAAGACCTAAATATGAAACCTGAAACTGCTAGAAGAAAACATAAGCAGTACCAAGACTTCCTGAGTAGGACTCCATTTGATCAAGAATTAATGCCAACAAATGACAGATAGGACTTCCTGAAATTAAAATGCTCATGCACAGCTAAAGAAACAATCAGCTGGGTGAAGAGGAAGCCCACAGGATGGGAGAGAATCTTTGCCAGCTATACATCTGATAGAAGATTAATATCCAAAATATACAAATAACTCAAAAAGAAAGATTTTTTTTTAATGACACATTCATGGTCATTAAATAGACCTGGTACATAAATAGAGAGTTTTCAAATGAAGAAAAAAAATGGTTTAAAAAAAATCTCAAAATTGTTCATCATCCCTAGCAATTAGTGAAATGCAAACCCAAGCAACTTTGAGATTCTTATCACACCCCAGCGGGAATAGCAAAGCCTGATGGAACAACAGACGGCAAGTGCTGGAGGGGCTACAGGAAAAAGGGAACCCTCACTCACTGTTGGGGGGCTGCAAAGGGAACCCTCACTCACTGTTGGGGGGCTGCAAAGGGAACCCTCGCTCACTGTTGGGGAGCTGCAAACTAGGGCCACCACTATCGAAATCAGTGTGAAAATTCTCAAAAAGCTAACAATAAGTCTACCATATGACCAGGCTATGCCACGCCTTGGCATACGCCAGAACGACTCCACATCCTACTTCACAGATACTTGCTCATTCGTGTTCATTGTTACCCCACTCACAATAGCTAGGAAATAGAAACAACCCATGTGTCTGATAACTGATGAATGGATAACAGAAATGTGGTTCGTATACACTACAGAATACTGTTTAGCTGAAAATAAAAAATGAAATCCGGACCTTTGCAGGTAAGTCCAAGGAACCAGGAAAGATCATACTGAGGGAGATAATCCAGACTGAAAAAGAAAAAAACGTCAAGTGTTCTCTCTTATTGGAGGGTCCTGACTCCAGATCTTCAGAGGTGAGTACAAGGCCTGTAGTGATGACAGAAAGCAGGAAAGTAAAACTGGACCACTGCCGGGATAAGGGGCTTCGGGAACAATAGAAGGGGAGTAACAGGGTGTTAGTAACCAGGTCAGGGAAATGGGAAGGGGGTCTTAGGGAAGGAGAGGGAGGTAAATACAGGAGGAGTGAGGCAGGTGAGGTAACAATGTGGATGTCTGAAAAAGCCACAAGGAATCATACTATTACTATTTACTTAAAAAAATAAAACCCTATAATGCATTGTTCAGTGTATAATATATATATATATATATATATATATATATATATATATATATAAACTTTTCTCATCTGGGCTGATGTTGCTCTCTCTAAGAGCCAAAGACCATCTAACAAAACCCCTATTACCAGACATGAGAAGCCCTCTTTGATTTGTTGTCTGGGGCTGTCAAAAGGATTCCCAAAATGTACAGCCTATCATTATTGCCCTTGTTTCTCCCCTCCTGGTGCCCCCACTCCCCCGCAGAGGTAAAAGTTAAGTCCCTATTGCTGAAGACACTATGTTCTTCAGACACAGGGTTCACAGAGCTTAGAGGCCCTTGATCTGGAACTGACCTAAATGTCCCTTCTCTGAGGATTAGCTTTCATGATACCAGAAAGCACCATGTAAACTTCCGAAGGAGGAAGAAGACCGAGAGTCCTACTCAGCCATGACCAGCATGGAGCCACATACCTGTGGGTGCAGTGTTGGCACATACACCTTGGCAGTAACCAACAGCTCTCTCTTTGGACTTGAGACTTACTCAACAATAGGGAAACCATGTCTGGTACTGAAGACCTAGCAACCACTCAGTGCTAGTGAAATCATGGTTATTGGAGGAGAATCTACAACCACTAATTTACTAAACCAGCATAATCCCTAACAATAATCTTTAAACATTTATCCTCTATACCCACAGATAACTGTAGTCTTTACCTCACTCACATCAAGGAAACTTCTCTTTGCAATAGATGGAGAGCAGGAAAACCACTACAGGAAACCACAACCAATCAAAATGCAGCATTGTAGAGTCCAGACCCAGTGAATACATCGCCAAAACACTCCCACACCAAAGGCTCAAGGAACGTGGCAGCAAGGGGGACACAAAGATTGCAAGGCCCAGACAAGGATCAGGGACTTTGCTGTGAGATTGCGTCTCCTAGCAACATTAGAAGTTACACCCGGAAAGTCTCACCAACATGACCACCCAAGCATGATCCCAACGAGGATGACAATAGACATGCCAAACTGAATGGGAGAAAGCCCAGGAGGCCTCAACCCTACATAAAGAACTGGAAGCAACTGAGCAGGGCTGAAGAGGAAGAGGAGGTCCTCTCCAGGGAAGAGCACATCAATTGGTTGTCCAGTGCCAAATGGCCAGCCCTGAAAACATACACGCAAGTAACATTGTGTGGACTCAACAGGCTATATTTAGGAATGTAAATGTATATACAAATACATATGTGCATGACATAACAATTAATAAAAAAAAAAAGAGGCCATGAACTTGAAGGAGAGCGGCGAGGGATATATGGAAGGTTTGGAGGATGGAAAAGGAAGGGAGAAACATCTTAATTAAATTATAATCTCAAAAATCAACAACTAAAAGGACACGTCAAACCTTCAGGGAAGATAACTATTTTAAGTGTCTTCACATTTCACAAAATAACTCTGAATTTTAAAACAAAAGAAGAGGTATAAACAAAGAGAAAACAGAAAAGTTCACAGGTATGGTAGAAACTTTAACATAATTTTCTCAGTAATTGATTGAAAGTAAAAAAGAAAAAAAACCCTGAGTACAGGATATTGAAACAATGCCATACACAGGAGAAGATAATATGATTGGCAAAATTCTGCACCAATACTTAATTCTTGTTCTAAAGAAAATACAGAATATTTAGAAAATCTGACTGTGTACTAGTCCATAAAGCAAACTCTGATAAATTTATATACTGAAATTGTAAAATGTGTTCTCAGACCACAGTGAAGTTGAACTAGAGATCAATAATAAGAGGGAAAAGTTCCTAAGAGTTATAAAATGAAACAATAGGCCAGGCGTGGTGGTGGTGGTGGTGGTGGTGCATGCCTTTAATCCCAGCACTCGGGAGGCAGAGGAAGGTGGATCTCTGTGAGTTTGAGGCCAGTCTGGTCTACAAAGTGAGTTCAGGACAGCCAGGGCTGTTACACAGAGAAACCTGGTCTCAAAAACATACATACATACATACATACATACATACATACATACATACATACATAAAATATGCTTCAAATTATCCCAAGCAAATCTGAATGAAATTTAAAGTATTTTAAAGAAAATGACCATAGAACTATGACATATCAAAACTGATGTAATGCAGTTTAAAGCCACACTTAGACAAAAAAAAAAGTATACCATAAGCACATATATTAGAAAAGAACATGGATTTAAAAAACAAAGAGCTAAATGTCTCTATGTGAAGTTCTTTATAAGCAAATGAAATTTTAGAAGGAAGAAATTAAAAAACAACAAAAAGGTCAAAAATTAATGAAACAAGAAAGGAATACACAGCAGAGGGAAAACCACAGAGCCAGAGGTTCTTTGAGAAAGCTGGTTCAATTGATGAGTCCCTACAGAGACTGACTGGGGCAAAAGGAGCTGTTTAGCAGACACAACTGTCAAGTAGGAATGAGAAGGTGAAGTCCTGCTGTGTCCTCTGAACTGCTACAGACCTCACAGACTCTGGGGACCCAGCAGGACGCTGTAAACTGTGCTGCGATTTGGAGACACAGTCAAGCAAATTCCTACAAAGACACAATTTACCAAACCTACACAGAAACAAAGTATCTGAATAAACCCATATTCGTTTTTGTTTGTTTGGTTGGTTTGGTTTTGGTTTTTCAAGACAAGGTTTCTCCATGTAGCTTTGTGCCTTTCCTGGAACTCACTCTGTAGCCCAGGCTGGCCTTGAACTCACAGAAATCCACCTGCCTCTGCCTCCTGAGTACTGGGATTAAAGATTCGAATCTGTATTTCCCTACCTCCATACCAAGAAAATAAAAGCCCAGTTAGCTTAAACAGTAAAATGGTCCAAGTATTTTAGGGAGAAGCAACATTAATTTTACAAAAACTTTTTTTTTTGTCTTTGTTTTTTGTTTTTTTCCGAGACAAGGTTTCTCTGTGTAGCTTTGGTGCCTGTCCTGGATCTCGCTCTGCAGGCCAGGCTGGCCTCAAACTCATAGAGATCTGCCTGGTTCTGCCTCCCGAGTGCTGAAGTTAAAGGCGTGCACCACCACCATCTGGCTACAAAAACTCTTAAAGACAATACAAAAAAAAAAAAGACTCCGTTTTAGGAGACCACTATAATTTTGATACAGGAATTGATAAGGAAGTGAAGTGTAGGTTCATCTTCCTTGTGGAAACAAATGCCAAAACCAAACTTAGAAGCCAAGTTCAGTAGACATATCTCAGACAAGCTGAATGTGGAGTTGACCTGACAGTTGTAATTATCCATGTTATTTGCCATATTGACAAGAAAAGACAAGAATCATGTAGTCATAACATAAACGCAAAACTGATGTTAACAAAAACTCAGTATCGATTATTTAGGACAAACTGTTAGTGAACTAAAAATAGACGACAATGTACTTCATCTGATGGGAAAATGTTGATCAAAACGCTGTGGTATGAAGTGAAATGCCTCTCACTGGCCCGGGTATTCGGACATGTGTCCCCAGCTGGTAGCACTTGTGGGGCAGATCTTTGAGGACTGTAACCCAGAACCCCAGGCTGAAGCTCCCTGCCACCCAAACACACCGGGGGCCCTGTACTCAGCCACAGTTCTCAAGAACTGCCGGTGGTCAAGGCCATCCAGCTGCAACTCCTCCCCCACAAGACTCCTCCCCTTAGTCTTTCCCCTGAAGTTGCTTCCGTGGGGTATTTGGTCTCAGCAAGGAGAAAGGCTGCTGCAGGCTTGCTGACTTAGAAGCCTCGGGTGCTCTGGATGAGAAAGTTGGCTGATAACGTCTGTGGGCTGTTAGGAAGCCTCTGATAGAGCGGACATCCACCACTGCGAGACCGCATCGGAAGAGACGTGCAGGCAGACTTCCGTCCCAGCCCTTTTCTGCACACAGCCTCTACACCCACGGAGACTGTGGCCCTTCAGTTCTCATTAAAGGAACAATTCTGTTTCTGCACACAGCCTCTACCCCCACGGAGACTGTGGCCCTTCAGTTCTCATTAAAGGAACAATTCTGCTTCTGGAGATGCCTGTCTCTTTTATTTCCAAGTCGCCTCCGTCAGTCTCAGTCTAACAGTTACTAATACACTCAATGTCCTTGACTGAGGAAAACTATAGCTGGATTCAGTACAGAGGGAAACTGACGCAAGTTAATGAAGAGTATCTGCCAACAACACTTTCAGAAAACATCGCTTTTAATGGTGGGATAGTAAGCGCTTCTTTCCCTGTGAAACCAAGAGGATGCCTGGTACCGCTGCTTCGGCACCAGGCTGAAGTTCGTTCTCAGAATGATAGTCAGTGGGAAAGGGGTTTTTATTTACAACGTAACAAAATTGTCAATGTTCACAGGTAATAGGACTGTGCATGCAACAAATCTAACAGAACCCAGGATGTAGAATGAATCATATTTCAGCAAGTCCAGCTGCATGAAGAGTCCAAATCATGGCTTCTTAAGCTTTGTTTACTTATGACCCCAGGTATTAGGTATTTAAGCCAAATATATATGTCAAACATTTACTGGTAATAAATCATAAAGAAATGTATTTTTAAAGCAATTCTTTTATACATGTATTATTTTACCATTTACTAAATTAAAGCAAGTTTGAATAATAATGAGAAGGGTGTGCTTATTTGTTTTTACATAAAGAATTACCTCCCGGCTGAATATTCAATATTTTTCAGAGCTTGTTAATAATTTTATAATCGTTAGTGTAGAAAACACTGCTTCACATAACTATGTCATCCAAAGTGTCAGAAGTATTTTGGTGCGAATTCAGAACCTGGAAATCCTGTACTGATCCCAAGTGGACGTTCATTCAATGAATCAGCAACTCAAGTGGCCATTTAAAAATATGTGTTTACTTCTGGGGGCCATGGAGCTTACATGGAGGCCACAGAGCAACCAGCAGGGGTTGGTGCTCTCCTGCTACGTGGGTCCCATGGATTAAATTAGCTCTTCATATTGGGTATAAGTACCTCTCTCCACAGAGCCACTTGCCTGCTCCTTTAAACAACTTTGGGTTTTGTTTTGGTTTCGTTTTGGTTTGGTTTGTTTGTTTGCACATATTTAAATATGTGTAAACTTCCCAGCACAATACAGTCCAGATATGTGTTAACCTGACGCATGCTGAGGAATGATAGTAGGGAAATGCTATCTTTGTTTTCCATAATTAAACCATTACTGATATACAGTAAAAAGTAGTGCAGTTTATAATATATAACAGTCTAGTTTCTGAGCTTCAGGAAGAGCTTGTTGGTACTGGGTGGATTGGTGGCATACACAATGTAAAATACACAGGGCATATTTTAAAATACAGGGTGTTCAGGACCAAGGCTACACCATGCAACATAGGCAAACGCTGCCAGAAATGTTCTTTATTCATTACATGTTGGTTTTATTTTGAGTTGATTTGGAGTCAGCACACATTCAAAAACGTTTTTCTGTTGCCAAAGTTCTTACAATCTGCACCACCAGTTACATGCTCCTATAAGAAAGGTGTGGTACAAATCCCATGCACTAAATGTAAACAAACATGTTCATTTATGATACACATGAAATTAGCTATAATGATATTATAGATATCTAGAGACAAGCTGAGAGTACCCTCATAACCTTAGTGTATACAAAGTTTATGAAAGGGTTGTAAAAATCCCTAGCCATAAAGAGAAAGACAGATGAATTGTTCTATACCAAATCTGAAATGATAATTCATAAGAAGGCACTACCAATGACCAAGAAGGGAAGCCAGAGTAAAGAAAGACATTTCACACATATGTCCAAAAAAATTCATGTCCAGAATTTGAAAGAACTACAAAACAGTATGAGAAAGACTGAGAAACTTAAACAAATACTTCACATTCTAGAAATGATCTAAAATACCACGTAGATATAAAAAAAAAAAAGTCTTTTAGGTATAGTGGTTCACACATTTAATCCCAGAACTTGGGAGGCAAAGACAGGCAGATCACTATGAGTTCAAGGCCAGCCTGGTCTACAGAGCAAATTCCAGGCCAGCCAGAGATATATAGTAAGACCCTGTCTCAAAAACAAATTAATAAACCTCACAATATGAAAAAGTTCAGATGTCATAATTCACCAGAACGGCTAAAATGTATAAGATGAGCACAAAATCTGCCGTGGGTAGAAGGGCAAACGAGGCTCTCATACGCTGCCTAGTGGAGTTCCCACTCAGCCGTCTCAGAAAATTGTTGCAGAATATTACTTTAACTATGTAAAGGTGTGTGACATTTGCTCATGCTGCATTTGTTTCATGATGTAAAGATGTGTTGCTTTGCCTGCCTAAGACACATGATTGGTCTAACAGAAAGCTGAACGGCCCATAGCTAGGCAGAGAAGGAATAGACGGGGCTGGCAGGCAGAGAGAATAAATAGGAGGAGGAATCTAGGCTCGAGAGAGAGGGAAAGGGAGACGCCAGGAGCCAGTCAGCCACTAGCCAGGCACACACTGAGGAAACAGTGCAAGTAGGACATACAGCGTGAAAGAAAGGTAAAAGCCCTGGGGCAGAACATAGATGAAGAGAAACAGGTTAAACTAAGTTATAAGAGCTAGTGGGACAAGCCTAAGCTAAAGCCAAGCATTCATAACTAATAATAAGTCTCCGTGTCATGATTTGGGAACTGACTGGTAGCTCAAAAGAAGGCCTGGTACAGAAATCAGCACTCTCTGGATACAGTACTACATAGTCTACAAGCCAGGAATTCCACCCCCAAGTGTGTGCACAGTAGGAGTGGGTGTGCACATCCACAGGAGGGCATGCAGAATGTTCACAGCCACGCTGTCTGTCTCAGCTCCAAAAGTGTATTAACACACTTCCCTTCGAGAGTCTCCTCCTGACCTGGGACAGATTAATCTGCTTATCCATATATGTTTTTCTCAGGGCACAGTGTGATTGATGTGACATAAATGCCTGAGGCATTGATACATATGGAATTAGTTATGTTTTGGGGAAGACTAAGGTCTGAGACCAATAAGAAACTAAGGGAAAAGTTGTCTGTAAGAAAGAAAGAAAAAAAAACTCACTTCTTGTTTCAGGGAACTTTGTTGACCCACTGTCAGACTGGAAATTCAACTTTTAAAAAATTAAATTTAAATTTAAGGGCCGGGCAGTGGTGGCACACACCTTTAATCCCAGCACTCGGGAGGCAGAGGCAGGCGGATCTCTGTGAGTTCGAGGCCAGCCTGGTCTACAAAGCGAGTTCCAGGAAAGGCACAAAGCTACACAGAGAAACCCTGTCTCGAAAAAAATAAATAAATAAAATTTAAAAGCAATCTGCTCCCATAATAATTTGAAGGAAAAAATAGTACAGAAAGACGTAACGCAACTGTTGATTTTGGGCACTCTCTGAGGAAAATGTGCCCTTAGAGGTTTTCATACATACATTCCATTTCTTACCTCTGCCCTGGAAGGGCCGCACTACAAATACCAATCCACACCTCATTTTCTCTCTCCCTCACCAGGAGATGCTCTTGCCCTTTGCATAGTGGAAGCTTCACTTCACCATCAATGGTGTCGTTGTACAGTCCCACAGCCATAATCGTGTGTGATGCCTCCCTGTTCAAACAGCGATGAATGACAGACATCTTTCATAGAACTGTCTTCTAGTAGTTTCCTTAAGGTGATTTCCCAACAGCAGAAATGTGGGGTTGGGAGCACGTGATTGTTAAAAACCTTAACTTTCTCACTTTGGCTGTAGAGGAGGAAACTAATTAATAGTTAAATTTAGGTACTCCTACTTCCTTTTTCTGATCAAGATGCGCTCTGCTGTCTTAGAAGAGCGGTGTCCCAGATAGTCTCGCTGGAGGCGGTGTGAGCTGCGTACTGACTACCGTGAGATCAAGAAGAAGACCTAACTGCTATGTGAGAAAATGCCGACTTCAGTCTCTCCCTGGGTGGTCTTCACGCTGCTGTGGCTGACTCCACGGGTTGTGAGTGAGTAGAAAGGCTCAGTGTGGGTCTGGAGTGGGTCGGGCAGCATCCATCTCTCTCCACCACAGGCCTGGTTGTCTCTTGAGTATCAGCACCACAGAGTTTCCCCATAGGAGGCTGTATTCCCCAAGTTTACCGCGCAGCAGCTCGGGATTTCCTCTCCTGAGCCCAAGGAAAGGAGTCACAGGTGGGAAAATCCTTCAATTGGCAGGGGAGGAAACTGTAACAAGAGCAATAACTCAAGTTTCACTGGTTTTTTTTTTCTTTAACAAATACTTTATGAGGCACAGACAATGAATCACACTTGTTTGGCCACACTCTTTTATTCAAATGAGAGCTACATTTTAATCCCTCGTGTGACAGACTACTCCAGGTCTTGTGGGGAGATGACAAGGGAGTCACATAGAGGGCAGCTCCTTCTGCACACGTGTGCCAGCCACAGCTGGACTGCGGAAGTCGGAGGTGGACACACGGTTTCCCAGAGGGAAGGTGCCTGCAGCAGGCGATTGGGTCACTGCCCGGGGACATGCGTTTCTGTCAGTTCATACCTGCAGTGTTTGCTTTTCACTAACTTTTAAAGGTTGGAATTAAATGTGGGTCCACCTATTAAAAAAAAAAAAATCTTAGCGCCACCTATGTGCAACATTGTACCCAATGCTGAGGATGACGGGCTGTTTCGTGCCCACAAAGACAGCTGCAGAGGAGCTCTCAGCAAAGTCAGTGCACAAGAAGCAGCTCGGGAGATGCAATTCCAGTGGAGGGCACAGACAGATAATCCTGGTGGAGGGCACAGACAGACAAGTTCCAGTGGAGGGCACAGACAGATAATCCTGGTGGAGGGCACAGACAGATAATCCCGGTGGAGGGCACAGACAGATAATCCCGGTGGAGGGCACAGACAGACAAGTTCCAGTGGAGGGCACAGACAGATAATCCTGGTGGAGGGCACAGACAGACAAGTTCCAGTGGAGGGCACAGACAGATAATCCTGGTGGAGGGCACAGACAGATAATCCCGGTGGAGGGCACAGACAGATAATCCCGGTGGAGGGCACAGACAGATAATCCCGGTGGAGGGCACAGACAGATAATCCCGGTGCAGGGCACAGACAGATAATCCCGGTGGAGGGCACAGACAGATAATCCCGGTGGAGGGCACAGACAGACAAGTTCCAGTGGAGGGCACAGACAGATAATCCCGGTGGAGGGCACAGACAGACAAGTTCCAGTGGAGGGCACAGACAGATAATCCCGGTGCAGGGCACAGACAGATAAGTATCCACACACATAACAGCTGGTAAATAGCTCTGCAACTCAGGAACTGAGCAGCGGATGGGGCAAGGACCCCATAGCTGCAAGGAACTGTTACTGCAGAAAGAGAAGCACAGCCAAGCACCGCACAAGAGGAGCAGGAGAGGAGAGGGGGGAGGAGAGGGGGAGGGGAGGAGAGTGTCAGTACAGTGCACAGGGTCGGGGGTGGGGGGTCAGAGTTTGGATTCCAAACCATTGTGCTGCTACCTACTGGCCACTTAACCAGCTTCCGTGTTCTCTCTCTCTCTCTCTCTCTCTCTCTCTCTCTCTCTCTCTCTCTCTCTCTCTCTCTCTCTCTCTCGTTCTCTCTCTTTCTCTCTCATTCTCTCTCTCTTTCTCTCTCGTTCTCTCTCTTTCTCTCTCTCGTTCTCTCTCTCTCTCTCTCTCTCTCAAATAGATCCTTTTCTCACATAGCATATCCCGATTATGGTTTCCTCTCTCTACTCCTCCCAGTTCCTCCCCACCATGCAAACCCCCTCTCTTTCTGATTCTCATTAGAAAAGAACAGGCTCCTGAGAGATAATAATGAAGTATAATAAAATAAAACACAATAAGATAAAACAAAAACTATTACACTGAAGTTGAACAAGAAGAAAAGACCCAAGAGAAGGCACAAAAATCAGAGCCCCACTCATTCTCACGCTCAGGAATTCCATAAAAACACTAAACTGGAAGCCATACTATAGACTGAGAGGACTCACACACAGTGCAGACCCATGCAGGCCCTGTACGTTCTGCCTCCGTCTCTGTGAGGACACACGAGCTCTGCCCACATTGATTCAGAGGGCCTTGTTTTCTTGGTGTCCTCCATCCCCTCTGGCTCTTACACTCTTTCTTTCTGCCTCCTTTTCTACAGGGTTCCCTGAGCTCTGAAGGGGGAGGATTTAATGGAGACATCCTCTCTCTCTTTCTCTCTCTCTCTCTCTCTCTCTCTCTCTCTCTCTCTCTCTCTCCCTCTCTGCATAATGTTGGGCTGTGGGTCTCATTTGTTCCCATCTATTGCAGGAGGAAGCTTCTCTAATGATGACTGAACAATGCACTGATCTATGAGTATAGCAGATTATCATTAAGAGTCACTATATTCTTGGTCACTCAGGCAGTGCAGTGCTGGGTATGGATTCTATCTCATGGAGTAGGCCTTAAGTCAAATCAGTTACTGGGTGGTTACTTACTTGCACAAGCTTTGTGCCACCCTTGCCCTAGCATGTCTTTCAAGCAGGACACCATGGTAGATCAGAAGGTTTGTGTCTGGGTTGGTCTTCCTTTACCAAAGACGCTAGAATATAGGAGTAAAGGCTCTACGTAGGCACCTGCTCAATGTCTCCAAATTCAGTGAGCTGTGTGGGTGTTGTCTCCATCAATGGGGCCTTGCAGTCAGTTTGTGGAGAGAAACCTATAGTCTTGTCAACAGCCTGGGTTGTTTGGGGATTCCCATGGGACCCCTTTGGCCAACAACTCAATTAGATGTAACCTAGTCCTAGTACTAGAAGCTTTGCTTGGTGACAAGAGATGGCCTGTAGGACTCTGTCTCCCCCAGTATTTGGTGATTTCATTTAGACTGCCTCCATATACACATATATTCTAGGAAGTTTCTAGTTACTAGTTTTCCATACTGGCCCTCAAATGCCACTTAATTATAGCCTCTCCCTGTATTCCCTCCTTCAACTTCATTCCCTCTCCCCCTCCCCACTTGGTCCTCCCATTCCACCCCCCCTTCCTTCTCTCCATAATTATCTATTCTACTTCCCTTTCCTAATGAGACCTATCTGTACCCTCTAGTTCCTTACTCTATACCTGCACACTGTGGTTCTACAGATTGTAGCTTGGTTATCGTCGACTTAACAGCTAATATCCACATATTAATGAATATATATCATATTTGTCTTCCTGAATCTGGGTTACCTCACTCAGAATGACTTTTTTCTGGTTCCATCCATATGCCTGCAAATTTCATGATGTGTTTTTTGTTCTGTTTTGGTTTGGTTTTGTTCTTGTTTTTAATGGCTGGGTAATTCTTCATTGTGTGAATGTGCCACATTTTCTTTATCCATTCTTCTGTTGAGGGATCTCTAGATTATTTCAAATGTCTGGCTATTATGAATAGAGCAGCAGTGAACATGGTTGAGCAAGTGTCTCTGTGGTAGGCTGAAGCCTACTTTGGATGTCTGCCCAAGAGTGGCATAGTGAATAGTGAAGTAAATTGATTCCCATCTTCCTAAGGAACGACCACACTGATTTTCATAGTAGCTCTACAAGTTTCCACTCCCACCAGCAATGGATGAGTCTTCCACTTATTCCACATCCTCACCAGCACGAGCTGTCACTCGCTTTATTGATCTTAGCCATTCTGACAGGTGTAAGATGGAATCTCAAAGTAGCTTTGATTTGCATTTCCCTGATGGCTAAGGATGTTGGACATTTCTTTAAGTTAAACAGCTTTCTTATCTATGAAATGGTACCTAAGTTATAGTGTTGCTGACAAGATTCCATTAAATGATCTGGGTGGTGGTGGCCACCGTTAAAGAATCCCAGCACTCAGGAGGCAGAGCCAGGCGGGTCTCTGTGAGTTCGAGGACAGCCTGGTCTACAGAGTGAGATCCAGGACAGGTGCAAAGCTACACAGAGAAACCCTGTGGGGGGAGGGGGAATTCCATGAACAGACGTATGTAATTGCACACCAAGTAGAAAGCCCTCAAACACAAAAGCCATAATGACCATGATATGTTGGTAATGGTGATTAATCACACAGTCTCAATAAAGCATTTGGGTTTAAGTCACGCTTCTATCATCTCCAGGTAGACAGGGGTGATGTGTTCCTCACTCAGATGGATTTTCATTACATTGCCCAGTAAATGGCTGGCATTACAGAAATGTCTTTCAAGAGAAAGAATCAAATCCATCCTTTCTCTGATAATTTATAAATTAATAAACCTGCTGAGTTTTGCCACCTTTCTCTCCTCATTACTCACATCTCCAACCTGACCTATTTCTCCTAGTACCAGCCTAGTTTATTTGTTTGTTTGTTTAACTGATTCATTATTCAAAAAAAGCTCACAGCTCTTCCATTCCAGAGCAGGCCTTCCAATCGAGAGCAGGCCTTACAAATGAGCAGGAAGCATGCACACAATTCAGATAAACCTGGATAAACACTCTGAAGAAAGCTAACCTTTGCCATCACCCAGTTACGATATTCCCCATCTTCTCCGTGGAAGGCTTCTCTCTGCCAGAACACTCCATCAAAGCTTCAAGTTCTGACTTCATCACACTCCCTGAGCTCTTCCTATGGCTCCCTGTGACTTCTACAAGAAAACTGGAGCTACTCACTTGGCCCTGCATTCCTCCCCAACTGTATTTCTCCCACCCTCCTCAGACCACTCCACCACACCTGCCAGACCCGCTCAGTCCACTTCCGAGCATCAACGTCGTCCCTTCTTTTTTTTTTTTTTTTTTTTTTTTTTTTTTTTTTTTTTTTTTTTTTTTTTTTTAGTTTTGCGCCTTTCCTGGAACTCACTTTGTAGACCAGGCTGGTCGAACTCACAGAGATGCGCCTGCCTCTGCCTCCCGAGTGCTGGGGTTAAAGGCGTGCGCCACCACCGCCCAGCTAACATCCCTTCTTTTGTGACCCTCGTGCCTGGATCACCCTCCCTGGGCTCTCATGCCAGACACAAGTATTAACCTTCACTTGGATGGTTTCCGTGTTCTTGGTCATAATTTCCTTCAATTATCATCCATGGTATTTCCATCTCCTTGGCACATACACACACACACACACACACACACACACACACATTCTCTCTCTCTCTCCACATTAAGCTGGCTAGCCCATGTTTCTTGCTATCATTGCATCTTACCTCTAGTATTCTACTTTTTGCCAGAAAGTCGCATTTTAAAATTTATCTTTAAAGTTCATGGGCAATATCTTCATACATATAGACATTTGACAAAACAATTGTCAACATTTTCTTTTTTTTTTTTTTTTGGTTTTTCGAGACAGGGTTTCTCTGTGTAGCTTTGCGCCTTTCCTGGAGCTCACTTGGTAGCCCAGGCTGGCCTCGAACTCACAGAGATCCGCCTGGCTCTGCCTCCCGAGTGCTGGGATTAAAGGCGTGCGCCACCAACACCCGGCCAATTGTCAACATTTTCATAAATGAATTTTTAACAAGAAGTAGTAAAATGGACATGGAAATACATTATCTTTTTGAATAAGAAAAACAAGTCCTTACTCTGTGCTTTCAGTCTCTAACTCTTGGTTTTTAATGTTGTTTGTTTTTGTTTCCAGCTCCTGTCAGGAGACAATACGGTGAGTCCTTTCTTCTGCTTTATGAGTCCTTGGTAAGAGTTTCTCCCTAGTGTCTCACGTTTTCCTGCTGAGGCCAATAGGGACTGGAGAGTGAAGTCTGACCCCCTGGCACTGCTCCAAGCCAGAGCAACTTCGCGATGTCCTCTAGCACTCCCTGGGTGAGACGGTGAATGCACAGGCGGGGGGGGGGGGGGGGACACCTCTCTGAGGCCTTGCCTTGGATCCTATTGCCAATGGGCCCCACTTAGCAATGGAAATCATCTCTGCTTCTGACGTAAATATGAAGGACTCAGGAAGGATTCCTCTCCAATCACTCAACTACGAAAACTATGAAACACACTACGAAGCCTACTGTAAAACTGTTTCCTCAGCTCCTTTAAGAGTAAAATCCTCCAGGAAGTGCAGGGAAAGAAGAGTGACCAACAGTTGGAGCCTGACAAGGGCAAGTGCAGAGTGTTCTAGTCAGGGCTCTCTAGAGGACTGGAACTATTATCTCGGAATGTATTAAGTGTGCTGTAAAATAGTAACAATGGCTAAATCACAGCTGAGACGCTGAGAACCCAGAAATTACACAGTCGGAGTAGTCCCAGGATAGCTGTCCCTTACCAGGGTGAGGAAACCAGCAATTACTCAATCGATAAGGCAGGGTGCCTCAGGAGTCCCAGTCTGGCACCCAAAGTCTGGACGGTCCCTGGAGCCTCTGGTCCCTAGTCCACGACGAAAGTTTGGAACGTTGGTTCTACTCTCCGGAAAGGCAGTAGCAGCAGCAGCAGCAGCAGGGCAGATCCACTAAGAGGGAAGGCCGAGAGAGCCAAAGGCAGATGATCTTCCTCCTGAAATACCCTTTCTATCTGAGCTGCTACCTCAGAGTGCTGCCCACAATCCAAGTGGGGCTTCTTACATCCATCAAGACAATCGAGACAGCTCTTCAAGTCAAGTTCCCTACTCAGGCGATTCTAATTTGTGGCAAGTTAACATTAAAACACATGTTTTCTCAGTACTGACTCATTACCAGTTTCCTGTGTCAGAGGGGTTGGATCCAAAGTAATATCAAGAAGTCTTCCCCTTCTCTCCACACCTGGCCACTCAGTCATGCCTTATCTAATTCCCCTGGGGGGGTCAGCAGATGACTGTCTATATCTTGTTCTGACAACTAACGATGATGGGTTTTCTAGTCATTTAAATCATCCTCTATGAAACAAGGCAGTTTGTGTTGGTCTCTCGGGCTTTTCTAGTGTCAAAACCTAATAATAAAGTTATTTATTCTTTTAGGGAAAATGCAAAGTTGAGACTTTAATGATTCTGTAGTTCTTTATGGGCTTATGAATGGTGAGATGGCAAAGGACGAGATGACTTTATCTAGGACGGACTTCCAGAGCAGGCTAGCTAACCATCAGTGTTACAGTAAACCCTGCTGTCTTTGCCCCCAGGAACTGTCTTGCTCGTTGCCATCAATGGGCAATCACTCTTCCCTGTGGGTGATGAGTGCTCCTGGATGACATGCAGCCTTCAGACATCAGTGAACTTGGGGGTGGGGCCCTTCAACAGTCCAAAGCCAGATCCTTCCTGTCTATCCCACAGGGCCCTTCTGGAGCTGAAACTCTGCTACAGACTCATTTTCTCTCATCCTCAGAAACTGCAACCGAATCTGTGATTTCTCTGACTCCTCCATGGACCACTTTCTTTCAAGGAGAGACAGTGACTCTGAAGTGCTATAGATATGGCTTCAAGTTACCCCAGAAAGCAAAATGGTACCGGAATGGCAAAGCATTAGGAGAAACCAAAGTTCACGCCGTAAAGGTCTCTACGTCTGGAAAGTACCAATGCCAAGCCGATGACTTACATCTAAGCATCTCTGTGCACTTACACTTTTATAAAGGTGAGATGGAAGAGAAATAAAGTTTCAGACACCATTTCAGTCCAGTTTTCTCTACAGATTTAATTATTACTCACCACAAATGAACAAACCTTTTTTCACAATTATCTTAAATTAAAACATAAAAATTAATGAAATTTAAATTGTCTGTATAAAATCTATTCAGCCTAGTAGGCAGTAACTTCAACTAGTACATATAGAAGGTCATAATTGTTACTAACAGCTAATTTAGTTCTGGATGAGCCAAATACACCCACCCATTTCTATTGATGCGGTCCTTAAAGTTAGGCCCAAAGCAGAAAGATCTTTGTGACTACACAGAGACTTGAGACCTACCCTGTGTTTACAGACTCCCAACTTGAGATTCTTGAGCCCCAAGATATGTAGTGTTTATAAACTGCTCGTGGAGAAGCAATTTATTTGCATGGTTCTTGAATCCATTTTGCTTACTAGGAATAATAAGTAACGTGGGGACTTTCATGTTTATAAACACATGTAAATGTTAGATAGATAGAAATAAATCAATTGATTTTTATAGATAGACAAAGAGAGAGTGACAAGGGACTTTCTCTTTTGGTTATGAAACCTCCTGAAGTTGAAGTGGTGTCAGCCTCGTGATAACTGCCTTTGAGTTAGTGAGCACGAAGAGATACTATTAGCAAGGAAAGGGGGAAAAGCTTTGCTCTTTGGTCTAATGAGTTCCTTGAACATTTACCTACTGAAGCATACAGATCTACACACCCCAAAATGAAGGTCCCTAAATGAACAGGAAACCTCATTAAATGATGTCGCTGGTGTTGAGGGAAAGCTAGGGCTACCAGAAATCAGCTTCGGGGGTGATGCAACCTGAGAAAGCCCTAGTCAAATGAAAGGCAAGCTAGCGAGTAGACAGTTCATTAAAATCCCCTAGGAGAGAAAAAACACACGGGAGAAGGAACTGGAAGACTGCATTCACAATGATGATGGGGGCTTTTTAACTTACCTTCTGCTGTCCGACTTTTATCAAACTGCAGGAATTTATTTTAAACTCAGAAAAAGAACTAAGGATACTTTCTCCAATCCTGTAAAGCCTACTTGGGATAGTAATGAAAAGGAGAACCGGGAGAATGAACCAAGTGATGGGCCTGGTTTGTTTCACAGGTCCACTGGTCCTGCGAGCTCCACCTGAGGTGTTTGAAGGAGATCCTGTGGTTCTGAGATGCCACGCAAAGGAAAATAAAACACAAAAGACCTTGACATTTTACAAGAATGGCACTCGGATATCATCTGGTCAACGTTCTGAGATCCTTACTCATCATGCAAATCAGAGGGACAATGGTGAATACCACTGCAGTGAGGAGTGGTATTGGAGCAGCACTTCTTCCAATTCTATCAGAATCCAAGTTCAAGGTACAACTTTAATTATTCTGAATGGATTAGTCAGAGGCAGCCTCTCTACAGTTGTAGAGGTAGAATAGGAAGAAAGGGTGGACTGGAAGTCCACTGAGAGAAAACACAGTCTTTTGGATGGAAGGATGTTGGTAACCAAAAGCAGCACCTCTCTCTTGCTGGCATTTGGTGAGCAACACCAATCCACATGCTGGTGCTCAGGATGAATCGGGGTTTTCTGCAGAGTACTTAACTGCTCAGTGGATGATTGTGATCCTTTCTAGAGTTATTCCCACATCCTGTGCTGAGAGCCACACCCTCTCAACCCGTAGATGGAAGCCCAGTGACCCTGATCTGTCAGACTCGG
Organism: Peromyscus leucopus; assembly: GCF_004664715.2. Lineage (NCBI taxonomy): Eukaryota > Metazoa > Chordata > Mammalia > Rodentia > Cricetidae > Peromyscus > Peromyscus leucopus. Next base: position 65,715,152 of record NC_051068.1, read on the forward strand.
CTCCCCGCACAGAAGTCAAATGTCCAGCTCCAGTTCTGTTTCTTCAGAAACTTCCAGGCTCAGGCTCTGGGGTTAGGCTGCAGCAACTCCTCAGAGCTGCACATTCCTGCCATATGGACTGAAGATTCAATGTCGTACTGGTGCACGACAGAAGCAATGGATGCCCAAGTAAAAAAAGGAAGCCTGGCAATTAAAATTCCTGTGCAGAGTGAGTATCATTCTGAGATTTCCCAGGTATGAACTAGAAGTTATGCAGAAGCACACACCAATTTGGGTCACTGGTCTCTATAGGAAGTATTTTCTCATGCCTGTGGAAGTTGTATGAGAGAAAATATTCAACTTACATGAATATCCTTAGATCCAAGGGGAAAAAAAAGTTTGTTTGGTTTTTTTCTCTCGATGCCTTTAGATAAAGCCGCTCCTTATCCCTCCCTGCCATGTTTTCCTTCCAGCGCTGTAGTCCTAAGCTGTGGACTATTATCTGACCAGGATAAATGTTCTGCTCGGCCCAACAGACAGGTTTCTAAAACACTAGGTGCCTGATACAGACTGCTTAAGGACAAGAAAGACAAAAGGTGAAGTCTTGGGGATAAACAAATCCATCCTGATGCCCTTAGAGAGATGCTGCTACACACTCGATCACTTTTTCCTAAGGCTCTAGAATAGCATCGCTTTCTTAGGCATGATCGTTGGCCAATAGCTTTGCCTGACTGAATTTGGTCCATCACACAGGGAATCTAGTTGAGAATAGTAGGGGACACATGGTCTAGAATACCCAGATTCTGAGTGAGGAGGGAAGAAAAGTGATCGTTACCCATGAATGTGCTCCCATTCCCAAGAAAACAATGTTTCTCCTACACTGACTAAACTCAGCTCTTCAGTTGTAGGACATGGGTGTTCCTGTGGCTACTGGTTTAAGGATGGACAGTTCAGAGAAATCAGAGCAGTGTTATCCAACAGTCATGTCACAGTGGTCCCTAGCACAGCCTCTCCTTCAACAGAATTGTTAAACCATACATGCTTCCCACCCTCTCTATTCAACTATCAGACTGTGTTCTTCAAGACCGGAGAATGGTTCAAAAGGCACCGTCCTAAGCCAGTATACCTAAAACTGTTCCCAGCACAGACAGTCCTTCCCTGTCAGTCTGTGCTGGACTTACTTTCTTTGTCCACCTGACAAGTTAAGAAGTGCTGACTCGAGGCCAGCTTATTCCCCATGTCAACTGTCATTTCCAATCAACTGTGCTGTCACTGGACTCGCGACGACAGTCATGTGTGATGCCAAGTCTCCCTTTTCCCTTCACGTCTCCACCACTTGTCCTAAGTGTAGAGCACTAGGTGACATCTCTGGAACTGCCCTGTCAGGATGGGTAGACACAAGGTCAGGTTGGGCAGAGTAACCTATATTCCTGGTCCATATTCTTGACCAAGGCCATTGAGGAATACAGGACCTTTTCATCAGGCAGAAAACACAACCTCCACCCTCTTCCCACTTCCCAGAGAGAAGTCTGACTCTACTCTCAGGCCACTTCCCACATAATAGAGCAGCTTTTGTCTTCCCCACCCCTCATCTATGAGCATCCCATCACCAAACGTCCCACACAAGTCATTCTTATTTATTTAGGGGCTTCTGCGGACTTCCAAATACACAGTGTCCCAGCCTTGACGTCGGTGTTTGAAGGACAGTTGCTGTTATTCAACTGCTCAGTAAAAGGGGTCCCAGGGCCCATCAGATTTTCCTGGTACAAAGGGGACAAGCTGAATAAAGAAACAAAGACTCCTAAGTCCTCAGAAGCAGAATTCAAGATCTCCGCAGTGAACAGCAGTGACGCGGGGGATTATTACTGTGAAGCCAACAACGGTCGCCGAAGTTTTGTCAGCAAAGCAGTGCCCGTGACCATAAAAGGTGCGTGTTGCCAGGCATCATCTGAGGAATGGATCCCCCAAACTGGACACAGAGATCCTTAGTGGGGACTCAAGACAGTCGGGTGGAAGTAGATGTTGTCAGTTACCAATACTCAGTGCTCTGAATAACCTACAACCATTACTCAAGGGCTAACAGGAAAGACTTAGAAATAGATAGAAAGGGCTGAGCACAGTGGGAACTCTCAGAGAGTAGGGTGGAAGAAAATGTTCAGTGATTAGGAATACACCCTTTGTAAATTACAAATTCCTTCTCAGTTGAAAAGAAAAGGCTCTTTATAAGGAAGAACAGATGGGATGCTAGAACCAATGCACCTTGGGAAGTGCCTCCTGAACAAAGCTTCTTACTGTAAGCATAAGGATTTTCAGTGACCCATGATGACCACACTGCTGCATCTTCAAGCCTCCGTGGCACGCTCTTTTCCTACCCTCAGGCTCCTACAGTGAGATTCTGTGGAGATTGTAGTAGAGCTTCACCAGGAGGCCAAGAGAGCCCCTCCCTCTGGCCCAACCTCCATCTATTGGTTTTACCATGAGACTGAAATCCTAAGGCCCCCAGCCCTCAACACCTCTCTCTGTTCACTGAACATGTGATTTATTATTCCTGTGCCCAGGCAATGGAGCAAGGAAAGGCTGCTGTCCATCAGAGTAAGCAGCAGCCTCCAGAATCGGGTTATGTCCAGAATTCAGGTTGCATGCTCCTAACAAGAGCTCCCATCCACAGCGACGCCTTACCTCTTCCTGCTCACCTTCTCACCTGTAAATAGAGAGGGTCATTCTGGGTACCTGGGAGAAGGAAGGACCTAAGAGAGCACCCTGGAAGAGCATGAGAATTCAGAAGGGAAAAGCTCCTGGAGCAAAGCACTGGCATTCCCCTGAGAAGAGAAATGGAGAACAGACTGCCACAGAGTCTTAAAATGCAGGAAAGCAAATGAGTCACAAAGGAGCAAAGAGTTGACCAGGAAAAGGGTGTTAGTCCTGTGACAGCAAAATACAGAGGTCTCCCCTGAAGGTATCATTTCTTAAAATGGAGACGAGTCATCCAACAAGAGGGCCAGGAGGGACAAGGCCAGAGGATGGACAGGAAAGGAACAGATGAAAGACCAGTGTGGAAGTCAGGAGATTGCTGATGACAAGTCTTAGAGGCTGAGCTGTCCCAAGATCTGGTAGGCTGGAGACGAGGCATCTGCACTAGCCATGCATTGAGATCTACAGAACCAAACAGGAGTAACTGTCAACCCACCTTCTCTCTTTCAGTCCCAGTGTCCCAGCCTGTCCTCACCCTAAGCACTGGCAAGACCCGGGCCCTTGAGGGAGATTTGATGACACTTCACTGTAGATCCCAGAGGGGTTCTCCACATATCCGGTATGAGTTCTATTATGAGGATGTCTTCCTGGAGATCAACTCTACACTTTCTGGAGGAGGAGCATCCTTCCATTTCTCTATGACCACAGAACGTTCTGGAAACTACTACTGCACCGCTGACAATGGCCTGGGGCCCCAGCGCAGTGAGGCTGTCCGGATCTCTGTCATTGGTAAGACCTGGGTTCCTGCTGATTCCCACTGCTGCACAGATTCTCTCTCTCACCAAACTCTTTGGAAGTCTGCCCCGACACCTCTATTCCCTACCATAACCACCCTAACTCTGCTTTAGACACCTTCTCAGCCAACTCATTGTCTGTCGGCTTCAGTGCTTACCTAGCCCAGGCTAGACCTGACTTCTACCTAGCTCAGAAGCCTCCATTCATAGCTTTCAATAAATATGTATGGTCATCTCACACTATCCCCTTGTGCCCTGTAATGTTTAGTCCCCAAGCTAACTTCTCCTCATCGACAGAGGCACCCACTTCTCTACAATCACTAAATAACTTCTCAACAGTGGCATGAACAATTATTATACAAGACCTTAGTTTTTTCAAAGAGTTCCAAGCAATCACAGCTCTCAACATAGGGTGGGAAAGGACTAGATTTGAAAGAAAAGGAGGGAAGGGCTTTCTGGGGAATTTTCTGGGGAAAATCCATTCCTGAATTTGCTAGGATTTTCATGACTCTCTTTCTAGAAGCCCATTTAGGCAAATGAGCTTGCATTATGTAGTTTTCTAGACCTTTATTGAAGGGTGGCAGAAAGGGATATGTCAGGTCGAAAAGAAACCAGGACAAATGGCTAACTGAGATGCCTGTTAGCATACCAAAGTGCATGCTGGCCTCTAGGCTTTCTCAGCAAGCTCCTCTTGCAGAGTCCTGTGCAGGCATCCTGGCTCCTCTGACTCTTCTCACCCTGCCCCCTACCTTAAACTTCTCCAGCCCATGGCTTCCCTTCCCCCCAGCTTCTCACCCTGGATACCCCTGCTATTGGGGCCATGCACCCTCTTGGTTCTCTTTGCCCTTTTGGCTCTTGGCCTCTCCTGGTCCGCTTGCCCCGTTCTCTCTAGCTCCTCTCTCTCTCTCTCTCTCTCTCTCTCTCTCTCTCTCTCTCTCTCTCTCTCTCTCTCTCTCTCTCTTGGTCCTACTCTCTTGCTCCCTGCCCCTCCCCCCTTGCCTTCCTTGAATGGCCCAGTTCACTCTGATGGCCATATTCAGTCCACTCCTTTCTCTTCCTGTTCTGAACTCTTCCAGATGCCTCTGGCTGTATTATCCCTCATACCAAAAACAAAAACAAAACAAACAGACAAAACCACTTTCTCTTCAACTATACCTTAGAGCGAGTGGCCATGTCCTCATTTCATTCAGTATACAGATCATGGTTGGTAATTATCAAGGCCACTTGTTAACATCACCAAGGAGTCACTAGAGGAACAAATTTGCTTCTATTTGTACTTGGGTCTTTGTTTAGGAGAAAGTAAAAATCCAGTTGTTGTTTTTCAGAGCAGTAGGACATACTGTTGAAAAATACTGAATCACTTGTATCACAAGGAAAGGGGCCAGGAGTCCTAGGTGGGTGAGAATTTGTGGCAAGGCTGTCTTGAGAGGAAGAAAAATAAGAAAGACAGCATAGCCAACTCAGGGAAGAACTGGATTTCTCACAATGGAATATGTTTCTCAGCATAGCATTGTTGTTGACAATTTTGACACCCAGTGAGGTAGAAGTTTCCAATGCCCTGTTCTTAAGTCCTCCAATGATCTCCATCCATATTTTCCTGTCTCTGTTGCCCTTGGTGCTGAGTGCTCTGATTCAGCTTCCCCTGCCTCATGACTTCTGCCTCATAAAACTTCTGCTAGCCCCAGAATCTACTGCCCTGGGTCTCTACTGCACTGAGTTCTCTGTGTATTAGTTAGCATCTCATCACTCTGATAAAGCATTGTCCAAAACCGACTTGGGGAGGGAAAGGTTTCTTTCAGCTTACAGTCTACAGTTCATCCTCCAGAGACGCCAAGGCAGAGAGAGGCTTGAAGTAGAAGCCACAGAGGGATGCTGCTTATGGACTTGTTCTCCACTGCTTGCTCAGCCGGCTTTCTTTGGTAGCCCGGCACCACTTACCCAAGCACGGTCCCCCCTCCTGTGGAACAAGCTCTCCACCATCAATTATTACAATCAGAACAACGGGCTTTCACACTGCTAAGAGTGAAAGCAGATTATAAACCAGTGTGTACATTGTGATCTCATGTATGTGTTTGTGTGTTTGTGTGTTGATATGAGTGTACTCATACAGAGGAAAGATGCAAAAAAAATCTTGTTGTGGTGGTGCAGAGCTATAATCTCAGCACTTGGGAGGTGCAATGTTTACAAGCTAATGTTTCAAGGGCAGCCTGGGCTACTAATCAGACTATCTCAGAAGAAAAAAAAACGTGGAGGGAGGGAAGAAAGAAAAGGAACAGACAGAAAAACATGAAATACTCAACAGATGTGAGCTCTAGAAAATGAAAATCCATGATAAGAATTCTCAATGATAATTTATTTTTTAATATATTGGGTTTTTTTTTTTTTAAATAAAAGCCGGGCAGCGGTGGCGCAGGCCTTTGATCCCAGCACTTGGGAGGCAGAGCCAGGAGGATCTCTGTGAGTTCGAGGCCAGCCTGGTCTACAGAGCAAGATCCAGGACAGGCTCCAAAACTACACGGAGAAACCCTGTCTCAAAAAAACCAAAAAAAATTAATATTAAAATAAATAAAAAAATAAAAGACACTGGTGTGAACTAACTCATTCTCTCCCTTAGTTCCAGTGTCCCGCCCTGTCCTCACACTCAGGGTCCCTGGGGCCCAGGTTGTGGTGGGTGATGTGATAGAGCTTCAGTGTGAGACTCTGAGAGGCTCTCCTCCGATCCTGTACCACTTTTATCACCACAATGTCACCCTGGGGAGCAGCTCAGCCCCTCTGGAGGAAGAGGGTCCTTCAACTTTTCTGTGACGGCAGAACATTCTGGAAACTTCTTCTGCGAGGCTGACAATGGCCAGGGACCCCAGCGCAGTGAGACACTGGCTCTGAGTGTCGTAGGTAAGTGAGCTCTTCAAAACTAGCAGTCTCAGGGGCAAATCGTCTCTCTGCCGGGGCCCAGGAGGCGAGGTTGGGGTATTTTGTACAGAAACAGCTGTTGTGTGATGTCACAGCAAGCCTTCTGCCTGCCCGGTCTCTGTAGAGAGCTTTGGGTTTTACGTGTCGGTGGATTTGCCCCTTTCCTCCATTACCTGTGACGGTCCTAAACTTGTGTCCCTGAAGACCTCCCCCTGAGGACCTGCGTGTGTCACAGCCCACCTTTTCTGAAAGCTCCTCCACCGGACATCTCTAGAAGGGAACTACTGACATTCCACTTGGCTTGGTCTTCTTCAGCCCTGTGAGACACTTCCTTTCATCCAGACACATAGGGAAGAGTCCCAGGGGTTTTCCCTGACATTTCCCTGCCCTCCTCACCGTCGGTCCTATCGATGGTCCTTCCCAGGTGTTCCTTAGATCGTCTCTCTCTCTCCTGCCAATGTCCAGTCAAATTCACCATGAATTCAACTACAGAAGGCCACTCGGTGACCCACCTGCCCCGCTCTCACCCCACTTCAATCCATCTTCACGCCTTTCCACGGTTTGATAAAGACAGATCAAACCTCTAGCAGGAGAGTCCTGACCGACTCTCTGGGCTCCTATTTCATCACACTTACTGGGCCCTTCTGACTGCTACCCTACCTGTTGCAACAACTCCAGTGGACCAGCCTAGTGCCCATCTTCAGTCTGCACACGCTACCTGCCTCGTCATTTACTTCTTCATTTGGTCCCTCTGTACTAGCTCTGGCCCCCTATTCCACAGCAGGTCCGGGCATTTTCTGTCACATCCACTTTTCCTAGAAACCCTCTCATTTCTCAGATGCCCAGCTTTCAGTTGTGGCTTTATTTTCAGATTCCTCAAACGTGTTTGTGTTGGCACTTCAAAATATATTCAGCATTACACAAACATTCTCATTTCCCAAGATTGGAATACATGATAGATGAGTCCTGAGGAATCTGAGAAGGCCACTAAAAACTAATATAAAACGTTTTGCAGTCGGAAACGCCTTTAGTGGGGAGGGCTGTGTTCAAAGAGAAGGAACCAAGGGCTGGTTTTCCTCCCTCAGTCCCAGTGTCCCACCCTACCCTAACCTTCAGGGTCTCGGGACCCAAGCTGTGGCGGGGGGGGGGGGGGCATGGTGAAGCTTCACTGTGAGACCCTGGAGGGCTCCCCCCCCAATCTTGTACCATTTTATCATGAGGATGTCACCCTGGGGAGCAGCTCAGCCTCCTCTGAAATAGAAAGTCCTTCTACTTCCTTCTAAATATGCAATGCTTAGGGAGCTACTCCTGCGAGGCTGGCAATATCCTGGGGTCCCAGCACAGGGAGGCAGTGACAGTCAGTGTCACAGGGGTGTTGGACCAAGCAAACACTGGCCAGCACCTACTCCTTCCAGCAGCTGAAGGCAGGGGCTGTTTCCTGACTTGGTATCTCAGTGCGGTTCCTTTCACAGAATATCCTTTCTAATCTTTTGACCCCTCTTCCTCCACCCCCACTTTCTTTTGCCCAACGAGTCACCTCCTACTTTCATATCTTTACTTATGTTTTTGCCCCACTGCATTAAATTAGGGTTGCCTGTATAAACATTAGTTGGAGTCATTTACTTAAACAAGGGTAACTTACCAGATGCTGCACTACTGAGGAATGAAGCATAAAGTATTTTTATAGCAGGATCATATTGTGCATTTAGCTATAAAACCTCTATTATTTTTAAGTTTAAAATAAATTCTATGCATCTTGTCTGTCTTTTCTACTTCTTTACCCAATCTATCAGGTTGTCTCTAGTTTTCATTGTTACAGAAACATTACCATAGAAATCCTGCATGAACTAGATACGTGTAGTTTTATATATGTATGTGTGTGTGTGTGTAATTATTATATAATATATTATCATATTGTATATATAATATGTATATTATTGAAAACAATTTTTTCCACACACATACCAAAAAGAAAAGCCATAAAAACACAAAATCAGAAACCATAATATACAAGCAAAAGACCAGTAAGACAAAAAAAAAAAAAGGCCAAGCAAAGCAATTTGAGATGGTCTACAAAACACCATTGAGTTCTTGTGTGTTGGTCGTCCGCTGCTGGGCATGGGGTCTGTCCTTGAGTATGGTTGTCTTAGTCACTGCTCTATTGCTGGGAGGAGACACCATGACCAAGGCAGCTCTTACAGAAGAAAACATTTCATTGAGACTTGCTTACCATTTCAGAGGCTTAGTCCATTATCACCAGGGTGGGGAACACAGTGGTGGGCAGACATGGTGCAGGAGCAGTAGCTGAGAGCTACATCCTGATCTGTAAGCAGGGAAGTGTGGGTGGCATGAGCTTTTGACACCTCAAAGGCTGACTCAGTGACATACTTCCTCCAACCCCAGTGACGCTCAACCTCCTAATCCTTCTAACCCTCTCAAATAGTGCCACTCCCTGCTGAATGAGCATTCAACTATGTAACCCTCCCGATAGGGGCCGTTCCTACTCAGACCACCACAGTGCGTAATGTATCTAGGGAGACTCCTTTGGAGAAAACTAATTTCCCTTTGCAAGCAAATGTCAGTTGGAGATAACGTCTTGTTCAGGGATGGAAGCCTGTGTCCATTTCCCCCTTCTCAGTGTGGGCCTCTATCTGGCTTGAACTGTATAGACCCTGTGCACGCTGCCAGGGTCTCTGTAAGTTCATCAGTCCTGTTGTGCCTGGAAGACACTGTTTTCTGGGTGTCACCCACCTCCTCCGGCTCTCACAATCTTTCTACCTCCTCTTCCCCACAGCTCCCTGAACCCTAAGTGGCATGATGAAGACATCCCACTTAGGAATGAGTGTTCCAGAGTCCCTCGTTCTCTGCACATTGGCTAGTTGTGGTTCTCTGTGTTTGTTCCCATCTACTGCAGAAGGAAGTTTCTCTGGTGGTGGATGAGGGAGGCACTGCTCTCTGGGCAGAGCAGAATGTCATTGGGAGTCATTTTATTACTGTGTTACTTTAGCAGAACAATAGTGTCTGCTTTTCCCCCATGTTCGTGGCCTGTCTAGTCTCAGGTTCTCAGCCACCAAAGCAGGGTCGAGTGTGGGTTCACTTCATGGCATGGGCTTTAAATCCAATCAGATAGTGATTGGTTCCCCCACAAAGTTTGTGCCAATTTTGGACCAGCCTATCCCGAAGGCAGGTCACCATTGTGGAGCTCAGGTTTTGTAGGTGGGTCAGTGGTCATCTTTTTTTCTCTGGAAGCCCTGAATACACATTTTTTTTACCCACCTGGTCCTCCAAGCAGATTGTGAGCTCAAAGTTTATGTGTTTTCAATTTGTTGTTGTTGTTGTTGTTGTTTTCGAGACAGAGTTTCTCTGTGTAGTTTTGGTGCTTGTCCTGGAACTCGCTCTGTAGACCATGCTGGCCTTGAACTCACAGAGATCCTCCTGGCTCTGCCTCCCGAGTGCTGGGATTAAAAGGGTGCACCACTGCCGCCACCTGGCGTATTTTTAATTTTTTAGATATTGTGAAACTGCCATTTAAAAAAATGCCTTCAGTTTGCATTGCCACAACTTCATCATATTATCAATCTGTTTAAGCATGAAAGGAATAATAGTTTATAGCTGGGTCTAATTGTACATTTAATTAACTATGAAGATGACTCTTTTATATATTTGTTGACAGATATTTTCAGTGATTCATATAACACTATTCACTTTTCTATTGAATATTTTTGTACATGAAAATCTCCTTGTGGGTCAAAGTAATTAGCTTTTAAATGCATCAAATGTTTTTATCTATTTTATTTGCTTATAATACCATTTGTCCCTTGTAAGGATAACACATATGTTAGAAGCAGATGCTTCTACTGAAGTTTTATTTTAACTCAGTTCCAATGTCCTGCCCTATCCTCACACTCAGGGTCCCTGGGGCCCAGGCTGTGGTGGGTGATATGGTGAGGCTCTGTGAGGCTTTTCTCCAATCCTGTGCCAATGTTATCACAAAAAATGTCACCCTGGGGAACATCTCCACTCCCTCTGGTGGAGGGGTGTCTGCCAACATCTCTCTGACTGCAGAACATTCTAGAAACTTCTTCTGTGAGGCTGACAATGGCCTAAGGGCCCCAGCACAGTAAGAAAGTGACTTTTTTTATTTAATCCCTGGTAAATTTCTTATGCTCAAACCAGAGGGGCCAGAATATATGCTTTAACACACAGAGCTCATGATGGCTGATCAGGAAAGTGCTTCTCAAAGACAGGTAAGTACCTTGAGCTCACGGCTCTCCAAACCGTTGTGTTCTGTGGTTCTGTGGTTCTTAATTGGTGCAGGGGAGCCAGGCTTTACAGGGCATCTCGGAATTTACAGCTCATCAGGCGGCTGCCTCCTCTCTCCAACCAATCTATCTTGACTCTCGGCCTTTCCTTGGGCACAAGGATGAGGCATCGAGACACACTTCCCCACAAACAAAGCCATCTCTACTGTGCCACATCAATCACTATCAAGCCTCAGGACTTCTGGTTACAGAGCTTCCTCACCTCATGCCAAAAACCCTGCACACCTCTTCCTGACCTTATGCCTGGGTATCCTCTGCCCCCCAGACACGACCAAGAACAGAAGTGTTACTGTGGCTGCTGGAATCGCTGGCGGACTGCTCATCGTGGCTGGCGCAGCTGCTGGAGTACTGTTTTATCTCTGGTTCTCTAGAAAAGCAGGTGGGTGGCTCCCTAAGCATGCCCTTCCCATCTCTGTTCCTGCATGCTCACACTGACCATGTGACTATCCCTAGGCTCTCATGAGTGCCTCCTCCTCCATCACATGATCCCCTACCTTTCCCTCTGGGTCCTTCAGAAGTCCTGTTTACCAAATACGAAGTTGCACCAACAGCCACATCGAGAGCAACATGCCTTGATGAGATGCTGTCTGTCTAACCTCTGACAGGGCAGAGGCTCTCCTCTGGGTATTCATAAGATTTCCCAAGGAATGAGAAGAAGAAAACTCTAAGAGGTGGGAATCAAACAGAACCCAAATAAGATTTGGTCACTTACTGATTTTTAAAATGTATAGCATTTTTATTAATGATCAAATCTATTTTCCTGTCTGAGGCTATTAAACTATCTATAGTCATTAAAGATCACTGTCATTTAAAACCTAGGTTAATGGAGTATGGGTTGAGAAGGCTCTTTTCACTTGAGGCCAGGGTAAAAAAAAACTTCAGCAGTTTTTACTCCTCTTGGCATAGCAAGGATTCAGATCTCAGTAACAGAAGTTCCTGGCAGTCTCTGTGGGCGCCCAAGGTCCCCTCTTCCTGAAACACAATGTCTTCCTTTACAGGGGAAAAGCCTGCCTTTGATGACTCCGGGTAAGAACTTGGCCTTACTTCTGGAAGTAATGAAACACCCATAGGACAGAAAAATTAAATCGAATCTTATTATCACTGAGAGCACAATCTCTACCTGTGCGGCCGAGGCGGGCTGTACCCAGCTGACGCTGCCCCTGCCTTGGGGTGTCTCCAGCCGATTCCCAGAACCTCCGCCTTCGCTACAGACAGCTAAGCCTCCTTCTCACATCAAGTGGTGAATGTCTCTCATGCATTAACTCACCTCCTTATAACCACTGCTGTTAGCTTGGCTGTCGGAATTGACCACTGTGGCAGTTAACAGGGAAGCGGAGGCTCCCTCTGGGAGTTCTTATTCTCATTAAGAGAAGAATTTAGAAACGGGTTCAGAAGGAAGCTCAACAGCAAGTTTATAAGAATTTAAGAGAAAAACATAAACAAGTTAGGTGAAAATCCTGGTAGCACCAATGAGGAAAGATGGAGAAAAAGTCAAGCCTTTTAAGTTGAGAAGCATGGAATAGAAATTGTGTATTTAAAAAAAAGAAAGAAAGAAAGAAAGAAATATCACACCCAAGAATGGAATTAGGCCAGTGGTCTGAGAAGAGAGTCCAAGAGACAGCCGAGCATGTGGTAGACAGTCTCTTTAACCCCATTTGTACGTCCTGGGCTGTGTTCCACACACGTTCTCTTCCGTTTGTTAGATGATGCCTTCCGGTCCTCCTCTGCACACTTGGCTTCTTTCACGTTAACATGGAAGTGCTTTTTGAGTTCCTTTTCTCCTGCCACATAGACATTGAATCCATCCATATCGGAGATGACGTAGCTTAATTAGCCTAGAAATCCCTGGGCGTGGCCAGCCTGATCAAAATCCTTCCCATTGACAGCCAAGAAGACGGAGCCACAGACCTCACCCACCTCGAGAAGTCACTCTGTCAACAAGTAGTGTCTGTGAGGACGTGACCACCGTCTTGTATCCCAAAGGCTTGCTTTAAGAGTCATCCCAAGACAGTTTACAAACTGTCATTGGGCCTCCCATGGAGACCATGTTCAGACCACCAGAGTTCCTTGGGGCCTATCTGATCTTTGTTTCTCTGAGACTGATATCTCTGAGAAGGGTCTCAGGGCTGGTTTAAGTCTTGGCTCTTACCCTTTCTAGTTTAGTGGTGTTGGCAAGCCACTTAGCTTTATAGAACACCCCTTGCTTACACATATAGAATGGGAACAAAGCAGAACTAAATGTTTCTAAGCATTAGCATGGCACCTCTTGCATACCATGTGGCCATAAACCTAGAAAAAGGAATAATATTGACTGAAAACTCCTTAAAAGGAATGGTCATCCCCTCTCTCACTTCCTGGAAAACATCAGTGTTTCTATATCTTACAGGGACCCTTCCTATCCAGAAACCCAGGAGCCCACCTATTACAACGTACCAGCCTGTATAGAACTACAACCAGTATACAGCAACGGTGAGGACAAGGGCCCTCCAGTCTCTGATTTGGCAGAAATCACAGGGTGCATATTAGAACAGGATCAGAAAGATGGTAAAGCCTGGGGGGCTATAATCCTTCCAGAGAACAAGCTGGCCCAGGGAGCGGGGAAGTAGCTGAGAAAAGAGGCAGGCGCCTTATCCTCTGAGACTTTACCTTCTTCCTAAACAGACCCTAAGGAAGAAGTGATTTACACAGAAGTTCGGAGAACCCAACAGAATTGTAATCATGCAGGTAAAATCTGGGGGAGTCTTGATCCTTTACTATTGCTCAGCCTCCACCTCCTCAGCAGGGCTGGGCCAGCCAGGCACAGGGCCTCTCCTCACCAGGATGCTAGGATTCCTTAACCTGCATCTACATTGTTGGGAGCTAATCCAAAGCTACCGTACAGTACTGCCTTTCCCATCGCCCATGCGTGAGCTCAGGATAACCGAGTTATAAAAACCATCATGTAGTCCCCTCTGAGCTTCTGTGTCAGAACCTACAAGGTGGAGAGGACGGCCATCCCTGCTTTCCTAGTTTGGGCAGCTAAAACAAAGCACTGTAGATTGGGCAGCTGAAATAACAAATATTTGTTACAGTTCAGAAGACTGAAAACCGAACACCAAGGTGCCAGATGGCTGAATGAAAAATGAGGACATGTCTGCTCCAAGGTATGGGTGAAGAGAGAGAGGGAACAGCCAGAGGCATCTGGAAGAGTCTAGACTGAACATGGCCAACAGACTGAACTGGGCCATGGGGAGGGGTGGACATTGGGGAAGGACAATTCCCACCCAGAGAGATCCAGGAGCAGAGCCAGTCAGGAGCCAAGAGGGCACATCGCCAAAATAGCTGGGTAATATAAGAGAAAAGAGAAGCCAGGTGAAGGGAAGCAAAACCCAGGGGCTGGGTAGGGGTTGACTATGCCAGCCAGGAGGACGCTATAACAGGAACTTGTAAGTAGGGACTAAGGGAGACTGGCAGCCAGAGTCCACTTTGATACATTAAATAGGCACCTCAGTCAGCCGTTTGTCCTGAGTGGTTTTTTTTTTTTTTTTTTTTTTTTTTTGAAACTTAACATTCCAGCTTTTTGTTGATGATAAGGGGTGACATCATCTCTTCTATAACTACTTCATGCTGTGAAACAGGGGTGTCATTGTTGGGACCCAGGAAGGCTGGAATGTTGGTCAGAGCCAGGAAGGAAGAGAGGCATGAAGGCTGGGAGACAGCTGTTTCTCCCCTACACCCCCTTGCTTGTTACCCAGGTTCTGAGGGACCACCTGGGGCCAGTGAAGTGCAGGCTGCTTTGGAACAGTCTAGGATGCAGGTTCCAAGGAACATCTGGGGCTGCAGTAACCAGGGAGTTTTGGAACAGTCTGCACTCTTCAGCTGATTGGAAATCTGCTAGGACAGGTATAGGCTAGGGACCAAAGGTAAAGTTAAGGACCTTAGGGGAAAATTTTTATCTTGGGTGTACACTTGAAACGTCTAGACTCTAGTCCTGGTAATTGAAGAAGGGGAGGAACCCCAAGACCAAGGAAATGGGGAGCCCACCCTCAGGTGTAGGCAGTAGGTGGGGAAATAGTCTGTTGATGAAAAGGAGTACTTATCTGGAGTCCATAACCTTTGACCTGTAATAAGAATATTTTCAGTTTACAAAAAGATAAAAGTTTTAGATATGTTAGCATTCCCACTGTTTGTAATCTGTTCTGAAATTTACATTGTAGAAAAAGCAGTAGACTCACACCTTTGAGTCAGAGTAAAAGTTTGGGGACCCAGAGATATGATTCTGGGCTAAAAGCATTAACATTTTTCCTCTATATGCAGGAACCTGGATATATAGATTGGACAGGAGATGTTTTTAGCATGATTGAGAAGCACTTTTCAGTCTATAGTTAGAAGACAGCCAAAGGAAACTTAAATTTGAGCTTTGTGACTATGGTAATAGTAGCAGTGCTTTACCATGGCCTAGATTAACATTGTATCCGAACTCCACTGGTCAATGTTAAACCTCTGGACTTTAGAAGTCTTAGTGCAACAATAGCACAGAGAGGGAAAGAAATCGGAAACATCTGTCATTACTTTAAATCGCTTTCTCGTGCCTTTATAATTTGGACTTATACACCTTAAATTACTTTCTTAGACCCTCACAACTTAAGCTTTTACATCCTCACACCTTGCATTTTCATATCCTAAATTACTTCCTTAGACCCTCACAATTTACATAAACTTTGAACTTTTTCTTTTCACCTAATCGATTTACCATGAGACACAAGTGGTTGGTTCCTGAGAGCAGTTGTTGCAAAGCAAGTTCCTTTAAGTAAAGAAATAGTTAAAAGTTACACTGAAACCTGTTGTGAGTGTATCTCTACCAGTGTGAGGTCTGCCAGCAAGGTAAAGTGTGTCTGTGCCTGCCTTTCTCAGCAGGAAACCTAGTAGCTCCAGAAACAAGTGAGGTCTGTTGCCTAATTTTATATATGAAATGAATTGAACAGGCAGCTGCAGCCTTATGGGGAGGAGCTGGGTGCCTGTCGCTGTTAACATAAAGCTACAGTTAGCCATCAATACCATCAGAGATCCGAAAAGGATAAATTATAGCAGGAAATACAGTCCAAATGGTTTGTGTATCAAGTAAAATGACAGAGACTTACTGTTACCTGGATGGTTATCCTAGGCTCCTGTGGTGTTGTCTTTGCTGGGGGTAGAAGTAGTTGGTCTTTGGCTGTCACACAGGACAGACAACATTACATATTTGACTGCTGCATCGAACAGCATTGGCCTTTGGCTGCCAGACCCAGAAAGTCTGAGAGATTTTTCTGTGAAGGAATTTGGAAAAACTGACCTACTTTGGCAAGGCAGAGTAAAGCAGTCAACCAAACCAACCCAACAGTGTCCACAGTTCAGGCAGAGCCCTGGCAGCAGACAAGGCATGGGGCAGTTTTTCCAAGTGGTTAGAGCTACACCAATCCAGGTGAAGTCATCTGTGCCCCTTCACCTTCTTTGGAGACCTAGGAGCTGGCATTTCTGTCCATCATCGGGAAGATTTTTCTATTAAACAGTTTAAATGCCATATTCAACAGATCTCTGAGGAGTTTGAGGACCATTATTTATTAAGGATACCTGAGCTAAACAAAATTTATGTGTTTTTAGTTACTAGTTTTAGGCTTAACCTTGAAAACAAATACAGGATACTAAATAAAGTTTGTCCTTGTAAATGAATTACATTTATACTTAGCATAGCTTATGAGCATTGTGCATTAAGGAGTACATTAAATTTTTGATCATTTATAAGATGACTGAGCATTAACTTGCACATCTTAATTACCTTTAACAGTTTACAAGTTAATGGCCTTATAAGATCAGGATTTCACAGCTTTATCTCTGTTAAGTCTGAGCCTTAGAAATTTGTGTTGAAGATTTAATTGAAGATCTTTTAGCAACAAATAAAACCTTAAGCCATAAATGTAGTCCATTAAGAGACTGGAAACTTTACAAAACCGAAATCTTTTTTTTTTTTTTTTCATCCTTTCATAGTGCACCATTACAGAATATCACGGTTTCTTGTATGACTCAGTTGATCCAAAGAGCTAAAGCTTAGAAATGTTAGCAAAGACAGGCTAGACACAAATCTTCAAGTCAGTTACTGACTATTAACCTGAGTAGACCTTAGGAATCTATAAACCTTATTTATCAAACAAATGTTGTTCCTTATTTAAAATTTTTCAGAAGCCTAGTGCTGAGCAGTTAGCAAAGACATAAGTGGCTAGACATACATCTCTAAGTCAATTTCTGTTAACCTGAATAGACCTGTAAGAATTGATTTAGGAATAACCTTAGGAATTTATTATCACATAAAAATACATCCTAATCCAAAATATTTTGGAGACCTGCTGTTGCCTCCTCAGTCTAAAAGGGAGATACAATGATAAATGGAGATCTGTAGGACTGAGAAGTTTTATAATTGCTGCTTTATGCCATGTGGTCATCTAAATCAAGATGGCGGTAAAGTTACATTGTATGTACTTTTTTTTTAACCTTAGTAAAGATGGCTACCAGCCACATGGTTGCTATTTTAAAACATCTATTTTCTAGTAGATCTATTTTTTTAAACAAATGTTGAATCCTAGTTACATATACAGAATATTCTAAACAAGAATTCAGTCACATATATAGTATGTTATAGCAAAATGAGATTACCCAGGTATAGTTTTTTATTTTAAACTATAAACCTTTTGTTACAAGTTTTAAGCTAAAATTGTGTAACAGATTTTTAACCATACCCAATGAACTTACAAATCCTGAGATAGTTTACAGCATAGTCTTAAGAGGGTTTTGTTTTTGTTTGGGGGGGGGGTTGTTTGCTTATTTATTTTTGTTTTTGTTTTTTCAGAGCAGAGAAATAATAAAGATAAAGGTGTTTTAAGAGTGGAAAGTAGAAAAATCTTAGAGATAAGAGACTTTTGGAAGTGTAGAGCAGAGAAAGTTCAGGTTTAAGAGATTTGGGGATCATTTGTTTGTGTAACTACGGTAGAAGCTGCTACCATAGGAGAGAATTGAAAATCGAGTGTGCCATCTTCAGCCACTGACTGAGCTGTACTGAGGCCTTGCCATCTGAAGCAAGACAGTGAGGTTTTAATAAAATCTCTGAGTCTGGGGAGGAAAAGAAAAAGGGTCATACGAGGCCCAGGAGGGTGAAAAGAAGCTGTGGGACTTTCAGGAGGGGGCTGAGAGAGAAGAGACAGAGTCACAGAGGCCCGGAGGGGCTTGAGGAAGAAGCCACAGGACTGTAGCTCCTGGGGGGCTGAGGGGGGAGGCGCTAGGAAGCTCTGAGAGAGAGGGGATGAGGAAAGTGTCACAGGCCCAGGAGGGCATGGAGAAGCTGCAGAGTGGGGAGGCAAGAAAACTCCAGGAAGGAGCTGAGGACAAAGGGAGCAGAGAAGGATTAAGTGTTGTGGTGACAAACAAGAATTACAGTGTGGAGCATCCTCAAGTGGACTGAGAGAACTGTCCCAAATCACAGAGAAGAGGCATCCCTTTTCCACATGATAGGGGCCCAGTTGGGCAAGAGGAGCATCCTGGTGCACCTGGGTGGTTTTTGCTGCAATTAAAAAAGGCAGACAGCTCCGGGGTGACACTTAACCAGTTGAGGAGGAGAGGAGAAAGCAGCTGAAGAGGCAGACTGGAAGAGGCGTTGGGGAAAAGGGAGTGGGTAACTGCCTTTGGTAGAGAGATGCCCACATGGGTGTGGCGGGCCACAGAGATGAAGAGATACGCCCAGGTACGGCGTAGAAGGCTCCAGGAGCCAGAGGACAAGGGTCCAGGAGGCATAGCAGGTACAGGAGCCAGAGACACTGACTGAGTCGGCAGAGGAGGCAGATGGGAAGAGCAGGTGGAGGGGAGAAGCAGCCGAAGAGGCGGACTCCAGAATTGGAGTCAAATTTGGGGGGGTGGCAGCAGAAACAACTGATCCGTACAGACCCGAGACGAGTCACATCAACAACTTGGTTCGGAAAGGCCGAGTCCCTTGGAACTCATATACGCCGCTCTGGTTTCAGCACCAGATGAGTGAAAAACAAGGACACGACTCCTCCCGGGTGTGGTTGAGGAGGAGGTTTTTATTGTAGATATGAGGGAGAGAACAGCCAGAGGCATCTGGAAGATTCCAGACTTGACGTGGCCAGCAGACTGAACCTGGCCGTGAGAGGAGAGAGGGGAGAGCGAGAGCGGAGGGGGTATGCAGACCAAGAGATCCAGGAGCAGGGCCAGCCAGGAGCCAGGAGGGCGCATTGCCAAAATGGCTGGGTTATATAGGAGAAAAGAGAAGCTGGCGGCAGGGAAGCAAGGCTCAGGGGCGGGAGAGGGTAGGGGTGGGATTTGCCAGCCAGGAAGACTGTGAGTTGTGAGCAGAGACTCAGGGAGACGGCTCCTGGAGTCTGCTTTGAGATGTTAGACACCTCAGTTAGCTATTGGTCCCAGGTTTCCTTGAGACCTAACAATGGCCAGGTTTTCTTTTCTTTTTCCTTTTTTCTCTATTATTCACTTGTATTCAATCGTTTAAACATACCTTCTTTTTAAAGTGTTGTATTAAATACACACACGTGTATGATGCCTTTGGATCCAGAGCCCCTGCTCCCTCCCCTCCGGTCCCTCCTCTAGCCCCCTCTTTCACTTGCTGTCTTCTTCTTTTTAATCATCAATTGCCAATCGCCATGTTGAGGGGTTTTGTTTTTGTTTTCATGGGCTCTCTCTACATAGACTTGGCTTGCCTAGAACTTGCTATATTTACGAGGCGGGCCTCAAACCACTGATATCCACCTGCCTCTGCCTCTTGAGAGCTGGGATCAAGGGTTCAGCATTTTACCTGGTCTGTGTCTGTACAATGTCTGTCACCTTCCCGTGTGGACAGCGTCTTTGTTCTCCCCCACGGTCTTCATTGTATGTGCTGTAGTCATTCACTCAGTGTAGTCCTAAGGGGGAAAGTGTGTATTTACTTACAGACCTTAGAAATGAACCCAGCACACGGAAACTGCTCAGGGGGTGCTACTGTTACGTTGCCCGAGCAGCCAGCCTTCCTGAAACTGTACTGAATTTGGCCCCGGAAACATCCTTTTTGGTGATCTACTAATTATATGACCTCGGGACAGTAATTTAAGGTCTTTATGTCTCAGTTTTACCACCTACAAAGTGGGGACAATAATGCTTTCCTCAAAGGGGGTTGTAAGGTTAAGTGATCTCATAGGCATTAAAGGAGTATTGCAGAACAGATATTAGATGCAAAGTGTGTTTGACTTTGTACAAAAGCTGGAACCCCAGAACGAGAAACCCAGTGGATAAAACCACACAGCAGTTTTTATAAAGTAGACTTAAGAAGAGCCTGCTCAAGGACTTGGTCCTCCCCATTTCTTGTCCTGGTAGAAAGCAAGCTAGGCTCCCTCACTGGAGTCACTTGCAGGAGTGGAGGTTTATGGGTGGTATAGCGAGACTGCCAGCCTGCAGCCATTGCCACAGCTGTTCTACACTCCCCTGTTGGACATCTGCTTCCTCAGGTCACACTTCTCCCCCTGGAACTATACTGCGCGAATGACTACAGCACATATAAGGAAGACAGTGGGAGAGAACAAAGACGCCCTCCACACGGGAAGATGTGCGACATTGTACGGATATATACACGGAATGAGCACACTGACGTGTAAACACACACATCTTCACAGTAACCCTATACGTAGATAGTAAGATGGCTCCCATCATACAGATGGCAGACGGAGGCCAGAGAAGCTGAGCGATGTGCCCCTGGCCACAGTGGTACCAAGCAGACCCAGGGCCTCTTCACAGTGTATGGCGCAAATCTAAAATTGAACAACTCACGGGATAGAAAACAAGTTTCCTTCCCTCAACAGACCTTGGCAGCATGATGAGGCGCTGTTAAGGAGGCTGGTCAGGAAAAGGAGGGAGGGTGGAGGGTGACCTCACTGAACAGAACACTGAGACACCCCCACAAGTGGCACCCACATTTTAATTCTCCTTTTCTTTCTACAGTGGCCTCTGAATTCAGGGTCTCCACAAATCCAGTGAGTCTTCTGATGGCTGTGGCTTCTCCTGTGGGCTGCCGGCTCTGCCCTTACCCCGATGCTGTGTCCTCCAGGGGTCTCCTGTTATCTACTCTCAGGGGATGCTGGCAAGCACCCTAGCTGCTGGCTGCAGAAGCTACCCTCCTCAGAACCTCACAGATGAGTCCACAAATCTCCCAGCTCCTGCCTCAACTAGTGTACCCCAGCACTCTCCTTGGGGGGAGGGTACACTGCAGTGAGCCTTAAATGCATCCAGAAGTCTTTGCACCAAGTGGCCAGGACTTGGGGCCCTACTTGGCTCTCATCCATCCCCAGACTAAGTGCTGCACAGGGTGTCTTTTTAATCTAATGATAAGCTGCTCTTGACCTAGGGAAAGTCATCTCTCCTGCTTCCTCAGTGAGCTTCAGTTTCCATGGCTGCTGCTGCCTCTCGATTTGGACTGCTCGACTGTAGCTGGAAGCCATGCTCTGGAGATGCATGGCGTCACCCCGGTGGCCCTCTGTGCTGCTCTGCCAAATGGGAAGCACCCACTCTTTGGACAATGGACTCATGATGAACTCCTTACAGCAGAGCTGCATTTTGCAAACTTTTAATTGTCTGGAACTTAAGGTCCGCACCTGATATTAGTGTAACTCCTTTCCTGCACAACAGCTAACCACCCAAGTCAAGTGAATACCCCATACCCCAGGCCTTTCCTAACCCGGCAAAAGGAACCCCGCAAAGTCAAGATCAGGAGCACCGAGGACTGGATAATGCGTCTTTGACTGTAGAAAGTACTGTGTAATCATGAATGAACAAGGAGGAAGAAAGCAGCATTGGATTCTACATGCCTCCCAAGAAACTCAGAAGCACGCTGCTCTTTCTTTCCCCTGAGGGGGAATGAGGGAAAATCCTGTTCACCAAGAGTTAGGGCTCCAGATCTCCATGTGCTCATGATCACCCGAGAACCTTCTGGACATGCAGGTGCTCACTATCTGGGCCTAGGGAGAGCCCAAGATTCTGCATCTCTAATAAGCTTCCAGGTGGTGCCGATCCTTTAGTGCAGGGATCACACTGAGAGCTGAGGTCCCACAGGTCTTGGCAGAGACTATTGAAGCAGATCTGGCTACTCCCTGCCAAACTCCACAGGACATGTTCACAAGGATCACACTCAATGCCCTTGCACCATCCTTTGGCCAAAAGCACTGTGGTGGTTGGAATAAGAATGACCCCAATAGGCTCATACATGTGAATGCTTGGTCATCAGGGAGTGGCACTACTTGAGTGGGATCCTAGGAGGTGTGGCCTTTATTGGAGGAAGGATGTCACCAGGAGTGGGTTTGGGAGTTTCCAAAGCTCAAGCCATGCCCAGTGAGTTTCTCCTTCTGCTGCTGGATATGGAACTCTCAGCTACTCCACCAGCACCATGTCTACCATGCTCCCTGCATGCTCCCTGCCATGAGGATGATGGACTAAACCTCTGAAACTGTAAGCCAGCCCCAATTAAATGCTTTCCCTCTCAGGAGTTGCTGTGGTCCTGGTGTCTTCACAGCAATAGAGTACTGACTAAGACAAGCACCCTCAGAGAACTCTGAGATATCTTGGGTTTTGCCAGCTACCGTGGCAGGGAAAGGAGACCGACGCCATCTTTGTTTCTCCTCATACTCTGAACAATTTGTGAATAAATATGCCCTCTACATTCTGATTGCGCTCTCCATTCCTGAAGTGTTGTTCTCCTTTCATTGCCGTCATACTTTCTCTCGACCTCTGACCTTGTTGATCATTGTTCTGGCCATTTTTATCTAAAAAAGCAGACACCAAAAAAATGTGGGTTTATAGGAAAAGAGGAGAAGACAGGGAGATGGGAAGAAAGATGTAAGGCCCATGCTCCGATTCCAGGAAAGGAAGGGGGTCACAGTAGCCTAGGAGGTTAAAGAGATTTTGAAGACATGTAGACAGATAAAACATAACATTATTCACTTCAAGCAAAGGCTTCTAGACAGGCAGCTACCCATAGGCACCCAGGCACAGGCAGGCACACATGGGCTACACACAGCAGGTGGCACACAGGACTCGTGGTGGTAAGCACCGAGGCTTACCAACAAACACGTAAGCTTACTGTCAAAGGTGGAAGCTGAGGTCTCCGGTGTCTAACCACAGGTCATTTTTACACAGAATCCATACAAAAGTGGCACTCTGACCTGAATAGTTATAACAACAAATTGCATCACTGTTTACTTTGGGGGTTCCCAGAATGTCCAGAGTCAGCCATATTTTGGCTGATTCATACTATATATCCATATCACCACCATGTTGTCTAAACAGAAGCTAATGGCCTCCATTCCCTACAAAAGGTAGAGAAGAGAAGGAGGAAGGAATCTATGAAGAGCGACAAGTCACGTGATCTATAGTCAACAAATTAAAGGTTGTTTGTTTGTTTGTTTGTTTGTTTTGAGATAGGGTCTCACTATGTAGCTCTGGGTGTCCTGGAATTCACTAGGTAGACCAGACTGGCCTTGAACTCACAGAGATCTGCCTGCCTTTGCCTCCCAGGTGCTAGGATGCCACCCTGCCCAGTGCATGGGTGTGGACTTCCTTTGTTAGAGTCTTATGGACAAAAAAAGTTGGGGCAAAAGAGAAAATGTGGAGGCAGGCTGGGCCTGGAGGTTGGAGACGGCATGGTGGACGAAGTCAAGTGGACAGAGGGGACTGGGCTGGTGTCCAGGACGTGCTTCCTGTTCCCATCGGGAGCTTGTGAGTAGATACATCTGGGTGGGAAGGTTGGATATGGCATGGTAGAGTCCTGTGGTTTGGGGGACAGGTAAGGACAGGATCCTACCCCAAGCCTAGAGCTCCTTTGCAATGAAGACGTGGAAAACCAGATTAGGCTGGTATACTGGTTGAAAGACCAAAGCTAAATCTTCTGGATCGTGGAAAAGGTATGAATAGGGATGTGGTGGTCTGAATGAAAATGGTCCCCATAGACTCATAGGGAGTGGCATCTTTGGAAGTGTGGCCTTATTGGAGTAGGTGTGGTTTTTTGGAGGAGAACATGGGAAGTCTGGGTACATAGTAGGGTTGTGGAGGAAGCCCAGAATTGATCTATGCATGGTTTCAGGTAGAACAAGTCCTGACGGAAGCCTAGGTGTTGGCTGCAATGCAGGCACGAGTCTCTGGTCTTTCATTTTCCTTTTTCAATCTTTCAGGCCCAATGCCTTGAAAACAGTTTTGTTTGTAACTAGAGTTCAAGACCTGAAACATGGCCCCTGTTCAACATACCAGAGTCAGCCACTTACCCAAAAGAAAGCAAATAAAACAGCT
Organism: Peromyscus leucopus; assembly: GCF_004664715.2. Lineage (NCBI taxonomy): Eukaryota > Metazoa > Chordata > Mammalia > Rodentia > Cricetidae > Peromyscus > Peromyscus leucopus. Next base: position 65,739,186 of record NC_051068.1, read on the forward strand.
ATTTGGAGAAGGCACAAAGCTCTGCAGCCTGCCTTCATGGTGCTGGCATGAGTTTTAACTTTAAAGAGAGAAAGAATTGAGGCAGGGATGAGAAGCATGCATAAGTAAGCCATCTTGGCCAAAGTGTGTTCCAGTTGCTCATTCTCTAGGTTCTGATTCACCAATGTGTCCTAAAAAAAAAAGTCCTTATGGCTCAAGGGAGCAATCTTGTCCCCCATGAGATGATTGCTCCTATTTGGGCAATCTCATCATGAGGTGTTATGGAATATTAATCTAAGATGTGCTATATCTTTTATGCTGTGGAATATTTGCTTAGTGATGCAAAGATGTGTTGAATTCTTTTATGGTGCATTTGTTTAACTCTGTGAAGCTGTGTTACTTTGCCTGTCTAAAACACCTGATGGCCTAATAAAGAGCTGAATAGCCAATAATGAGGCAGGAGAGAGAAATAGGTGGGCCTGGCAGGCAGAGAGGATAAATAGGAGGAGGAGAGAGAGAGAGAGCAAGAAAGGGAGGACACCAGGGGTCAGCCACTGAGCCACACAGCCAGTCAGGGAGTAAGAAGGAAAGAAAGAGATATAGAATAAAGAAAAGTAAAAGCCCGGAGGCAAAAAGGTAGATGGAATAATGTAAGTTAGCAAAGCTGGCTAGAAACAAGCCAAGCTAAGGCCAGGCATTCATAAAAGTAAGAATAAGTTTTTACTTATTTATTTTTTGTTTACTTATTTAATATAAGTTATTACTGTATTTATTTGGGAGCTGAGTGGCAGGCCCCCAAAGAGCAAAAAGTAAAAAAAAAAAAAAAAAAAAAAAAAGAAAAAAAAAAGCTACAATGGGGTGATCTCTTGCAGATTCTGCTGTTCCTGGAATCCCAGATGTATACAGATTTTGGATCTTGATGGGGGTGTAAACAGGGCATTGTAAAAGTTGACAGCAAGATGATTTGATGGCTCTTATCTTTGCTCCTTCAGTCTTGAGGTGATTCTCCAGCCTCAGCCTCCATGTCTAGAATTATAGCTATGCATCTCATCTCCTGCCTGCTCAGACAGATGATCTTGGGTAATCAGCACAGCTCTGTGCAGAGTTAAGCACAGAGTCTGGCCCAAAGTTTAAAGCAGAGGGAAAAAGACCAGTGCAAAATGGAGGCAGGAACGTCAGGCTTTCACTCAGCTCTGGGGGGCCTCACAGGCCTGAGTGAGGAGCCAGTGCTTTCCATCAAGAGTGATTTCTAAGTGTCTATTATAGACTCCCTTTAATACATTTCTCCTGCTAAACAGCATCCAGAAATGGAAAACTCTCCGTTTTGTCACCAAAGCTATCTATTTAAAATGAGGCCAAAAAGCTCTGTTCATTCAACAGTTCCTATTTCACAAATGTGCACCATACAGTCCACTAAAATGCATGAAATTCACTGAAAGTTCATAATTGGCTGGGCTTTTTTTTTTTTTTTTTTAATATAACAGTCAAAGCCTTCATGACCGTTCAGTTCATGAGATCTTACTGTTTTGTTTCCTTTATTTTTCCATGAGTGGGAACAATGAAGGGCGACGGTCGAGGGAAAGAGAGTGGGAGATCCCAGCTGGATCAAGAAAAGAGAGGGAGAACAAGGAATGGGAGACCATGGTAAATGAAGACCACATGAGAAGGGGAGGAAGCAGAGAGCTAGGGAGGCCCACGGAGATCCACAAAGATACCCCCGCAAAAGACTGCTGGCAGTGGTCGAGAGACGGCAGGAACTGACCTACTCTGGTGATGGGATGGCCAGACACCCTGATAGTTGTGCCATAAACCCCATCCAAGGACTGAGGAATCTGGATGCAGACATCCACGGCTGGGCCCTTGGTGGAGCACTGGGAGTCTAATTAGTGAGATAGAAGAGGGTTTAAATGAGCGAGAATTGTTGAAGCCAAGGTTGGATAAAGCACAGGGACAAATAACCAAATGAATGGAAGCACAGGATCTATGAACCAAAGGCTGAGGGGCCCCCAACTGGATCAGGCCCCCTGAATGGGTGAGACAGTCATTTGGCTTGATCTGTTTGGGAGGCAGCTGTGCGTTGGTGCCGGGTCCTGGGCTCGTTGCATGAGTTGGATGTTTGAATCCTGGGACTTATGCAGGGACACTTGGCTCGGTCTGGGAGGGGGGGAATGGACCTGCCTGGACTGAGTCTACCAGGTATTTTTCAATCTTCATGCGAGCGTGTATCGTAGGTTGAGCGTTTCCCCCATCCTGTGACTCAGTGCTTCCCTCTCTAGTCAGTCCCCTTTGTTCCCCAGACAGTTTCACTTCCACTTCCATGACACATATAAATGTAATTTATGCATCTCTATAAAATCTAGGGATCACAAATATAGGGATCAAAAAACAGCCATTTTCCAGCCAATGACATCATTTTGTTTTCCTTATGGCTAGAAAAAAACCATTGCGTATAGACACCGCATTTTCTTTATCTGTTCATCTGTTGTTAGATGCCTGGTTTGGTTCCGTAACTTAGCTGTGGTGAGAAGTGCTGCAATAAACACCGGTGGCAAGTCTCTCAAGGATATGTCCATCTGGGTGCCTCCTGGTAAACACCTAGGAGTGATGTAGCTGGATCATATACAAGCCCTACTTTCAGTTTTTTGAGAGTCCTTCATACTGACTAGTCTACACAGCCGGGCTAGTCTACAAGCTGGCTAGCAATGTATAGGATTCCCTCTTGTCCACATCCTCGCCAAATGTGATTGTCATATTTTTAAAAATGTATATATGGGTACTTTACCTGCATGTAGATGCACCGTGTGTGTGTGTACAGTGCCCTCAGACACCAAAGAAGGGCATTCGATCCCCTGGAACTGGAGTTAGAAATGGTTGTGAGCCGTAATGTGGGTGCTGATAATGGAACCCGGGTCTTTTGGAAGAGTACAAGTTGTTTACTGCTGATCCATCTTTCCAGCCCTGCTATTTGTCTTCCTAATGGCTGACTTTCTCTCTGGGGTGAGGAGGTGGGCTCTCAGTGTAGTCCTGGTTTGCATTTCCTCAAAGCTTACTGAGGTTGAATGATTTTAATATGTTTACTGGACATCTGCATTTCTTCTTTTGAGAACCGTCTCATATCATTTTATTAGGCCACTTGTTCATCGGGTTGTGGGTCTTCTCCCAGGCTCTTAAATGTGACATGTAGCTAGGAATGTGGTTCGGTGACAGAGAGCTTGTCAAATGCTGGGCATAAACCACGTTGTATTTGCATAGAACCTTTTAGTTTTAGAAACTGTTTGTCCCTTTTAAAAATGAGGATTTCGTTTGGTTTCCTGAATCTGGCTGATGAAAGCCTTAGCTCACTGGGAAATAAAGACTCCTCCCATACAACAGTCAAATTTGTTTTTCTGAACGTGCATCCTACTCAACAGTACGCACACTCCTGAGCTGGTTCAATACTCCCAATCAGTGATCACCCGCTCTGTTTTCCACGGTTCTGCCAAGAACCATTAGGAAACAAGGTTTCACCTGAGGTCCCCAGGCCAGGCAGCATCTCAGGCAATGCCCATGAATGACAAAGAGTTTTCCCCACACTATTCCTCTCATCACAAAACCAACTCTTTTCATATTTTTTAAAGATTTATTTATTTATTATGTATACAGAAGAGGGCACCAGGTCTCATTACAGATGGTTGTGAGCCACCCTGTGGTTGCTGGGAATTGAACTCAGGACCTCTGGAAGAGCAGCCAGTGCTCTTAACCTCTGAGCCATCTCTCCAGCCCCCTCTTTTCATATTTTAAATGAAAACTGGCAATAAAACGCCATGCATGGTTTTAAGGCACACCCAGGACCTCCAGGGGCCTCTGCTTAGTGGCAATTTGCTTGGAAAGGAGCCCCCAGCCCAGAAGAAGCATGCACACTAACAACTCTCCTTCCTCAGGGGAGAACCCCAGGCCAGTGCGGCTCCCTCCAGCTCAGACTCCAGAAGTCTAGCTGGACCCCTCTCCACAGGATAGCTTCAGAGGCAGTGTGACCTCCCGTGTTCCGGGTGCCACGCCCTCACGTCTCTGCTCCAGGACAAGTTTCCATATCTGTCTCCATCCCTTTCTGCTTCGTCCCCAGTCCCTTCCTGTTGACACAGAATAGGGGCCTGTTGGCGGATCATCCCGTTTGCAGCCTAGAGTCCCCAGGCTTGGATCCTCAACCTCCTCTTCACCACAAGCTAGTTGTCTCTCCCCCCATTCTGAATCTGTAAATTATAACAGAATGTGGACTCTTTCTCTCGGTTTCCCAAAGACATCAACTCTACCAGCCCTTCCGGGATGAAGGGCTCCAGTTCTCCCACCGCCCTCCCTTCCAAGGAGCCCAGGAGCCCACTAAGGAAGCTGATGATACCCAAGGACCCAGAAGCCCAGCCCAGGTGGGGATGTCCCGAGTGGACCCCAGCTGCTGTTCAGACGCAGAGGGAGCATTACCAAGACAACCTAAGAGAGGGAGGAAAGGGTCCGTGCTGGAAGGCCTCCAGGACAACGGTGGAGCTCCAAGCAACTGTGGGGGGAGAAGGGAAGGCAGGAAGCACTCTGCCCTTTCTGTCACACAGGACACATTCGCCTGCCAAAAGCAACTGCCGAGGATGGACAAGCAGCCTAGCCCTGGGGAGCACACCCGCGACTCGGGAACTGTAACTCAGTCCCATCTCTGCGCCTGTCCCTCCTCCCCGAGACAGCCGCTCTTCCCCAGGACCTCAGCTACTCAGTACCAGCCTGTGACGAGGCACAGGGCCTTACAGCCCACTGGGCAAAACCCTAATGAGTCTGTGACTTTCCCTGTCCCCTGCCTCAGTCAACGTGACAATTTCTTTTTCTGATTTTCCAGAAATACCAACCGAGTTGAGAAGGAAGTCAAAGAGGAAGCTGTGGGTGGGAAGGGTTTTCTCTATAGACGGTGTTAACGCTCAACTCCACAGCCAAAGTACTTACCGTTAACCTCTGACACTGACGCTAACCGTCCTCTGTGTGGACTCAGGTCAAAAGACAAGACCCCCAAAGAGACTGGTAGGCTCCTGACAGCCCCAGAGCCAGCAGCTGCCCTGTAAACCACTGCCAGCTCCATCCTGCTGCCCGGAGGGTGAGAGAGAGCCACACTGCTCCTGGCCACAGCAATGTGGACCCGGGCTCCCCACCTTGGCTGAGGTGAGGCACAGGCTTTTCCCACCTGAACACCCCACGACAAACCTGCAGGGGCAAGCATGCCATGCTAACCCTGAACAGTGACCCTCCCACTCCTAACAAAGTGATGCCTGTGGCTGCCCAGTCAGAGTGCCCCAGCCTTGGGTCTGCATGACCAGGCCTGGCCCTGCCCCCAGGGAGTCGGTTCTCCTGGCCCTAAACCATTTTAGGGACATGACGACACCTGCCCATTCAAGAGGCCAAGTGAGCAACACCACGTGGGAGCAAAGTTTCTTCAAAGCACAGTGAGAATGAGCATGTGGGAATCGTGGTTTTGCTGTTCAGAAAAAGCAATCAAAATGGAATCTGCAGGGGGATTAAAGAGGATAGAGGGGAGGGGGAAGGGAGGAATGGAAGAAGGAGGAGAAGGGGGAGAAGGAAGAAGGAGGTAGGAAAGGAAGGAAGGAGAGGCACGGGCCGCTGTGTAGTATGGCCATGCTGGGTTGCATTTTGCAGCTGAAAGTCTGAGCAGCAGATAAGAAGCATCCTGTCAAAAATTAGGTGGCTATAGCTGTGTGGGTTTATTTCTGGGCACACTAGTCTATCTGGTTGGTTATGTGCATTTTGTCAACTTGACACAAGATAGCGTCATCTGAAAGGTGGGAACTTCCGTGGAGAAAATGTCTCCTTTTCTTGATTGATGACTGGTGTTGGAGGGCCCAGCCCGCTGTGGGTGGTGTCACCGTGGGTAAGTGGCTCTGAGGTGTTTAAGAACACAAGCCGAGTAAACCAGGAGGAGCAAGTCAGAAAGAGCACTCCTCCATGGCTTCTGCTTCAATGCTTGCTCTAGGGTCCTGCCTTGAGTTCCCTGAATGATGGTCTACAGGCTACAAGATGAAATAAGCCATTTCCTCCTTGAGTTGATTATGGTTGGTCTTATCATAGCACTTGAAACCCTAGGACTGTTTACATTTATGTTTTTGTGACAGATCCATGCTGGTTTTGTTACTTTGTTTCTGTAATATAATTTGAGATAAGGTGTTGTGATGTCCTCACCATTGATTGCTTTTTCTTATTAGGATTGCTTTGGCTATTCTGGATCATTCTTTTTTTTTTAAGAATATCTTTATTTGTTGACAATTACATACTTGTATACAATGTCCACTCCCATGTCCTCACTCCCTCCAGACACCTTTTCCAACACACCTCCTCCCACCTTCATGGCTTCTTCTTTTGGGGGGTTGGGTAACCTCCTGAGTCCAGTTAGTGCTGCCTGGTATAATGTTGACTGACTTTGTTGGCTTGATCCTATGCAGGCAACCATAGCTGCAGTGAGTTCATGAGTTCAATGGCCATTTCACGTCACAGGCCTCCTCCCAATCCATTCTTTCTGCCCCCTCTACCATGATAACCCCTGAGCCTGGGGAGGAAGGGTGATAGAGGTTCCCATTTCGGGACAAGCACTCAGCAACCACTTATTCTCAGCACTTCAACCATTGTGAGTCTCTTCATTAACTACTGTCCACTGCAGAAGCTCCTCTGGACAAGGTTGATAGCAGCACTAACCTATGGGTATAAACAAATGTTTAGAAGGCAGTTTAACCACACATTCATTTAGAAAAGCAGTAATGATAAGTTCCCCACTAGGGCCTATGACCTCCAAAGTCATGAACTTTTGACCATGTTTGCAGTCCTAGGCATGAACCACCTTCTTTGGAGCAGGCCTCAAGTCAAACCAGAAAGCTTTTGGCCATCCCTGTAACATTCGTGCCACTCTTGGTCCAGTGGGCACATCTCACCTGCCATGTCAACACTGTAGCATCAAGGATTCACTCCTGGGTAACACCACTGCTTCCCCCACCCCATAGCATCTTCCAGCGCTATAAAAGCTACCAGCAGGGAGAAATTTGTCACATCAGTTACGGCTTCATTTCTCTGTCTTGCAACTACAGTGTGATGTGCCTTCCACAACAGGGTCTTACATCTAGTTACAGCGGGAGGCTAAGAGAAATAACAATAGCCTATATTATTTAGGGTATCTTTCAGCCTTCCTGACCCCAACAATTCACAGAGAGGTATCCTGTTCTTGGCACTGAGATTTTCCTTTATGTCTCTCAAAAGAAGCATTGTCCACCCATGCAGGATACCTATTTTTAAACCCTTATTCTTTTTAATGTAACTTTTAATTAGCTTATAAAGTAGTGGGTTTCTAAAGGGCTTTTTACACCTACATAAGTTTTGGTTAAAACACTCCCCACCTGTTCCCCAACCCCAATCCTCACTTAAACATTCATATGGCATATGTTCTACAGTTTCCTCTCACCTCTTAAGACTTCTTCTTCCTGTCTCAAAGGCCCTTTCTAGATTCTTGATCTCTATGGATGGCATTCCAAAGTAAAATACAATCCAAAAATTTGAAGATAAGGGCCACATATGATAGAGAGTTTGTGGTGTTTGTGTTGATGGGCTTGGATTACCTCCCTTAGTGTAACAGTTTTCAGTTTCATCCATTTACCTGAAAATGTCATGATTTCATTCATCTTTACAGTTGAATAAAATTCCATTGCAGAGATGCACCATATATTTATTATCAATCATCAATAGACAGCTATATAAGCATATTCCATTTCCTAGCTATTGGGAAAAGGAGTGTTAAAGGATATTTGTTTACACTGTGTGAAGATGTGTCATTGTTATTGGTCTAACAAAAAGCTGAACAGCCAATAGCTAGGCAGGAGAGGTTAGGCGGGACTTCCGGGGGGAGAGAGGAACTCAGGGTTAGAATCTAGGCATGCAGGAGACACCAACAAGACACTAAGGGAGTCAGACATACATTACAGAGGATAGGTAACTAGCCACATGGCAGAATGTAGATTAATAGAAACAGGTTAATTTAAGTTATAAGAGCTAGTTGGGAACATGCCTAAGCTAAAGGCCAAGCTTTCATAATTAATAATAAGTCTCCATGTCATTATTTGGGGGCTGGCTGTCCAAAGAAAGTCTGATGAGAAAGACCTCCTACATTTGGTGATCCAATAAGCAGCAAAACCACACAGATGGAGAAGTCACACCAGCTGACCAATGACCGCAGTCACTGCCTGGGTCTCTCCAAGAGCACTCACAACAGTCTGCTGCTGCTACTCTCGGGGGCATGAGGCTAGGTTCTCACAGAACCCAGGGTGGTGGGGCCAGCATCCAGCACCATGTGCTAAGTGGAGACAAGCAGAGCGTAGCCTAGCTGGTTAAGGTTTGACTCATGTGGTTAGAGAAATGCTGCAGATGTCCCCTCCCCACAAAAGACTAGGTCAAAGCCAAGAAAACATGTGGACAGATACAGTATACTTAAAAATGTGCTTAGGTGCTAAAGAAAGAAAAGAAAATTGGTATAGACAGTCATATAAAAAAATAGTTTAATAAAGTCTTTAAAGAAAAAGTAATATAAGAAGAATAAGCTATGTAAGGATGGGAAATACACAGGGCATCTGGATTCTGTATGGTGCTTTGTTGACTTGAAATTTTAAAATACTAATGAACAAAAACCAGCAGCTGCTGAGAGATATTGGATTGTGGGAAAAACTACTGAGTTAAGCCAGCCTATATATTTTAAGAATGTCTTAACTTTAGAATGGAAGTCAGATGTGTTGTCTTGGGAGAGTTATGCCTTTACAATAGACTCCTTCAAAATTAATAAAGATCAGATTTGACCAGGAGAGACCTCCTGAAAATCTTGGTTACAGACATGAAGAAAGGAACCAAGAAAAACTACAAGACAGGTGACATATATGCTGATCCCTCAACATGGGAACATCTCTGAGACTAGATGAAACATGATAAATTTTGTTGTCTACAGAGTCCTCATGACATTATTATATGTCATCTTTTCATATGGCATGGATGGAGATTTATATTACAGATTGGTAATGCAATCCAATCAAACTTATAAAGTTGACTGATGTCTTTTACCTGCTCAAACATAGAACAGAAAACCATCTTTAACTGACTTGTACATACCACACATTCCATATTTGTGTTGATGCAGAAATGTATGTTACCTTTAAAAGTTTATGTGCTTTCAGAACAAAAACCATCAATGAGGACAAGTAGCCCAGGTGATCCAGGCTTTCAGAATGCCTCTGTTACAGTTTCCTCAAAAATCTACATCCAGAACAACTTCAAAGTGACTAGCTGAGATGGTTCAGCCTCACAGACTACTCCAGCCAGGACTTCAGATAAGCCCTGAATTTTCCTGTTACACAGAGACTGGAAACAGCTAGCTCTCCCAGGACTTTACTATTATCCCAATTTTTCCAGGGTCTCCTAAAGATGCTATCACCCCCAGACAACGGTAAGTAATTTTAAGAACACAGCACCCACATTTCCAAGAGGCAGCTGGGCAGTTCTTGGTCATTCAATGGTTATGGATGTTTGATTAGGAGGGTTGGTTGCAAATTGTGACTGGTTTAACAAAAAGCTGAACAACCAATAGTTAGGCGGGAAAGGTTAGGTGGGACTTCTGGGGGTTGGGGGAGAGGAATTCAGGGTTAGAATCTAGGTGCAAAACACCAAGGAAGTTGGGCATACATCATGGAGGATCGGTAACTAGCCACGTGGCAGAATGTAGATTAATAGAAACAGAATGTAGATTAAAAGATTAATGTTAATTTAAGTTGTAAGAACTAGTTGGGAACAAGCCTAAGCTAAAGGCTAAGCTTTCATTATTAATAGTAAGTCTCCATGTCATCATCTGGGGGCTAGCAGTTCAAAGAAAGTCTGACAAAAATGTCTGTCTACATAAAAGCAATGAACAAGGATGTATAAATATCCCTACATGAAAATATGGAGTCCTTCAGCTATGTGAATGATACAAATGTGTCATGTGATAGTTCTGTTTTTAGCTTCTTGAGGAACCTGCACAGAAAAACAGTTTTGTAAGTTTCTTTTCTGAATTTTGCAACAAAGAAAACTATCTAGTATATGGTATAACTATCTAGTCTTCGACTTTCTGAAATGTTTATTAGCAACTTGCATTACTTCTTTTGAGAACTTTATGTTCAGTTCTATGGCCCATCGTTTGCTTGATGCTTATTTTCTTGAGTTTCTTTTATGTATTCTTGCTATCTCTGTTTAGGAATTGCCTCTATCAGACTGGCCTGTAAGCAAGTCTGTGAGGGCATTTTCTTTATTACTGGTTGATGTGGGAAAGGCCATCTCACTGTGGTGGTGCCATCTGTAAGCAGAGGGCGTCCTGGATTGTATAAGAAAGAAGGCTGAGAACTCCACGAGGAAAAAGCCAATAAGCAGTGTGCCTCCATGGCTTCTGCTTCCGTCCTGCCTCAAGGTTCCTGTCTTGAGTTCCTGTCCTGACTTTCCCTTCATGATGGACTACAACTGTAAGCTGAAATAAATGATTTTCTCCCCAGGTTGCCTTTGGTCACAGCAATAGAAACCTAACTAGCACATAATCCTTTGTTGAATACACAGCTGAGAAATACTTTCATTCTGTAGGCTGTCACTTCATGTGATCGACAGCTTCCTTAGCTATACAAAAGTTGTTTTGTTTTGTTTTGTTTTTGTTGTTGTTGTTGTTGTTGTTGTTTTTGTTTGTTTTTTGGTTTTTCGAGACAGGGTTTCTGTTGCTTTGCGCTTTCTGAAACTCACTTGGTAGCCAGCTGCTCGAACTCACAGAGATCCGCCTACCTCTGCCTCCCAAGTGCTGGGATTAAAGGCGTGTGCCACCACCGCCCGGCTAAGTTTTTAGTTTTACAAAATATCTTTATTGATTATTGACCTGATTTCCTGAGAGATAAGAATCATATTAAATGTCCTTACCAATAACTATATCTTGAAGTATTTTCCCTACATTTTCCTTTAGCAGTTTCAGCATTTTGGGTCTTACATTGAGGTCCTTAATCCACTTGGAATACATGTTTGTGTGTGATGAGAAATAGGAATAAGTTCCAGTCTTCTATAGGTAGATATTCAATTTTCCCAACACCATTTCTTGAAGATGCCACTTTTCTCCCCTATGTATTTTTTGTCATCTTTGTCAAAAAGTGGAGTAGCTGTAGTCGTATGGTTTTGAGCCAGCACCATGCTGTTTTTATTACTATGGCTCTGTTGTATAACTTGAATCGGGAATGGTGATACCTCCAGCAATATTTCTTTTGCTCAGGATTGCTTTGGCTATCCAAGGTCTTTTAAATTTCGAATGAATTTTAAAATTGTTTTTTCTACTTCTGTGAATAATCACAAAGGAATTTTCATCAAAATTGCATTGATGAAAATATATATATATACACATTGCTTTTGGTAATCACAATATTGAATCTTCCAAGCCAGAAGCCTAAGAAGTCTTTCCATCTTATAGTGTCTTACTCTGTTTCTTTTTCCAGTGTTTTCAAGTTTTCATTATAAAAATCTTTTACACCATTGGTTGAGTTTATCCCAATGGTATAATTTGGGGGATAGTGTGAATATTACTGCTTCCCTGAATTCTTTTTCAGTTTGTTTCTCAGTGGTAAACAGGAAGGCAAATTTTGTGAGTTAGTTTTATATCCTGCCACTTTGCTGAAAGTGTTTATCAATTCTAAGGGATTTCTGGTGGAGTATTCAGGGTCTTTTATGTGTGGAATAGTATCAGCTACAAATAGAGATGTTTTGCATTTCTCCATTCTTATTTATATCCCTTCTATTTCCTTGCCTTATTACTCTAATACTTCAGGTCTAAAGTGAATAAAAGTGGGAAAGTGGGCACACTTGTCTTGTTCCCAATTTTAATGGAAATGCCTTCAGTTTTTTCCCATTTAGTATTAGGTTAACTAAATCTGTCATATATAGCCTTTACTATGTTGAGCTATGTTCTTCTTATTCAATGTTTCTTCAGGACTTTTAACATCAAGGGATTTTAGATCTTGTCACAAGCTTCTTCTGCATCTACCAAGATGACCACGTGCTTTATGTACATGAGCCTATTTACTTAATTTATAATATTTTTTATTTATTATATTCCAAGTCATCCTTGAATTTCTGGAATAAACTCAACTTGATCATGGTAATGATCTTTCTGATGTGTTCTTGAATTTGATTTGAAAGTATTGTATTAAGAATTTTTGCAAAAAAAAATGCATCTAATATTGTCAGGGAAATTGGTTTGTAATTTTCATATTTTGGTGAATCTTTATTTTTTGGTGTCAGTTTCATTAATGAGTTTGGTAATGTTTCTTCCTTTCCTGTTTTTTAGCATAGTTTAAGAAGCATTGGTATTAATCCCTTGAAGGCCTGATAAAATTCATCAGAGAATCCATTTGGATCCAGACTCCTTTTATTTGGGAGATTTTTAATTTCTGCTTATTATAGATTATTTTCATTTGAGTCTAAGAATTTTTATTTCCTTCTTGATTTTTCTCATGGGCCCATTCATCGTTCAGTACTGCGTTGTTTGATCTCATGAGTTTGTGCTCCAGGGTTCCTCTTCCTGTAGATTTGTAGCCTATTCCCTAAATAAGACATTAAATATTACAGCTGTTGTAGCTGAGCTGTTCTCACCCAAGAGGAGGCCAGGAGGAGGTCTTCATGGATTTGGAGTTTTTATTAAGTCACCCAGATCCAGTCTGGGGCACACACTCTTGTGACTACTAGTCTAGAGACAAGGCCCAAGCTCAGTGAGCACCTTCTTTATTTGGGTGACCTTTCTAGAGATGAGAGCATGGTGTTGAAATCATCCACTATGATCACTAATTGACCTTTTACATCTATTAGTGTTTCTTTTATGAAACTGGGAGCCCAACATTTATATATATATATATATATATATCAAGAAGCTATAGCAATCGCATATATAATTATGTAATATAGTATATCATATATTTAAATATATAATATTGTATATATTTAATACTATAGTATTATATATATATATATTATATGAATGATTGCTATAGCGTCCTAATTAACAGTTCCCATCATTAATATTTAGGGACATTATTTCTTCTGACTAATTTGGGTTTGTAGTCTACTTTTTTAACTGTTAGGAGACTTATGCCAGCTTGTCTCATGCCTTGCATTCTCCTGACAGGCTGACTTCCATCCTTTGACTCTCAGTCTCTGTGTCCTTACCAGTGAGGGGTGTTTCTAGAGGACGGACAGGGGAATCTATTGTTTAACCTAGTCTACCGATCTGCACCTCCTTGTTGCTGAGTTGAGGTTATTTACAGTTAAGGTTATTGTTGAGAGATGGTAATTTCTATCATTTCATTGATGACTTTCTGGTTGCTTGTATTTTTTGTTTCTTTCCTTTCTCAACTATTAGTGGTAAGGGTTGATTGAACAGTGTTTGACACATTGATTTCTCTCTTAGATCTCCTTTGTTCATCTAGTCCTTTCATGAACTGTTTCCGGTGCTCTCATGATTGAGGCTACCTTCTTTTCTCCTCTATGCTTAGGATTCCTTACACATTTTCCACAGTAATTCTTGGTGGTCACGAATGGTTTTATTTGTGTTTGTTTAAAAAGTCCTGACTTAACCATTAATTTTTAATGATTGCTTTTCTGGATATAGCAGTCTAACTTAGTGACTATTTACTTTCAAGGCCTTAAATATATTATCCCATGCTCTCCCAGATTTTAGAAGCCTCTGATGTTATTCTGATGGGTTTGCCTTTGTAGAGGGATTGGCATTTTTCTCTTACGTTCCCCCTTTGTTTTGACATCCTAATTACAACACACATGGAGAGGTTCTTCTCTGGTCATGTTTTTGTCTGATCTTTTCTAGTTTGATGTCTATTCCTTTATCTAAATTTCAAGGAATCTCGTTGTTGTTGCTGTTATTGTTGTCTTCCATTTCTGCTAAGCGTAGCGCTGGGTATTGTACAGCATAATTGGGCAAGAAACATAATGTGCATTCAAATTAGAAACAATGGGGTGAAATTATCTGGTTTTGCATATGACACCCTTTTGTGTGTAGAAAATGCTAATATTTGCATTTTTAAAGATCCTGCTACAACTAATTAATAAATTCAGAAAAGTTGCAAAATGAAAAATCAGTTGCTTCTATGAGACTGACATGCTGCCCACTGTGCTAAAGGGTGACCAGTTATTTCTATGGTCCAAAATTTATATGAAAAAGAAGTAAACAATGACATTTGTGAAATCAGTAGCACACAAAAGAATAAGCTTAAGCAAGGCAATCAAAGACTGGAACACTGGAGATACAATGAAGTGCTAAGTGAATTAAAGTAGAAAAATAAATGGAGAAATCTTTAAAATATTATGATTGTGGACTATGGTGGCTATTCTTGGTTGTCAACTTGATTATATCTGGAATTAACTGAAACCCAAATGGCTGGGCACACCTATGAGGGATTTTTTTTTTTCTTAATTAAGTCATTTAAAATGGGAAGACCCATCTTCAATCCAAATCCCTTGAGGTGGAAAGATTCACCTTGACCCTGGGCCACACCTTCTGCTGGCATTTGTCGCTGTGGGTTATTATCAGCTGCTTCTATACCTCTGCCCAGGGCCTCCATATACTGTGCTGTCCACATACTCATGGATGTGAGACCATCTGCTGAGGCATGGTCATGTGACCAGGGTCCATACACCCGTAAAGACTGCTGACTCTCCCTCCCCGGCCGCTATCAGCTCTCAAAAGCTCCTCAGCTAGGGATGGGGGCTCAAGAGCCCCTCCCCACTCTGTGCTGGGCTGCTCATTGGCTCCATCTCATACAGTTCTTGTGCAAGCCACCACAGCTGCCATGTGTTCATGAGTCCAGTAGTCCAGTTGTCTCCAGGAGACATCATTTTTTTCCCTGCTCCTCCAGGACATCTGGCTCTTAGAGTCTTTCTGCTCCCTCTTCTACAACTATTCTTGAACCGTGGCGGAGGTTCAAGAGCACCCAACAGACACTTATTCCCTGTACTTCAGTTGTGAGTTTCTGCATTAAGTTTCTGCATGAGGTGAGTTCACTGCACAGTCTGATGGGGTCTGAGAGCTGCACTAATCAATAGGAATAGGTAGGAATTTCCTCCTATAAAATGCCCCCGTTTTAAAGGAGGAAAGGCAATCTGTTCAAAAGCAGAAGAAAATACATGCTAAGAGAGTACTTGCTTTCCAATACAACAGCACCATTGTGGGATTCACAAGAATTAAGTTTAACTGTATTAATTTCTCCCGGCAACTCTTAACTCTTCCTTTCAATGGCCTTGGGAAAGAATTAGGTACTACTCAGAGTCCCTCAGGGTAGGACTAAGGTTAGGGTTACAATATGACTGTGAAAGACAGTTCTAAAGTAGTGCTTCTTCGCCTCCCTAGGCTTTACTCATGTAGTTCTCCCCTGTCTGTCTGTCTGTCTCCCCTGAGGAGTTCAGTCTCAAGGCACTTGGGATCCAGATGAATTAATTCATTTTCCATTTCCATTGCACTAAACTGTGTAATCCTAAACAGACCCTTGATGGAAAGTGAGTCTGGTAAATAAAGAGTTCCCTTTAAGATCTGCCGGGCCGATGAAATAAATGAGGTGGAAAAGCAGTTCTCACAGCTCAACATGCAACAATGGAACACCTGACTTTCCATCTTCCAGGACCAGATGCCGAGCCATAGGCATGCCATGTCGCCATCTTGTGGCTTCTCTCAGAATTGCCCAAAAGGCAAAGTGATTGGAGGTCTACAAGGAACCTGTTAGGGGTGTCCGGGATGCAGTCTGGAGTTATGAGAGTCAAAACTATGATTTATGAGAAGCCAAACAGTACCACAGATATAGATTGACCCCTGTAAGTCACTGCAAAACTGATTTGTTTTCACAATGATCTGCTGTTCGACCCCAGAGACAAAATCATTTAAATACCAATGTCCTCAACTGTACAGTGAAGACAATGGTCCCTAGAGCATTTACAAAACACTCACAGGGTATCAGTTGCCCTTCCCATCGTTCTTAAGCCCTCTTCCCTTTCCCAGATGCCAGTAAGTAACACCTCCTGCCCTCAGTAGCTCTGGCCACATCGTCTCAATTCTCAGGGGAGCTACGCAATGTGCCCCAATACCCTACGTCTCTTAAAAGGAGATTCTCAGTTTCCAATCTCTTGGTGCTTCAGATCCAAACCTCTAAAATTTCCTATGATTTAGTAACGGATTTGGTGGCATCCTCCTGATAAATTTAAGTCAAGAGCCCCTGAGGAAAACGGCATACTATGCGATGTCTCTATGCTATCCTCAGCCTCCTGATTTGAGTGAGAATGTCTCCCACAGGCTGGTGGGTTCGCATTGCTGGTCCCCAGTTGCTAGCACTGTTTGGGGGGCTGTGGAACCTTGAAGATGTAGAACCTTGCTGGAGCAGCACATCCCTGGAGTGGGCTTTAAGAGTACAGCCTTGCACACTTCTAGTTCACTCTCAGCTTCCGGTTTGAGGTTGAGGATTTGATTGCCTCAGCTTCCTGCTCTGGCTACCAACGGCCTCTGCCTCTTGCTCCATTATGGACTCTTCCTTAAGAACCAGAAGCCAAAATCAATGCTTTCTTCCCTAAGTTATTTCTGGTCATGGCATTTTTATCACAGCAACAGAAAACTATCTTCCACAGAAGTCGTCAGTACAAAAGACTGGGTACCGCTGTGAAGAACTTACCCATGTTTTTGAAGGAATGTGGAAGATTGGGAAGTTTGGACTAGAACGTGGTAGACTGCTCTAACAGAGCTTAACGGGTCACTGGCAGGAGCTTGGAAGTCAATAGTGCTGAGGACAGTGCAGATGGAGCAGGCAGATGGCCCTTTACGCTGCCTCTAGGATGATCCCGTAATTCTCCAAATGCTCTCCCACTTCCTACCTGGATCACAGACCCACGGACTCAGGCTTTCTCTCCTAACGAAGCCCATGTGTGTCGGCTCCTTTCCTGGACCACCCTTCCTCCCCACCTCATCTCTGATCTGTAAGTGATAAGAGGATGCGTGTTGCGTCTTCTGAGCAACAGACTGCTTTCTCACACTTCCGGGAAGGATTCATCAAAGCATCCGAAGATGGAGTGTCCGGATTCTGTTTCCTGGACAACCCCCTCACTACGTACGTACGTATGTACGTACGTACGGTACATACAAGTAAGGACACAGCTGAAAATGGAGCTTTGTCCGGCTTCCTGTGAAAAGTCCCTGTGTTTACTACTTTCTTCGTGGTGACAAAATACTTCACAGAAGCAACCCAAGTGTGGAGAGGCTGCATTTTGGCTCCCAGCTCCAACACCATCACAGCGGGGAAGGCATGCATGGTGGCAGGAACTGGAGGCAGCTGATCACCCGTGTCCACAGTCGGGAGGCTGAGAGCAGTGAGTGCTGGTGCTCAGTTCACTTTCTCCTTTATATTCAGTCCAGGACTCCAGCCCATGAAACGGTGCCATCCACAACCTCCATTTTGGGAGGTTCATCCCACCTCAATGAACTGGACTTACAAAATCCTTCCCAGCCATGCTCAGAGGTCTGTCTCCAAGGTGATTTTAGACCCTGTCAAGTTGATACCAATGCAAAACATCATAGCCACTAATCCCACCCATGAGGCCTCCACCCAAGTGTGACTTCACACCCCCAAAGGACCCACTTTCAATGGCCTCCACGCTGGAGATCATGTTTCATTACATGAATATGGAGGGGGTATAAAACAATTTATACCAATTAGCAAATCTTCAAATGCTATTACTTGTTAGATGGTCTTTTCTCTTCTGACGCTTCGTTGTCCTCTCTACCCTTCTGTTCACCGGTGTTTTCTCTTTATTGTAAAAGCTCCTTATATATTATGAAAATTAGCTACCCGTCTGCCCTGTATGTTAGAAATGTAAAGAGTGTTTCTGGGCAAAAGACCCAGTTCCCGGAGTTCCTAGTCCAAAGAGTTAGGCTTGGCCACCCAACCCCATACACCAATTGAAGAACTAAGTAAAGGGCAGAAAGCAAGATTTCATCGGAGTTCACATTGGAGAAAGGAATGGATATGGGGTGAGGTGACCCTCCGTCTGTTTCCAGAGTACCGACATGAGCTTTAAGTTGAAAAGAACTGGGAAGAGGCTACGAGTGAAGAACTCAGCAGAGCCAGTCAAGGTGCGGTCTGGTCCTTCACTGTCTCAGGTCCTGTTCTGCAAGGTGATCCTAGGAAGGCTCTGTGGTTTGCGAGGACATCAGGTTCTCAGGAGGACCAGAACAGCCACACCATCATAGACAATTGGCCTTCCCCAAGGGCTGGCCTGCCCTGTGAGGCTCTGCTGGTCCCAGAATTCCAGTCTGTTTAGGGCACTAACAGACTTTCAGATGCCTCTTGGGTCTCTACAACAGAACATTGTGGAGAGCGGGCAGTTAGATACCTCTTCCTCTTACCGTTGTGTCTGAACCTTGAAAAAGAGTGGGTGAGCATCCCCAGCTCGTGGGCAGAGTCCCCTTATGTCTACATGCAGAGGTGAGAGGGCGACCCAAAGCAAAGGAAACAGATGGAAAACTTTGCATCTTCCTTCAGCTACCCTGTGGGCCCAAGCGCCAAGCCAGAACTTTTAACCAAAGCAGCTTCTAAGGACCCGTAATTAATATTGAACACACAGTCCAAGCACTGTGTTTAGAGCTTGCCATCCCCTCCAGGGCCTTAAAGGGCTCTAACTCATCTGTGACTACAGGGCGGGTCCAGTGGCAGGGACCTAGTACCGGTGTAGGCAGACTATCAGGTGGGGCAGCTTCCCAGTCCTAAACATCTATTGTTCCCCCGGGGACTACCAGGCCCCTACAGTAACCTTCCTGACAGGAATTATTAAGACATTCTAAAGACACCCTTGTGCCCCTCCCTTTGCCTATTGAAACAAAGAAACCGAAGCGACTGGAATTTCCCAGGAACTTCATAACGAAAGGAAGAAAAGGCTAGAACTCTGGCCAATCAGAAGAGAGGTTTCCCACAGTTCTCCCAGTTTGTCGGATAACCTTTCCATAGACTGGAGCAGGGCAAAGGTGACAAGCTGGCCCACACCTTGACTGGGACCACCGAGCTACGCATGCCCCTTGCCTCTACCTAACCTAAACCTCCTGCTAGGACCCCAAATATGGACTTAGAAAGTCACGAGAGCTTTGTTTCTCTCCCCAGTGTGGCCACATTAAATAAACCTCTTTTTCTGCTCTTCACTATTATTTTGTCTCTTTTTCCCCCCACCCTTGGGAAGGCAGGCATTTTATTTCTAATAAGTAATCTAAGTAACATTTTATTATTAAATATCACATTTCAGTTTTTAAATTACAGTCATCTTTTAATTTTACACCCTGGCCATAGTTCCCCTCCCCCTCTTCTCCCAGCCTCACCACCCCCGCTGCCCCTCTTCATCGCCCCCATCCACTCCTCCTCCATTTCTCCTCAGGAAAGGGCAGGTCTCCCCTGGATATCAGTCAGCCATGGCATACGAAGCTGCAGTGAGACTAGGCACCTCCTCTCCTATTAATGCTGGACGAGGCAATCTGGTAGGAGGAAAGGGCCCTAAAAGCAGGTAATAGTCAGAGGCAGCCCCTGCTCGCTCTGTTAGGAGTCCCACAAGAAGACCAAGCTACACAACTGTAACACGTGTGCAGAGGGCCTAGGTCAGTCTTTTGCAGGCTCCCTGGCTGTCGGTTCAGTCACTCTGAGCTCCTATGAGCCCAGGCTAGTTGGTTCTGTGGGTTCTCTTGTGATGTCCTTGACCCCTCTGCCTCCTACAATCCTTCCTCCCTCTTGAAGGGGCAGGATTCCCCAAGCTTGGACTGCTGTTTGACTGTGGGTCTCTGCATCTGTTTCCACCAGTGGCTGGATGAAGCCTCTCTGATGACTACTGGGCCAGGCACCAATCTATGAGTGGAGCAGAATATTGTTAGGCATTATTACACTGACATTTTTTTTTTCCTCCAGTCATGTTTGCTTCTATCCTAGGTCTCTCGGCCACCCAGCTTCCGGCTCATGGCACGCTAGGCATACTCTGTCTCTTTAATTGGCCAGCTAAGAACATGTGACTTATCTTGGCTCGTGCCATGGCCCAGATTTTAGCCCTAACAATTCCATTAATACGACTGTTTACGAAATGTTGTGTGAGAAATTTGAAAGCTTTCCTTGTGGTAAGATGCCTCATTTTGTATGAGAGAGTAGATGGACTAGACGATCTGTGGAGCTGAGGCAGGATTCTGACGGCTACAAAGAAAGGGAAAAAGTGAACTCGGACAGGAGGCTGTTTTGAAGTGTCTCAACTGGGAACACACAGTACTGACCACGGCTACTGAGAGCTTCTGACTACTCCATGTGTGAGCAGAGCCTCAGACCCTTCCCATACACAGGTCCCCTTGAACGCTGAACACCAGAAGGCCAGTCCCTGGCTTAGTGACTGTAGACCAGAGAGGTCTGTACAAGGGGAAGCACTGTTGGAAAGGAGCCACGATTCTTTTTGTAGAGTACTGGGAGTTTGTCTGAGACAGGAGCGGCTAAAGGGGGTGGAGAAGCCATGCACCACCTCTACCTCCAATGACAAGAAATTATGGCTAACCGTTCTGGGATCTGCCTCCCCTTCCTAGCTTCTCAGGATCTGACCAGTCTTACTGTCTTCCCTGAGATCACTCTGGAAGAGACGGGGAGACACTGTCCCCACCTCTGGAGCCAAGGCAGCCGTGCCAAGTTTTGCCACAGCTGCTGGCAGTCAGCACTACTGCCGGGACCTGGGCACATTCACCCTCGGGTGGCTGATACCCACCGATACCCATTGCCGGTAGAGTGATGCCGTGAGAGGACGTCTTCCATCATCCCGGGTCATCACTGGACAAACCTATAGCCGGTGTCTGCTCGTGCCAGCTTCTCTGGGCATAAGGACAAAAGCAAGATCATTGCACTAAGGAGCTTCAAGCTAGTGGGAGTCGGAAGCAGAAGTCCGTTCCCGGCAGGCTGTGAGGTCCAGTGCAGAGGCCCCTGGAGGCATTACTCACAGGGAGACAGATCAGGCCAGACCATGTGATTCTGAAATGATACAGAAAAGTGTCCTGGAGGGTAGCAGGTGACTACAAAGGGCAGGTGCAGTCCACACTACGGGTGAAGAGTGTAAATGTAGCCTTGAGGCCAGATCTCTGCTCCTGATTAGGCCGGGTAGCCAGAACCTGAAGGAGCTGGCCTCATTTGGGTGGGACGAGAGCTCCTGAGGGCTGGGGCAGACTGGCCAAGGCAACAGTCTTAAAACTAACTAAGCAGAAAAGGCAAAACAAAAAAAAAAGCTGTAGAATTAAGACAGATGTCCTCTAGAGACCAGGCTCCCAAGAGGGATTCTGACGAGGAGGCCTCCCACAGATGAAGGTCTGAGCCCTCAGGCAGCTCTTTGCCCAGGAAGATTCCACACCAGTCTCTTCAAAGACGCTCCTGTCTGCTTGGAACTCTTTAGCCCAGACACCAAGGTTCCGCAGACCTCCAACTCCAATCCTGGCTTCTGCCCAGTCTAAGCCTTAGAGGAAGATGCCTCCCACCCTTCACAGTCCCTCCTCTGACTCCTGCCTAGCATACAGAGATAAACTAGATGCCAAGTGGAAACTGACAGGGACCATGGGTCATACGCCCTGGTGTGTCTCTCAACCCTGAGCCCACAAACTCATCTCCTGACTTGGTGAGTGTCTTAGTCAGTGTTCTGTTGCTGTGAGGAGACACCAGGACCAAGGCAACTCTTATAAAAGAGAGCATTTAGTTGGAGGCTCACTTACAAGTTTCAGAGGGTTAGTCCATGATCATCGTGGCAGGAAGCAGACAGGCATGGCGCTGGAGCAGCAGCTGACAGCTTTACATCCTTCTCCATAGGCACCAGGCAGAGAGAGAGAGGGAGACGCTGGACCTGGTGTGGGCTTTTGAAACCTCAAAACTCACTCCCAGAGACACACCTCCTCCAGCAAGGACTCAACTCCTAGTCCTATCCGAACAGTTCATCAGCGAAGGACTATGGTGGGGGGGGGGGCAGCATTTACATCCAAACCACCACAGTGAGCATGTGCAACCATGCCCCAGGCCTCCTTGGGAGTCAGGACCAGAAATAGCAAGACAGAAATAGCCCCGGAACTTGGCCTTGTGTTCCCTAAACACACCCCAACAAGTATTGGGGGGGCTGATCTCCTCCTGGAACAGTCTGCATCCATTCAACTTTCCACAATTTCATTAGTTCTGTTCTCTAAGCCAGAGGACTACAAATTCCATTCAGGTTACCATGTCCCCCATGCATAGACCTCGACAACCGCTTTCCCATCTTAGAAGCTGCTAACACCCGATTTGGACATATGGAGTCACTGATCTGCCTATCTCCTTGCTGTCCAGGCTGACAAGACATGGGAGCAGACCCCCTCTTCTGGAGATAGCAAATCACCCAAAGCCAGCCTTACCTCTCCACAGGTTGATGAGGAGGGCAAGAGTCACCATCATTCTTTCCCCTTGCCAACATCTCCTGGGAATTCTCCCCACTAAATCCTGGCCCTAAGCACATGTGAAATTTCAGGAACTAGTGAACTAAGACACCAAGATGACCATCACAAAAAGACCCATTTTGCAAAATGGTGCAAGACTCTGAAACTCAGCACTGGTTACACACAGATGATTATTGAAAAAAACAAAATGTAACAGTCTTACCCATCAGTGGACCCTGCATCTCACAATACCAACCTCCCAGGTAAGGCCTGCCTATTACTACAATAGTGGTGTAACTGTTGTAATAGTAACCAACCACTTTCTGGTTGCATCTAAGGCCCATTCTACAGGGAATTCATTCCTGGCACTGTGTGCCTGGTCAAAGACCCACAGCTACAGAGGTCTTGGGCCTTTGAACGAACCTACTTTTGTTCTGCTAAATAGACACATTGTCAAACAGCCTCTTATTTATGTGTATACCCGTAGACCTATGCTTCTCTCAGCCTTGATTGGATAGCTGCTTTTAGCAAGGAACAGCAGTTAATGCAGAAACTCATGGCTTCTTAAGGTGCTGAGAATTAGTGACTATTGAGTGCTCATCCCTGAGTGGGACATCAATATCATCCTGTCCGATGCTCAGGGAACATAACAAAGGAGGGTGCAGAACTCAAGAGCCAGGATGGGAGAGGTCTATGGAACAATATCTGCTGGACCTGATACGGCTGTTGCCACCACAAACTCACAGCAGCTGACACTGCCTGCACTGTGTCTGTGCAACACCCAGCAACACGCGGGGAGGGGCTCATGGAACCTTGTCCCTCCCCCAGGGACCACTGCTGTTGAAGGCTGCTGCGGGGAAAGAGAGTCACTGTCGTGTGTGGTGGCCATGCTGCGGTAATTAGCTCCACCCATGTTCATGGGGGCAGCCCTCACCAAGCTCAGTGGGTCACAAAACAAAACAAAAAGACATGAAAGTGGGAAAGGAAATTGCTGGCAGGAAGGGGAAGGTGGTGGGGTTGAAGGTGTAGTTGTTTTGTTGTTGTTGTTTGTTTGGGGTTTTTTGTTGTTGTTGTTGTTGTTGTTTTTACTCTTTAGTCTTCGGGAGCTCACCACCCAGCTCCCAAATAAATACACCAAGACTTATTCTTACTTATGAATGTCCGGCCTTAGCCTGACTTGTTTCTAGCCAGCTTTTCTAACTTAACATAAATTAACCCATTTCTCTTCTTCTACGTTTTGCCTCTGTGCTTTTTACCTTTCTTTATTCTCTATGTCTTTCTTCCCTTCTTGCTCTGTGGTTGTTTGTGTGGCTGGGTGGCTGGCTCTGGCATCCTCCTTCTCCTTTTCTCGCTCCTCCCTCTTCTCCTGTTCTTCTCTCAAGCCTGGATTTCTCCTATTATGTATTCTCTCCGCCTGGCAGCCCTGCCTATCCCTCTCCTGCCTTGCTATTGGCTGTTCAGCTCTTTATTAGACCAATCAGGTGTTTTAGGCAGGCACAGTAACACAGCTTCACAGAGTTAAATAAATGCAACATAAAAGAAAGCAACACATCTTTGCATCATTAAACGAATATTCCACAGCATAAAAAAATGTAACACATCTTTAATAGTCCACAACAGGAAGGAACATAAGAGAGGGTGGGAGGACGAGAATAATCAGACTACAAAATTATATACATGTATGAAATTGCCAAAGAATAAATTTAATTTAAAAATCAGAGTGTAGAATTATAAAAGATTGGACTATTTCTTCAAACCCCATGATGCCCACAGGGAGGCTGGAGAATGAAATAAGGGGAAGAAGAGGAGGCACCAATACCATGCACTGGGGCCTCAGGACGAAATGAGGGGTGACCGAGTCGGGTGGGGTTAGCATGGCTGCCTTGTTCTTGTTCAGGAAGAAGGCCTAGGTAGACCTCACGGGCAAAGTGTGTGGACAGGAGAGGGAATAACAAATACACTAAGACTGCACTCTGTCTTTGCTGTCCCAGGGACAGGAATGGGGACTGCAGGCTGGTGACAGGGACACTTGGGAGCAGGAAGAGAGGTGACAGATCATAGGGATGCAGCATCATGGAACCGGGAGGATCCTGAGGGAGCTGTCCAGTGTCCAGGAGACAGAGGGAGGGAGGAGCCCTGCGTTAGTGCCCATGATCCACTGGACAAACAACTCACGTGACCACGGTCACTAGCTGGCCCCCGGCCTGCCTAATGTACAGCAACAGGACAAGACAGATGGTGTTATCGAACTTGAGGGTCACAGCTCGTGGCAGGTCAGGTCCAGCCACCCCTCCTCAATAAGTCAACTAAAAGAGCAGAAAGGGGAGATTTATTCATTGTGGTCACATTGGGAAGAGGGACAAAGAGATCCAGGGAACCCTCTCAAGTCTGTCCTCGGGGTCCTGAAATAGAATGACAATCTAAAGAGGGCCAAGGAGAGGAACAGCGATGCAGTTCTGGTCAAGGTGTGCTCGTCCACCATTGACCCACCCTGTAAGATGGCCGACAAGTTTGTTAGGACGGTGTGAAATCTGAGAGACAAGTTCCCCCGGCGACTGCAGGCTTTTCTTTCTGCCAGCATTAAACTCCGTTTCTTTGGAGCCCCGTTTCGGTCGCCTGACAGGACAGTCAGACTGACAGACACAAGGACCAGTGTCGACCATCGTCATTTCTGCCGGCCTGTTACTGTGGGGCAGACTCCTGGGCTACTGAGCGAAGGGAGCGGGGACACAGAACCAATTGCCCATGCGTAGACCCCAACCTCAGACCAAGCTAAGCTGTCGTTTATGGTTGCATTCTGAGGGGATCAAACTCTAGGAAAAGTGGTTGTTGGGGTGAGGTTTACAAGGGATGCACAGCCCTGGCTGTGGCGGTGGTCTGTCCTGACTGTGTGCCTGGTGGGTTAACTGTTGGCGTTCATGAAGCTAAGCGGCACCTTTAGTTTCCTGCCCTGTGTTATTGTTCACACTCCAGGAGGCCTTTAAAATAGACTGTGGAGAAGCGGGGTGCGTTTCCGAGATTTTAATCTTCTTCCTTAGGACTAACTATTCCTAGGTATATCCCCAGGTGTCTCCTGAGGTACTTAAGAGCCCTTTTAGAGCCCTCCCTACATGACAGAGACAACAGCATCTGGCACTATTGAATCACTTCAATGATTGCCAGTAAGCTAGAGCACTCTCTAGGCACATCTTCTGTCTGTAAGCTACCTACACATATCACTGCCTATCTCCGCCTTCCTCCACCAGCTGGACGCACTCTGGGAAGGGCAGCCCACTCACTCCCGTCACAGGGCTAGGAACCCGGCATGCAGAATATTCCACCAGGGGGCGGTAGTGGCTCAAAGATATGCTTACTTTTTTTTTTTTTTTTTTTTTTTTTTTTTTTTGACAAGGTTTCTCTGTGTAGCCCTGGCTGTCCCAGAACTCGCTCTGTAGACCAGACTGGCCTCATACTCACGGAGATCCGCCTGCCTCTGGCGCCCAAGTGCTGGGATTAAAGGCGTGCCCACCCCACCCCCCAGCTGTTTGCTTTCCTTTTCAAGCACACCCATCAACACCTTCTGTCATTTGTTTTCCCTAGAACCCGACATCTACTGACCACCCGCCCCCAGGGTCTCCCTCACACCCGCCCCTTGGCGTCATTCTCTCACCTCTGCTCTGGAATAGGCAACGGGAAAGCCCGGCCTCTAAGAGGACATTTAGAGAGTAGGAGACCTGAGAGGGCGTAGGCGGGGTGGCTGGCTGATGGGACAGGGAATGTGCACCGTCACCGGTGTTTTCTGCTCCGTCTCCCCCAAGGGCTGTAACTGGCTCTGGCTCTT
This sequence comes from Peromyscus leucopus, assembly GCF_004664715.2. Taxonomy (NCBI): domain Eukaryota; kingdom Metazoa; phylum Chordata; class Mammalia; order Rodentia; family Cricetidae; genus Peromyscus; species Peromyscus leucopus. Next base: position 65,765,516 of record NC_051068.1, read on the forward strand.
GCCCTGGTGTGTTTACTGCTGGAGGTCCCCAGGGGCTCATTTGGAGGCAGAGAACTAAGGGAGCCGAGCCGCAGGTAGGAACAGAGAAGGCTGAGAGAGCAAGCCAGAGGCCGTGTTGACAAGGAGGCCTTTCCTGGAAGAAGCAGCTCTTCCTCTGCCCCCCTGTTACTAGGGCCATTTCTTCAAATGCAGCCCCATCAACAAAGGGGAGACGAGACACCGGAAAAGACCAGTTTCAAGATGCCCTCCTTCCTGCCCCTGATAATTGTGGATTGTGCCCACAAACCTAGTTTCTCTAGGACAACTGGGATTTCTGTAAGCATGGAGGGGGAGATGCTCCTGTCTCCTTATCAGCCCTGGGATCTCACGTGACACAGGGGTCCAGTCCAAGAAAGCCCCCCCCCAGGAAGTCAACCCAGGAAGTCACCGGCCTACAGCAGGGCATGGACAGGGAACAGAGGCAGAAAAAGCAAGGCCTGGGGAGGCAGGAAGGGACCGGTACCTCCTGCTGCTCTCCAGCTCCATCTTCCTCTACTGCCTTCCCCTTAACTTGGCCTTGCCCTCCAGTCTCAGACACCCAGGTCCCCAAATCCAGATGGGCAGAGGTCAGCGTGTGTCCCCAGCTGACCAGGGAAGCAGGCCTCTCCCCTGAACTTTAGTCTTTCTTAGTAACTGGACAGCCGCCAAAAGCCAGGCTTTCCCTGTCCAACTCAGACTTCCTGCTACTGCGGGCCGGGGAAATCCCAGCTGGGCTGTGCCTCCCCACCCAGAGCCCGGGTCCTGAAGGCAGGGAGGGTTCGGGCAGCCTGGTTCCTGGGGAGGGGCACCGGGAGAAATGGGTTCCGGGCACTGGAGGAACCAAGGGGAAAGGAAGCCCAAGATGAAGATAGCTGGCCTCCTGACACTCTTATCTGGATTTTATCACTTTGGGCCACCTCAGGGGACACCAGGAGAGCTGCTCTGGGCCAGTGGAGGAGGAAGATGGCTTGGAGACCCAAGGGAGGCCGATGTGACCCTGAAGAGAAAGTGATGCCTGTGGAGGAAGATACCCAGACTGGCTGAGATGAGGGACCAGGCAGGCAGCTCCCTTGATCCTCCTACTGGGAGCTGGTCCCTCCTCCACACTGCAGTAGGAAGGGGCAGGGGGGGGGGTGTCTTCCATGTGGCAAACATTGAGGCCCCACAGCAGAGGAGTTGGGCTGTGGAATGGTCCTGGGCATGAGAAGAACTACTCTTTTTCCTTTTCCTACAGATCGTGTTCTGGGCCCTCACAGCAGCTCTAATAGGCTTTCTCCCATGTTCCTGAGGTGCATCAAAGGACTGTAAGCCCAACAAAGGACATCAGCTTTCTCCCCCCCCCCAACACACACACACACACACACACACACACACACACACACACACACACACACACACACTTTGTAGTTACTGCACCTCCTGGCCATCTCTTCCAAGAATCCCTCCTGGCCTGACCCCTCCCCACCTCCTCATCCTCTCCACCACAGCCAACCTTCCTATCACCGCCTGGCATTCACCAGGAGGGCAAGTGTTCTATGAACTGTGCTTTCCTGGGTGTCTCAGGCCTCTCCCATTACAAGCAAGTCCAGGACAAGGACCTGGACCTTAGGTCATAAGCCAGCTCATGGGTAAGGGATTGAGGAACTTCCTTCCCCAGTCTGGAATCCTAGTCTAGCTCCCCCACTGAACCCATTCCCCCGTTCTCAGACTCCCACAGCCTTACCACAAGTCAGTCCTCCCCACACCTCCCAGGGGTCAGCTGGCCAGGTGCCAGTTCTGGAGAGATGAGGTGGATGCCAGCCTTGCCCTCAGAGGGCGTTACCACAGCACGGGCAGGCGAGCAACCTACTGGAAGAACCAAGGGCTCCAGCAATGAGTGCAGCAGCTCCAGCTTGGGGCTGAGCAGGGCCGTCTGCACTGTTTCTGTCTGTCCTTCCTGGCTCTCTGGCTCTGGCTGAGCCATCTTGCCCAAGTCCCCGTCCTGCAAGGTTGGGGAGGGTTGGCTATCACCGCTGGCTCTATTAGCTCTCACTATGTACCAAGCTCTGCCCTAAGAGCCTCAAATGGACTGTGCCATTTAATCCTAGCAAATCCCCCCTGACAAGGGAGATGACATCATCAGCTCTATTTTCAGAAGAAGAAACTGAGGCATGGGAGGGTAAATAAATTGTCCAAATTGGCCCAGCCTGAAGGATTGAAGGATTGAAGACAGAGTTGATGCAAGACTGTACTTCATCACCCATTCAACTCCATCTTCAAAGTCATTGCAATAGTAGCTAACTCTAGATCTTTGTTTTATTTTGTATGTGTGGGCGTTTGCCTATATGTGTGTCTGTGCACACACACACATGCTTGGTGCCCACAGAGGCTGAAAGAGGAATTGGATCCCCTGGGACCGGAGCTACAAATGGTTGTAAGTGGCCATCTGGGCGCTGGGAATCAAACCTGGGTCCTCAGAAAGGATAGACAATGCTCTTAACTGATGAGTCATATTTCCAGCCCCTATTTTGTTTTTTGAAACAAGGTTTCAGGTTCTCACGTAGCCCATACTAGACTGGAATTCACCATTCTATGACTGGCTCGCCTATGCTGATTTTGCTTTTCTTCTATCTGAGCCTTTAAACAATCCTGAAAACTACAACCATTGTGAGGGAAATGAGGCTCTGGAGGGCTGGGAAATGCCCAGCATCCTTCAGATCATCTCCTGTGGAGCCAAACTTGAGTATATCTAACTTCAGAACTCTCGTGTCTGTGATCACCCACCCAAACTCAGTCAGTCAGGTCACCTTCCAGGTTCAAAGTCTCCTCGTGTTTCCCTCCTGGTTTGTTGAGACTCCTAGCCACTCTCCATACCTCCCTTTCCAATTCCCAGCCACTATTCAATGTTCCGCCAAAGTACACCCAACACACTGCCTGGTGAGCCCCAGCATGGTGTCCCATTCAATTCACCCCTGGGTTCTTTCTCCTGACAAAATATAGCCAAAGAACACCGATCACATCTATTCTGAGGCTTAATAATATTTGACAATATAATCATATGTATTTCGCTTTTCCTTCCTTTTCTAAAAAATTCAATTATCCCTCAACAGAATGCAAAATCTTCTTAAGGGCAAGAATCTTGAGATGGCTCTTACCTATTCTGCCCACACCCGCCCCCTTCAGAGAGTCGAGTGCCCACGGTAAGTGCTCTGTAGGTGAACAGAGAAGTGGACAGCACTTCTCTTGGAGAGCCAAGAAGCCCCGAGTGACTCCACCTGCTCACACCTCCTGTCAATGCCTGTGCTCATTCCAACACAGCAGCTCCAGCCCCATCTGGAGTCAGGCTGCCCAGGGATCCTGGGAGGGATGCCCTCAGGAGCGATCAACCCAAGGGCGGCTGTTCTCCGCCCCACCTTCCCTAACTGAGCGGCTGGCAGATTACCTGGCAGGAAGGAGAGGGTAAATGATGCCATGGGGAGCGTACACACGGGCTGCCAACAGCACGGAAGCCCCTGTTTCTGACCCCTGCTGTCCCGGAAGCAGCCCAAGCGCTAGGCCTACCCTCCGAGGCTGGTAACCTACATGGGATGTCTTGAAAGCTTTAGTTGGTTTGGTTTGGTTTGGTTTGAACAGGAGACCCACCTTTTCACTTGCGTTTCCTCAGTATTTCCAGGGAAAATGCACGTGAAGTGCTGTGTTGTGCCTTGGCTCTCAGGAGGGCTGTGTGAGTAGTGCCGAGGTCACTCTGCACAGGGCAGTTGCAGAGGTAGATAGGACTGGAAAATACTGGAAACGCTGCCTTGAAACCACAGGGTAACCCAGGGCTGTGGGATGGAGGTATTCCAGAAACTCAGAAAAGGGAAGGGTGCTGAGAGCAAGCTTCCTCCATAATTGCCCTGGCTTCCCTGCCTCTTTTGCCTGCTCAGTAAGACCCCGGGCTTCATCACAGGCAACTCTCTTATCCTGTCTTATCTTTGCCCATCACCTGTCTCGACTTCTGAAACCCCAATGTCTGTTCTCCTTCCTCCTCTCCCCATGCCAGTCACCGCCTCCCAGAGGCCTTCCTTGACCAGGGGCACCTTTTCCTCAGCTCCTTTTTTATGACGCAGCATCACATTGCAATTGCTCAGGACCTTGCTTAGTCATGGCTTGCTGACTTTCCCCACCCACTTAGAGGAAGCAGCCTCACCACCCCTATGCGTGTAAGTGCTGAAGGCCAGACGCCTGACCTCTTTGGAAGTCTCCCACCACATCAGAAAAACCTTCTTCTGAGCTGCGAACTATCTGTCAGCCCCTTCTCTGTGCTCAGTGTCCACCTTTGCCAAAGACAGCAAGCAGAACAGCATGCCTCTCCTCTCCTCAGAGGATGTGCTAGAAGGTGACTAGTCAGATTCAAAGGCTGAATTGCTGGAAACCGGGCTCCAAGGAACTAGAGAAGGCTCTAACTTACACGTGCTCTGTCCTCCAGAAAGTAGGTAGAGGCCATCACTCATTCAGAGCCAGTGTCTCAACTGCAAGCCCACAGCTGAGAAGTAGCCCTTGCAAGGAACTGCTATGTGACTCAGTTTCTCTGATTTTTCCCGACCTCAGTGTTGGATATGGTGTTGAAACACTGCAGGGCATCATACAGCAATGATGTATTATTGTTTATTATTATTTATAAATGATAAATTATCTTGTGTTTTACAGTTGTATATGTGGATACAATATGGCTCGTTTTCATTACAGTTTCATTCATGTCTACAATGTTTGTTTGTTTTGTTTTAGTATTTTAAGTCACATGTTTGAGAAGAGGGCTTGTACACATGAGTACAGGTGCCTTCGGAGACCAGAGACGTCAGATCCCCTGGAGCTGGAGTCACAGGCAGTTGTGATTGCCCAACATGGGTGCTGGGAACTCAACTGGGACCCTCTGCAAGAACTGCATGTGCTTTTAATCACCAAGCCACCTCTCCCAGCCCAAATGTGTTATTGTTTTTATAACGGCATACATGTCCACAGTGTATTTTGGTCAGACTCACCTCCCATCAAGATAGCTTTCATTTGTCTACTTACCACTGAAGGGAAGCTGAGTTAGACCTGTGCACAGTGACACATGCTGGAGCCTCTTCTGCTGTCCGGTTCTTTCACCTCAAATCCTACCCAAGTCCATCCATATTCAGTGGAAGAGGAGCAGAGGGTCCCTTCTCCCCATAGTGCCATGATAAGTGGGAAATAATTGGAGTAGCAGCATTTACTCATAACAAGAATGAACTGAGGTTAGTCACTTGCCTTTCTCAAGTCTGTTGAGCTTTGGGCCTTTAATCAGTAGCAATGTGAGTGACTATATCCCTACTCCAGGAACTAAGAATCTTTTGATAGGGATCAGAGGAAGCTCTCCTTGTTCCTGAAGTTTCCTGAACCCACATAAACTATTGTGAGAAACTTTACTTTTTTCTGTATGTTGCTCTGTTACCCACTGTGTTATAATAGGGCACCCCTAGATTTAGGGGACTAAAAACAGTAACAGATGATTACATCATCATTTTGTAAGTCTGGCATTTGGATAGGGCTCAGCTAAGTGTAGCAGGCTTTCTCAGACTGCCAGCCCCCAAATCATGACACAGAAACTTTTATTAATTATGAATGCTTGGCCTTGTCTTAGGCTTGTCCCACTAGCTCTTATAACTTAGTTTAACCTGTTTCTCTTCATCTACGTTTTGCCTCGGGGCTTTTAACCTTCCTTTCGCTTTGTATGTCCTACTTTCCTGCTCCCTCTGTGTCTGGCCGCCTGGCTGTCTCCCTCTTTTTCTCCCTTCTTCTCTCTTCTCTCCTAAGCCTAGATTCCTCCTCCTACTTATTCTCCCTGCCCACCAGCCCTGCCTATCACTCTACTGCCTAGCTATTGGCCATTCAGCTTTTTGTTAGACCAATCAGGTGCTTTATGTAGGTAAGGTAAAACAAATGCAACACATCTTTACATCGTTAAAGAAATACAGCATAAACAAATGTAACACATCTTAGTTAAACAAATATCCTATTCTACAACAGCTAAGTAATTCTTCTGCCTCATATGGCATTGGCTCAAGTTTCCCAGGGATGTCCAGCTTGTGGCTCAAGTGGGATGGACAACCGGAAATGACTTTAATATACCTACATTTTCCTGAGATGAAAGACTGGAATCAGCTGGGTAACCTTCCCTTTCCATGTGGCAGTCTGGAAGTTTTCCAATGTGTTTCCTCTAATAGGGATTCTGTGCTTCTTAACTGTCAGCTGGGGTGGAAGCTGCCAGTTATCCCAGACCTGCACAGCTGACTTCTGATGTCAGTCTGTCATAGGTCAGCCAAAATGCAGAGAGTAGATTCCTCCTATCAAAAGAGACCTATCTTGAATCCATCGTGTGTAGTAGTCTTAGAAGAAAAGGTGGGAAAGCAAAAAAGGAAGGGACATCCCTGGGATAAAGAAAGCCAGGGAGAGTCTCCTGAGGTGAAGATTGAAGCTTTGTACTTGTCTAAAAGAAGGAACCAAGCATCCCACCCCACCCCAGACATCTCTGTCTATTCCAAACCTAGCTCAGCCTGGCTGGATCTCAGGTATGACTCCCACTATTTCTAAGTCAAGCCTGTAGTCTAGAACACTCTCTCCACAGCACCTGACCCTCTGCCAGACCCCTCCACCACTGTCCTTTCACTGTCCTGCCTGTCAGGACCGCCTCCTCCAACAGTATGCCCACTGTCCACTTTCTGGGCACTTCCTCTGCAGCAGGGGCTGGACTAACTGTTTCCTAGGTGTGGAAACTGAGATCTGCAGGCGAATGAAACACACCCAAGAGGTCCGACTCAAAAGGCTTTAAGCCCTCCCTATACTAGATATCTCATGTAATTACCACCATGTAACCAAGCTACCCATAGTCTATGCCTGGACCTTACAGGCATCAGTAGGGAGAGGGGAGGGTAGAAACCTTCAGAATGCAGTCCAGAACCCCTTCAGAGAGCAGAAAGGGGAGAGAGGAAACAAGTAACCCTAAATCCTTAGAGGAAAGAATGTCAGAAATCTTTGTTACGAAAGTTACAGAGCCAGGCTGTAATCCGGCTACCCGTAAGACTAAGGCAGAAGGAGATATGGATCAGCAGCGAAACACTTGTTTAGCATGCATGAAGGCCCAGGGCCAGTCCCCAACATCACCAAGAAAAAAGTTACAGTCGAGGGGTTTTGTTCATCTATGCTACCGTATGCATCATGGGATGCAGGTTAGCTCAGTGGTGAGGGCAAATCGGCGTATACTATGACTGAACACTGCTTACACAGAGATAAAAAGACCTAAACAGGAGAGAGAACTGCCTGGTTCTTCTGACACTGGGAAAGCATACTCACCACACCCCACTTAACTGGAAGTTAGGCTCTGACAATTTCAGTTCTGTGGAATGCAGCAGCAAATCCGGAAGTGAAAGGGACCTTTGAAAACCAAAAATAGCTGACAAAGATTGAATCAAAGCCAGGTCCTCAGGGCGCTGCAAGGGGCCCAGCTGGACTGGACTGAACAGAGCACTTCAGAGGTTTGACCTGTGGTCTAGTCAAGGGCCTCAAGAGCAAAGTACGACAGGTGAAAGTTTCCTGGAGAGAAATGCAAGTAGCCTAGCCATGAAGGACAGTGAGATCAGACAGACACTGTCGCTCCACTATGGGAAAGCATTAAAATACCTCATCATACAATGACTGGTGCTTTATCAAGCCCACACACACATTACGTCATCGTATCTCTACAAAAGGCTGGGAAGTAGGCACCCAAGCAGAAAACAAACACTCAGAGGCTTCATGGCTTTGCCATGACCACACAGATGAGTGAGCCTGGAGCCAGGAGTGACCCTGCTCTTACGATGTCCAGCAAAGTTTCTCATGATGTTCCCTATACCATGCCTTGACGCTTTCTCCATGCTATCTCCCCCTTTCATAATGGTGATCATGAGTCATCAGGAAAAGATTAATCTCTGTCTAACAAACTGTTAAAAAAAAAAAAAAGATAGGGAAGTAGTTAATATTTTTTTACACTAAAATTAGAAGACCAAGTTTGGCATTTGGAATAAAGTTCAGCTTTCTGGTATCAGGTATTTTATAAATTCCCATCATTTGCCTCTTACCCTTAATTGCCACAGCACTAGCGTGCACTGATGTGTGGATGCAGCCGGGGGTCTCCTGAGCTCCATCAGCATTTCCGTCTCTAGTCTACTGCCCTGACTCTACCTCTGCACTCACACCCCGTTCTTAACTGGGTCTCTGCCTCCCATTCTGACCCCTTAAATGTATCCTCCACTCACATCATCGTGAGCAATCCGGCAGGAGAAAAAGCCCAGCTCCCCCACAGCTATGGCGACTTCAGTCCACTACCCAACTCCCGACACCCTCCTCGGCCCCGCCTTGCCATTCCCTGCTCTATTCAGGGGCTTCTACGATATCAAGGCTTGTAAGCTTCCCCCAGGTGTCTGGTGGCCACTGGCTAAAACACTCTTTATCTAGCCCTTGATTTCGGTACATCTCTAAGGACGTGAGCATCTTTTTCATTTGGGCACGCCTTCTTGGTGTCCTCATAATACTGCCATGCTTCTCTGCTTGCCATGCATCAACTAGGACGTTCGTGTTGTAAGTCCAGGAGGAGAGCAGCTGAAAACAGGGGGTTGTTGTCTCCTCACAAGAAGCCTGGAGGTAGATGGATCCAGGGTTGCCATGGTGATGTCACAGCTCTAGGTTAGCATCGCTAACATGTTCCTGGCCCTCTGCAAGATGTCTGTAGGACCTCCAAGCTCAGATGACAACATCAAGAAAGTATATCAGCTCATAAGGCTGCCACAATGAAGTACCACAGTGGACCAGGTAGCTCCAGCCGTAAGAATGTATCTCAGCCTGAAGGCCAGAAGTCCAGAACCAGGGTGCTGACAGGGATGGTTTCTTCTGAGGCTTCCCTCATCTTATAGACAATTGTTTCTCTCTCTCTCTCTCTCTCTCTGTGTGTGTGTGTGTGTGTGTGTGTGTGTGTGTGTGTGTGTGTGTCTGCCCTCTTCTTGTAAGAATCCAGTTACATTGACCGGGGCCTACCCTAATGGCCTCACTTAACCTAATTACCTCTTGAACATCCTACTTCCAAATTTAGTCACATTCTGAGGTGCTGCAAGTTGGGACTTAAGTATATGAACTTGGGGGCCACAGGATTCAGCCATAACAAAGATTCTATACGAGGCACCTTCTCTGAGATGTCTTTTCAGGTAAAAGGTCTTTCCTAGACCCTTCCAGTAGACTGGCAGGACAGGACCTAATAACCTGCCCCTTTCGTATGAAAGCTTCCCCACACTGGGGAATGGGGAAGGGTGCGCTCTGGATCCTGAAAGAACAGTGAGAAGGGTCACAGAGTAAGCTACCAATTGATCTTGCCAGACTCTGCTCCCACACCGGCAAAGCTGTCTGCTCAACAGGACACGTGTGCCTCTCCTGCTGGCTCTCTGAAGCGGAGTCCAGTGCTTCGGCCGAGAGTCCCCTCACGGCCAGCACAGCGCCTGGTTCAAAGGGAGTGCTCAACCACCTCCTGCTAAAGGAATAAACAAATAGAATTTAATGAACTAGATGAACCTGTTTGCATTATATTTGATCACAGCATTAAATCTTGTTCATCGTTTGGCTTGCATAGTCTGTGGATCATACCTTTAAATCATTGTAGGGTGCATTACTGATGAAACTGCTATTACACTCAAGTTCTGTGAGCTCTGTCGCCCCCAAATCTGTGTTGCTTCGTGAATTTTTGTTGAATGAATAAGTTGGTAATGGATAAATGAATAATTAAAATATGTTAAGTAATATGAGCTAAGAAGTTACGGTTTCTAGAAAGCAGTCTTCTAGAACTGGCATCTATCTGGTCCGTGCTCACGAAGGTGGGTGCCATAAAGTATGCTTCTATTTGTCATAAAGAATGGTCCAGAGGACTGTGGCCAATGGGCTTAAGGCTGTCATTCATGCTCAGAGCAAGTCAACGAGAAGTAAAGCTACTTGATGTGGCATTTGAGTTTGGCTCAGTGGAGTGACAGGATGTCACGAATACTCAGAGAACTGCTGGGCTCTATCAGCACACCTCACCTTTGCTCCACAAAACCCACATATTTAATCTTTGGTATTCTACAGAGCAGAGGGTCAAAGCACCTCACGAATGAACAGCATTAACTGTGGGGGTAAGGGACTGATTGGATGGTGGTTCCCCAAATTCTGATCACCTGGCCCCCCATGTTAGAGAGACTCATGATTTCCAGAAAAGTCATGCTTCTCTCTTTGCATCAAACCATGCAGATAAACGAGGAGCCAAAGAGGCAGAAACTCAGTCACTACAAGTAACCAGGTTCCCAGGGCAGTGTATTTTGGCACCAGGAGACACGCCTTGCAACTGAGAGCTGAGTCTCCTCTCACCCTGTTTCAGACCCAAAGGACTCTTCCTCCCTCGCACAGTTCAAATAATGAGGTTCAATTAAAACATTCAGGTTCAATTAGTGTGTAAGGGCTTCAGAGGCTGTCTCGGGGCAAAATATTTTCTGTGAGTAACTGAAGAGAAACTAGCGCTGTTCTAGACCAGCATGGTAGCATGCAGGGGCAAGAGACAGCTTGGTCTGTAACCAACAACTGTACCATAGAGGAGCTGGACAAGATGGCACTTGTGTGTATTCGTGCTCTGGCCGTGCCTGTTCCCTGGGCCCCAAGGGCTTTCCTAACAGCCAGGAGAAGGATTGCATGCTAGGGTGTTTTCCTAACAAGTTGTGACTCTTTCTTCTTTCTTTAAAGCATTGGTAGCCCAGAATTTTGCTGGGGGGAAAAAAGAAAAAGAAAAAGAAAAGAAAAAAATAACCTGTTACTATAATGATGTTTTTTTTAAAATTGTACCAATAAACTAGGTCTTAACACATTATTCTAAGCACATTAGCCAAACTTATTACAATAAACTATTGTTGAGAGAAAAATATCCTGGCAATGCATGTATCTAGAAATTCTGCCTGTGGGATTGTTGCCAAAGCATGACAGATTCCCAGTTCCTTATGATGTCCCATTGTTGTGCGTGAACTTGCTCCCCTCTGCCTGCTGCCAACATATTCACTAGCTTTCCTTTGATGTTTTCTGCTTTTTTTTTTGTCTTGTCTCTCCCCCACCCCGTCTGTCTCTGTCTCTGTCGGTCTGTCTCTCTCCCTCTCCCTGTCTGCCTTGTCTCTCTCTATCTTTCTCTTTCTTGAGACAGGGTCTTAGGCAGCCCTGGCTAGTTTCCAAACTCTCTGTGTTGTCAAGAGTGACCCTGAACTCCTAACCCTTCTTCCTCCTGCTGCTAAATGCTGGGGTTGCAGGTGTGTACCACCACACAGTGCTTGTTCTTTCCTGTCTATCATGGCTTCGCCTCTCTGGCAAGCCTCATACACTAAGCACACAGCTATCTGGAATCCCATTACCTGGACTGCTGCTAATTGGCATGCCACAGATCAAAGGCACAGTGACTGATGAGACACCGCAAGATCACACAGTGACTTTGAGCCATTTAGAAAATATTTGAGTGCATTCAGAAAAGTTTAACATTAGTAGCTGAATGGATTCTGTAGATGTTGTTTCCATGTTACCCCAAGTATATTAATAAACTACAAAGTAATACATTCCAATAAATCAAGATCACCACAGCTGGAATGAAAAATACAACAAAATTAATAGGTAGAAATTCATGTAACTAATACATACTCTGTCTGCTTAACAGAAGAGTCCTGACTTTGCACTCCCTCTGAGAAAGCCAAGGCAATACTGGCTAGCAACTCAGGGCAAAGTTTGGAGACACTAAAACAGTTGGTCTTATCCAAGGCCATCTGTTTGTTATTGTTTTCTAAGTGTCCAAATAAAAAAAGGGAACAGTTTCACTCTGTGCCTAGCTAGTCAGGCAGGGTCTATGGAGGACTGTGTTTTGTTATGAAGGCCACATTTGAAAGGGAAAGGAACTAAGGATGTTTCTTTTGGCAACTCCAATATAATAGATGTCTTCAAATAGCTGAGGGGTATCAAATGAAAGAAACATTACATTTAACCATGTAGCACCAGAGCCCAGAACTAAATGTCATGATTAGAAATGTCCAAGGAACACGTGTCAGCTCCACAGGAGGTAAGACTTTCTATGATGTTTATGGTGATCAAAACATTAGACTTTGGTGAACTTGAGCAGAGGCCAAGACTTGGGCAGAAGACTTCCAGGACACAGTAATTTCTATTCTTGACCCTGTGGTAGGAGCTTAAATCTTTTATTGTGCTATGGCTTCTCCATGGTCAGCCATACATTTTCATGCTCTCTTTTGTCGGTGTTATGTACTTTACAATGAAAAACCACTGACTGGGTTGTGAGTTAAGTGGTGAACGTCGCCTCATTATGTGGGTTCAAAGAGAAGCTGGTGGCTCTGGATGTAAGGGTAGAAAGATGATTTCTGGTGCCTACTCATCTTCAAGATCTTGGGACATACACAGGGCAATTTTTTGTTTTGTTGCTGTTGTTGTTGTTGTTGTTGTTGCTGCTGCTGCTGCTGCTCTTGTTGTTGTTGTTGTTGTTCAAGACAGGGTTTCTCTGTGTAGCTCTGGCTGTCCTGGAATTCACTCTGTAGACCAGGCTGGCCTCGAACTCAGAAATCCACCTGTCTCTGCCTCCCGAGTGTTGGGATTAAAGGAGTGAGCCACCACCGCCCAGCTCATGGGCAATTCTTACAGCAAAGCTCTCCTAAAGCATTAAAGCAACAGCCTTTAATTAACTTCATGGGAGGCCTCACTTGTGGCAGGCTCAAAATGAGCACTGCTGGTGTTTACTAGACTCTGACCCCGTGTGTCTCCTGCAGTGGCTATCATTTTATAGGCTGTTACACAGGAGAAAGAGATAAACACAGTTCCTGCCCTCTCCAGATGGCAAGTGACATTGATAGTAATAAGAAGAGAATGAGAGCCAGCTATGAACAGTGAATAAATATAAACCAAAGTAAAAAAGTTCATGTAGTGAGCAGGTCAAGGTCTGGGGCATTGTAAGAGTGGGAAACAAATGCCAGGCCTTAGAGAACACAATCTAAATGGGTTCCAACCAGAAGCTCGCCCTCCTTTCCCATTAATCTCCATGGGCTAACTGGAAGAAACGAGCCTTGGAAATGTATAGACTGGCAATCAAACATTTGGGCAGGGGAATCTTTGTCCTGAGCTGCCAGGAATAAACCAAAGCCAAAATAGCCTGAGTGGTCATTTCCTCCTGCAGATCCTGTTCTCCTATCCTGCTCTTCGTGATCTCTCACTACCCTCTCTGCTCTGCTGACCTGAACGGGAACTAAGACATCAAAAGGGGAAATGAGAGGCAGGGGTATTTGTGGACTATGATGGATGTAGAATCCCGGAGAGTCCTTGAGTCCCCCAGTCACTACAAATAAATAGGCAAGCTCGCTGCTCCTTCAAGTTTAGCTGTAACTTGGAGCCAAGTTACTTCTGCTTTGGACCCACTTAACCTTTTATCTGGGGATCCCCAATCATGTTACCGACATTAATTCCTCTATCCTTACAATGACCTTAGGCTGATGGGAAAAACAAACCAAACAAGATCTTACAAGCTACTCTACCCAGTGTGCTAAAATGCAAATAATATCTAGTCCAAGTTTATTTTATAATTTATCTTCACTTTACTGAGGAGTAAAGCAAGGTATTAGAGGTACAAACACACCAATTTCATATCAGCCTTTCTGTCTTTGATTTATGTCAATAATGTTTTAGTTTTCTTTTTTTTTTTCCTTCCTGGAATTTATTTATTTGCTCAGAGTCTCATGTACTCTGGACTGGCCTCAGATTCAGTACATAGAGGAAGAAGATTTTGAATTCTTGATCTCTTACTTCTATTGCCAAGTGCTGGGATTGTAAGTGTAAGCTGGCACAATGGTTTGGATGGTGCTGGGAATCCAACCTGGAGTTCAATGTATACTAGGCAAGCACTGACCAGCGGAGTGCATCCCAGCCCCCTACCCCAGAAAATCCTACCATGATCACTTCATGGAGAAACTGAAAGAGAGTGATTGACATGTACCACCTGAGGCTAGAACTCAGAAAATCGTGCTTAAGTTCTAACAAACTCAAGAGCCTAAATTCTGGGGGGAAAATTTTTTTTAATCATTAGATTTTGAAACAGGTTTAAAACACTGAATCTATTCAAAATTTGTAAAATTATGTAGTAACTGCTGTCAAGTTTGAGCTCTTGATACCAAAAAATAGTGTGGTATCAGGGATGGCAGCAAAAGCAATCATGATCCAGAGTTTAGAAATGCTATTACTCTGTCCTCACCAAGAACAGCAACAGAGTCCCCTCTTGGCTAGGAGGAGGTGGACACTCGGGGGAAGCTAATAATGTCTAGTCAGAGAACAGTCAGCAAATACAGAACAGGGACTGAAACCTGGGTCTTTGAAATCCCAGTTCAGTGAGGAGACATTTTGGAGGCACGAGGCTTTCTGCCTTCTAGAGGTGGCCAAGAAGTGGGTGAAGCCACACTCACCAGCACCTCCGCCTCGGACAACAGAGAAGAATGAGCATCATTACGCGCTCCACTGGAGGAACAGAGCCTCTGCGGGGGCCTGCAACCTAAGAAGACACTCTAGGAAGAACAGATATGTCCATTACACAAGTCGATGGAATATAAACAGTCACCTATTGCAAGAGTAGACAAGCAGGGATTTTATCATACACAAGGCCAGGTAGGTTTAGGGTGTGGAAACCTATAAGTGCATACATGAAAACGGGAACCATTAAGTAATGAAGCTGGAGGTAGGGAAGGGAGACAATCCAGGAGGGGCTGTTAGAAAAAAAATAGAGTTAGGGGAATGTCCTCTTGGTTTTGTTTTGTTTTTTGGGGGGGGGTTGTTTGTTTGTTTTTGTTTTTAGAGACAAGGTCTCATGTAACCCAGGCTGCCCTCAAACCCCCTATACGGATGCTGGCCTTGAACTCCTGACCCTCCTCTGCCTCCCAAGTGCTGGAATTACAGGCCTGTGCCACTATACCCAACTCTTTTTTTTTTCCTTTTTCTTTTTAGGGATGAGAGAGGAGCTGTATCTTGATAAGAATGGAATTTTCAGCCGGGCCGGTGGTGGCGCACACCTTTAATCCAGCACTCTGGGAGGCAGAAGCAGGCTGATCTCTGTGAGTTCGAGGCCAGCCTGGGCTACCAAGTGAGTTCCAGGAAAGGCGCAAAGCTACACAGAGAAACCCTGTCTCGAAAAAAACAAACAAACAAAAAAAAAGAATGGAATTTTCAGAGCACATGGCTTAGAACGGAACCTTATCCTGGATGTGGGACAATTACAAACGTGGGTTGGGCGGGCAGGAGGGGGGGGCAGTGTCGAAGTTGTCTGAACAATGAAATTCAAGAGTGATTACAGATGGCTGGACACTGGCTTCTACATGTTTCAGCATACTGTAGAAGGTACTGCTCTCCCCATGGCTGACTACTAGGCTATCTCTACATGTTTCCACGCCCATACTGTAGAAGGTACTGCTCTCCCCATGGCTGGACTACTATCTCTACATGTTTCCACGCCCATACTGTAGAAGGTACTGCTCTCCCCATGGCTGGACTACTAGGCTATCTCTACATGTTTCCACACCCATACTGTAGAAGGTACTGCTCTCCCCGTTTCAAGAGAATCTTCCACTTGTAAAAACCTGTATGCAACAGATGCTGAAGGCTGCCATGTAGTGGTGAACACAGTCCACGGGTAACTGGGCAGGAAGTCCCTAGCCGTCCCAATCTTCCCCACCCGACCCCTCCCAGATTCCGACACCACAGTTAAGGTTTCCAGAGCACAAATGCCTTACCCAGACCCGTCCAGTCCAGTCTAGTTTGCTTTATTGAAGCTAAATTCACCTGTTGAACTTCAGGCAGGTGGTTAACTAGATTCTCAGAATAAGAACTCTGTTGAGATCTGCCGTGATATAAACATTTCTCAAGGTATCAATTCAGACTCATGGCAAGGACTGAGACCTGTTCATCTCTGTAAATCATGTTACCTCGTCCTCTGCGACTCCCAATTAGTTAGGGAAAGAGAAATAGCCACAGAAAATCATTAGTCTAGAGAAGCGAGTAAAAATACCTACAGAAAGAGTCCCCATAACTCTGGCTACTGCTTCTTCCTCAGTGCTGGCTCTAAGTGTGCCCATCTAAACCACGAGGTAAAGGTCGGCAACCTCAGAGTTTCTGGAGAAACCACTCATTCTGATCACCCTGCTTCCTGAGTTAACAATGGCTAAGAACTGCATGAATGATATGAAAATCTGAGGAGTCTTATCAGTCTTGAGATCATTTTGCCACCGTGTATCCATATGCTTGCTGTGTTTACACTGCACCGTTCTCTGTCCTAAGTCGCCCACATCGTGTTAACACGTCAAACATGGCAATGACATACCTATCATATCCCCTACACAATAAGATACAGCCAAACAGCTACAGGAGTCCAAAAGAATACTCCATAAATGCCGTGTTCAAACAGATGAGGAACTGACAGTGAGTGCCTAACCAAGGCGACAAAGCCAATAACTGAAGACAAGAGACATGAAATAGGTTCGTTTAGCTCAGTGGTTCCCAGCTTCCCAATGCTGCAACCCTTTAACACAGTTCCTCATGGTGTGTTGACCCCCAACCATAAAATTATTCTCGTTGCTACTTCATAACTGTAATTTTGCTACTGTTATGAATCGCAATGTAAATATTTCTGGAGATAGAGGTTTGCCAAAGGGGTCACAACCCACAGTTTTAGAATCATTGATTCCGCTAAACCCTAGCATTTTGATCTGTTCAACCTAACAGAGAAGACGGTTTCTAGACTGCACAGAAGCATTTCTACACTCAAAGTGCTCGTATCGGTAATCCTCTTAATGGCATTTAAATCTTGTTCACTGTGTTTACTTTCATAGTAAAGACTTTCTAACTAGAAGGCGTGGGGGAAAGCCTGACCTCAGCAACACTATTATTCCTTCTTTTTTAAACAAGTAAGGCAACCTTAGGCCATACTTAACAATGAGCTTATCAATGAATGACTCAAGAACAACCCGTTGTTAGCCTCTTGTAGTGGCACACGCCTTTAATCCCAGCAATCGGGAGGCAGAGGCAGGCGGATCTCTGTGATTTTGAGGCCAGCCTGGTCTACATAGTGCGTTCCAAGGCAGCCAGAGGTTATATAGTAAGGCCCTGCCTACAAACAAACAAACAAGAAGCCAGATGTGGTGGTACATTTCTGTAATCCCAGGACAGCACAGGATAATTACAAATTCATTGGCCAGCCTGGGGAGGTGCTAATAGGCATGTCCAAAACTAGAAGGCCACCTTTTAACAGCTAATGATACTATTTCCATGTTCTGTGTCGTTCACAGGAAGGAAAAGTTGTATGCAGTTGATAGGCGTTTGATAAAAACTGGTCTTCCATTCCTCCTGTCATCCTCGTCTCCCCCACTTTTCACTACTTTTTTATTTTCACACACTTAACCTTTCTACTGATCCCCAACTCTGCCTCTCTCTGAAGAGAAACTTGGGCTGGAAACCATTCGGAACTACGGAAACTGATTTCAGATCCCTTATCACTAGCTCTTGAACAAAGTTTGTTTCGGACAAATTTGTAATTGCTTAATCAGGAACAAAAGGCAAAGAGGAAAGGGGAGGGGTGGTGTTTGAATGGCAAAGACGTGCACTTTACAATACTTGGATGAGGCTGAGCCGACCAGGACTAACATGGAGTCGAGCGAGGAAACGATCCTTACCCCCCTGGGCTGCGCAGGGAGGAAAGGCCAATGCCGCACGTGCTTCAGAAGCTTCTGGGCTCCCGTCGGTGCGGAAGCGCCCTCCTTCCACGCGTGGTTCCAGGCACGCAGCCTCCGAGCCACGGAGGGGCACCGGCACCTTCGGAGCGGAAGCGGCGTCGGCTCGGGACACCGCCCCCCGCCACCCGGCCTGGGGCGGAAGTGACGAGAGCAGCCGCGGAGTCACTTCCTGCTGGGTGGATGAGGAGGAGCCCGAGCTGCCGCGGAGGAGCCCGAGTAGAGACGGACGGCGCCGGAGAGGTGAGGCCGGCGTCGGCGGTCGCGGCCCTCGCGGGCAGGACAGAAGGGGACACGGGTGCGGGCGGCCGTGGGAGCCGCTGCGGCCGGGCGGGAGCGGCGAACCCCTGCCGCAGGCCGGGCGGGTGACCGAGCGCCCTGGGGAGTCGCGAACACCTGCAGACGCGCCTGCGGGCTCCGAGGGGCTTGATGGGCATGTCGGGGGCCCGGGGGACCGAGAGAGAGGGCGTCCGGCTCGGGCGTCGCCCAGCGCGAGCCCACAGCCGCCAGGCTGAAGGGTGTTCCCGAGCAGGGAAAGGGCCCCGCGATCCGACAGCGCAATCTAGGAGTTCGTCCAGGACAGCTTCCCGGAGCCTTGGGGAAATCGGTGTTTTCTTCTCCCCCATCATCACGGAAACGGGAGAGGAAGCTTCTGCCCGGCCCTGGTGCCTTGTTACTGTGTATATCCTGTGTGTGCCAGTGTCTTGTCTGTTGCCTCCTTCCTTGAGCCATTTATCAGCTCCTTGGTCCCTTGTGTTCTTGTGGACTGAAACTTACTGTTCTCCTGAATGTATGTGTCGGGGAAGAAAATGCCGACCATCTAGAGGAATGCTAGGCTAGATGACATTTCCAAGATTAGGAATTTGTCCCACCCCACCCTGGGGCCTCTGAAGCACCTGCGTGTGCTCCAGACCTGCTCTTGTCGGTGCTGAGGGCCTGTCCACCCTGCAGAGTGATGAGAGTAAGTCCGTTCGCTCTTCCTCCGTCATTCTCTGCCGGTTTGACCCTCCCCTCCTCTTCGCTGAAGGGCTGACACAAAGCTGTCCGCTGCTAGGAACAGGAAATTTGTTGAGGAAATATAAATCTGTATGGAATGAATTCAGATCCTGGCAAGATGCCTTCCACCACTGGCCGGGCGATCCCAAGTACCTACCTTATCCTTTTTATTTCCCTCTTAACTATATGCCTTTACATTTTTCCCACGAAGTTTTAGGAGAGTGCTGTTTCTTGTATAGACGGCATATTTACAGTCTGTATCTCAGAATATTTTTCGAGGGTGAGCGCAGTTTCTGACCGGAAGATGTTGTTTTCCATCTCACATAATTCAGTAAATATTTCAGAATCAGAAGTCCCTTCTTGAGTGGGGGGGTTGGATTTTTTTCACTCTTTAATTTGGTATATCTGGGTGAACTCAGGTCTGTGTACCTTAGGATATGGGCTTGTCTAGTAATAGAAAACAAATTGTTTGGCTTGTTTTTGCTGCCTTTTGGGACTTGTTTCACTGTTCTCTTCCCTTTTTTGTTGGAGGGCTGGTCAGAAGGAAGAAGGCAGATATTAGGGACAGTGTTTACACATGTGGCTAAAGTCAGGTGAGAGGTAATTATGGCTTTTGAAGCTGATGAGCTGAGGACCATCATTTGATGACTTGAGGTTTAGTAGTTTAGAGGTGACATGTTTGAAAGACAAAAGGCTTTGAAAGAAAAGTAAAGCCAAAAGGGGGGGGGGATGTTTGTGGAAAAGCTGTGCCCAAAAAACCTTAGTTAGATAACTCACAGCATCTCAAAATAATTGCGGGACTTGTTTCTCTCAGCAGGAGGGCGAAAATGAAAGCAGGCTGTAGCATCGTGGAAAAGCCAGAAGGAGGTGGAGGTGAGCAGAAGTTCATCTCTGATGGATCTGGAATGTCCCTTAGTGGTTCCTGTCCCTTAGTGTTCCTGTTCCCACTTGGGCTTAGTTGACAAATGCTAGACCAGGACTGACAGCCTCATAACTGTGTAGATCTTGGTAGAATGGTTGTAGGCTTGTTTCCTATGGAGAGATATTTAACTTGTCCTGCCCACACATCTTCATTGCAAGTTTCAGTATCTCTTTTTCTGTTAGAGAAATAATTCCACCCTGGGGAAGCATTAGTTTATCTTGCTTCTTTGTTATTTAGTAATCTCTGAAAAGGTGATGGATTATTAGGATGCCTAAGTACTGCTGGCCAACTTTTGTTAGAGTCAGTGATTGCCACAGGATGAGTAATTCCTCCATCCTTTCCTCTCCTCTTTATGGTTAGCCTAGCTGACTGGAAGGGTGTGTTTGCAAAGTACTCTGGAGATTGTGAGCCGTGGAATGTGGAGGTGGGGTGCTGGCATGTTTGTACCTAACCCCTAACTACTTTGATCTTGCTCTTTTCACATGGAAGGGTATCAGTTTCCTGACTGGGCCTACAAAACCGAGTCGTCGCCAGGCTCCCGGCAGATCCAGCTGTGGCACTTCATCCTGGAACTGCTGCAGAAGGAAGAGTTCCGCCATGTCATCGCCTGGCAGCAGGGAGAATACGGGGAGTTCGTCATCAAGGACCCAGACGAAGTGGCCCGCCTCTGGGGCCGCAGGAAGTGCAAGCCACAGATGAACTATGACAAGCTGAGCCGGGCCCTCAGGTGAGGGGGAGCATCCCCCAGATTTGTGGTATTAACAAAGTTGGAAGGAACGTATGCAGTTTTGTGGATGATAGCTAAAAAGGTATCAGGTGACAAAAGACTGCACTTAGTGATAATGTGTCACTTGAAAGAGGTGTTGAATCTGAGTGGCACAAGAGCTGAGGAGGTGTAGGATGGATTCCACTGTGGCAGGCGTTGGCTCCTGACAGCTGATTGTGCTGTGTAGTGGGTAAGAGCACATGGTGACATGGACTAGGCTCACTTACAATCCAGAGGATTAGTGTAGACTTCCCTTTTGGGAAATGCCTATCATTCCTCTTCTTTAGGCTTTCCTAGAAGAAGTGGGAAAGGCACGGTGAGTACAGGAGGGAGACTTGCTGATTGCCCCTGAACCCAGGGGCTCATGTACCATATCTGCAGCCTCCATTTGGTCCATAGGTTGCTATGATGTGTCCAAAGAACAGTCGCTATAAGTTCACTCTTCTCTGTCAGTTTTTAAATTTTATAACCCCTTAGACCCCAAGGGGCCAGCAGGTAGTTTATGACATCTGCTACTTAAGAAGCCAGGACAGAGCTTCCAGGTAGATGGAAATTCCTGTCTGTCCTCATTCTCAGTAGCCCGAGTGTAGAATCTGTGCAGTGTAGCTGGAGCCTCCCACATCCAGTCTCTGCCACGTCGAAGGCGAAGCCGCCAGGGTGGCTGCTGTTTGCTGATCCTGCAGTTGTCTCACTGGCTATCAGAAAACAGGTTTCCACTCCATGTTTAGTCCTTGCACTTAGGCTCCTGACTAACCCATGAGCTTTCCCAGAAGACTTGTCTGACCCCACCTGGACAAGACAGATGGAAACTAGAAGTTAGTTAGAGTGGAGCAGGCAGGAAGAGGACCCTGCAGTGAAACTGTAGGGGAATGAGAAGGTGAGCATTAGAACTGAGGAAGCTGCCTGCCTTAAAAATGTCTGTGTCGAGCTCCAGGCAAAGACCACGGCTGAGTTCAAACTGGGTGAGAAAAGTGAGTTTTAGCTCTCCAAGCCCTAACTCCAGGGCCAAGCTACAAAGGAACGGTGAAGGTTTTTGTAAGCAATGCTTGGAGCCAGAATTGATCTTAGTAATTACCTGAGCATAGCAAATGTTGTACCATGTGTTCTTCTTTTTGTAGATACTACTACAACAAGAGGATCCTTCATAAAACAAAAGGGAAAAGGTTTACTTACAAGTTTAACTTCAACAAGCTGGTGATGCCCAACTACCCTTTCATCAACATTCGCTCAAGTGGTAAGATACAAATACCTAGGATGGAGAGTGGATCTTGAATTTAAAATGAATTATCAAAAACTCAAATGTGGGACATGACCTGAGTAAGGAGATTTTAGAAACACTGATGTGACCTGATCCCTTAGATTACTTCAAGTCCTCCATGCTCATCTGACAGGAGTAATGGGGTATGCATTACTCTAACAGGCTTGTGTAGTTTATTTGGGTACTCTATATGCATTATTTCCAGCCTCCTGGATATTACTAAACTCCTTTTGGGGAATGAGTCCATAGGTTTATGTTGAATTTTAAATTCAAAACTCCATTTTAACACCTTGCCCAATGGCTGTTTCATAGCTGTG
Organism: Peromyscus leucopus; assembly: GCF_004664715.2. NCBI lineage: Eukaryota > Metazoa > Chordata > Mammalia > Rodentia > Cricetidae > Peromyscus > Peromyscus leucopus. The sequence continues at coordinate 65,787,615 of NC_051068.1, forward strand.
AACCTGTTTCTACAAACGTTTCCGATTTTCTATGAAACTACAAGCTCTCCCTTATCAAGTGAATGTCATCAAAACCACAGCGCCCTTGATCATGTCTGCAGTGAAAGGCCAAGTCTCTGATCTGCACCAGCACTCAACAGGGCTCCTCAGTGCAAGACTTTGGACTTGACTTAGCCTCCTCTCCTTTGAAGTGCAAGCAGGCTTCCTCCTCTGTGCTGTCTGTCTTACAGCGCTCATCAGAGCTCACAGCCTTTTGGTCTGCTCCTTGATGAAGACGCATCCACTTCCAAAGGTGTTGGATGTAGTTGTCTGAGTTAGAGTTAGGTTAGAGTTTTCTTTTTGCTTTGGGGATTTTTGTTTGTTGGAGGGGAGCGGGGCACATGTTAAAGATAATAAATTATCCTCCTGCTCAAGAGTCAGGTTTTTTCTATGTGAGACAGGTCTCACTATGTGGTCAGGCTGGTCTTGAACTTCACTCTTGTCAGCTTGGCCTAGGGCAGTCTTCCTGCCTCATCATCCAAGTGCTAGGATTACAGGTGTCGAGGGCCATCTTTGACCAGTTTGATCATTGTTCTTTGTGACATTCTACGCAGAGAAAGGAGGGCAGGACTTTGAATAAAAGTGCTCAGAAGTTGGCAGAAACTTGAAAAATTAGAGGAGGGTGTGGCTAAGAGAATATAATGCTAAGATGATCTAGATATGTAATTACTGCACACAACAAGTTAGGGCAGTTTGAGCTTGACTGCTATCATTGAGTCCCACCTCTCCAGCAACCGCTCCCGCCTGTCCCTGGGGCATGCATTTGGGGGTGGGGGTTGGAATGCACCTCTAATTACCACCTGTCTTCTTTCCCTGTGCCTAAGGGAGCTGCATTAGGAAATCAGAGCTGTTCTAGCCCCTGGATTCTTGTTTCCTCTCTTTCTCACTCTTGCTTCTTCCCTATGCGCCTATGGAAAGTAGGACTCTAGATGGGCATGCCATCGATTTTGAAGGAATGTGTTGGGCTTCATACCCTTGCACTCCATGTCCAAAAATGTTGGTCTTATTCTTTGATCCATTTTCATCAATTGAAAGCCCAGAAGTTCAACCACTTAGACAACTTGAATAGAATGGCCATCAACCCCTGGGACTACTCTGGTTTCCAAGGCAAGGGCTCACTGGACTCTGACCCTGTAGAAGCTCTGCTCTGCAGACCTAACAATAGTTAGTGGTCTGGCACAGCAGTTACACCAAAAGCTGTTAAACTGGCACTGATCACTAATAGGTTCAAGATGCTAATCAAAAGTTCTGGGGTGGCCATAGCTCAGAAAAGCACTTGCCTAGCTTATATAAGGCCCTGGGTTCAACTCTCAGCACAAAATAATATTAATCATCATCATCATCCCAGGAAAAGCAAGACAGTGAACCATCCTTTTAGGTTGTTGACTCCTTGGTATAGATAACTCTGAAGAACCAGAGCTGTTTGTTTGCAGAGAACTTTTACCCACATAGACCAAGTGTTTAAGATTAACATGATGTTGAGAAAGGAAAGTAACATCTGCTTAGTGAGGTGCTTCTGTGTTTTTGTCTGTTCTGTTTAATGAGTTTCTATGCTTTTAACCTAGTAAAATTTATGTCTTGATACTCTCTTACAAATGACAAAATTAAATGTGAACACAGCAGAATCAAATACAGAAGTAAGTCCAGTTCTTCATTCAACTATTAGAGGCATGCTCTTGTTTTATATATCATGCAATCTTCCTCTTGGTTAGGATTCATCCATGTGTTAACAGATGTGTTAATCCCTAAAAAAAAAAAAACAAAAAAAAAAACAAAGGAGTATGAGGAAGTTCTTTTCCTCAAGGAACTTAAGAGTTTAGCTGAGAGATAAGATTCTAGGTTTGTCACTAGGCAGAGCCAGGGGATCCCCACAGAAGAGGAGGAAGGATTGTAGGGGCCAGAGGGGTTGGGGACACCGTGAGAACATGGCCCACAGAATCAACTAAGCAGGGCTCATAGAGGCTCACAGGGACTGAAGGGACAACCACAGAGCCTGTGTGGGGCTGTGCTAGGTCCTCTGCGTATACCTTATGGTTGTGTAGATGGGTGTTCTTGTGAGACTCCCAACACTGGGAGTCGAGGTGTATCTAACTCTGTTGCAAGCACCTGGGACCCTGTGCCTCCTAGTGGCTTGCCGCATCCATCCATGATAATGAGGGTTTGTGCCCAGTCTTACTGTATCTTGTTAGGCCATGTTTGGTGGATATCCCTGGGAGGCCTGCTCTTTGTTGTTGTTGTTGTTGTTGTTGTTTACTTATTTATTTTGAGGGGAATAGTTGCGTTCATCTGGAGAGAGGGGAGGTGAGGAAGAAGAACTGGTAGGAGTGGGGGTAGGGAAAACTGGGGTTGGGATATAATGTATGAGAGAAAAATAAAAATTTGAAAAAAAGATTCTAGGTTTGTGTGGTGGGATGTAATAAGTGCTGTAGAAAGTAAGTCTCACCACTTAAACCCTGGAGGCCAGGCCAGAGACTCTGTAGGTGGGTCATGTATGCTGCTGTTCTGGTCTCCCTGTTTTTAAGTGAAACTATATGGCCCAATACGAAAACTGTAAATGTGACTAATGGCCTTTTCCTCCATGTTTGTCCTAGTCACTGTTAACAGTTTAAGGTGGAGTTTGGCATGGTGGAGCAGCCTGTAATCCTAGCACTTAAAAGTAGAAGGTCAAAGGGTCTGGAGTTCAGAATTACCCGGGGCTGTGTACTGACTTCAGAGATAACCGGGGCCACTCTGAGACCATGTCTCAAAACCCCAAAAGACACTGTAGGGTAGAGTACTCAGTACTAGAGTAGCACACCTATAATCCCAGCGTGTAGAAGGTGAGGCAGGTGACATTGGCTGCATGGTAAGTTTCTGTCTCAAAAGTACATCTGTATGCAGTATCTTTATATATATAATACATATACATACCATATATGTGTATAGCATATATAATATGGCCTACATATAAACCATTTTAATTTTTTTTTAATTTTTAATTTTTGATTTTCTTTTTTAACCATTAAAAATTAAGCCTGTCAGGGCTGGAGAGATGGCTCAGCAATTAAGAACACTGACTGCTTTTCCACAGGACCTAGGTTCAATTCCCAGCATCCACATGGCAGCTCACAACTGTAACTCCAGTTCCAAGGGACCTGACACCCATGGCAAAACACCAGTGCACATAAAAATTAAAAATAAATTTAAAAAAATTAAGCCAGGCATAATGGCTCATGCTGGTAATCCAAGCACTTTATGCTTTATACTCGTGTGTGTGTGTGTGTGTGTGTGTGTGTGTGTGTGTGTGTGTACGTGTGTGTGCTCACGCCTGCCTAAGAAACATTAAAGATAAAGAATCACTGGTTGAAAAAAAACTATCAGTAGGTGGGGACAAGGCAGGCTAAACCTGTCTCTCAAATTGCCTCCCTGCCACCACCCTGGTCTTTAATTTTTTTATTTTATTTATTTTTTTTTTTGAGACAGGGTTCTCTGTGTAGTTTTGGTGCCTGTCCTGGATCTCACTCTGTAGACCAGGTTGGCCTCGAACTCACAGAGATCCGCCTGCCTCTGCCTCCCGAGTGCTGGGATTAAAGGCGTGCACCACCACTGCCCGGCTCTTTAATACTTCTTTTGGAAAACTTGAAACCTAACAAAGAATTGAATTCAGAAAAGAGCACTCGTATACCCTCCCCCTGATTCCCTGTGGTTAATATCATTGCCACGTGTACTTTATCTCTATTTACAGATACATTTTGCATCTGGAGATTAACATGCAGCTGCCATGGCTTTTCTCCCAGGAATAAGGATGTTCTTTTCTATAACTGCAGTGACATTACCACACCCAGGAAATTTAGTGTTACTCTAAAAATATAATAAGGCCCGTGTGTAAACAGTATTTAAGGTTTTTTTTTTTAATTTAAAATTTTAATTTTGATTTTTTTTTTAACCATTTAGAGTAAGCAGGGCACAGTGGCTCATGCTGATAAACCAAGCCCTTGGAAGGCAGGGGCAGGTGGATCTCTGTTAGTTTGAAGCTAGCCTGGGATGCCTAGTAGCAAGTTCTAGGGAGGCCAGGACTGCATAATGAAATGCTGCCTCAAAAAGCACAAACACAGTTTACTCTAACAACATGTGACTTGCTATACTCGGGTGCTATTCCAAAAGCCTCACAAATGTTAACTATTTCTCTAACATTAGGATTGGTCTCATTACTTCCGACTTACGAAAACTGGGCCAGAAAGTAATTTTTTCAAAAATACATGGGTAGGATTAGGGTTTGAACCCAGGCAAAGAACTTACCATTTGAATTGTTTCAGGAGGGAGCACCAAGAGCTCCCGTGTGTTATTTACACTAGTTACAAGGTAGAAGGCACAGGAACTGAGGTTCAGATTTTCTGACTGTTTCATGTGGCTGCTGTGCTCTTCTTTCAAGTAATCATGTTGACACTTTTTTAACAGTGGGGTTTGTTTTTTGCTTGCTTTTCAAACAGAACCTTAGATTTGACACCTCAACATATTATACATAAAGGTGGGGGAATCAGCAGCCACCATCCATATATTGCCCTGGTCTTATCTTCCTTTGTCCCATGTAAATACATGTGGAAATAACTCCTTATAGGTGTGCAGTATGTCTTAGTATGTGTATAAAGACCAAAGTAGACGCTATTACAAATAGAAACAAAACTCACTTAAGCAAGCATTTCTGACTTGCATAGGAAATAGGACTTTCTTTTCCTCTCCATGTTATTCTTATATTCTGGATTTATAATATAATGCATTTATATTCTGTTATAGCTTATATGCTGCATTTCAGATTATAAACAAATGGTTTTTCACTTTTGACTAATAACTTCTTTTAAATATTTTTTATGTGTATATATTTTGCCTAATTGTATGTATATGTGTGTACATCACGTGTGTCCGGTACCTGTGGAGGCCAGAAGAGGGTTTTGGATCTCCTGGAACTGGAGTTACAGATGGTTGTGAGCTGCCATATGGGTGCTGTGAACCCAACTCAGGTCTTCTGTAGGAGTAGCAGGTGCTCTTAACCACGGAGCCATTTTTACAGCCCTTAGATAAGACTCTTAATAAGTCAAGAGTCAAAAAATTAAAATTAATAGACTCTTAGTTGCTGTAATAAACTAAAGAGATCTATTGGCCTGGACCTATCTGGGCTCTACTCAGATCATATGCAAGGTCATGTGTCTGATTTTCCTATTTATTACTCTTAATAATTAATCTCAGTTCAGGGGCTTTTAGAACAAGGCCTACAGAAGAAGTGTTTTCTGTTGAACATTTGTTGGTAAATGCTGCTCTGGCAGGTGTCACTCAACCATGGGCACCAAGAAAGCCACAGTCTTCCACGCAGTGGCCTGCTCCAATGCTATGCCAGAACTGGGAACAGTTCAGACACTATATTTGTGCCCTGTTTTCTCTCCTGGACCACCAAACTTGGACTCCCCCGCCCCCTTATTTTTACCCCTCTTTTTTACTTTTAGCTTTCTGTCATGTATAAAGATATCATCATGTTAACAGCCACTGGTACCTCCCAGGAACCTGTAAGGCACCTGAGGCTTCAGGTAGCCGCTTTCTTACGTCTTATTTGGGGCTTTTAGGACAAGTTGAGAATTCATGAGCTTCTCAAGTTAATGTGATACAATGATAGTTTCTTCTTAGAGTTTGAAATTTAGCAGTTAAACTTGGTTTGTTTTTGTTTGTTTGTTTGTTTGTTTGTTTTTTAGCCAACTTAGCCTCAAGTCACAGTAATTTTCCTGCCTTAGCCTCCCCGGCACTGGGATTATAATGAGCCGTCACACCTGCCAGCAGTCAGACTTGGGAGAGGAAATAGTAGGTCCAGCCTCCTCCTCAGTACTTAAGGATAACAGAAGTAGATATCATTATATAGAATTCATTGGACTATAGATATAGAAAGACTGGAATCTCTGAGATAATAGTTGTCTATCAAAAATTATAAAGATAAACCATAAGAACTTACCTTAATAAAAATTGCCTTTTTTTTATTTTATTTATTTTATTTTACAATACCATTCAGTTCTACATATCAGCCACGGGTTCCCCTATTCTCCCCCGCTCCCACCCCCTCCTCTTACCCCCAGCCTACCTCCCATTCCCACCTCCTCCAGGGCAAATCCTCCCCCGAGGACTGCGATCAACCTGGTAGACTCAGTCCAGGCAGGTCCAGTCCCTTCCTCCCAGACTGAGCCAAGTGTCCCTGCATAAGCCCCAGGTTTCAAACAGCCAACTCATGCACTGAGCACAGGACTTGGTCCCACTGCCTAGATGCCTCCCAAACAGATCAAGCCAATCAACTGTCTCACCTATTCAGAGGGCCTGATCCAGCTGGGGGCCCCTCAGCCTTTGGTTCATAGTTCATGTGTTTCCATTCATTTGGCTATAAAAATTGCCTTTTCATACCAATCTATTTCACTAAAGTAGGATCTTGTTCCTATCTGTCTATGTGAGGAAGAGCCTGTGTTTTCAGTGCAACCACATGCATGTGTTTTGTTTGGCTGTGTTGCTACTGGATTTGCTTGCTTTATAAATACAGCTAAAGTTATGATGGTAAGGAAAATTTTACCTGTGAAGCTGAAAATTGAAATGGGGTATACACACACGATAGAGTTGCAAGATCTATTCATTCATCCAACTAATGTCTAGTGGGAACCTACTAACTATTAAGCCCTGAAATGTTGGGATATAGTTTTAACTCAAATATTGAATGGCATTGCAGGTAGGAAGGAGGACTGCCTGGACAGTAAGGTAAGAGGCCAGAGGAATGTGGAAGCCACGCTGAATGGAGAAAGCTAAGCGATATAGGCTTGCCTTTAAAGGCTTAGGCCTCCTCCCTCAGCCTCCTGAGTGCTGAGATTGCAAGACTGTTCCCACCACACCCAGCCTAAACAATAGCTTTGAAAAAGACTCAGACTAGATAGAAGGTTTGTTTCCTGTTGTCACTTACCATTGTGTGCTTAGCTAGTGTAAGTACAAGTGATGATAGTGAGTGACCAGGTGGCCAACGCAGACCTCTTTCTCTTCTTCCATCACAGGTGTGGTTCCCCAGAGTGCACCACCAGTGCCAACAGCCTCTTCCCGGTTCCATTTCCCACCTCTAGACACGCACTCTCCTCCTGGCGATGTGCAGCCAGGGCGCTTCTCTGCCAGCGCCTTGAGTGCTTCTGGGGCCGAGTCAGGTGGTCCCACCGATAGAAAGGTGGAGCCTTCGGACCTCGAAGATGGCTCGGCCTCTGACTGGCACCGGAGCATGGACTTCATGCCCTCTCGAAATGCTCTTAGTGGAGGAGGAATTGGCCACCAGAAACGCAAGCCTGACATAATGCTTCCTCTCTTCACTCGGCCAGCAATGTACCCTGACCCCCACAGTCCCTTCGCTCTCTCTCCAGTCCCTGGTCGTGGAGGTGTCCTCAATGTCCCCATCTCACCAGCCCTGTCCCTGACTCCCACCATGTTCTCCTACAGCCCCTCCCCAGGCCTGAGCCCCTTCGCCAGCAGCAGTTGCTTCTCCTTCAACCCGGAGGAAATGAAACACTACCTTCATTCTCAGGCCTGTTCTGTGTTCAACTACCATCTGAGTCCTCGGACTTTTCCCCGCTACCCAGGGCTCATGGTCCCACCGCTGCAGTGCCAAATGCATCCTGAGGAGTCTTCCCAGTTCTCTATCAAACTGCAGCCCCCACCAGCTGGACGGAAGAACCGAGAGAGGGTAGAAAACAGTGAGGAATCCACGCGTGGCTCTGCACCAATCAGTGCACCTGCTCCCTCTCGAATTAAGGTAGAGCCCACCTCTGAGAAGGATTCCGAGAGCCTCAGGCAATCGACCCACGAAAAGGAGGAACACTCCCAAGAAGTGGGCACTGTGCAGACCAGGACCGTAGAAGAGGGGAAAGGCACCGTGTTTGCCCACCCCTCACCCACCTGGCCCTCTGTATCCATCAGCACCCCCAGTGATGAACCCCTAGAGGGGACTGAAGACAGTGAGGACAGGTCTGGCAAGGAGTCCAGTGTACCTGAGAAGAAAGAAGATGCCCTGATGCCCCCCAAGCTTCGATTGAAGAGGCGGTGGAACGACGGCCCTGAAGCCCGGGAGCTAAGTAAGACCGGCAAGTTCCTCTGGAATGGGGCAGGACCCCAGGGCCTGGCTACAGCAGCCACTGCTGCTGCTGATGCTTAAAACCACAGCGGAAGGGAAGCTGTTCATACTACAGTCAGATACACGTATTTATGTAGCAAGATTCTGGGGTGGGAGGCGGGGTTAAGCTGGTTTGATAATTCTGAGGCATGGACTTGAACGTTTTTGTTGGATGGGACGAGTATCTTGTGTTGTAAATTAAGTGGGGTATGAACACACTTTTTTTTCTTGGTGAGTAGGATGTAGGGAGGGTATTGAACTGTGGGGGAAGGAGCCTGTTTCCTGTTTAAGACTCATGCTGCCTGACAGGCTCCATAAGAGCCCACTTTGTAGTCTCATTACAGTTCAGGACCCATAGTGTTTTCTATTGTATTTATACATACAGAAAGCCAGTAGTGGGATATTTCCCTTTGAGAGAGAGAGAGATAAGAGGAGAAGGCTGGAAGGTTGGGTGGGAAGCAACAATACCAAGCATGTTAGCCTGAGACACTTATTTCAGGAGAGAACAAAGACAGTTGCAGGCTTATTGGAGTGGGGAACAATTAGGTGATGTTCTCTACTCTCCCCTCCCCTTCCCCCTCCCCGGAGCACACATGCTCTCTCCCACACACGCACACACACATTCTGTCTCTCTCTCTCTCTCTCTCTCTCTCTCTCTCTCTCTCTCTCTCTCTCTCTCTCTCACACACACACACACACACACACACACACACACACACGCATTTGGCTTTTTCTCCCTTTTTAGAAAATGTTTTCAAGACACTTGAGTGTCCTGACAGTTATACTGGGAAGGGAGGGCCCAGGCCTGACCACCCGGCCCTCCCCTTCAGAGCTGAGGTGGGAAGGAAGTCCTGCTGTAAGCTCCTTGAACTGCCACCTCCTTCACCTATTCAAAAGCCATGAGGAGTTGTCAACTCCTGATCAGGGAAGAAAGAAGGGCAGGAGGAAGGAACCTGATGCCTTTAAAAACAAAACAAACGACAGAAATGGTCTTCATTTTTCTTTTTCCATTGTGGGTTTGGGAAACCATGCCAAGTGTGACTGAGCAAGTTTTATGAGGAGCAGGATAGCACCGTTGAAGATGTTTTTCTGTTGTGTCTGGTTGTATTACTGTTTCTTAAGTCAAGCCTTAACTATGAACATGCTTTAAGATGATACGGGTCTGTCAACATAAACCTGTAAAGGGCATGGATACTGTTCAGATAACCCAGGAATGTTGAGGCATAGTTGAATTCCTATGATAATTATTCCCTCTGATGTACCAGGCTGGGTGGAAAGGGTAAGATTGTGAGAATGAAAGGCAGATGATAATTGATAAGCATGGAGTAGCTGGGAACAAGTGTTGTTGAAACTGAAGGAAGAGCTAGGAAGGTGGTGACCAGATGCCAAGAGGCCTGGAGAGGGAAAGAGCTGATGTCTGCCCTGTGGTGGTGGTGCCATCTTTGTGAGCCCCGTTTGCCCAGCTTGTGCTGATCAGTTGACTGTTCACAAAACACAGCTCACAGGCGGAGTCCTGTCTTTGTGGGAAAGTCCCTGACAGCATCTTCAAAGGAATTGGAAGACACTGATCTTATGTGAAATGAACTGTTAGCACTAGGGGCAGAGAGAGCGGCACCAGCCAGCGTCCTCTGTGCACACATGTGCTTAGAATGGCTTGGGGCAGTGAGAAGAAACTGTTCCATAGCTGCTGAGGCAGTGTTGACATTGGGGTGTCAGTGATTCCTGACTCCACCACCTTAGCCTAGGTGAAAATCCTGTAGACCAAGTAACTCTTGAGTATTGTCTTTTGATGGTGGCGTGTTTGGTTTTTTTTTTTTTAACTGAAGTGCATGCACAAAGGAGCTCAGGAGACATTAGCTGACTTGGGATGACTTGAGGCCATCGTTGCTATTGCTTGATGAGTGTCCTGTCACTTGGTCCAGGTTCCATACATGAGTGACTGTCTCTCCCCAGGTCTCTGGTGACCCACGCTTTGGTCGGGCCACGAAGGACTCACCACTCCAGCTGCCCTGGGTAGCTGTGTTTGATCAGTTTCCTTTCTCACCCTGACTTACCTCTGGATCTAAAGCAAGCCCAGCAGCTGGAGGAGGGCTCTCTGCTTGGTGTTGCCCATCAAACCAGGGAGGCCAGCTGGCCACCAGTATCGGTGTGAACTCAGGAATAGAAATATGGGGCCTTTAAGATGAGAGGAGGAAAATCCATGAAGCATACCTGTAACCCCTAAAACCCAAGTGCCAGAATTAATCCCTAGATGCTGCTTCCATTTGAATAAAGTCACTGCTTTTACACTTGAAAAACGTTCAGAAATGTTAAACTCCATGAAAAGTGCTTTGGACTTGTACGAAACCATGCTGTTTGTCTCCTTCGATTGCCATTCAGCCAGTAATCTGTGGTGATTGGCACTGCACGTGGTTGGAGTTTGGATCTGGGGAAGGGTCTGTCTACAGAGCAGAACTTGGGCTTGCTCAGGAAGTGGACCGGGAAATTGATCATTGATACTTCCTGGGGCAAAGGAATGAGAATTTTGTTCTCTTCCCAGCCCCTCCTGGCAGTTCCTGCCTCCAGCCTGGTATGAGACAAGGTTGTTGCCTTCCTTCCGACAGTGGGGAAGGAGGTGAAAGCTGGACCTGCTTCTCTCCCTCGTCTGTTTTTCCTTCTAGATTTTGTTGTGCCAAATGTGTAAAACTTTGTAGGTGTATCTATTGAAATTTCACGAATCAAGAGCTTGTTCATTTAAACAGTTTGCTTTTTTAGCCGTAGAAAAAGTAGCAAATTCTCAGGGGCATCAGCCTTGCTGAGCTCGCCTTTTTTTCTGAAGTAAAATAGAGACAGACAGACAGTCCGTCTCCCCTAGGTGTCCGGCTGCACTGCATTAAACCCAGCTCAGTAATACAGGGAACCCTAGTGACCCGCAGGCCAAGGAACTTCCAGAAGCATTAAAAAAAAAAAAAAAAAAAGAAAAGAAAAAAAAGTTATATTCCACTGCCAAGTGGGTGGTCATTTAGCTGTTCGTCCCTTGTTTTTTATTTATTCCACAATTATGTTTGTGCTTTTTCTTGTGTAAACAGTAGTGAGGCGTATGTTTTTATGTGGCTTTAGAGAAAACTTCAGTCTTCAAAGAACTGTTCCAATTAGTTTCTTCTTGGAAAAAGTTATGCGTTAATTTGTTTCAAAATACTTAGGCATTCTTTGAATTATAAACTTGTGATGCAGGGATTTGTGAATGAGACGTTCACATGTGAAGATAAATGACTTCACTAGACATCTGTGTAAGCAGAATAAGATGTGTATATGTACATAAATTATAAGAAACCTGAACACCATTGTGCAGTGCCTTTTAGATGTTCTGCTTTCTAAAGTCTTCAAATTTTTGCATATATATTATATATATGATGTAATGTTATAGAAATATATGTATAATATACATATTTTTTCCAGGGGTATCTGATAGCTCTGTATTTTGTTATGGAAGTCGAAAGAAAAAAAAAGTATTTTACCTCAAAAATTAAAGTTAAATTTAAAAACAAAGGGTACTTAAATGTTTGCTGAGTGATGATTTTATTGTTCCTTGCACACTGTGCCAAAGTCTGCAGACTTCCTGCTAGCTTGCTTCACTGTACAGGTCCCTTGCAGGGGGCCAGCGGAGTGAGGGGCAGGGTCCTCAACAGTGCTGAAGCTTGTCTGTTTCCTTGAGTGAGTGACTAAGAGGTAGGGAGAAATCCTGCACACTGTAGCAGCATTTAGCCACATGGTCGCCTGTGGGAAAATGTCAGCCAGACAGATGCATCATGGTTTACAGTTTATTGTAGGATGATGAAAATGACCTGGGCTTAAATAGTAAATAGCAGTTGGACAGTTTGGGTATAAATAACAAATCATTGAATTTTAAAGTCACTCCAAAATGATGGACACAATAGTGTGTGAATTATAAAATAAACATAGGTTTGTGGTTATGTTTTCTTAGCATTTTTTTTTTTTAAGTGCATAGCAAGCCAATACTAGGGCATTAGTAATACTAGGGAAACTTAGTAATTCCCAGGAGAGGACAAGAATTACAGAAGGGAATTTTGGTTTCTGAATGTCATATAACCTGTCAAGGAAAATGACACAGACAGGCAACTTCATTTTGCCCATGGGGGCAGAGAGAGACCAAGCGCTGAGTTGTGCTTGAAGGAAAGAGATGTTGCGTGGCAAGAAAGTGTAGGTGAAAAGGCAGACACACGGGTGGGTCTGAGAGAATCCCCCTGCCAGTGAGGAGCTACCCTGCCGATGCACTCTGCTCAAGAAGAGGACAGCCAGTTCAGGCAGGAGCGATGGTGGCAGGCTTACAGGTCAGGAGGCTGGGAAGGAGGAGTGGGCAGCTGCCCTCTTAAGCCTCCTGGCAGCTGAAAGCAGAGAGACTCGTTTTCGGAACAAGCTGCACAGAGATCCACATCCGAGGCAGCAGGCCAGCCTAAGCTGACCCTTCAGTGATTAGGACGGGATGGCAAGTACTGGAATTCTGAACGAAGACAGAGCAATGGTGAGCGGGAGGGAAGAGAATGAGAGGCCTCAGCCCCTCATGGCAGGTTAGCCAGGAGGAAACCTTAGGTGGAGTCCCTAATAGTCTTCAGGGTAGTTTGGAAGGTCTCGTCCTGGCCTCTCTATGATCCTTGGCCACAGACACAGGCCGAATGCTTCGGCGTCAGAGCCAGTGAGGCACTTAGCACATACTGACCTTTCTAGAAGGGCTGCCTGTGCCGACTTCGTCCCCAGTTCAGCTGTGACCCTACTCCACAGAGGGGAGCCCTGGGCCTCAGAGAAACTCCTGGGTGCTAGCTGCTCTGCACAGGCCCACCCTGCCTGAGAACCTTCTTGCCCGACTTCTGGCCAAGTGTCCTCTCCAGAATGTTCAGCTCTGGCCCTACCTGCCTGGCCCTTCACAGGCAGGTGAGGAGCACATCTGTATCTATTTCAGCCCATGTACACTACTCAGCCTTTTCCGTTGCCACTGCCGGCCTGGTTGGTTGTCTGGCTTCTCTATGAACAGTCAGCAAACCAAGGTCCAACACAAGGTTAATACTTCATCTATCTCTCTGTCTCCAACTCCCGCCCTGCACTGGAACCTAAGGATGCTTGACAAAATGCTGATGAACTGACATCTTCCACTGTTGGGATGGAAGACGCAGATGTGCACAGGCCTCAAACACAGGCAAAAGGATGAGGCAGAGCGGGTGCAGGCATGTCATGTCTGGGCTCTAACTTCCAGGCCTTAGAGGAAGGCCCCTATGAAAGTTCAGCCTGTGGCTTCCATTCCAGCGGAGCCGCCTTCCACCTCCAGGCCCTGCCTCTCATCTGCTCCTCTGCCTGTTTCCTGACTCCACTCCTGCATCTGTACCTGTTCCCACCTTCCATGGGACGTGGTGGCTGGATTGATAGCCTCCTCCCCCTCCTCCCCTCCCCCTTACATAGTGTGCATGCATGCATGTGTGTGTAAGCCAGAGGTCAGTGTCAGGTTGGTTGGTTTGTTTGGTCACTCTCCAAATTATATTTTGAGACAGGGTCTCACTGAACCAGTTGATTAGACCATCATGCCAGCCAGCAATTCCTGTCTCCACCTCCCTGGCACTGGCTTGCAGGCACTTTTATACGGGTCTGGGGATCCAAACTCAGGTCCTTGTGCTTGCAAAGCATACAATTTGCTGATTAAGCCAACTTCCCACCCCTAGGTTTTCATTTGTCCAGATAGAATGTGAGCTAGAAAACTATGAACTGAAGTGTGCCCCCTGCCTAGGGACCTGCAGTTCTGCACTGGCCATTTGCTTTGTCTTCCTCTATGATTTTTCTGGTCCACACCCATGTCGCTGCTGTACCACCATGTGCCTGGTCCATCTTCATGCGTCTGCCTTTTGTCCTGCAGAGGAAAGTGGTCGGTGCAGGAGACCCCACCCCGGGTTCTCCAACCCTCTCTTCTGGCTTCCTTCCCCTCCTAGGAGCAGGAACTCTCCTGCCTCTGCCAGCCTGACAGCTCAGACACCTTGGGCAGTGTCGAGCTCTGTGGGCCTCCATTTCCCTGTGTTCACAGTGGTGCTAAGATGGTAAGTGAAGCACAGGCACTCGGCACTCAAACAGAGCAGCCCTGGCCTCACGGTTCCATCCATCCTCTGTGGAGCTTCATGCTTTACGCTTAACACTGCTCAAGAAGAGGCGGATAGCACCAGCTTGCTACAGACAGGAATTTGCACACACACTGTGAAGCACATGCACACACACACACACACACACACACACACACACACACACACACACACACAAGTGAATAGCACACTCACAGTGAAACCTAAAGCCAGTAAAGGTAGGAACCTGAGCCAAGGCTTCTTGGCTCCAGAACTCATACTATCACGCATTGCCTGCTGCAGACACTTCCTCCCTCCCTTCAGCCAAGAATCAGACAATCAGAACATGCTGGGCAAGCCAGCCTCGAGCCTTCTTTAGATGTCAGGCCAGGTGTTTCGGGTTGGAGTTGAGACCTTAGCAGGGATGCTGCTGGAATGTTCAGCACCTGCGGAGGTTTCCCTCCGGTCACATAGGCTTCAGAAGCTGGGAGACTTTGGAAGAAGAAAAGAAGGCACATACCAAAGCATTTCCAGAATGCAGAAGAGCAAGCAATCTTACACCTTCACCTACCCACCTCTGCCTACCCCAGGGGAACACTGATGGTCCCATGTGAAGAGCAGGCAATCTTACACCTTCACCTACCTACCTACCTCTGCCTACCCCAGGGGAACACTGATGGTCCCATGTGAAGAGCAGGCAATCTTACACCTTCACCTACCCACCTCTGCCTACCCCAGGGGACACTGACGGTCCCATGTTGAAAGGAGGACAGAAGCCCCACCACCCCCAGCTCTCTCACCCCAGCTCCAGTTGTCTAGGGATTAGGTCAGCAGACAACGGGGTGCACACCAGAAACCCAGGAGATGCCACCCAAACCACAGAGGTGAAGGTCTAGGACAAACAGCAGGCAGCTGGCCCCATCTCGGTTCTGTCTGTCAGTTCCCTAAGCCTGCTCCACCTCCAGCCACGGAGACTGGACCAGTGTGTGTGCACGCCTCAGGACCCGAGTCCCGAGAGCTGAAGACCAGTGAGACGGGAACTCACTGGCCTCTCTCCCAAGAGGGTCACAGCAGAGGCTAATCTGGAATCTCTGGCCGCAGAAAGGAGCTATTGTTATCCCCACTGTGCCAATGAAGAAAACAAAGAGCAGGGAGGCTAAGGGAACTGCCCAAGGTCAACAGTGATCTCCAAGTCCAGGCGTTGCCTTGCTCCACCGACAGCGCTCTACACACACACCCTCAAAGCTGCGACTCTTTGGGTTGCCACAGACTTTTCAGTCCTGAGACAGGAGCTCTGCTGTTCCCACGGTTGGAGGACATTCCCATGCCCTCACCCCATCTCAGACATCACAGCCCTCAAGTCCCCGCCTGCATACTGGAAGGCCCCAGATGGGTGAACGTCCCTCAGTGCTGGCACCTACCGCACTGCAGCCCCTACAAGCACCTTTGGATGAGTGGGGCCCAGGGCCTCCTCCCAGTCCCCTGCCTGCCCTCAGAGTCCAGTTCAGCCAGCACTAGCATATGGGCAGGGCTTTGTATGGAGGATTGTGCGCCCAGGACAGAACGAAATAAGAGGTATGGCACAACTAGTTCTCACTACCCAGGCAACCCAGGCTCTAGCCCCTGGTGTGACAAGGTGAGGGACACGGAGGAGCCCGGGAAGGCATCCCCCAGAAGGTAGTTGTTGAGAGTGGGACCCCTTGGAAGCAAAGAGGGGAGCTAGTGAGGAGCTATGGTGGAGATAGTCTGGACAGGTTGGCAGCTGACCCAGGTCGGAGGCAGGGGTGATACTTCAGGAGCCCAAGGAGTAAAAGCTGGGGTGGGAGGTGGACCGCCAGATGAATTTCTAAGAGGGCGGCGGGAAGATAGCGGCAGGCTGAGAGCAGGAGCGCCCGAGTGCCTGCCCGTGGTATTGATCGGCTGGATTACTCAATTTCACTGGTATTGATCAGGTAATTGCTTTATCTTGAGTCTCCACATTCTCTGGTCCCCTCTTCTCTCCCTCTTGTTTTTCCTTGTCAACCTGACAGGGCTCCTTACCGCAGAATTTAGAGTTTGATTAGGCAGCTTTGGGTTGGTATCTGGGCAGAAACGAGGAACGAGGTGGCCGGAGGGATGGACCAGCCATGCTTGGAGCCTCTGAATTCTTTTCCAAGAAATCCTCCCTGGCCCCAGTCAGTGGCGATGCCTAGCCAGGATGCACATCAGGTTCTCGGGGGTCCAAGAAAAGCAACCCATGAGTGACCCCCAAACTCCGGAGGCCTACAGCCTCCGCCAACCTCCTTGCTACTCCACCATGCTGCTCCCATCACTGCCAGCCCTGGGGTACCCCAGTTCTGGCCTACCACAGGCTCTGGACACCCTACCTCCAAACCTCAGTCTGTCTTCCCCCTCTTAATGCGCTTTCAGGGCATCTTAGGTCAGACATGAGTCCAGCTTGCTCCTGATACCCCTCACGCCTGTCCTTATTTCCCGCCTTCCTCCCCCTTTCCCTTGCCTCCCCTCCCAGACCCCAGAAGCCCAATCTCCCAGACCTCAAACCCCCCCGCACGCTACTGCTAGGGGAGGAGACTAGGCCGAGAAAAGAGACACAGTTCCCTGGGGAGCTCTTGAGAACAGCAGCCCTGCCCTCTCTAGGCCTCTCCCTCCCCTGCCCACTCTGAGGAAAGAGCCTGGAGCCTTTAGGAGGAACTCTACACAGAAGGCTGAAGACAAGGCCCAAAGGGAGCGGCATTCTGCAAGAGTCAGTTCTCCGCCATCTTCAAAGCATAGCCCTGACGGCAGTGATCCAGGAGAACCGAGCACCCCAGGTCACCGTCATGGAGAAGGCTGGAGGGGCCACCAGTTAGTCCGCACTCCAGGTCCTGGCACCCAAGCATTCAGGCCCCAACACAAGGCCCCGCACCCAGGAGCACAGGGCAGGGTCACGGGAACAGCTGCCACTCTGGGCTCCTGCAAGTGTCAGCAGTGGCCAGGGGACCGAGGCTCTGCCCAAAGCTCCACCTGAGAACTCAAGTTTAGGACATCGATGATGCTGCTGCTGCTGCTACAGCCCGGCAGCTTACATCTTTGAGGTCCTGCCCAGGCCTCGGGTTCCGACAAACACGACATCAGGTCCTACAATAGGGACAGCCTTCCAGAGACTTCTGCAATCTCCCCGTGGGGCTCCCCTATGGTGCTCCCCTGTGGGGGCCCCCATGAGGCCCAGTGCCGCACAGTCCTCGAGAAGCCAGGAGTAGGGAGCAGTAGAGAGATGAGGTGAGTGAAGAACTAAGGCCTCTTTCCTGCCCCCACCTCAGACAGCATCCAAAGTGCTGGGGAAGCAGGGCCCAGGGGGCGAGCCTACAGCCTCAGCTCTCAGGAGGCAAGGGGTGGGAGGAACACAAATTCACGGCTAGCCTGGTCTTACATGCTGACCTCTGGTTCCCCCTTCCCCTGCCCCGCCCCCCCCCCCACACAAAAAAAAAAATTCAAAGTGCTAGAGAGCAAGACAAAGCACTGGCTCTGCTCCCGGGGATCCACAGCATGCGGGGAACTGATGCTCTGAGGGCTGGAAGTCCACAGGGAGCATATAGTGCCGTTGCCCAGACGCCCCCCCCCCATCCCCCAGTTCAGGGTAGCCTCCTGGAGATCACGAACCAGCCCTACCTCCTCAGAGCCTCTGCCTCCCCATAACCATCCCTCACTCAAGACCTCCAGGCCCTGACCTGTCTGTCTCCTTTGAGGAAGGAAACCACCAGGCAGAGTTGAGGAAGGGCTAGAAGCCAAGCCCCAGAAAGTGGTGTCTCTCTCTCTCTCTCTCTCTCTCTCTCTCTCTCTCTCTCTCTCTCTCTCTCTCTCTCTGTGTGTGTGTGTGTGTGTGTGTGTGTGTGTGTCTGTCGTCTGTCTCTGTCTCTCTCTGACACACACACACACACACACACACACACACACACACACACACACACGGGGCCAGGAGCACAGTGTCAGGTGAGACATGCAGGAGAGGATGGAGTCCTGACCAGGCCCTGTATCTGCTGACTGCTCACTAGCAGGCCGCTGACACTGTCTCTCATAAGACCCAGTACAGCTCTCCTCTGCAGCGGTCCAGAGTGGGGACAACCGGTCCGACCTGGCTCCTCGGCTCCCTCCCTCTGCCTAGGGAAGCGCCTACCACAACAGCTCTGGAGGCCCTTCTAATTCTCCCTCCATCCACACACCTTGGCCTTTCTACTTCCTCTCTTCGTGACCTTTCTCTGGTCCTTCCTTTCCTGGCACCTATTCTTCCATGCACTTTAGCTTTCCTAAGCCCAGGCCCAGAAGGAGCAAGACCAGCCGCCTGGGTTTTCCTGAGACTGATTTCTGAAACTCCTGCGCCTGGGAAGCCCTTAGCCCTGGTAAAAACGGGATGGTTGAGTGGCCCTCAGGGTGCTGCCCTGACTGGAGCAGCCTTTTCCTGTGAGCGCTGAGATGCCAGCAGCATTTGCCCAGTGTCCAAGAGACAAAGACGGGCCAGCCACAAACATGCAGATACCCAAACGCCCACGGTCTCTGAGACAAAGCACGCCGCAGACAGCCACCGAAACCCAGACCTCACGCTCGCATTCACACACAGCTTCCGTGCGGCTCACACACCCACGTGTGACAGGCCTCCGTGGACAGATAGGCCCAGGGACGCTGGAAACAAAAACTGGCCTGGACACCCACACACACACACAAATACAGCCCCAGGCTGAGAGCCACAGAGGAACGAATCCTCATTCCGCCACGGCTACACAGACCTACTGAGGCAGACAGTGGAATTCAGGCGCCCACACTGGAACCGGCCCTCCCACAGACACGGGAGCACAAAGCGGTCTCCACCTGTGCCCAGGGGGAGCCGGTCCACACACTCCAGGCCTGTCCCTGTTCCCACTGGGAAGACAGGGGCCTGGGCAGGCTCATAGGATTCCTCCAACAGCCCCGCAGGGCGGGACCAGAGCAGCAGCCCCTGGGAGGGCAGCAGGAGCCTTCCTCTCTCAGCAGCGGTGGGGGAGAGAAGTGTGAGTGAAATAGGTTTATTACTGGGAGTCTGTGGCCTCGATTGGAATCGATCCCACATGTCACCTTCTATTGATGCTAATGGGACTTGAAGGGTCTCCAGTCTCTGGGATACCACAGGCCTGCAGCACCGGTTCCCCACACCCTCTTGCCCACCTCCCTGGCCTCACAACCCCAGCCTCTCCCTCGCCTCCGCACCTGCTTTCCTTGGCCATCTCTGGCCAGCTAGGGACTTCATTCCTTTTCAAGAGCCCATCTGCCTCTCTGAATCCAGTAAGGCCACAACCTTCTGGCCATCCTTATCCCCTGCCACGGATACAGGACAGAATACAGACAGGAGGCCGTGGGCCGGGCCCCTCTCTCTCCAACAGCTAGCCAAAGTGTGCTTGTAGGTGTGTCTTTTGTGGTGACTAGGCTGGCTGGATAAGTGCCCCCACCCCACCCCCCGGAATCCCAGTGGGTCCTCAGAACTTCCCTGGACCAGGCTGAGGGAGGGGTCTTGCCTTCTTGCTGCTCAGGGAAGGAAAGGGTGCCCTGAATCCCCATTCCCAAGCCCTGGAAAAGCCTTACCCAAGGTCTGGGCCCATGCAGAGTTTACTTCCATGGTGTGGTTTTACCAACCCCACAGCAAAGTGAAAGTGAGGAAGTCCTGGAGCCCCGTAGAGGTGAGAGGAATGTCCCTTTTAGTGCACCTGTATTGCCTGAGAATGCACCCCAAGCCTTGGTGCCCAGCATGGCTGAGAGGAGACACCTTATCCCACTGTGCTCAGGTGGGCTCGAGGAGACACCCAGAGCCATCCAGCCTTAAGCCAGAAGGACGGTGTCTCACCCACTCCCAGAGGACGGGCTTCTCTGTCACCCCTTCAATCAGCACAGGCCAGAGCGGCTGAGAGACTGAAAGGGGGATCAGAAGAACTATGGATATGGATATTCTTGGAAATGAAGTTGACATTTCTTTAGTTGATTTTTTTTTTTCCAGACAGATTCTCGTGTAGCCTAGGCTGGCCTCAAATTCAGTTATGTAGGCTTGGCTAGCCTTGAACTTCTGATCCTCTTACCTCTGTGTCTCCAAGCTGAGATGACAAGTGTGGGCCACCAGACCTAACTTGTTTTGTCTGGAGGTTTTTGTTTTTCCCTGTGGTACTAGGAATTGAACCCAGGGCTTCCCATATGCAAGGCAAACCCTCTACCACACGGCTCCTCCCCGGCCTTGTTTTTACTTTTTTGAGACAGGATCTCAATACGTGGTACAGGCTGCACTTGAACTCACTCTGCAGGCCAAGTTGGCCTTGAACTTGGGATCTTCCTGGCTCAGCTTCCAAAGTGCTAGGATTACAGGCACAGATTACCACACTCAACGTGTTCTAAACCACCTTCAAAACCCCAACTAAGCTGGTGTGATGGTGCACACTTGAAATCTCACCACTCCCTGGAAGCAAACCCAGGAGGATTGCCATGAATTCAAAGCCAGCAAGGACCATCCTCCGATGGAATGAGGTCTTGTCTCAAGAACTTAAAAAAAAAAAAAATTAATGAATTAACTTGTGTGTCAAGGCTACATGAGAGGTTGGGTGCTGAGTGTGGGGTATAAGAGGAATATGGGTGCCTCCTGGCATCCTGCTCAGTGACCAGGGCCTGCTGCCCCAGGGCTCTGCCCACTTTGCTTCTATCTTGTGGAGGAAACAGCTAGCCAACTGAGAAGCCATCTTCAAGCCCAGGGCCTGGCTGCTAGCTCCGTTCCTGGACTAGTCTGTGTACAGTGACGTGGGCCAGGAAGGCAGGGAAGCCGGAGGTGGGCAGCGAGGAGGCTGCCCTCTCAGGTGTCCCGGAAGACAAGAGGAAGCATGCTGGGGTAGCGACCGACCGAGCGAGAGAGAAGAGGTGGAAACTCCACAGAAGCGGCAGCCAGTGCCTCCAGCTCACTCCCTGGTGGTGGCCTGGGTCCCGGAAGGGACTTTGCCCCAGGGGTATAATAGCCGTGGCCTACAGAGGAGCCTTCTGCCTCCTGAGCACGGGTGTCGGAGGTGGACAGGAGGCACTGTGCCCAATCTTTAAACTCTTAAGTAAGCGAGCTTGGGTGGGTGAGGGTGAGCAAGGGGCAGGCCGGCCTCCCGCGGTGAGACGCCACGACACTCCACCCCTTGCCCATTATGGTGCTCTGCCACCCCTCCTGTGTGGCTCTGGCCTAAGGAGCCCCCCACCCAGGACCCTCTCTCCCTCCCTGAACCCAAGCTCTTGTCTTTTATCAATCAGCCTCTCTCCCACCTGTCCATCACGTTAGCTTCGGTTGATTTAACCAGAAAACAAGCCCGGAATGTAATTCCATGCTCTCTATCCCCATCTCCCTTCCGCTGGGAGAGGCGGGGTGCCGAGGGGTGGGGGCACGGCCTCCCAGAATCAGTGAAGACAGGAAAATCATACTGATCCCCACCGACATCCGTCAGCCATCCCTCCCGGCTGAGGGCTGGAAAACTGAACAGGCTCCAAGGTGACTTGGTCCCAAGGTATCCACCTGAAAGCCTGTTTCTTAAGTATCTCCTCCCCAGGATGTCCTGGGAATCCTAGCCCTTACCTTGTTCCTCTGTTGAGTCTGATGCCTCTGTAGTCACTGTGTCCTAGCTTGCTTAATCTTTAGTTGGAAGTTCTTCCTGCTGTCTAACTTCAAGCCAAATCAATAAAGTCTACATTTTTTTAAAATAAACCTGTAGAACTGTAAGAGAATAGATATAGTAAGTGCCTTAAACCTTTCAAAAAGGAGCTTGAGTAACTATCATATGGGAGATGGGACTCAGGGTGAAAGAGTTTGCCTAGCCATGTCCTCAGTACTGGAGAGTGAGTAAAAAAAAAATGCTTAAAAATCAATCATCTATCATTTCATTTGAGCCAAAGAAGGAAAGTTGAAGACTGTGACAGTTTGTCACTAGTGAACAAGAGGGCACCCAGGGGAAAGGCAGCAGTAGAGTACAAGTCTGGGAGGTATGAGGTCAGTCTTCAGGTCCGAACTATCTCCACAGAAAGCTGTACAAGAAAGGGGCTGAAAGAATGAGATGGCCAGACAACTGGCAGGACTTCCCAGTGGGTCAGCAACCTTTCGAAGAATTGAAAACGAAGGACTCTCCCTATCAGGTGCCTTAGGATACGGCTGACACATAGGAAGATGCCTTACTCTGCTGCAAGGTGTGTATGTGTAGGGGTGGTGCCGGGCTGGGGCATAGGGCCGTGCCACTGGCCCTTGAAGGGTTAATGGCACTGTCTGCAGACCACATCGACTCCCCCGGGAGCTTGGAGATCCCTCTCATTTTAAGTAACCCTAACACATGATGAGCGAGGGCAAGGAAGGAGCCGGAAGGAGCCGGACTGCGTGCACACAGAACTGCCCGCTACAAGGCGGTAGGTAAGCCACTCTGGCAGGTCTGTGACAGACGCTCCTCTCTGTGCACCTGCCTGGCTATGGAGCCTGTTCTGGGGCAGCTGGGAAGGGGGAAGCAAGGAGCCAAGACCCACGGGGGTGGCGAGGCTTTTCTTTCTACAGAAAAATGGTACCTAACTGGAGTTGTGGACTCAGGGCAGAGAGCCCCCTGGCATCTGGGAGGATGTCACAGAGACGTAGCCTGGGGTTCTTCTCTGCAGGTGGGGGCCACGGGGGGTCCAGTGTCTGCTCTCCGGGACAGACCAGACTCCGGGATAAATGGTAAGCAAATAACCAAGACCTCAGCCAACTCCTCAGCCAGCCAGCCATGTGATCCAGAGGAGCCACGCACCCAAGGCTCGTTTCTGCCATGGGGGGAGGAGGGGCTGAGGGTAAAAGAGCAGTTGTTGAGGCTCACAGAGGGGCAGATGGAGGCAGATGAGTTGGGGAGCATCACAGAGTTGGCAGAGAGTGCCAGGATGGGGCAGAGGAGCGATGCTCCCTCCTGAGTCTGGCGGGAGGCACTGAAGGGATGCATGCCTCTGCTCGGGCAAGAGGATTCGGCTCCATCCACCTGCCTCTCTCCCTTCTTCAGACCCCTAGGACCCTTTCCCAAAGAACTGGGACCAAGAATCCTGGAGTATGAGAACCCCTGTGGTAGAGAGCACAGATGCAGGCTAGAGAGGCCGGCAAGATGCCAGGAGAAAGTCCTGAGCTCTCCCCGAGCCCTTCGGGGCGGCTGAGGAGGGGGGGCTGCTTGATCTTTCTGCTTTGCCCATGGGCAGTGAGGCCTCAGGGGCATAGACGCGCAGCACAGAACCAGCTGAGAGGACGTCAGACCCGATGGAAAGTGAAGGGCGCAGGTCTAGGCTGGAGGTCTAAGCTGGATGTCAGCATGGGGGATGGTGGTCGGGGACTGAGTCAGAAGGTGTCACTGGCCTCAGCTTGGGAGGCTGTCTCCTGCCTCGGGTGCCTGCCACCTCCGCTACTGCCCTGATTTTCTGGCTGGTCTACCTAAAGCCCAACCCCGGAGCTGTGGTCAGCTCACCCAGCTCAACCGTTTGCTGGAACTTTCATCTCCCGCTAGCCTTGCTCAGTGGCTCCTTTAGTGCCCACTGCAGGGGATTTCTTGCTCCTGGTGGGGAGACGAAGGCTGGGGTGGGGGGTCTTCAGGGGGCCCCTTAAGGCACAGCTGATAGGAATATGATGAATGAGACCAGCACTGGGGGGAAGAGAGGGAGGGCTGGGGGCAGCTGTGGGAAAGGAACAGCCTCTGAGAGTCAGTGGGTGGGAAGAACCAGGAAAGGGCAAGACACGAAAGGTGACCAGGCCAGCCAGCACAGAACAGGGCCAGGTGATAAGTCGTGAGGCTGAGACCCGGGGAGACTAGCCACCCAGGCAGGCAGAAGGGGTGACCAGAGACAGCGGAGAGCTGAGGAGAAAAGCACAGAGAAACAGCCCAGCGAGAGGAGGCCACAGGTGGGAAGGAAGGCTAGCCGAGAGGGGAGGAGTAGTCGGAGGAGAGCTGGGGTCAGAGGAGGGGTGAGGGCCAGGCTGATGCCTGGGACAGCCACCTCTGTGGCCCGTTCCCCTAAGCCCTGGCTCCACCAGAGCATCTGGGAGGGGGGGGTTGTTTTGTTTTTTTGTCAACCTTCACTAACTGACCATTCCTGTCAACCTGATGGGAGTTGTCATAGGGTGTCTGGGTTTAGAGTCCAAAACCTATTAAATCCTGCTGCCCCTAAAGAGGGTAGAAGGAGGGGGCCACAGGGGTGAGGCTGCCACCAGAGGCTAGGTGGAGACCTAAGACCCCTGAGGAGGGCTTGAGGGAGTCTCTCCCAGAAGCTGTCATCCCCAAGGGAGGTGGGGACACCAAGTGTCCTCAGCCAGGGGACAAGGGAAAGGAGGCTGCCTGCTCTGCCCCAAGGTCCCCAGCTGCTCCACCCAAGGTCCCAGCCCCTTTACAGCTTGGATATGATCAGCAGGGCCCGAGGTCAGCACCAAAGACCCAGGGGAATGTTGGAAGTCCCAAGCAGTCTGGGGACTCCGCAGAGGGGAGGGGCAGCCCATTCCACCTGTGGAGCCTTCTGCCGGCTGCCTAGGGGCCAGGGGTGACTCTGGACCTCACCGTCCAGGCTCCACCTCTCGTGGCTTTGCTCATGAGTCTGCTCCTGCTGTTTTGCCCAGTCGCTCTGGTCACTTGGTCCCAGTGACAGCGTGACTTTCCTTTTTTATAACTTTTATCATTCGTTTTGTTTTGTTTGAGGCAGAGCCCACCCACAGCACCTTTGCTGGCCTAAAACTCTCTTTGAAGCTCAGGCTGGCTTTGAACTTGGGGCAAGCCTTGTCCCTGCCTTTCAAGTGCTGGGTTTACAGTGTGAGCTTCCCCCATCCAGGACTTCAAAATTACTTTCAGTGTATGTTTCTACATACGTGCTCAAATGCTAGTGTGTAATACGTGTGTGTCTGTATGTCTGTGTATGTCTTTGTGTGTGTCTCTACATGTGTGCATGTCTGTCTCTTAATGTGTGTCTGTATGTCTGTGTCTATGTCTCTGTATATCTATGTGTGTATGTGTCTGTGTGTATCTGTGTCTGTGTGTCTGTATGTTTCTGTGTGTTCAGATCTGTGTGTGTGTCTGTGTGTATGCATCCATGTGTGTATGTGTTGTGTTGTTCTGTGTGTATGTTTCTCTGTGTGTGTATGTGTCTGTGTGTGCCTCTATGTGTCTCTGTGTATCTATTTGTGTGTGTCCATGTCTGTGTGTCTCTTGTGTCTCTGTGTTTGTGTGTGTCTGTGTCTATATGTCTGTTAGTGTCTCTATGTGTCTGTGTGTGTGTATGTGTGTGCATTTGTGAGTATGTGTCCACGTCTGTATGTGTGTGCGTCTGTGTGTATGTGTGTCTTGTCTGTCTGTATGTGTATGTCTGTGTGCATGTGTCTGTGTATGTCTATATGTGTCTCTGTGTATCTATCTGTGTGTCTGTGTGTGTCTCTGTGTCTCTTGTGTGTTTGTGTGTGTCTGTGTGCAACTGTCTCTATGTGTCTGTGTCCCCCTATGTGTCTCTGTGTTTGTGTCTGTGTGTGTTTGTGCGTGTGTGTCCATGTCTGTACATGTGTGTGTCTGTGTGTATATGTGTCTTGTCTGTCTCTATGTGTATGTCTGTGTGTGTCTGTGTGTGTCCATGTCTGTGTGTGTTTGTGTATGTGTCCATGTCTCTGTGTGTGTGTGTCCGTCCATGTCTGTATATGTGTGTATCTGTGTGTATATGTGTCTTGTTTGTCTCTATGTGTATGTCTGTGTGCATGTGTCCGTGTATGTCTGTGTCTCCGTGCATCTATTTGTGTTGTGCTGTGTCTGTGTGTCTCTGTGTGTCTCTATGTGTCTCTCTGTGTGTCTGTGTGTATTTGCCCATATCTGTATGTACGTGTGTCTTTCTGTCTGTGTGTATATGTCAATGTCTCTGTGTGTCTGTCTGTCTGTCTGTATGCTCCTATCTTTCTCAGACTTTGCCCACTGGGCAGCTGGCCTCTGGCTTTCTGGAACTACTGTTGAAATTTTTTCTGGCAAAGAGCCCACACCCCAGGCTTGGCTGGACAGTTTCCTCTGGGGCGGTGGGTGTGTGTGTTTGTGTGTGTGTGTGTGTGTGTGTGTGTGTGTGTGTGTGTGTGTGTGCAGGGCTCCTGGCAGCCTTCCTCTCTCCTTAGAGTTCAACTCTTCTGCCCCGGTTGACCAATCCCATCAGAGCCTGGAGTCAGACAGACCTGTTCCTGTCTAGTTCCACCACTTGGCAGGGTCTTGAGCAAGTCTCTTAATCTTTCTGAGCCTCTGTTTCCTCTGCTTACAAAATGCAGTCAATGCTGACCTCAAAAGGTTATTGTGAGGAATCAGTGAAGAAACTTAACAAGAGCGGCACCCCAGCCTGAACCGTGACCATCCCAGTTCACAGGGCCGCAAGTGTAAAGAGGAGAAGCAGCAGCTTGGGAGGTTTTCTTTGGTGCCGCGCCCGGCTTAAGCTTTACTCCTTATTGTTCTCATCATTATCTCTACTGCTTCTATTAAATAATGACCTAGAACCTACTTGTGTTGTAATGAACACTTGTACTGGCCAAGGGGATTAACATTATTAGTAATCAGCGTGATGGCGGTGGTAATAACAATCACCTGCTGCTGTAGCCCTTCCAGAAATACAAAGTGCTCTGGAGACCCGCAGTGATCATTCCAGATGGGGCTATGGTCCTTTAAGATCTATGGTTCCCCGTACTCATCCTGTCAGCCACTGTGCCAATCTTGCCATGGGTGTCACCGGGCTGCTGACAGGGCAGCACACAGAATGTGGCCAGTCTCCGAGTGTGCAGCCCACAGCACAAGAGAGCCAAAGCGGGGGTTCCCGAGAACAGGTCAGAGGGCACAGACGGGATGCTCCCAGCCGGGGAAGTTCTACGCCAATGTGTACGTCACAGTGACACAAGAGACTGGCTAGATGGCTTGGCAGATAAGCGCTTGCCGAGCGAGCCTGGTGACCTGAGTTAGATCCCCGGACCCACTTCAAAATGAAAGGAGAGAACAGACTCCACAAACTTGTCCTCTGATCTCCACACGCATGCCACAGGCGTGGGTGCACACACATGCACACACAGACACGCTAATAAAGTTGAAGGGTTTGTTGTTGTTGTTGTTGTTAAAAGTGACACACAAGGAATTAAGGTTAAGGGACAAAGACAGTTGACACCCACGGAGGCAGAGCTGAAAGCTGCTCTTCTCTGGGAAGCCTCCCCTGTCAGCTCAGGGCCGCAGGCAGGAAAGGAAGGATTTTCAGGAGACGGTTGGCAGGACTTCCTATCTGTCACCAAGGCTTCCCACACCCAGGGCTGGCAAGCTTCCTGAGCACTCATGAGCACAAGCGTGGCACATCTGGGCAGGAAGCTGCTGCACCAAGTCCAGGAGACTCAGTCTCCCCCAACCCCACGCCACTCTGGCTCCATGTTGGGTTTTGTTTGGGGAGCCACTTGCTTATGCTGTGCTTGGGTTTTCTTTCGTTTCGTTTATTGAGACAGGTCTCTTGTAGCCCAGGCTGGCCTCGAACTTGCTATGTAGCTGAGGTTGGCCTTGAACTCTTGTTCCTCCTGCCTCTGCCTTCCAAGTGCTGGGAACAGTCATGCCCCATGACTGTTTTGTCTTTTTTCAGGTAGGGGAGGAGGTGTCAGCAGCCTGCCTATCTCTGTGGCTGAATTGTGTAAATCTTTTTTCTTGTCTTTTTCCTTTCTTTTTTTTTTCTTTCTCATGAAAATGTAAGGACACCCCTTTCATAAGCAAGGCCTAGGGACCCTACATGTGCCTAGTTCTAGAACACATACATGTCATTAACCCTACATATTCACAGCTCTGGATCCCCTCTTTTTTTTCCTCCTCCTCCTCTTCCTCCTCCTCTTCTTCACAGGGTCTCACTGTGTAACTCAGGTTGTCCTAGAACTCTGTGTAGCCCAAGCTGGCCTGGACCTGTGATGATCTCCCTGCCTCTGCCTCCTGAGTGCGGGACTTTACAGGCATGTAC
Source organism: Peromyscus leucopus (assembly GCF_004664715.2). Taxonomy (NCBI): domain Eukaryota; kingdom Metazoa; phylum Chordata; class Mammalia; order Rodentia; family Cricetidae; genus Peromyscus; species Peromyscus leucopus. The sequence continues at coordinate 65,815,878 of NC_051068.1, forward strand.
ACCATGCCCAACTAGAGTCTTAGGAATTTGATCTGAGGTCTTGCTTTCTAGTCTTGCACTTGGCGAATGACCTTGGGGAAGCTCGGAGTGGCCTCTAAGACCAGCTATGCTCCAGAGGTTCCTGACACCCAAATCACAGTTCAGGGACACATGGCCAAGTACCTCACAGCGTGTCAGACGTGTGCTGCCATAGGTTCCGCCGGCCCATGTGATCGAGATCCCTATTTTGAAAAGACTTTAGATGATTCTCATACTCATGAAAGTCAAGATGCGCTGCCATGGGTGACATGTTTTTAAAGTCCTGGGGAAACTCCGCAGAGAGAGTTCTAAGGATGATTGAAGCTACTCTGTGGGCCTTGGTCAAGTCACCCTCTCTCTCTTAAGTCTTTTCTGGAATGACAGGAGGCTGCTACACACCGATGTCTGTGTGCCCTCCAGACCTACTAAGCTCTAGTTGAGAACAATGCCGAACTCACCAGCATGGGAGACCAGAGCTAAGGCTCCCCATCCTGCTCTGTGGCCTCTCTCCTGTCCTTCCTCAGTCCTCTTGCACACTAATCACACCCCCCTAGTGGCCGTAGAAGCCGGCATCATGTGCCAGCATCCTCTCTTCAGCCCAGGCTTGCCCTTCCCTTAGCCTACCTCCGGCAAGCCTGTCTCCCCGGAGATAGTTCTAAAACCTTTCCCTGATTTCCCTGACGACACACCCCGAGAACCAGCAAGATCCCTCTTCCTGACCCACGGTTCATTAAGCACCTATGAACACAAGGCACGGCGCCAGGATGGGATCCAAATGGCCAGCACTGAACAAGACAGTCCGGGTTCCTGAGCTCCAAGGGAGGCACAGCTGTCAAAGACAGATACTATCGAGTGCCGGCTTGAACAGCGGATGTGCTGAAAGTAGAACTATATAGAGACTGGCATCTCAGTGAACAAAAATGCCACACAAATCCACGAAGACCCCATACTTCTTGCCTTTGGCCCCTCTGGGCTCACTGTCAGCCAGCCTAGCCCCTTTAGGGCGGCTCCTGAATCTCGATGGCCCAGGGACTGTCAGTGGTCTAGACCCCCACAGGCGCATCTGTGATGTGTGGGTCAGCCACTCCCAGGACCTGGCTGGCCCTGTCCAGGCTGACTCCAATCTGGGATAGCCTGGGAAGCTCCAAGGGCAGAGGCCGCGGCTCCCTCTCACCCGGAGAAGGAGAAGAGGGTCAGAAAGGCACCCACAGCCACAGGAGCTCTGGAGCCGCAGCACGGCCATGCTGAGACGGCAGACAGGGGCGTGGCCCAGCGGCGGACAACCCTGGCCCTGGCCAGACACGACGCCTCTGCCTCCCTGATGCACAGGGGCAAGCCTGGAGGAGCATGACTTGAATTTCTGATCTCGGCCAGGTAGCCCTGGCCCCCATCATTTCAGGCCATCCATCTATCTATATCCATTCACCTAAATCTGTCACTTCCCCTCTCGGGCCCCAGGCTGTGGGAGGGAGACTCTAAAAGCGGGTGCTGCCCCTAAACTACCCTGAAAGGAGGTAACAACTTTCGGAGGAAACATACAAAATAAAGACTAGGTCCTACATAGTTTTGGATGACGGAAGCCAAGGCGGTAACTTTTTTGTTGTTGTTGTTTAATGCAACAACAAAAGAATGAGAGCATTGGAACGTCATTAGCGGTCATTTATTCTGTCAGCGGTCACTTACGGTCGACTGTGCACCAGGCCTTTGGGCTTTGGTGAAAACAACACAAAAATCCCTGCCTTTCTCCAATGTGAAACTGTTGTAAAAGTTACCAGAAGGGGAGGCCAAGTGTGGTGGTGCATGCCAACAATGCCAGCACTCAGCGGGTGGCAGCGGCAGGGTCAGGAGTTCAAGGTCAACTTCGCTTCAGCTGCACCGAGTGAGACTCAGCGTGTGAACTACATGAGAACCTGTCTCAAAACAACCAGAAAACGTTGGCAGTATGTATACAGGCCACCGCTCCTCTACTCAACGTAAAGAAAAATAAATACCATTCCCTCTTCTCAAAATCAAAATCCTGCTGAGCCCTAAGGACTATTTGTCTCTCGGTCTCAATCCTCCATCTCTGCTCAGGATGGAGGACCATTTGCCGTTTCTCCTTGGGCTCTGACCCAAGCCACCACCCGGGGGGCGGATAGCCTCTGAGCCAAGAAGGTCCCCACAGGTTGGGCTTACCCTGCATACAAGGAAACTCTTGCCTTAGCTCCCTTTCTGTCCTGGACTCTTCCTTCCTCACCTCCATTCTTTCCCTTTTTTTCAGCAGGCCTGAGGTTCAGACTCAAGCCTTTCTCACCTACCACTCACCATGCACTGCCGCTGCTTCTCGGAAGGCATCCCGACCACCCCTGTCAACTACTGGATCTCAGGTGAGACTCCCGGCCTCCTCCCCAGGCTCTTCAAGTTGACTTGGGTGGGGCCCGAGGACAGTAGGTGACCCTCACGCTCCCCCCACGCCAGGTCTGGCCTTCCCCGATTGGGCCTTCAAAGCCGAGTCGTCGCCAGGCTCCCGGCAGATCCAGCTGTGGCACTTCATCCTGGAACTGCTGCAGAAGGAAGAGTTCTGCCATGTCATCGCCTGGCAGCAGGGAGAATACGGGGAGTTCGTCATCAAGGACCCAGACGAAGTGGCCCGCCTCTGGGGCCGCAGGAAGTGCAAGCCGCAGATGAACTATGACAAGCTGAGCCGGGCCCTCAGGTGAGGGGAGGGAGCCAGCAGTATAAGAGGCAGCATTCAAGGAAAAGGGCTGAGTGCGGTTCCTGGCACTCCAGGCTGCTTCCCACTGTGGCAGGGCTTGGGAAATGCCCTGGCTGTGGGAAGATGGCTGGTGTCCTCCAGTTATCCACTAGGCTGATGGAGGAGGTGCTCAGTCTCTTCCTCCCTCCATTCTCCAGGTATTACTACAACAAGAGGATCCTGTACAAGACCAAAGGCAAGAGGTTCACCTACACGTTCAACTTCAGTAAGCTCATTATAGCCAGCTGTCCTCCATGGAAAGTGTGGGCACCCTCCGCCCCTCGCCTGCTGTTGGGGTCCGCTGCCATGTGTCAGCCAGCCTCGGTGCCTGTGGCTGTGCAGAGTGAGGTAGGCACGGAGGCGACCCCTGTCCTCAGAACTCTGACAGGACCTGCTCTTCCGTCCCGGAAGCCCCAGGCCACACTCCACCTTCGAGACCTACCTACTGGTCTCCGGTGTCCTCACATCTTCCAGTCCCCGAGTACCTCAGGACCTAGTCTTTGTGAGCCACACCCACCTGTGAGGAAGGATAATTTCTGTGCTAGACATCCTCTTTCAGTGACGTGTCAGAGAGAAGGTTAAGGGGTGCAGGGGAAGGTTCTGGGGCATCTGAGACAGCAGGCCGCCCACAGCAGCCCCTAGCTGCCTCAGAATCAATATGGGACTATCTTGTCACATTAACAACTGGGTGACAGTCCTGCTGTGTCTTAGAAGACTAGATACCAGAGAGAACCTGTCCCGCCCCAGCCTCCTTCTCTCCCCTCCTTAGCCCCTGCATAGCACGCTGTACACCCACTGGGCCACAGAAGCGCAGCTGGCTGGAGAGGGGACCTCCCGGGAGCCCCTGGAAACCTCTGGGGAGAAGGGGAACAGCAGCTTCGATGGTGAGTGTTGAAGACGGGATTAACCAAAGGAGGGGAGCCTCCCAGGGCCCGCCTGGCTGAGCATATGCCCAGGCAGGCATGAGATAAGAGATCTTCGTTCAGTCAATGCTTAGTGACTCTATTTACTAGGCATGAGGCCCAAACATGAAAGACGGACGGACGGTTAGAAACAAGAGTCTGGGAGGAAGTAGCGATGGGGGGCTGCTGGTTCCTACAGGTGCCGGGAGGGCCCAAAAGAGGACTCCAGGGTCCCCGGAAGAGGGGAAGAAGGGCCAAGAGGCCCTGGCATAGGGAAAGTGAGAGCTGTGAGCATGGGAGGTACATCTGGAACGCTGCTGCTGTCAGTGTAGCATCAAGGAGGATGGGATGGATGGTGAGGGAGGTGTGGGAGGCAGTTGCCAGGCCAACAGCTACCCAGGTCCAAAGGGCCTCAAAACCATTTGAAAAGGGCTGGGCTTTCTCCCATTAGCAGAGAGTCCAGGAAGAAGAGGTATGTTTAGATTTTCATTTCTTGTATTTGTTTTTGGGGCACAGGTGATGATGGCTCTTTATATGCTCATCAAGCACTCTACCAACTGAGCCACATCCCCAGTCCCTAGATTTCATTTTATAAATTACAAAAGGTTCCAGTCTGACAACCTTTGACTAGACCTGATGATACAATACAGAGGCAATATGCATTCCGTGACAGAAAACACATCTAGAATTTTGAAGTTTGACCTTTCTACTGGCCATCAACAGGAGGTGCAGGGAGCTGCCAGTCCAGTCATCCACTTATCACGAGAGAAACCACCCAACACTCCACAGCACTCTGCTGAACTGACTCATTCTGTAGGCTCTATACACCCAACACACTTTTGACCTATATTATTTTCAACTCACAACGGGTTTATTAGCCTGTAACCCTATCATAAGTCAGCACACATCTGTATGCAGGCTGTGTGTGGCTGGAATTAGAGGAGGAACCAGGCTGTCACTGGAAGGCTTTTAATTTTTTTTTAATTGTTTTTAATTATGTGTAGGGGAATGTGTCTGCATGCAGGCATGCGCACGTGAGTGCAGGTGCCCTCGAGAGGCCAGAGGCATTGAATATCCTGGAGCTAAAATTATAGACAGCTGTGAGCCCTCTGACATTGGTGCTGGGAACAGACCTCAGGACCTCTGGGAGAACAGGAGCGCTCTTAACCACTGAGCCATCTCTCCAGCCTCCACTGGGAATTTCGTTGTTGTTGTTGTTGTTGTTGTTCAGTTAATCTAAGAAGGGGACTCTTGGGTCATGGGGCAAAGAAGGAAGCTGAGCTGAAGAGAGGATGTCAGTCTTTCCTCTTTCACCAGATGTTTAATTGCCTCCCGTTCACCAGATGTTTAATGCACCAGGGTCTGAAGTTCAGATGTGAGCAATGCTGCCCGTCTAGGGCTCTTGGTCAAGGGCTTAAAGGCGGTCACCAATAGATACACAATTATACCTGCTGCTCCACACCAAGGGGACGATGCTGGGGGCGCTGGGGACAGCCGGGAAGACTTCCTTGGCAAAGTGACTCAGCAGACATCCTACCGTGCACACAAGCTCAGCTGCGCTTACAGGAAGAAAGGAGGGCAAGAGTTTAAAGGCCAGAGACAAAGAGGGACTGGGACCACACTAGTGGTGGCACTCATGATGGAGTGAGGGGAGGAGGTGGACACTGGTAGACACCAGTGGCATTCAAAGCAAGCGGGCCAGGCTTTCTTCAGAAAGACCCAACCCAGGTATCTTCTACAGAGGTTCATGGCCCTCCACTTCAGGCAGTTTTGAGGATTAGGACCACCTACCTTTACCCACCCACAGTGCAGGGCATGGATGCAGGGTAGTTGGGCCATCAGTCTGGCATCCTAGAGCTACCTAGCACATGAGGGGGGTTCTCCGTTCCTCCACCCCACCATTCGCCCAGCACCAGAGTGCTGAAGACACCAAGCTTACCCCTGTGGGAAACGATAAGCCCCAACTTTTGTACATCCCTGCTTTCCTTCACACACACACACACACACACACACACACACACACACCCTTCCCTGTGTTTGGGCCCTGAAGGGCATGAAGGTTTTAGGTCAGCAGAGGGCTAGCAGCAGTCTTGTGTCATGCTTCTGGCCTGGAATTCCACCACCTGCTCAACCTCCACACTCACTCAGATCCTGGGGTGCCAAGAGAGGAAGCCTTGGACAGTGGAGCATGGGCACACTCAACCAGAGTCAGGAAATATCTCCTCCACATGCCTACTCGGCTACAGTGTGGACATGACCCTGAACCCAGGAGCCTCCGGGGTCACAACCTCTCTGCAGGATAACAGTCCTCGCCGCATCTAAGGGCCCAAAGGGAAAGACACTGGTCTAGAGAGAGAGAGAGAACACCCTGGAAGAAGGAGTCCACATTTTTTCTCATAGAGAATCATTCTGACTATTTTAATCCCTCATGAATCTGGCTTAAGAAATATTCCTAGCTAGTAAACTGGCTATATGAAGTGCCACTTGATCTGCTTTCCTAGTTTTTATTCACTGTATCACACCCATGTGACGCCATTGGCTCTTGCATATAAATGATGTCTTAAATAAATAAATAAATAAATAAATAAATAAAAAATAAATTTTAAAAATGTAGTGTTTCAAGAGGGCTTGCTGAAGTAGAAAAACACGGTGTGGAGCTCTGTCTAGCCATTTCCAGGAAGCCCAGCCTGAGCAGGCCCTGTGGGGGCCTGGCAGGTGGGAGGGCAGATGGAGGGAATGGAAGGAGGAGATTCTTTTAGAGGAAGAGAGCTATGGGCCTAGTATCAGACAGAAGGGAAAGGCTGTGGATCCCACACACGGCCTCACAGTCCTGAACCTCACGGGTCCCTTCTTACACCTAATCTTAGCAGATGTCCTTTGATTCCCAAGCAGGACGGAGGCCTTCCTGTCTAGGTGACAAGTGCTTGGTCCCACAATCAATTCTTTACCCAGCTAACATTTGAGCCTTTGAGCAGGAGGAGCCAGAGTCAAGACGGACTCCCTGGGTTAGGACACGGGCTGTCGTTCCGTCTCTCCACACATTTTAACTGAGGGCTTGATCTGTACCAGATTCAGTCTGGACTAGATTCAGAGGAAAGGAAAGCCACTAACAGTTCCCGCTCCAGCACCCTAGGGACACCGATATTAAAGCAACAGGCGCATCCCTAACTATACGGTGGTTTCCGACGGAGCCAAGTGCCCCAGGAGAGGTGAAGGGAGAGGTCCGCGGATGCTCCCACAAGGCTGGCAGAGTCTCAGGGCAGTCCTTCTAGAAGTAGGATAAACCAAACAAGAGCAAAAAAGGGAGGGAGATGAACCCCCACACACACACACACACGGGGAGGGGTCGGGGAGGGGGGAGGAAGGGGAGGGAGGACTGGTGGGGAGGATTCTGAGCAAGAGGGAAAACAGAAGCGGGAGCCCCCTCAGGAGAGCACTCACCTGACAGGCAGGAAGTCCCAGGTTTGTGATGCCCACACTCAGGAGCTGGAGTCAGGAGTTCAAGGCCATCCTCAGCTACATAACAAATCAAGGCCAGCCTAGCTCCTCCAGAGTCTGTTGGAAGGAAAGGGAAGGGGAGAGGTGGAGAAGGGAGAGGGAGAGGAGAGGAGGAAGAGGAGAAAGCAGTAGGAAGGGGAGGAAGAGGAGAGGGGAAGGAGGCGGAGGGGCATCTGGGGAGGCTGCCCTCTTGACCCTTTCTCTCTCTCTCTCTCTCTCTCTCTCTCTCTCTCTCTCTCTCTCTCTCTCTCCAGGTTTTGGCTCAGCTCTGGGCCCAGGCTGGCAAGGTCCTTGCTGCTGTCTCCTGAACCTCCAAGGTGACCTTCCCAGATTTGCTTCCTTTACACATGCACCCTGCCTCTGCTGTAACTGGGCCCACCTCTCGGGGCCCATCTTGCCTCCTTTCTCCTCAGAGCAGCCACTTTCAGGGTCCTCCAAGCAGGGTCCTTGGCTCCCAGGCCTGCCGTGTATGCCAGGTGCCTGGCATTTTCCAGGACTCCCCCTTCTGGCCAGGCTGAGACAGGGCACCAGCGAGAGGCTTCAATGCCGGTTTCTCAGGCCTGAGGAATTGGTGGTAAATACTGGCCCAGCGCCAAAGGGGCACCTGGATTCCAATGAGGGACTCTCCTCAGAGACTCAGAGACTCAAACTTGGAAAAGGAACTCCCATGTCCCCCAATCCAGAGAAACTCAGAGCCACGTGGCCTTTGGATCCCCCTTAACTGGAGAGAAAGAAGTCAAGGGGCGGCCCCTCCCCTTCCCCCAGTCCCGACTTTCGCACCTTCTCCTAGTTGGACACCAGCCAGACTCACTGGAGGACCTGGAGGATGAAGCTAGACCTCCAGGTCTAGGATGAAGGTGGGGTAAATGTGGGCATGGGAGAAACTGAGGTAGTGCCCCCTCCAAATTGTTATCAGACTAAGGCGACATTATTAATCTCAACTTTTTGGAGAGAGGTAAGATTAAGGGTTTCCATCACTGAATGGCCCCATGCCTGGCCACGAGGGGGAAGTAAGGGGCAGGCGGGGCCAGACAGGGGCAGATAGGGCTGGTTTGGCTTAAGTCTTAGGGTCTCTTTCTTCCTCTGGGTTCATTTCCCCATCATGTCTAAGGTTTCCAGGACCTCCCCCTACCCCTTCCCATGTTTCTCTGCCCTCCCTCTGACTGGAACCTCTGTCCCAGGAAGGCTCTTGCAGGTGCAGAGCGAGGGAGGAGTTGGTTTTCTCGTCTCTGCAATCCTCCACTGCTAACTGTGAATAAAAATGCCCTTGGCAAACTGCCCTCTTGGCCAACGGCCTTTCTCTGGTGCACCCCAGGCTTGGCTGTGTTCCTCCTGTGTTCCCATCATTGGTGGTGCTCAAGGCAACCCAGGCGTCCTGCTGGGAAATGCAGAGGAGGGCCCGAGGCTTGGAGTGAGACTGGAATCACTCACTCAAGCTCCTTCTTTCTACCGTCACTCCTGAGAGAAAAGTGAACCAAGAGAGGCCCCAGAGCTTCCGGGAAACGAGGGAAGCCGGTCCCAAAGACAGAAGAGCAGACAGAGCAAGAGTCTTTGCCGGAGACCTTAAGACCCCTGCAGAGGAGCTCTGGGCAAGACTCTAATGATCAACATGGGAAAGGAAGTCGGTGCTGAATTTCCTCTGTCTCTGCATGGGTTCCTAGTGACGAACAGCAGAGCAGGCTTGGAGCACCTGGGCAGAGGATAGAGAAGACATAAGAGTCTCTGCTTAAGACCAGATGATCAGTCGGGAGGGATGCGGCCCAAGCCAAGGCCACTGAGCCATGCCGCTCTCCGGCCTCTAGGCTTTCCATGACAGGACTTGGGTTTGTCTGTTGTCCTTTTCTATGGGACAGTCCATGAACTGGAAAGGCCCAGAGGGTTCCTCCTCCCATTCCGAGTTCCTCTTGGAGCCTCTCTCACATTACTCTTCTGCAGTCTCTTGGTCTTGTGACCATGCACTGTCAGTCAACTAGAATGGGTAAGAGCAGCTGCAGGGGACAAGGTACAACCCTCGTGCACAGACAGGCCAAGATGGTCCCTGTCTCCCTCCCTCGGCCCAGTGTCAAAAAGCAAATGCAGGCTCTTTCCCAGGATTCCCCAGGGCCACAGAGGAAACTACTTCCCCCTTCTCCCGTCGCTGAGGGCTCATCCCCAGGACTTAAGGACCAGCACAGGGCTTTCCTGTTACCCTCCTCAGTGTGGATGACAAAACAGCGTGCCAGGCGCAGCACCGGGAAGCAGAGGGTACCCTCATTGGGCACGTGTCCTGTTCAGAGTGGCTAGCCCTAAGGACAGGCTTTCTCCATAAAAAAGAAATTCTGTGTTCTCTGCCTGTTCCCACCTCCTCTTCAGTGGTGCGTGGTGATTGCTTCTTTGAGGCCTACATTCTAAGACTGCCCTTCAGGATAGGTAAAGTTCACCACAAGGACTCGCTTCCAGGTGGGACTTTCTTTACTGGAGGCCACTGATCTCGAAGAAGCAGACCTTTTCCACGTGGCACCATTGGTATTTTTTACTATGTAATTCATTGTTACTGACAGCTGTCCTGTGCACTCCTGAATACTTACTTACCGAAACATGGGTCCATACCCAGACAACAGTAGCAGCCCCCACTTCTACCCAGCTGTGACAACCCAAAATGCCTCCAGACAGTGCTAAACGTCCCCTGGGGAAAGGGGAGAAACTGCCTGGGTTGAGGGTTGAGATCCACAAATCCAAGTTTTCTGGCAAAGATGGAAGCGTCTTCCAGGAGAGACGTTGGGCTTCATGTTGCAAGAGTGCCCTCTGGTGGCTGGAGTTGGTACTCTTTACCCAAAGCTCTGAACTAGACTTGAGTCAGTTCTGTGTCCAGAAAGGCGTGATGGCAACTTGGAATCTCTGAGATGAAGAAGTGAATTGCAAAATGCAGGCGTACTAGAAGGGCCCTTCCCTTGTAAAGCCTCCTTAAATACGATTGCCAATCCACCAAAGGACCAATCTGTCCAATGCAATCCACCAAAGGACCAATCTGTCCAATGCAATCCACCAAAGGACCAATCTGTCCAATGCAATCCACCAAAGGGCCAATCTGTCCAGTGCATCCACCAAAAGCCAATCTGTCCAATGCAATCCACCAAAGGACAATCTGTCCATGCAATCCACCAAAGGCCAATCTGTCCAATGCAATCCACCAAAGGACCAATCTGTCCAATGCAATCCACCAAAGGGCCAATCTGTCCAGTGCAATCCACCAAAGAGCCAGTCTGTCCAATGCAGCAACGCAGACAGCAAAGATTCCGTTTTAATGTAACCAGGTCAGCCATCAACTCCAGACATGACTTTGGCACCCTGTGACCTTCAGCCTCCCGTGGGGAAGGTGCAGTGAACGCTCAGGATTTCTTAGGGACAGTACTGCAAGGCACACTCAGCAACCACTTGACTCCTGGGCCTTACTTCTATGTGGTGCTAGAAAACCTAGGAGACTCACAAAGGCTTGAGAACTTAGGAAATCTAACTCCTGGGCTGCCAGAAGGGACCTCTGAGATCTCAGAGGAAGGGGTTATTTCAGATCACAGGGAAGATGATCATGGGCTTACCCTCTGAAACGTATAAGCAACTCCACCTCCCCCATGCCCCCACCCTCCCACTCCCCTCTCCACCCCTACCCCCCCACCCCCCACACACACACATACACACATTAAATGCTTTCCTTTATAAGAGTTGCCTTGGTCATGATTGTTAGGATTCTGTACATGTGCAGCGCACGGGGTTGGGGGTGGGGTTTTCTTACGTCTTACATCATCAGCTGAAGCTGGCGACTACGTACCTACCACATGGTTATGCAATTCCAGCCTTAAAAATCCAGACTCAGATCCCACACTCTCTGTGTTCTCTCTCTGCTCCCGCCATCTTCCTTTCTCTCCAGGCCTGGCTCTCCTCCCTCCGATCCCCTCTCTCTTTCTAATAAAGCTCTTTATAACTCTGGTAGTCATGGCTGTGGCCTGTGACTTTTCCGCTGGTAACCAGTGCCGTTTATCATAACCACCAATGGTGTCTCTTCACAGCAATAGAACATTAACTAAGACACCAGCCATGTCCTAAGTGCTTCCTGTATGCCATTTCAACCAATGCAGGGGCTTCAGGAGGCAGGCCCTGTTATCATCCCACTGTACAGAAGAGGACAAGTACAGAGAGATGAAACAGCCTGGCAAGCGGCAGAGGTCGGGTGCAGACCCATGCAGTCTCCCCACAGTCTGGTCCAGATGCTGGTCCAGGATGCCAGTTGCAAAGCAGGCTTCCACTGTTACCAGTCACCAGCCTGAGACCCTTTCACTCTATCTGGACAGAAGTCACAGGGAGTGAACGAGAAGCTCTTCGAGCGCTGGTCTTTGGATGGCTCTGATTGGACAGCAGAGAGGCAGCAGTAAGGTGGTGCCTCTTGTGTTGGCCAGGGTGCCGGATCCCTTGCTCTATAAGGGGTCTAGCTCTTGTATAGACCTAGGGAGTCAAGATTGCTCAAGCCGTCTTCCAGGCTCCACCATCTCTCCACCATCAGCACCAGCTCGCCTCCATCTCCCTGCCCTGGCTGAGCTTGTGTTGTTCATCAGCTTCTTCAGCTCCCAGCCTAGCGTTGCCACAGCTCAGGGAGAGGCAGCAGAGGCAGCGCAGCGAGGCACTTTGCTGCGCTGCGCAGCCTGCGCGCATAGCCAGAGGAAGGGTGTCTGCACCAATCACAGTCACTCACAAATGGTGCTTTGTGTTTGCTCCAATCCTGGCCCTGCCTCTCTGCCAGTCCCTCTGTCGGGCCACGAGGGGAGGGGCTCCCCCTCTGGCCTAGGTGAAAATGGTTGCCGGGTCATCTAGAGTTCACCGAGGCTTGTGGTAGCAAAGCTCCGACAGCTGCGGATCAAGAAATCAAAGAGCCCCATGCCTCCAGGGTCTGCTTATTTACTGGGAAATGGACACGAGGAGTGCTTACAAGAAACTTGACATTGATGCTAAGAAGGATTCTAACCGGCTCAATAGTGTGTGACACCTGCCAGTACCAAAGGGAAGAGTTCCCTTCTCTGTCTAGCTGGGTGTCCTAGTTACGGTGACTATGGCTGTGGTGAAGCACCATGATCAGCCAGGGGAGGAAAGGGTTTATTATCATCAAAAGCAGCGAGGGCAGGAACTCAGGCAGGGCAGGGACCCGGGGGCAGGAGCTGATGCAGAGGCCATGAGGGGAGCTGCTCGCCGGCTTGTTCATCATGGCTTGCTCAGCCTGCTTTCTTATAGAACCCAGGACCGCCAGCCTGGAGATGGCATCACCCACAATAGGCTGGATTGTCTCCATCACTAATAAAGAAAAATGCCGTATAGCCGGATCTTATAAAGTCATCTCACTGGAGAGTCCCACCTTTCAGATAACTCTAGCTTGTGTCAAGTTGACCTGAACCTAGGTAGCACATGGGGTGTACGTGGCTCAGCTGCTGTGGCCCTTCCCTGCTTATGGCCACTTTTATCCACAAAATGAAAGTGTTACATCATAACTGTCTTCTTTGGTGGGTCTTTAAACAGATGGTATGAGAAACCAAATAAAATCTCTCTTAAGCCTGGCAGCCTACATCAGTCCCGTGGAGCCCCCATGGTGGAAGGAGAGACATAATTCCAACGAGTTGTCTGGTGTCCTGCATATGTTCACTGTAGCATGAATGCGCAAGCACACACACACACACACACACACACACACACACACACAATCAACCAATCAATCAATCCATCCATCAATCAACGTAAAGGAAAAAAGCTAAACAAATCCTGCAGCTCTGCCATAAAGTGGCCTCGCCTCCTCAGCCTCAGCGTCCACCTTGTCCTTTGTTTGTTTGTTTGAGATGATGTCTCACTATGTGAAGCTGGGTTCTGACCCTCCTGCCCCAACCCCTGCCACCCGAGTGCCAGGATTCTAAGTGCCACCACACCTGGCTCACACGTCTGATGCTAAGTGTTCTTGGTGCACCGAACCACCTCTTTAGTCCCAGGCCAGGCCATTAATCAGCCCTAGGTCAACCCTGGCATCCTCCCCAAGTCCCCTTTCACCCTCCCCGTTTCTAGCCCCTTGGTGACTATTGCGCTCCCCACAGTGGCACCCCATCAACAACAGCATCACACACACACACACACACACACAAAAAACAAACAAGGAAGCTCGGGCAGGCGAAATGCCCCTGCTGACTTTAGTTAGGTCCACAGGGAGAAGAGTTGAAGAGGATTCTGAATTGTTCTGGAGGCTCAGGGAGGTGGGTGGAGCCATGTTTTTTGTGCAGTACTGAAGCCACAGTGATACATTTTGATTCTTGTCTTAAAGCTCTATTCTGCGTGCGACATCACTGACCACCTTTAATCACCAGGATCTTTCCCTTTTTTCTCATTCTCAAGGCTATTCCTATCCACTCCGGGCTTCCCTCCACCTCCGGTGTTCTGGAGGAGACTGACCACAGGCCCGTGTCTTCTACACCTGCTTTCTGGGTGCTTTTGACTTCTCTCCTTGTCTTATCCACAACACAAATGCCGACTCTTCCCAGATCTGTGCAGAACAAGCATCAGGACCACTGGTCCAGTCACCCTCTGGACGTCTCTATCTACATGGCCCATAAGCCTTGAAAATGCCGCGTGTCCAAGATGAAATGTCTTGTCTCCACATCTAGGGCTGCCTTTCAGCCCCCATTTCTATCTAGCTTTAATTAATGATGCAATACATCCATTTACACCCAAGCAGAAACCAAGGTGTCAGCTTGTGCTTTCTTCTCCCTCAGCTGATGAACCAGGCAACCTCCAAGTCCTACAGTTTCACCTCCTAAATGTCTCTCAAATCTGTTCTCACCTGGACAACTCCACATTGGCATACTTTTGACCTCCATTAGCCTCTCTAAATGCCTAAAGTGCTAATATGCTCTGTTTAAAACACTCATCTGAGGGCTGGAAAGATGGCTCTGCAGTTAAGAGCACCTGTTGCTCTTAGGGAGGTCTCAGGTTCAGTTCCCAGCACACACAGAGCAGCTCACTACCATCCATAACTCCAGTTTCAGGGGATTCAATACCTTAATCTGGTCTCCACAGGCACTACACACATGTGATGCACATACATACAGGCAAAACACTATATTGGAGGATTTATTAAGGCCAACTCCACGTAGTTTAAAAGGAGGTTTATTTGGGTGCATAACTTACAGCTAGTAAAGGGGTTGGTTACAGGATCCGGGAGAGGTGAGGTGCAGTCCAGTTGGGTTCTCTGGAGAACTCTGCTTGGTCTACCATCCAGCGTCCAGGATCACCAGGAACCAAGAGAGCTGGCACATCCAGATCTTGGGTCTTAAGGGCTCCCTCTCGGCCCCACCTCAGTGGCAGGTCATAGGTAGGCGTGACAGTTACCAGAAGCCTCACTGAGGGTAGTACTTCCAGATCAAAGCTGGAACAGCTACCCACTACATTTATACACATAAGATTAAAATCAATGATTTTTTAAAATGAAACACCCATCTGAGTCTGACTGTGGTGGCACATTCTTGCCAGCACTCAGGAGGCTGGGGCTGGAGGCTCACAAACATGAGGCAAGCTCACACTAGACAGTGAGATCTGGACTCAGAATTAATTAATGGCCTGGCCTGGGACTAAAGAGGTGGTTCGGTGCACAAAGAACACCATGCAAACATGAATTCTTGGGTTTGAATCCCCAGCACCCACGTAAAAGCTGGGTGTGGCCACACATACCGGTAACCCCATCATTGGAGGTAGGCAGAGAAGACCTTGCTGCCTGCTAGCCTAGCTGAAGGGAGAGCTCCAGGTTCAGGCAGAGGCTCTGTTTCAAGGGGATGTGGCAAAGAATGACAGAGTAGTACACAGGCCTCTCCGCACAGGCCTTTAACACATATACACTAGATAGATAGATAGATAGATGATAGATAGATAGATAGATAGATAGATAGATAGATAGATAGATAGATAGATAGATAGATAATTGTCCAGGCTAGTGGTATGGGTATATAGGTGCATGGTCTCAGCTGCTCAGAAGGCTAAGGTAGGAGGATAGAAAATTCAAATCCTGTCTGGACTACAGAATAAGTTCAAGGCCAATTTAGACAACTTAGGTAGATCCTGTCTCAAATAAAAAGTTGGGGAAAGTCTAAGAGGTATAAACCAGTGGTGAAACCCTCGCCTAGCATATGTGAGACCCTAGGCTTAATCCCAAGAGCCATAAAATGAATGAATCAGTTAATTAAAAGAAATGAACACCTGTGTTGGTTACTCTTCACTGCCAACTCTACTGGATCATCCAGTAGATTGAGGTACACCCCTAGGTGTGTCCCCGAGGCAATGCAGAGGGGATTGCCTGAGGAGAAAAACCTACCCACAGGCAGGTAGGTTTTTCTCCTCAGGCAATCCCATGGCTTCATCCCATGGGTTGGGGGCTTAGATGGAATAAAAGAAGAAAAAGTGTGCAAGCATTCACAGCTCCCTGCTTCCAAGTCACTGAGATGTGAACAAGCAGCAGCCACATGCTCCCCACACACATAGGCAGCCTTCCTCTCCGTGATGGACCACATCCCATCAAACTGCCAAAACAAACCTCTCCTCCCTTGAATTGCTTCTTCTCAGGCCGCAGAAACCAGGAAAAAAAAGTAGTTAACAAAATACTAGTCATTACTCAGGACCCTCCTGTAACTCTCCTTGCAAGAAAACATCAACAACAAAAGTTCTCCATCTTCCCGGGAATGGTCATTGTACTTGTACATGTACCATATAAACTATAAAGGCAATGGCAATTCACCAGTTAAACAGAAACAGAACTATAAAGTCAATATTCTTTAAAATGAAAACAGGAATTGATTGCAATACATGAAGTTTGCTGAAGCCGTGTGCTCCTGGACCTGTGGCGTCCGTGTGGAGCTCCAAGTGTGGCAGGCTGCACTGCGTGACACTCTTCCTTCCACTGTGTCTCTCCGTTGGAACTTTCGTCCTCCCTTGGTTTACTCAGCATGTTAGGAGGGCATCAGCCTCCCAGGGCACACACAGCATCTGTCCGTGAAGCCCTCCTCTACCCTCTTCTCATAGCAGAGACCATGGAAGCCACAGTACTAGGTACCTACTCATCACACATGTAAAGGCAAAATGCAGACACTGACATCACTTGGCAAAAAAGTGACAAAGTGCCATCCTGATGACTCAGAACATGGTTTTCTTTTTCTTTCTTTCTTTCTTTTTCTTTTTCCGAGACAGGGTTTCTCTGTGTAGCTTTGGTGCTTTTGGTGCATTTCCTGGATCTCGCTCTGTAGCCCAGGCTGGCCTCAAACTCACAGAGATCCGGCTGCCTCTGCCTCCCAAGTGCTGGGATTAAAGGTGTGCACCACGACCGCCTGGCTCAGAACACAGTTTTCTTGTGTGATATATATATATATATATATATATATATCACATTAAAAATGTGACCTAAAAGTCAGCTTTCCAAAGAAATTTCTTCTCCTTCTCCTTTGAAATATTGTCTCACTACGTAGCCTTAGTTAGCCTGGAACTCTATGTAGACCAGGCTGACCTCAAACTCACAGAAATGCCTGCCTCTGCCTCCCAAGTGCTGGGACTAAAGGTGTGCGCTACTGCATCTGGCTCATTAGCTTCTTCTAAAGAACTATTAAGTCCAATCTTCACCCAACGCAGGATTCAAGGACTCGTTGCTGTACCCCCATATGTACCACAGAGACTGAAGTACACCTCCCCCCACCACTGAACATTATGGTGTGTCCAAATTACACATGCCGCTGTGCTTTGGGTGACTGTCCATCCCTTTGACAAGGCCCTACACACTCTCTTTCTCACCCTCTCCCTCTAGAGCTTGGCTAACAGTCATGTGACCTCATTGGCCTTTCTCTCATCTGTGCCTGGTTGTCTGCAACACTGAATGTATCTTGTAGAATGTGATGTAGGCAGGTGCTGTGGTGGATACTCTCTTGTGGCCTGCAGGTCCAGGAGCACACGGCTTCAGCAAACGTCATTTATTGCAATCAAGTTTGCAATCAAGCTTGCTTTCATGACCCTCGGCAGTGAGCCTTTTCATGGCCCCCAACGTGAGCCTCATCTGCTCCAACCATGAAACAGACAGCACAGATCTGCCAGTGCAAGTGCACAATAAGAAAACTTGCCACAGCATGGCTCTAAAAGCAAAACCTTAGAAGCAAATTAATATCCACCACAGCATCCTGGTTAGACAAATGTGGTACATCCGTACAATGGAACAGTGTGCACCATCAAAAAGAAAGAGGGGGCTTTTGGGATACCACGTGGAACGACCGCTAAGATTTCAGAGGAAGCCAGTCATAGAGGCACAAGCCTAGTCACTGAGATGTGAGCAAGCATCGGCCATATGCTCCCTCCCCCTTCCCTATCCCCACACATACACACAGGCAGCAGCCACCTTCTCCTCCAGCATTCAGGAGGTCAAGGCAAGAGGATCAGAAGTTCAAGGCCAGCCTGGGCTATATAGCGAGATCCCATCTCCAAAAACAAGGCTGGCAGTGGTAGCTCATGTCTGTAATCCCAGCACTCAGGGGGCTGAAGCGCCAGAAGGATTGATTGCCTTGAGTATGCATCAGCAGGGAATATATAGTGAGTGCTAGGCCAGTCAGGGCAACAGAATGAGACCATAGACAGACAGACACATCTAACAAAATGATTTAAAAGAAAAATGTAGACAAAATAGTGTGGTGACAGTACTAGACTGCAAGAAGGGGAATTCCTGAATGAATTCATATCAACTTCATCACATATCAAAAGTCTAGAAAAATAAACAAGATCTAATACTAGCAGTTATCTGTTGGGAAGAAATGTACAGATGTGAGAAGTGGGTTCCTCAACACATGTGTTATAAGACTATATTGTGTTTATTTTTGCAAGATTTAGTTTTTTGAGATAGAGTCTCATGTAGCCTAGGATAGCCTCAGACTCACTAGGTAGACAAGAATGGTCTTGAATTCTTCCTGACGCTGATGACTCCACACCTTGAGTTTTGGGTTCCAGATGTGTACCAATCATGCCTGGCATCACATCATTATGTTCACACGAAATCAAGTAAACATAAAATGACACTATTACCTGCCAAACTACATCACAGCATCAAGACAGAAGGCCAGCAAAACAGTGCAAAAGCACGTGCTACTCTTGTGAGGCATAAACAATAATGGCAATTTTATTATGAAGCTGCTGGTCTGTGGTTGTGTCAATTATAAAGACAAATGTGCTGTGTGCCTTCCTTCCTCCATGCTGCACCACCCTCCATTGGATCTACTAGGGGAGTTCAAGCTTGCTTTCCAAAAGAAGGTCAGTGACAAGCAGACTAACACATAATCTCACACCTGCTTCTAACACAGAGGTTCCCACACTTGATCCCTCCTGACACTCGAACACCTGCTATCGACTCCACACATTCTTTTCTCATGACTCTAGCATGCACATGGGGGCTGGTGATCTTCCCTCACTAACCCTGGCATCCTCACAGGAACCCCAAGGCTGTAAATCTAGGGAGCAGGCCAACAGCATGCTCCACACAGACAACAGATGCTGAACCCTGAGAACTTGACAGAAAATCTCAGTCACCAATGGCATTTCTGCTTCTCATTCCTTGTCCCCTTTATCAATATTTCCAAGAGACAGGGTGTATAATATCACCAATAACAAGGACTTAAGGGAAGGAATTTCAAGGTTTGCATTTGGAGTCTGTCCAGGAAACAGGCAATGCCTGAGCACTGTCCACAGCCAGGGGCTCCTGAGGTTAAGAATTCTGCAGGGAGCCCCTACCAGTTCAAGTCACGGCCAAAAAGATTTTAAGGAACGGATTAAACATAGGGTTCAGTACCATAGGCTTATTCATTCAACAAGTATTTAATGAATGCCTACTAAGTGCCAGGCACTGTCCTAGATAAATAACATGTTGGATCCTATTTGCCAAAAAGAAAATTTTGATTTTGATTTAAAGCATTTTCCAGTTGCCAAGGCATAAATCCTCCCATCACAATCAGCATCCAGCTACCTGACCATGATGAATGTGGAACTGGGAAGAGATGTGAACAAATGGTTGCCATGAACCAGTAAAGCTGCATCCGATATACCTCTGCACGATAAACAACGTACGTACAGACCATATTCATTAGCTCTTAATGGTTTCTATCAAGTGCTAACTACATGTCAGATAATACTCTAGAACTTTATAGTCATATTTGCCAATTTTCTCATCACTGTGACAAAATTCCTATTGCAAACAACTTAAAGGAAGACCTATTTGGTCATAGTCTCAGAGGTTTAGGTCCTGGTTGCTTAGTGTCAGGGTATGTACAGAGAAGGCTCTTCCCCCTCTGGCAGGTAGGAAGCTGAGGAAGTAAGGAGGTGATAGAGGCCAGACACACCTCCAGGGAGACCCCCACTCCCTAAAGTTCCCAGATCCCCCATCAAAAACTAGGAGGAGAGGGAGAGGGATGGGAGAAGAAGAAATGATGAATTTGGAATAATCCCAGGTATTCCTGGGACATAGAATTAAACAAAGACAAGGAAGTGACATCATGGGAAACGGGACACACAACGAAAGAGGCACAGCAGCCATGCAGCTGCGACAAGGACAGTGCCAGGCACGTGACCTCTCCGACTGTGAGCGGGAGTTTGGGATCTGTTCAAATGCACTAGAGAGACCTTAAATCTTCATTTCCACCACCTGTTAGGTGCGTATAAAAATTCCCTTCCCATCTCTTTCTCCTTTCTCTCTCTGTATTTTTTCACTTTGCTCCTGTGTTTTGTCTTTTTTTTTTTTCTTTTTATTATACCTTTTATTTACTTGTGTCTTAGTTAGGGTTTCTATTGCTGTGAAGAGACACCGTGACCTTGGCAACTCTTCTTATAAAGGAAAACATTTCATTTGGGAGCTTGTTTACAGTTCAGAGATTTAGTCCAAATGTCGTCGTGGTGGGAAGCATGGCGGCATGCAGGCAAACATGGTGCTGGAGAAGCAGCTGAGAGTTCTACATCCACATCGGAAGGCAGCAGGAAGAGAGAGTGGCATTGGGCCTGGCTTGAGCATCTGAAGCCTCAAAGCCCACTCCCAATGACGCACTTCCTCCAACAAGGCAGCATCTATTAATAGTACCACTTCCCATGAACCCATGGCGGCCGTTTTCACTCAAACCACCCCAGCTGGCCTTTTTCAGACATGCTTACTGTTAGTTTACCCTCCTCCCTCCATCCTCTGTGTTAATTACCCCTCTCCCTCCTTATTCTGTATTCATCTCCTCCTTTCTCCCTAGCTGAAGCCTTTCCCCCATTTTTCCCATTCCCTTTCAAATCACTTGTATGTCTGAAAAAGGCATAAGAAATCATATTATCGGGCTCGAGAGATGGCTCAGCGGTTAAGAACACTAACTGCTCTTCCAGAGGTCCTGAGTTCAATTCCCAGCAACCTCATGGTGGCTCACAGCCATCTGTAATGAGATCTGGTGCCCTCTTCTGGCCTGCAGGCATACATGCAGGCAGAACACTGTACACATAATAAATAAATCTTTAAAAAAAAAAAAAAGAAAGAAAGCATATTGTCTATCTACTTAAAATTACATATTATATACATACATATATTGTTTAAATGAAAATTCTCCTATCTGGGCTAACAGTGCTCCCCTCAAAAGCCATAAACTGCCTGACAAAAACCCTAACGCCGGGCATGTGGAGCCTCCTTTGATATGTTGGTCAGAGTTGTCCAAGAAACTCCCAAAACACTGTGGACTACTCCAGTGGCCATTGGTTGCCGCCCAGAGGTGGAAGGTAAGTCCCTGTTGCTAAGGAGATCATGCACTTTGAACGCGGGACCCAGAGGACCCGAGCTGGCTCTGACTGAAAGCCTCTTCCTGAGGACTAGCTTTCCCAGTACCAGAAGGTGCCATGCAAGCTTCCGAGAGAGAGAAGCAGCCAACAGTCCCAACCAGCTATTATGCTAATGAACTAAAACTACAGCTGGCCTGGCAGGATCACCCTGAGGGTGCAGTGATGCCTTGTGTACCTCATAGGTCATCATCAGATCTCTAATTGGACTTAAGGCCCGCTCAATAAGAGGTAAACTGTGTCTAGTACTAGAAACCTAGCCGACTATCTGGGGCCAGAGACGCCATGGATCTCTGGAGGACCACCTCCAACCACCACTTCACTAAACCAGCATAATCCCTACGGATATTCTAAATATTTATCCTTATCTCCACAGGTAAGTGCAGATCTCACCCATCCAAGAAACTTCTCTCTGCAGCAGACGGAGACTATTACAGAAAACCACCACCAATCAAAAGTCAGGGGAAACATGGAGCCCAGTCCCAACTGATGTATCTACAGTACAACTCCTGAACCAAGGCTCAGGAGAGCAGAAAGGTCGCCAAAGCCAGAGAACCAGTAAGTCCGCTGTGAGAGTGTGTCTCCTAGGAGATAGAGCCATGAAGTCTCACCAACATGGCTGCCTAAACATGACATGAGCAAGCACCACACCAAGGTGCTAGAGCTGTGGGGCCCTAATCCTAAACAAAGAACTGCAGGGAACCAAGGAATGCTGAGGGCGGGAGACACAGCCTTCCCTAGGGAGGAGAACACCAGCTGGTTATCAAGCACCAAATGGTTGTCCCTGAAAAAACACACATACAGGTAACATTAGACGGGCTAAGTTGTATTTATATATTTAGGAATGTGTATGCATAAATGTGTGTATTCAGAGTTAAAGAAAAGCAGGCCACGAATTTGAGTGAGAAAAGGGAGGGGCACATGGGAGAGGCTAGAGGGAGGAAAGGGGAGAGGGAATGATGAATTATATTATAATTTCAGCATATAAAACATTACTTTCAACAACAACAACAAAAAAACAGACATGGCTGCACCTATCTGTAAAGCCCAGCACTAGAAGGTGGAGACAGGCAACCTGCCCCAATGACAGGCTGCCAGGTTGGGGGGGGGGGGGGGGGGGGGGGATGACTCCCAGCCTTATGGCAATGATGGAGAGAAACAGAGGAAGATGTCCTAAATCCTGCGCTGGCTTCTACATGCCTGCTCATGCACTTGCACACTGACATGCATGCAACACACACACACACACACACACACACACACACACACCAAACACTACATTATTATACACAAGCACACACAAATCCTTTTATATATTTTTTTCTTTCTTACATTTATCTACTTTGACTATGAATTTCCTTATTATTGGGAAGTCTTTTGTTATTTTGTTATTTTTGTAATTACGAATAAAAACATGAATGGCTTGGGAAGAACTCCTTTTCAGAGTTCCATGCTTGAGGAGAATCCCTATTACTTGCTCCTCTCATGGTCCAAGGCTTTCTGGAGACCCAGTTTCCCACTGTAATAATGTAAATGAGGAATCTCTGTGAATGCTGGAGGTGACTGTGAACTGCCATGTGCCAAGTACATTTGCATACATAATTTCTTTTTCTTTCTTATTTCTATTTTTAAACTGCGTTAAAAAGTAATAGATTTGTATCTCGGGAATGTAGGTAATACCATTCCATAGGCTAGGGTCCCTCATTGAATAAAACGGAGCACAAGCATTCACAATGTGACCATCCACCTGATGTCGCACATCCCTGCCTAGGCTGATTATCTCCCCAGAACTGTGAGTCAGAGCAAGCTCCTTCCTGCCTTTCTTCCTTCCTTAAGTTGCCTTTGTTAGGTATTTTGTCCTAGAAATGAGACAAATAACTACCATAATAAGTAACAAATACTCTATTCTCCTCTACAGATAGGACATCTAAACTAAAGCATCAACAAGTTAAACTACACCATAGAGAAAATGACTTAACAGATATCTATTAAACATCCCATCCAACAGATGCAGAACGTATATATTCTTCTCAAAAGTCTATGGAATCTTCTCTAAAACAGACCACATTGACGGTCACAAAGAAATCCTAACAAATACAAAAGAATCAAAGTAATTTCTTTTCTTTTCTTTTTTAACATAATTCTTTATCGATTCTCTGGGAATTTCACATCATGCACCCCAATCCCACTCATCTCCCAGTCCCTCCATATCTGCCCCTCACCTCTGAAGCATGCACTCCCGAAAGAATTCCCCCCAAAATTAATTAAAAATAAAACAAAGCTAACAACAAAAAAAAAGCATTCCCCCTTCTCTGTCTTTCCAACACCTCTTCATTCATCCTAGTAGCATCGGGAGCTACGGTGTGTCAGACAGTATACCATTTTGTCCAATCAGCCCCACCTGCAAACTGTTCACTGCAATGCGTCATTGGCCTGGTCCAAGGCCTCTGGCACACCATCATCACTGGACCCTCACCAAAACTCCTCTCAGATAGCCCGCTGTTGCCCCGAGTCATGGGGATCCTGTGGTTCTCATTCCACAGGACCAGTTCCTTCACAAACTCCAGCAGGTCAGAGATGGGATAGATGGAAGGGTGGGCCAACCCAAGGCCCAGGATGTGGGTCTGGGTGGTCGCTGGGCTGATTGGTCTGGGCCATTAGGACTGCCCCCCCCCATCAGGTAAAGGGCAGATCCAGCTCTCCTAAGCCCATGCCATTGAGGCCAGCTCTCCCCTGCCCATGGTGAGGGGTGGGGCCATCTCTCCTGAGTACAGGGGAGCCAGCTCTCCTGCTGCAGTATCCAGCGAGGGCAGGGCCAGCTATCCCAGGGCCACTGAGGGGCAGGCCAGCTCAGCAGGACCCTCAGATTTCAACACACATAGTTCTTATGACCTGTGGTAACACAAGTCCATGGACATCATCACAGACCCCAGCTGCAGCAGAAACATGGACTCAGACATGGCCCTTGGCAGCAGGTCAAGCCCAAATATCACTATGGCCCTGGTGGCAACAATGCCCTCTGACACCAACATGGTCTCAGATGACTGTCCAGACCCCGGGTATCCATACAGACCCAGTGGCAATAGGAGCCACAGATATCAACCCAGATCCCAGCTGCTGCTGGGCCACAGACCCAGACATGGCCCATGTCAGTAGCCTGGGCCCAGATGACACTATGGCCCTGTGTGGAAGTAGAGGCCACACACTGATGTGTAATCCTGGTGGCATCCCCCCCAGATACCAACATGGCCACATGTTGCAGCCCAGACCCTGGGCATCTGTGTGGCCTGTGGTAGTACCATGGGCCATGAATATCAACACAGAACCCAACTGAGGTAGGACCACAGACCCTACCCGACATAGTCCTCAGTAGCAGCCCAGGCTAGGATGTCACCATGGCCTCAGATGGCGGTGCAGGACACTCAGATCGACATGGCCCCTGTGGCAGCTTGGCCCTCAGACACCAACATGGCCCCAGGTGGTGGCCCAGACCCCTGGCATCAGCATGACCTTGAATGGTATCAGGAGCTGTGGACATCGACATAGATCCTGGCTTCAGTAGGGCCACAGACCCAGACATGGCCCTCAGCAGCAGCACTAGCCCAGACAACACCGTGGCCCCAGATGACAGCCCAGGCCGCTCAGATCAGCATGGTTCCAGCAGAGGTCTGGCCCTTCAGCACCAACATGGCCACAGGATACTTGCCTAGACCCTTTGGTGGCACCCTGGGCCACAGACATCAACACAGACCCTGGCTGTGGTAGGACCACAGACTCGGACCTGGTCCCCATCATCAACCCAGGCTCGGGTGTCACCTTGGCCCCAAGTGGCAGCACAGGCCACTCAGATTGGTTATGGCTCCAGTGTCAATGTGGCCCTCAGACACCACCATCGCTCCTGGGGACTGTTGGTTGCTTCCCTCCTTTGGGAGCTTGGATGGTACCTTCTGGTACCGTGGAAGCTAGTCCTCGGGAAGGAGGCTTTCAAAGTCACCAATTGCTTTCAAATTGGAATTTAAGCCTATCCCACAGAAAGAATTCATGTCTCATACTTCAAACCTGGTCAAAAGTCCATGGCTGGAGAGGCCTTAGGCCTAGAGAGGAACAAGCTACTGTCATTTTGTTAAATAGATGTTGCCAAACTGCACATTTATGTTTATACCCATAAATTAGTGTTGCTCTCAGCCTTGGTCAGAACTTTTTACAGTGAGCAACAGTGAATGCAGAAACTCATAACTAGTCAAAGTGCCAAAAGTAAATGAAAGCTGGGTGCTCAGGCGACTAAGGGACATCCATGTCACTGTGGAGGCCCAAGAAACATTGAGGAAGATGGGGCATAAAAAAATGCAAAAGCCAGAGGCTAGAGGAGGAAAGCTATGGAACATGGTCTTCCAGATGTGACATGGCTGCAGCAGCTGTGGTCCTTGTACAAGACCTCACAAAATCGGGCTCTTCAACGTCTCACCATGAATGAGGACGGGCTCAGGAGGCCCCCTCCAGAGTTAAGGAGTCATTGGCAGTCAATGGCTGCTGAGAGACAGGGAGTCGTCACGTTCTGGAGTGTAGACTGGTAAGTTGCCCAGCTCCATTAAACCGTATCCCTGCTCATATAATAAGACATAACTAAACTCAGTGGGTCATTAAAAAAAGACACTGATAGTAGGAAGAGGACTTGTTGGGGAGAAGGAGCTTGAGGGAGGAAAGAGGGGAAATTGGAGGAGGATGGATGTGATCAAAATGTATCATATACATGTGTGGCACTGTCAAAAGTAAATGAAAAGCATTTTTTTAAAAAAGAACTATGAATTAATCCCAAGATCCTCTAACTGGATTGATTCTAGTCAGAGTTAAGTTACTGAAGTGGAGCATGATGGCACACAACTTCAACCCCAGCATTTAGGAGACAGAGGCAGGTGGATCTCTGTGAGTTCAAGGCCAGCCTGGTCTACATAGCAAGTTCCAGGATAGCCAGGGATACACAGAGAAACCGTATCTCAAAATGAAACAAAACAAAAAGTTACTGGATATTTTCAGCACCTCGGACAGTGCTGATCATCAGAAGGAAGTATCCATTAAAACAAAAGAAAGAAAACAAAAGATCTTATAATTGAGCACTTCTCAAGATCCTCTGATTTACAGAATTCTGTCAAAGTAACATATTGTTTCTGGGGCTGGAGAGATGGTTCAGCAGTTAGTAGCACTGGCTGTTCTTCCAGAGGACCAGGGTTCTATTGCCAGCACTTACATGATAGCTCACAACTGCCCATAACTCCAGATCTCCAGCGATCTGATGCCCTCTCCTGGCCTCTATAGGCATCAGGCATTCACATGGTGAATATACATACAAGCAAGCAAAACACACAGAAACATAAAATAATAAAAATAATTTTTAGAAATATTGTATTAACTCTTAAAAACTTGGAAAGTTAAACAACTCTGTGGGGGGAATAATTTTTAACTGCTTTCATAGTTGAGTTTATTACATTTCATAGCTGCACTATAATATGAGTCATAATACTTTCCATGATTTATAGAGAAGTAACTTGAAACAAACGATTCATCTGAGAGGCTGGTAAGATGGCTGAGTGAGCAGAGCACCTGCTGCATAAGGCAGATGGCTTCAGCTGGGTCTCTGGAACTTATGCCAAGGTGGGAAGAGAGAAATGACTCCACAAGTTTCCTCTGGTCCCCACATTCACGTTGCTGCATGCACACACCCACATACAACATAAGTCTAGTGTCTGACTCCCACACCCATGTTTTTAACCACACCACTGTGACATCATAAAGAGAAAAGGTTTAAATTTAAAAAAACAATATGCTTTTAAAGGTTCTGCCACATGCCAAAGAGATGGCTCAGTGGTTAAGAGCATATACTGCTCTTGCAGAGAACCCAAGTTCAATTCCAGAGACCCACATGGCAGCTCACTACCGTCTGTAACTCCAGTCCCAGGAGATCCGATGCTCTCTGTTGGTCTCCCTAGATACCAAGCACACATGTGCCACAAGAGCACATATGCAAACAAAACACCCATACACATCAAAGATTCAAGCCTCCCCCTTTCTATCTCTTCTTGATAGAACAATAGAAAGAAAACCAGTAGGTATGATTTAAAAAAAACAAAACAAAACTGAGCCATACTATCAACCAAACCGTCCCAGCTGACGTTTAAAGATCACTTTACCCAAAAGCAGAACACATAGAGATGTCTGCTCTCTGAGCTGGATAAAGGTGTGCCACAGGCTAAATAAGTCTTAATAACGTTAAAAGTAGTCAAGCCAAACAAAGAGTATCCTCTAACCACAAAGTATTTAACCTAATAGTTAATAACAACAATATCCAGAAAATCTCCAAATATTTGGAAAATAAATAAGTCGCTTTTAAATAATTCATGGTTTTTAACTGAGAATGGAAATAAAATCATTTCAAAGCCCATAGAATAAAAGAATATTAATAAAAATTAATACTAAAGAGAGCTTAATAATGTGAAAATGCTACAGGGTGTTCAACACAGGGTTTCACTGTGTAATCCTGGCTGTCCTAGAATGTTGCATGAATCCTAATCGGTCTTATAATAAAAACCCAGAGCCAGATATTAGGGTGAAAGCCGAAAGATCAGAGAAGCAGAACAAGCCACAGACACCACCTCTTACCTCACCGACTCCTCAGCCTGAAAGAGCCAGAGTTCCTATCTCTGCCAGTCATATCACTTCCTGTCTCAACCTTCCTAGTGCTGGGATTAAAGGTGTGTGATCCCAAATGCTGGGATTAAACGTGTGTGCCACCACTGCCTGGCTCTGTTTCTCTTTTAGACTGGATTAATCTCATGTAGCCCAGTGTGGCCTTGAACTCAGAAATCCAGATGGATCTCTGCCTCCTGAGTGCTAGGATTAAAAGTGAGTGCTGGACAGTCACCCAAGGTTCCTCTGCAATGTTGGGGTATCCATCTTTGGCCTACAGGCCTAACATATCTGACAGACTTTTCTGTGAAGCAGGATATTCTGAAAGGCCTTCCTACCTTATCTTGGCAAGGTTTGTCAGTCCTTTCTTTTGTGTCCTGCTTGTCAGCATTCGAGGCAAGGGCATTTTCTTGCCCAGTGGCTAATTTTTGCCACAAAAAAGGAAATTCCTTTAACAAGCATGCTTGAATTTAGAGAAGGAAAGAGTCACACTCCAACTCCAAAGCCAGCTTTAATTTTTAATTGAACTGAGATTACATAAAGACCATCTGCATTATGTGTTTGTAGAGAACAGCAGAAACAAACATTTGTGAAGATTTATGAAATTTTATCCTGTTGGAAATGTGATACACTAATAGTCCAATGTACTCTTTTTCTTGGGACATTTTTTTCTGGATGGTTTCTCCTTTTTCTTCAGATGTCTAATTTGTCCAGTGTTCTTCAGATTCTTTAGCCTTTATTCTCCTGAAAGACAAAAACAAAAACCCTTCCCCTACCCTAACTTTGGAAAGGTTCCCTTTTGGCAAATTATGTCTGATCAAATGAAAAGCATTTGTTAGTGGTATATATTTGTTAGTTTAAATTGGATGGTTATGCTGGTTGTTGAACTATCACCTCTTCTAATTAAGAGGTCTCTCTTGTTCAAATTGAACCTTTATCAATTTTGATGGTATCCATAGCTTTTCTTCTCCTGTAGGAACAAAAGCAAAACCTCGTCCCCAATGTAATACACACCCTGGTTTCCATTCTGAGGTCAGCACATCCTTAAAGTATATAGGCTTATTTCATTCTGTAGTTTTTTCTATTATCCAATGTCTCTCTGCAGCTGTTGTTCCTTTCTCATTAGCACTGACAAAATTCAACGTTAATAAAATATTTATGTAATCTATTTCTGAGGGTCTTTACTACCCCTTTCTGTTTATTTAGCATATCTTTTAGAGTTTAGAGTTTAATTTGATCCTTCTATGACTGCTTATGTGGTATACCTGTAATATGCTTTATATTGTAGTAAGCAAAAAGCTGTTTCATTTTACCAGAGACATATGCCGGAGCATTGTCAGTCTTAATTTGTACAGGTATTCCCATGATGGCAATAACTTTGAGCAAAAGTGTGATTTCAGAATCAGCCTTTTTGGAACTCAGAGCAGTTGCCCATTGGAATCCTAAATAAATATCAATGGTGTGGTGCACATATTTTAATTTTCCAAATTCTGTAAAATTAAACACATTCATCTTTCAGATTTCATTCCTTTTAGTACCCTTTGGGTTACTTCCTGCAGGTAGTAAGTTTGGTTGTATAAAGAACAAGTAGAACATTTCCTTATAATTTCCTTGGCTAGTTGCCAGGTTATGGGAAAATCCTCTTTTAAACCCTTACTATTGACATGGTGCTTTTTCATGAAATCCCAAGGCCTCTAGCACATTTCCTATCAATAGTTGATTGATCTCATCATTTCCTTGTGCTAGATGACCAGGTAGACACGTATGGGATCAGATGTGAGTTATATATAAGGGATGATTCCTATTCCTGATTTTTTCTTGTAACTGAGTAAATAATAAAGTTAATTCTGACTCATTCAGCAGTTTCAATGTGTAAGACAACTCTTTCTGCATACTGAGAGTCAATAACTATGTTAAGAGGTTCTGTAAAATCCATTAATACCATCAGAATGGCATATAATTCTGACTTTTGGACAGATTTATAAAGACTTTTGTTGATGGATCCTAATGACTCCCTCTGGGGAGGTGAGAAGGTGCAGTGTCAATTACACAGACACCAGGGGTCAGTTGAAGGCAAACAGCAAACTCATTTATTCAATATCAGGGAAGGCCTTATATACCCTCCTCCCAGCACCCCAGCTGTGCCCCAATCTGGTGGCATTTTGTGGTCATCCCTCATTGGCTGGACATGATCAGGAACTCTGACAGCAATCATGAACTCTGACAACACCTGTTGCTAGGCCCTCAGACAGACTCTAGGTTGGCTCATAAGGAAGTATATTATGTGCATGCCTTAGCAACTGGTTTGAACCAATTTCCTCAACCCTATGGGCCTGTCCTACTACATACCCTTTTATTTTATTACATGGGTGCTCAGTGGGAGTCTAAGTTCTTTGCTCCAACCTTGTTGATCCCACCTCAGCGGGGCTCAGCAACTGAATTGTGCCTGTCATAGGTTTGCTTGCCAAACAAGCTCTCACCCATCATTGACTATCAACCCTTAAAGAGCATCCATCCCTGGGGAGTCACCTTGAATGGGGAGGATCAGGCAGCAGCCTTTTGAATTTCAGAAAGCCAGGCATGCATAACCTCCTGTGGAGGGCTATGAGTTCAATATCTAAGAGCCATTAACACCTGTAAAGTCACCTTAGTGGCCATCTGTTGTTGCCAGCTGTGCTGTAGGAGATACTTAAAAAGGAGAAAGAATAAAAGCACCACCCCACCAATCAAAACATAAGTAAAAATCCAGGAGGGATCAAACAGCCTTTTTATATCATGCTAAACCTTTTCAAAAAATAGAGAGTCAGGCCTGTAATCCCAGCAATCGGGAGGCAGACACAGGTGGATCTCTGTGAGTTCAAGGCCAGCCTGGGCTACAGAGTGAGTTCCAGGACAGGCTCCAAAGCTACACAGTGAAACCCTGTCTCGAAAAACCAAAAAAAAAAAAAAAAAAAGAGAGAGAGTCAAAGGCCATAACCTCTGCCCTTGTCTGGGTGCTGGGAGGAGATCATCCATATAATGGACCAAAAGAACATCCCTGGGGACATTGACCAAAGCTTGAGAAACATATAACTGGCAAATAGTGGAGCTATTCTTCATTCCTTGGGGCAAAACAGTCCATTGATATCTTTTAGCTGGTTTATGCATATTAGGCTCCCACACAGTAAAGTCAAAGTGATCTCAATTCTGTGACACCAGAGGATTTGAAAAAAGCAATCCTTAATATCTAAAATTAACATATAATAAGATGGAGGGATAGCACTATGGTGGGGAGGTCTGTTGGGGTAGACCCCACTTTTTCCATTAGACCATTAACTACATGAAGATCCTGCAGGAGGCGGTAGCCTGCCAGTTTCTTGGGGATAACAAATATGGGGGTGTTGTGTTTACTTGTGGACAGTTCTGTGTGCCCCATCTTTAGCTGTTCTGCATCTGATTCCTTTAGGATTGACAGCTTGGGTCAAATTATAGGCCACTGTTCCACCCACCCTTCTTGATACAAGAGCCATGTCAATGGAATGGGACTAGGGGGCTCAATCATATGGATCTCATAGGGACAGTGGCCCTTAGAATTGGGGGTGCAGATCTCGTGCAGGGTTGTGGACCACAAGACCCACCTTTTCATGGTTTTTGATGTCATCAAAATAGGCCCTGTCATCTGTAGTTAGGACCATACCCATATCCTCCTAAATATCTCTGCCCCACAGATTCCTAGGTACAGTGGAAATGATAGGGTGAATGGCTCCCCAATTGCCATCAAGGTCCTTCCAATGAACCAGGTGGGTTGTAATCTTAGAATCTTGTTGGCCTTCCACACCACTGATGGGGGTGCCAGGTTTAAACTTTCAATGAGGGAAGCGAAATGCCTCAGTCTTGGTTAAAATGGTGACATCCCCACCCATGTCAACCAAGCCTTTGACAGCTTGTCCATCAAGATTGACAGTTAGCATTGGGGAGTGTGGAAAAATGGGCATTGTAATAGATTTTTGGATTACCAGAGCCTCCTCTAACTGTCAGGGCTGAGGAGCACCCCCTCCTGGAGTTTAAAGGGGCTGGTGTTTGGGCAGGCTGTGACCTGCAATCCAAAGAAATCCTTTATTGCATCTGGGGCATCAGATCCTAGGTTTTGCCCAGGGGCAGTCACACTGCAAATGGCCTACTTTGCCACATCCCCAGCAAGTTCTATCTACCTGGAGGCCCTTGGGAGTGTCATTAGCATGCTGCCTGTCAGCAAGGAGAGCATCCAGGGAGGCAGTAAGAGCAGTGATGGCCTGGTACTGGGGAGAGATCTCTGGTGGCCAGCACCCATTTATGTATGTCCTCATTTTTCACAGCTGCAACCACATTATGGGTTTGGGCATTGAGCTCCTCCCAAGTCAGCTGTTTAATCAACGTATCTCTAGTGGAGCCCACATCCACTCTGCACTCTACTGCCTCATTGACAGGGGCCAGGAAGTTGATGAAGAGCTCCCTTGGCCATTGGATAAGAATGTGAAAGTAAGCCAAGGTGTCCCAGGGAGTACAGACTCTGAGGGCCCGGAGAGCCATGTCAGAGACCTGTTAAAATAGGCATTTAAGGCAATCTGTGCCTGGTGCACAGGATGGACATATTCCCCATGCCCTGTAAGCATGTCATAGGTCACCAGGACATTAAGTAAGATGTTCATCTGGGCCTGGGATTCTACCTGATCATCATAGGCCGATTTCCAACCAAGAAAGACCACAGACTCCAACAAAGCTTTAAGTAAATGGTACCAATCAAAATAAGTTTGTAGACAGGCAGCAGTGGTGCTGACCTTTAATTCCAGCACTTGGGAGGCAGAGGCAGGCGGGTCTCTGTGAGTTCGAGGCCAGCCTGGTCTACAGAGTGAGGTCCAGGACAGTCACCAAAACTACACGGAGAAACCCTGTCTCGAAAGAAAAAAAAAAGTTTGTACCTGCATGTACCATTGAGCAAGGAAGGACCTGCTGAAAGCAGGGGAAATCTGGGCCTAACTCATTGGCTGCCTTCTGGATGAGGCAGAGATCAGCTATGGGGGTGGGAATCCAGGGCTGGGCACAGGCATTTGGACCCTTATTGACTGGGAAGGCTTCCACGGGCCTGCAAACTGACAGTAGCACAGGCTGTGGATGTTGTAAGACACCTGGTGCTGTGGGAGAGTAGCCACCTCCTGAGGCAGGCAGGTATTGGGGCAGATCACCCCAAGAATACTGTGGCAGAGGCATAGCCATCTGCAGAAGTGGTGGAGCAGAGGAAGTAGCAGTGAATGACTTAAAGACAGCTGCCTTCTCCTCGACAGATTTTGTGGGGCCCAAACTGACATCTATGTTCTCCTTGACAGATTTCATGGAGCCCAAACTGTCTGTCTCATCATCTCCAGATATTGTAGAGATACCCTAACATGGAAGTGGTGGGAGTGATGAAAAGATTACCCATATTTTAGAGGGAAACAACAATCAAATAATCAGAGAGGAGATGACAACCAACAGGGATGGAATTTGTATCGGGCCCCTATGTCTTGTGCTTAGTGGGGGAGTTCTGTGTTTTTTTAGACCACAGCCATATGCCCACATGGCATCTCTAGACAAGAGATGTCATTTGAGACCCAAGCTTTGTTTCCACCTCCTGGGTGGGTGAATCCTTACGTGGAGGCACCAGGTGAACCAAAACAGAAAAAAATGTGCCTTCCTAATGGGATGGGCAGACAAACATGACAGACAACACAAATGAAGGAAAGAAATGGGGGTCCCAATGCTTACCTGCTGAAGGGACTTAACGAACACAATACTGAGGGGCCTTCTCACCGAAACACACCATCTTGGAGGTGCCGTCAAGCACTGCAAGTGAAGGGAGGAAGACGATCAGAATCTGCACCAGGAAAGAGAAAGTAACACAAGTCCCACATTCAGGCACCAGAGGTTGCTGGATCCTAGTGGCTCCCAATGTTTCAGGAGCCTAATATCTCCCTTAGGGGAGGGGGTGAGAAGGCACAGCATCAATGACACAGACCCTGGGAGTCAGTTGAAGGCAAACAGCAAATTCATTTATTCAATAATGGGGAAAACATTGGGAGCCAGTTGGATCCAGCAACAGACTTTGAGCCACTTTAAATAAATTTTCTGATTTATAACCTACCTTTCCTGATTTGTTTGCATCAGTATAAAATGTAGGGGCTCCAGATATTTGTGTTCCCCATACAATGCAAGACAGGATCCAGTCAGTTCTCTTTATAAATTGATTTCTATTGCTTTTGAGATATTTGTTGTTAATATCTCCCAAAAAGTTACTGCAAGCTCTTTGCGAAGGTTCACTTTCTGCCTATAACTTCTCATTTTCATCATTAGTTGAAGGTACTACAATTTCTGCTGGGTCAACTCCTGCTAATTGACAAAGTCTCAATTTTTCTTATAAAATAAA
This sequence comes from Peromyscus leucopus, assembly GCF_004664715.2. Lineage (NCBI taxonomy): Eukaryota > Metazoa > Chordata > Mammalia > Rodentia > Cricetidae > Peromyscus > Peromyscus leucopus. The sequence continues at coordinate 65,849,992 of NC_051068.1, forward strand.
ATCAGAAATCTTTTCCACATATATCTTTAATTTCTTACTCTGTTTATTGGGTAGAAATATCCATCCCAACATAATACCTTCAATCTGCATTAAAAGTCCTGTAGCCAAATACTTAGAGGGTAAAACAACCAGAATGCAATCAAGCTTCAGATCCAAACCATCCACATGTGCATCCTGTAATTTCTTTTCTACCAAAGCCAATTCTCTCTCAGCTTCAGCTGATAATTCTCTTGGACTATTTAAGTCCTTCTTATCATCTAAGGTTTTGAACAAATTACTCAGTTCATGATTTTTTTACTCCAATAGATTTTTTTTAACCCTGTAGATTGGAAATGTCTCCTAGCAATCTTTGAAGGTCATCATGAGTCCGTAATCAATCTCTCCTAATTTGTACCTTTTGGGGTTCTCATTTTTTGTAGACCTATTTTATATCCTAAGTAACTAATAGAATCTCCTCTTTGTATTTTTAGGAGCAATTTGTAATTCCCAATAAGGCAAAATTCCCTTTACTTCTTCAAACATTTTTTTTCTAAAAGTATCTACATTTGAATCAGCTAGTAAAATGTCGTCTATGTAATGGTAAACTATAGATTTAGGAAATTGCTTACATATTACTTCCAATTGCTGTGATACAAAATATTGGCACATGGTATGGGATATTCAGCATTCCCTGTGGGAGAACCTTCCATTGATATCTCTTAACAGGCTAAGAATTATTATAAGTAGGCACCATGAAGGGAAATTTTTCTCTGTCTTTTTCTTGTAAGGGTATCGAGAAGAAACAATCTTTTAAATCAATAACTATAAGAGGTCATCCTTTAAGTAACAGAGTAGAGAAAGGAATTCCAGATTGTAGACAGCCCATTGGCTGAATTACCTTGTTAACAGCTCTTAAATCTGTTACCATTCTCCATTTACTGGCTTTCTTTTTAATAACAAATACAGGAGAATCCTAAGTGCTGGTTGATTCTTCAATATGCTGTGCATTTAACTGCTCTTCTACCAGCTCTTCTAAAGCCTGTAGTTTCTCTTTTGTTAGAGGCCATTGCTCAACCTATACAGGCTTGTCTGTTAAACATTTTAAAGGTAGAGCTGTTGGTGCCTTTAAAAGGTCAGCAGCTATTGTGCCTTGTTCTTGTACAACCTGAATGGTTGGTGACTATTTATAATATCTTCTAATATTTTCCCAAAAACATATATTAGTTTATGGTTTGTTTCTGAGATTGGAGGAATGTTAATCTGGGTATTCCATTGCTGTAACAAATCACATCCCCATAAATTCATGGCTATATTGGCCACATATGGCTTTAATTTTCCTCTCTGCCCTTCTGGCCCTATTCATTCAATCCATCTTGAGTTCTGTTTCACTTTAGATACTGTTCTAATCCCTAAAAGCTGAACATTTACCTCCTGAAGAGGTCAATTTGGATGCCAAGATTCTGGTGCAATTATTGTTATCTGCACCTTTGATGACAACATCATTTATTCATAATTTTAATTTTGGTCTTTCTTCATTTATAGAAGTTTGCCAAAAAGTTGCTTTATGGTTTCTCCCAAATTTTTTGTTCTGTCTTCTATAGCTGTTCTATCATTCAGCAGTATGGTTTTTTACAATGGCATCGGGTTCTTTAATTGCTCTGGGAAGGAGTTTCTCCCATGATGACAGGAAAGGACTGAAACAAATTTGACATGGGGGCCTTCAAGAAGCCCCTCAGAGTGTTTGCCAATGGCAAATGAAAGGAATTACCTTGTCTGTCCCTTGTTGATCTACATTCATTAGTCCAAGGTCTGCCTTTGCCACACCTTCTGCATAATCCAGAAGGGAGGAGTGTCCTTTTGGGATTATTCCTTGAAAAAAAAAACATTATTTCTAGAAATGCCCTGCTTATAGCCCATTTTTAGGTGATCTTAATTGAAACATTTGACATTTTGATTTGTCTTCAAACCTCTGGAAATCACCTCTCCTATGTAAGCATCATCATAATCATGAGATTCAATATTGACTGTATCTCGGATCCATTTCTCCAAGGGTGCTGATCTTGACTTTAATGGCCTAACTACCCTTTTGCATTATGCATTAGCATTTTCAAAAGCCAGAGATTCAATTATTATTTGTCTAGATTCTGAATTTTGTATCATTCAATTTACTGCTGAAGTCAATCTTTGTAACAAATCAGTGAAGGTTTCCTTTGGGCCCTTCATAACTTTAGTAAATGACACAATTTTCTTTCCTACTTCTTCATTTCTGTCCCAAGCACTCAAGGCTGCTGTGTGGCATAAAGCCAGGGTGTGGTCATCATATAAACATTGTCTTTGTATATCAACATAATTGCCCTCTCCAAAAAATTGATCTTGGCAAATTTCAATACCTCCATTGTTCAATGGTCTAAGCCTCATCCTTCCACCAGGTCCTCTATTGTAATTGGAATCCAGCCTCTAAGACTGCTGTAACGAAATCTCTCCATTATTGAAGGATAATTCTATTACAAGTTGACCATGAGTTTAACATCTGTTTCACAAAAGGTGAGTGCATGCCATATAAGACCATTGCTTCCTTGAGTCTCCTCAAATCTAACATTTGCACAGGAATTCACTCAGCTCTTACACAGTCTTGGGGATATCTATCATTTGGCAATTCCTATAAGGTTACTGGATAAATTAAGGTTGGTTGTTTAAAAGCATTAGGCTGTTTCTCTGTAACCTTATAATGCAATGTTGAGACTTCTTCTCCTTTAAATTCCTCTGTCTGGGTCTGAATATCTCTATGATCTATTTTATTAAGTTTTTCTAAGACTTGTATCTTGGCACTCATATCACCCAACTTGGCACTCATATAGACCAACGTTTTGAGTGATAAAACAAGAATGATCAAACCTATAATGTTTATAATTGACATTATGTCAATCCCATCTAAGTTAATTATCCTTCGTTTATTTATTTATTCCATTTTCAAACCATCTAATGTATTATCAAACAGAGACCAAACTCCTTCCATCGTAATAGTGTTTCCCATTTTTTAATGTGGGGGAAAAAACCCTCTCTCTCTGACTTTTTTTTTTAAACTAATTTCTCCCTTTAAGAAATTCCAATTGAGCCGGGCGGTGGTAGCACATGCCTTTAATTCCAGCACTCAGGAGGCAGAGCCAGGCGGATCTTTGTGAGTTCGAGGCCAGCCTGGTCTACAGAGCGAGATCCAGGAAAAGGCGCAAAGCTACACAGAGAAACCCTGTCTTGAAAAAACAACAACAAAAAAAAAAAAAGAAGAAGAAATCCCAATTGACTCACCAAATCTGCTGACAATGACGATTCAGATGACAGTAAAGTGAGCTAGTACCTAGTGTGGCAACAGCCCAAAGAGGGGCTCCAGTGAAAGCCACAACCCACTGGGAGAGGGAAGAAGGGAAAGAGCCAGTTGTCTGAATGGGGAAACATGTGAAAGCAGATAACTCCTGGGGCTTTTGGAGTCCAAAAGGCTATGGAGTTTGCTGCAGATAGGCTACAACAGAAACTTGGCCAGCAGGGTAGGGACTCTGACCCAGGTGGGGTGGAGACTTCAGCTGCCTGCAGCTCCAGCCTGAGCCAGTGGCTGCAATGCCAAAAGCAAGCAGCTTTTTCATGAATTCATGCCCCCAAAAGTTGGACACCAGATGTTGCAAGAATCCTAATTGGTTTTATAATAAAAAACTCAGAGCCAGGTATCAGAGTGGAAACTGAAAGATCAGAGAAACAGATCAAGGCCACAGCCACCACCTCTCCTCAGCCTGAAAGATCCAGAGCTCTTGTCTCCTCCCACCTTATATTCCTTTCTCTGCTCAATCATATCACTTCCTGTTTCAACCTTCCTAGTGCTGGCATTAAAGGTGTGTGATCCCAAGTGCTGGAATTAAAGGTGTGTGCCACCACTGCCTGGCTCAGTTTCTCTTTTAGACTGGATTAATCTCATGTAGCCCAGTGTGGCCTTGAACTCACAGAAATCCAAGTGGATTTCTGCCTCTGCCTCCCAGTGCTAGGATTAAAGGTGTGTGCCACCACTGCCTGGCTCAGTTTCTCTTTTAGACTGGATTAATCTCATGTAGCCCAGTGTGGCCTTGAACTCACAGAAATCCAAGTGGATTTCTGCCTCTGCCTCCCAGTGCTAGGATTAAAGGTGTGTGCCACCACTGCCTGGCCTCTATGTTTAATCTAGTGGCTGGCTCTGTCCTCTGATCTTCAGGCAAATTTTATTTGTTCCAAAATATCATCACACTGGGACTCACTCTGTAGATCAGCCTGACTTCAAACTCATAGAGATCCACCTGCCTCTGCCTCCTGAGTACTGTTGGGATTAAAGGTGTGCGTCACCACCACCTGGCTGAAAATGCTATTTTTCAGATTTTTATTATTATTTCTCAATCTCTCTCTCTCTCTCTCTCTCTCTCTCTCTCTCTCTCTCTCTCTCTCTCTCTCTCTCTCTCTCTCTGTGTGTGTGTGGGGGGGAGTGTGGGTGTGGTGGGGTGTGTGCACACGTGTGCAGGTGCCCCTGGAGACCAGAAGAGGGCATTGGATCCCTTGGAGCTGCAGTTATAGGTGGTTGTGAGGCACATGTGGGTGTCAGGAGCTAAACTCAGGTCTTCTAAAAGAGCAACACATGCTCTTAACTGCTGAGCCATCTCTACAGTCCATGAAAATGCCACTTAGGAAGAAGACTGACCCTAGGTTCAATCTTCTTCTTTCTTTAAAACAAAAGAACAAAACCCAAAGATCTTCTAATTGAGCACTTCTCAAGATCCTCTGATTTACAGAATCCTGTCAAAGTAACATATTGTTTCTGGGGCTGGAGAGATGGTTCAGCAGTTAGTAACACTGGCTGTTCTTCCAGAGGACCAGGGTTCTATTGCCAGCACTTACATGATAGCTCACAACTGCCCATAACTCCAGATCTCCAGGGATCTGATGCCCTCTCCTGGCACCTATCTTTTGTTTTAAAGGAAAAGAAAAGCAAATTAAATGGAAAGGAAACAAGGGTCAGCATAGAAACCAATGAAACAGAAAAACAACACAGATTTTTTTTAAAAAAAAAAATCAATGAAACAAGAACTGATTATTTGAGAACATCAATAAAATGTATAAACCTATAGTCAGATAATATAAAAACAACAAATACCAAGAATAAAAGAGAAAATATGGTGTCTACACATATTGAAACTTAGTAAAGGAACAGCATAATGAGAAAAGGTGAAATGGACAAATTCTTGCAAAGAATTTGAACTCATCAAAACTTTTTCAAGGGGCTGGAGAGATGCTCAGCAGTCAAGACACTTGCTGCTCTTGCAGAGGACTCAGACTTGGTTCCCAGCACCCACATGGTGGCCCACAGCATCTGTAACTCCAGTTTCAGGGGTGTGCTCTCTTCAGGTTCCCATGGGCACAGGCACACACATGGTGCACATACATACATGCATACAAAACACTCATACTCATAAAATAATAAATAAATAACATTTTTTGTTTGTCTTTCAAGACAAGGTTTCTCTGTATAGCCAAAGCTGTCCTGGAACTTGCTCTGCAGACCAGGCTGGCCTTGAACTCAGAAATCTGCCTGCCAAGTTCTAGAATTAAAGGCATGTGCCGCCACCACTACCCAGCAACAAAATATTTTTTAAATGTAAAAGAATAACTCAAAAAATAACAATTAGAGTCATATATGCTTGTAGAGACCCACAGAGGTTTCCTAGTGAGAGCTTACTCAGAGTCCTAGAATCTGAGCTTGCTTTACCCAGCAGGACCACATAAGGGGATGATTTGACCATGGGTGTGGTTACCAGGTATTTGGAAGGGTCTGCACTTGGCTGTGCAGTGTGCTTTGATCTAGCAAAGGAGAGGTCTTTTGCCCTGCACCCTTGGCATTGTTATTAAAAGCCCTTTTGAAGAGACAGAAGGGGCTGGTGGATTTTGATCCAGGTCCTCCTGAAGCTCTCCTGTGTTTCTTTCTGTCTCCTCTCCATTATCTTTCTATCTAAAAGTTTCTTATCCCTCTCTCCTCCTCATAGGAACTCTTTAAAAGGTGGGATCTGGCCTCCCACATATACTAAAATATTAAACTTGTAGTTAAAATTTTTTCACAAAAAAATCTCCAGGTTTGAATGGCTGCACTGGAGAATTTGTTTTAAAAACCTTATTTTGTTCTTTTTTATTTTTCAGATTTATTTTTATTATTTTTAATTAATGTATGTGTATGTATCTTAGTTAGGTTGTCTATTACTGTGAAGAGACATCATGACCACAGCAACACTTATAAAGGAAGGTATTTAATTGGGGCTGGCTCACAGGTTCAGAAATTTAGTCCATTGTCATTATGGTGGGAAACATGGTGGCACAAAGGCAGACATGGTGCTGGAGAGATAGCTGAGAGTTCTACATCCAGATCTGAAGGCAGCAGGAAGAGAGAGTGAGCCACTGGGGCTGACTTGAGCTTCTAAAAACCTAAGTCTACCCCCAGTGACACATTTACTCCAACAAGGCTACATCTACTCCAACAAGACCATATGTCCTAATCCTTTCAAATAATGCCACTCCCTATGAACCTATCAGGGTTATTTTCATTCAAACCACCACAGTGTGCATGTCTACGTGTAAGTATGTGCACATGAGTTTAGGAGCCCATGGCAGCGAGAGGCAATGGATCCACCTAGAGCAGGAGTTATGGACCATTGTAAACTGCCTGACATGGTGTTGGGAAGCCAAACTCAGAGCCTCTGGAAGAGCAGCAAGTACTCCTAACCTCAGAGCCACCTCTCCATCCCCTGTTTATTTGTTTTATGGTGTATGTACCTGGGTGCATGTATGCAGGTCAGAGAGGACACCTTGCAGGAGTCCCTTCTCTCCCTCCACCATGGAGATTCCAGGAATCAAACTCAGGTCATCACGGTCTTTATTCTCAGACAACATCATCTTTTATAGAGACCATCCAATTCAACTTACACAATCCCAGGACCAAGAAGGAAGTTTATAAGAATGAAAGATTCAGCTGGGTGGTGGTGGTGGCGGCGGCGGCGGCGGCAGCTCACGCCTTTAATCCCAGCTCTTGGGAGGCAGAGTCAGGTGGATCTCTGTGAGTTTGAGGCCAGCCTGGGCTACAGAGTGAGTTCCAGGAAAGGCGCCAAAACTACACAGAGAAACCCTGTCTCAAAAAAAGAAAGAAAGAAAGAAGAAAGGAAGGAAGGAAGGAAGGAAGGAAGGAAGGAAGGAAGGAAGGAAGGAAGGAAGGAAGGAAGGAAGATTCAAGATGGATATACAATATGGAACTAACTGTTTCTACATACTAGCAGTAAATAATCAGAAATTTAAAATTTTAAATATCAGTAACTATAAAGTAAATATCCTAGGACATTGACATAGATGAATCTAAAAATAATTATGCTGGCTAAAAGAAGTAATGGTCTAGAAATGTAAAGAAACCTATAGAGACGAAATGCAGGTTTGTTGTTGACTGGGCACTAGGAATGGGGAGGGGTCAAGGGGAAGGGTTGAGGGTGGAGGATTAGAAAGGACAAAAGCCAGCTGTTCAAGGTCATTGTGCTGACAGCTTCCTAAACGCACGTCTCAAAACATCCAATTCTATATTTTGCATGTGTGTGACTGATTCTGTCAATAATTCTTTTTTAAATGTATGTTTATTACATTGTATGTGTGTGGTGTGGGTGTGGAGGTAAGAGGAAAATCAGGAGTCGGCTCTCCCAGTCTGCGGAGTTCTAGGGATAGAATTCAGCTTGTACTCACTGAGCCAACTCGCCAGCCCACCTTTCAGCTTTTAAAGCAGGTTTCAGGCAGTTCAACCGTTTCCCTCTTGGCATCTCACCTTCTTTTTGCTTCTCACACCCAATCCTGGAAACTTGTCCTGACAAGGACAGGAAAACTCACACGCACTCACTCACGCACCCAGCTTCCCAAAATATGGGCCTCCAGTCTAAAACTAGTTTTCTTTCACACATTTCCCTTTGCTTTTTATCTTAGTGCCTTCTCTCCTATTCAGTCTATCTCAGCTTCTACTGGCACGACAGTAGAAGGTGGTTTCTAAGGCAACAACAGACAGGGAAGTATCAGGCTTGGGGAGATGAAGGGACTAAGGATGTGGCATCCTCACTCCTGCAGACTACACAGCTGTCTCTCCAGTGCGAGTTACAGTGAGTAACTTTTGTCAGCTGAATACTCTGAGATCCCTGAGAGGGACAAGAGAACAAATCTCTGAAGGAAATAACTCAGGAGACACTGAGGGAAAGTTGCACAAACTATGGGCAACTAAGAGAAATCATGCTGCTCACTGTGCCCTGGGAAAAAGAAACCACACTCAGTCATGTAAGATCAGCACAGCCTGAAGATGGCAGGGAGCAGTGATGGAAAGGGAACAGTGGACCTCTGACTCAGTCTCCTGCTCCTGGATGCTAGGCTAGTTCTCCTTCTGACCACCAGGTGCCTCCTGATTCCCATGCCTCAGTTTGCATTTGGAAAAATCTCTTTTGCTTTCTAAACCACAGTTTGCAGCTCACTTAGACAGAAACTTTCAAGGAAATGCTTCCTGAGAAAGCCATCCCCACAGTCTCCAAAGCGGAGTATGTGAGGAGATGCCATGGTGAACCTGAAGAACATATTCAAGAGTGTACTCAGAGTAGCATTCACCGATAGGAAGGTAATTATTTAAGCTAATACTAATGTCCTAGCATACACACCATGTCGAAAGCAGTATGTGAGGAATGCCTAGCAACCACAGGTAACATTACAGTTAACAATGATTTTCTTCATAGATCATGCCATTCACTGGGCAAAAACAAGACTGTCAATTGCTGTAAATGTCCTGGTTTTTCCGTGATGGTGGGGGTGGGGTGGGGGGATAAGCACGGACTTCTTTCTCTTACTGACAGTCTCCTGAGAAAGGAGACTAACTAGTGAGCATGGGGGATATGGGTTATTCCTATGGTCCATGAGAAATGACATGTGATCTCAGGATGGATCAGCAGTTAAGAGCACGCACTGTTCTTCCTGAGGACTCAAGTTCGGTTCCCAGCACCCAACTCCCAGCAGTTTATAACTGACTGTAACTCCAGGGAGATCTATCACCTACACTCTCATACACACACACACACACACACACACACACACACACACAGACACACAGACACAATTTAAAAAGAATATGTGGTGTGGTGATATTGTGCTCCCCAAAATATTGTGCACCCTAATAAACTTACCTGGGGTCAGAGAACAGAACAGCCACTAGATATAGAGGCCAGAAAATGGTGGCACACACACCTTTAATCCTAGCACACCAGAGGCAGAGACCCGTCTGGATCTCTGTGAGTTCAAAGCCACACTGGAAACAGCCAGGTATGGTAACAAGAGCCTTTAATCCCAGGAAGTGATGGCAGGAAGCAGAAAGGTATTTAATGCGTGAGGATGAGGAACTAGAGCTGGTTAAACTTTTAGGCTTTTGAGCAGCACAGTTCAGCAGAGAGGCATCCAGTCTGAGGAAACAGGATCAGCTGAGAAATTGGTAAGGTGAGGTAGCTGTGGCTTGTTCTGCTTCTCTGATCTTCCAGCATTTACCCAAATACCTGGCTCCAGGTTTGTTTTTATTAATAAGACCCTCTAATAATGCGTGCAACAATGTGACCCAGTACTTATTTTCAAAAACCAAACTAAACAAGCTAAAAAATATCAACTTAATCGGTCCCTTCAAAGTGAAATGACAGTTTGTGATTGAGTGAGAAAGCCATTACCTTCCCAGAGAAGCATTTTGAGATTGGGTTATTGGGAGCTGGGAGCTAGTGTGACGGACGGCTCAGCAGTCATGGCACTTGTCACCAAATCCGAAAACCTGAGTTTGAGTGTAGATGTAATTCTGAACAGTCTTATTAAATAAGAAACACAGAGCCAAATGCAGAGTTAAAAGCCCAGAGATCAGAGAGCAGTAGCCAAGGGCTAAGACCACCTTCTTACCACTCCTGCCGCTGCCGTCCTTCCCCTGAGAAAGAGAGCTACTTCTGTGTGTCTGTATTTTTTATTGTTTGTTCCTTCTGTTCTGCCTTCTCTTTGGCTCTAAAACCAACCACATGGTACTTGGATTAGAGGTGTGTGTCACCATGCTGGCTGTGTCCTTGAACACACAGACTCTGCCTGCCATGTGATCGGATTAAAGGCGTGTGCTACCACTATCAGACTTCTGCTTAGTGGCTATGACCTCTGATCCCCAGGCAACTTTATTTATTAACATACAAATAAAATCACATTTCAGCATAAATAAAATATCACCATATTTGGGGCTGGAGAGATGGCTCAGAGGTTAAGAGCACCGACTGCTCTCCCAGAGGTCCTGAGTTCAATTCCCAGCACCCACATGGTGGCTCACAACCATCTGTAATGAGACCTGGCACCCTCTTCCATATACATAATAAATAAATAAATCAAAAAAAATATCACCATATTTGAGTCCTAGGACTCACAAAAAAGGTGAAAGAAGAGAACCATCAGGTTGTCGTCAGACCTCCATATGCACACCCTGGCATGCACCCACCCACCACAATAACAGTAAAGGAAAGCTTTTTGAAAGAAAATGGGTTACTGAAAATATTTCAAATATTGTGCTTTTTTTTCCTACACAGCTGCAAACTAGGAGACAGTTAGGTGTGTGTGCAGGCCTGCAATCCCAGCACCAGAGAGCAGAAGCAGAAGGATTCCAAGTTTAATGCAGACCTGTGCTACTCAATAGTACTGACTCAAACAAAAACAGAGAAAACATTGAAGATAGAGCCCAGAGGCCTGTTTGGAAATTTTAAGCTTCCTAATGTATATTCTTTTTATTTTTTTTATTATTGTGTACATTTTTCATTTATTGCATACATTGTGTGTGTGTGTGTGTGTGTGTGTGTGTGTGTGTGTGTGTGTGTGTGTAACATATATGTGTGATGTGGGGTAGGGTGTAGCTAGAGTTTTTCTGCCTTGCCCACAGTCAGGACAAATCTTTGTCACCCGCCAGTCCCACAGCCGCTCAGACCCAACCAAGTAAACACAGAAACTTATATTGCATACAAACTGTATGGCCGTGGCAGGCTTCTTGCTAACTGTTCTTTTATCTTAAATTAACCATTTCCACAAATCTATACCTTGCCACGTGGCTGGTGGCTTACCGGCGTCTTCACATGCTGCTGGTCATGGCGGCGGCTGCAGTGTCTCTCCTCAGCCTTCCGCCTCCCAGAATTCTCCTCTCTCCTTGTCCCACCTACTTCCTGCCTGGCCACTGGCCAATCAGTGTTTTATTTATTGACCAATCAGAGCAATTTGACATACAGACCGTCCCACAGCAGTAGGGGATTGTGTATGTCATGGCATGCGTGTGGAGGCCAGAGGACTTTATATGGACCCTGGGGATTGAACTCAGGTCACCAGTCTTGCAAAGTGAGTTCCTTTGCCTACTGAGAAATCTTGCCAGCCCCTGGGTGTGTTTTAACTATTCTGCTAGAAATATAAAAATGTAATACCCTTTTCTAATCATTTAAAATAGACCAAGGGGCTGGAGAGATGGCTCAGTGGTTAAGAGCACTGGCTGCTCTTCCAGAGGTCTTGAGTTCAATTTCCAGCAACCACATGGTGGCTCACAACCATCTGTAATGAGATCTGGCACGTAGGCAGAACACTGTATACATAATACACAATAAATAAATCTTTAAAATAGACCAATTGCCCTGAGCCCCAAGGGGAGGGATTTGATGGAGACATCACTTAGGATTCACCGTTCCAAGGTCTCTCACTCTCTGCACATTGTCCAGTTGTGGGTCTCTGTGTCTGTTCTCATCTACTGCAGGAGGAAGCTTCTCTGATGACGGCTGAGCAAGGCACTGATCTTTGAGTATAGCAGACTATATCCTTACAAGTCATTTTATTGCTATGCTCTGGTAGTAGAACAGTAGTATTTGGTCTTCCCCTAGGTTCCTGGACTATCTAGTCTCAGCTTCTTGGCCACCTGAGCAACATTGGGAATTGGTAACTCACAGAGTGGGACTTAAATCCCATCAGATATTGGTTGGTTACTCGAGAAGCTTTGTGCCACTCTTGCACTGGTACAGTTTGGGTTCCCCGGAATAGTCCTCTAGTCTTCTGTCTAGAAGATAGAAGCACCTAGCTTCCAGTCAAAGATAAAACAATTCTACCAGGGCCAGGAGGGGCAGTTACCCCTAGGTGGCTAGAGCCAAGGATGATGAAATCATTCAGTGCAGTTGAGCACTTGAGCCTGCCCTAAGAAGGGAAAATGGGGAAACCAATGGCTCCACAGGCATTTGTTCAACCTTTCGCCTATGATTTCAGATTGTGGATACTCAGAATTGGAAGGGTCTGGGTCTGCTGACATGATTTAGCTACCACTGGTTTTAAAAATTAACAGTTATTCAACAAAGGGGTAGTTCAGTCTATTTTTCAAGTGCTTTAAGTAATAGAAAAAGAACTTACAGTCTAGAATGTCCTGATTTTTGTCAAATAGCCTATAGAATTTTTAGAATACATAAAAATGTAAAATTAAAAACATAAAATAAAATGGACAGATTGACACCAGATATAAATTAACTAACTGAATTCTGATTTTTTTTTTAAAAAAAAAATCCTTTTGTAGATGTAACCAACCGTCTTATTAAATAAGAAACACAGAAACAATGTAAAAGAGAAAGTCGAGAGGTCAGAGCTCAGAGCTAAATCTCACCCTTCCTTCTGCTGTCCCAGCTTCGCGAAAAGAGAGCTACTTCCTGTCGGTTTGTTTTTTATAGTATGTCGTTCTGCCTTCTCATTGGTTGTAAACCCAAACACATGACTGCCTCGTCACTGTCTGAATGTACAGCCCCCTAGGTCTTAAAGGTATATGTCTCCAATGCTGACTGTATCCCTGAACACACAGAGATCTTATGGGATTAAAGGCGTGTGCCACCACCGCCACACTCTTGTTATGGCTCTAATAGCTCTGACCCTGAACACACAGAGATCTTATGGGATTAAAGGCGTGTGCCACCACCGCCACACTCTTGTTATGGCTCTAATAGCTCTGACCCTGAACACACAGAGATCTTATGGGATTAAAGGCGTGTGCCAACACCGCCACACTCTTGCTATGGCTCTAATAGCTCTGACCCCCAGACAACTTTATTTATTAACATACAATCAAAATAATATTTCAGTACAATTAGATTACCACCACATCCTTTGTATCATTACTGAATGGGATTGGAAGATGAGTGTCATGATTTAATGAATGCAATCAAGGATACACTTCTTCCCCCACAGTCTATACATCTTTGTCAAATGCATTTCATTATCCTGATTCACCAGTTGTCAGAGGCAATGGACTTGGTGAGTCTGTATATAAAACTTTGATAATTTGTGGAAAAACAAAGAAAATGATTATGTTGGTTGCTCCTGGCATCTCTTGATAAATTGACAAAGGAAAAGAATGAGCCCTAAGATGAAATGAACCAACTTCCAGCATCTCAGAATACAGTGAAGGACAACAATGAACTAGTGATAAAACTGACCAGCTCCAGATGCAGACAAATACTCTAAAGATTTCTACGTGGGCCTTGGAAGAGAATCTTCCCTCCAGCAGCCACAGAAATCAAGTTTCAGGAAATCAAACTGAAGCCCCCATTAGGTTGGCTGAATTACAGAAAAAATTCAGTTCCCAGCCTTGGAGGGTGTCAGTGGTTAAAGGAAGGGCATTAATTACTAAAGAATGGGATCCTGTAACTTGTCATGGAGATGTGGGGGGGGGGGACCCTATTGAAGCTGAGAACTTTGAACCTCAGATTCTCAAGGGTGTATCTCACCTGAGGTTGTTTCTCAACCTTCAGCAGAAGATTTACTCCTACCCCCACCCCCTGAAATATCGCCTTTTCTGCCTTTGACTGAGGAAATTAATCCTTCATTGTCTGCTAAAAACAGCAGTGACTTTCTCTGAAGGAGGTGACAGGCAAGATAATACTGAAGTCCCTTAGGGCCCACCAATAGTTGCTTCAACACCCCAACAATAACCAGACTAAAGACTAAGCAGGGGGAGGTAGAAAGGATAATCCATGAGGAAGTGCACTACAATATTAAAGAGCTTAATGAATTCAGCTGATTCATTCAAGCAGAAGTCTGGGGGATATGTATGAGAATGGATTTTAAGGATGTGGGATGATGAAGGGAACTTAAAATTGGATCAGGCTGAGATTATTGATATGGGTGGAGATTCTAGGTTTAATATGAAAGCTCACACAGTTTTAATAAAGGGGGGGTGTCAAAGTTTGTTTGAATGGTTGACTGAAGCATTTGTCAAAAGCTGACCTACTGAAAGGGAGTTGGAGATGTTTGATATTCCTTAGCTGAGTGTTGATGAAGGGATTTTAAGACTCAAGGAAATCACAATGTTAGAGTGGGTACACTATGTAAAATCTAACCCTCCACAATGGGAAAGCCCAGAAGACTTGCCCTTCACTAATCCTCTAAGACACAAAATGATGAGAGGGGCACAACACATCTGAGGAGCCTGGTTTTCTCCCTGTTCCTTGTGTCAGACCTTAGGGTTGGAGATGCTACTGCTCAGTTGGATGAACTAAATACAAAGGGTTTAACTGGGTCCCAAAGTAGCAGTGGCCAGGTAGCAGCACTGAATTGTCAAAGGCAAGGTGATCATAGTTATAATGGGCAGCATAGACAAAGAAATGTCCATAATGGCCTAATCCATAATGGGCAGCACATGTAAAGTAAATTTTATAGTTGCATGATTCATATGGACCTTTGGTACTAGCTAATCAATCATGGTGTTTCCAGGCATGAAGTAGATAAGAAGCCTATTGAATTTTTGTTTGATCTATATAAGCTGAAAAATTCTCAAACAAATTAAAGAAAGTCTATGTTGGATTATGGCAAAAGGGAATCTTAGCTGTGAACCAATTTCCAGACTTGAGCCAGTTTGCAGACTTGAATGAAGGGATGGCCAGGTTCCCCTAAGGGAAGGACCTTAATAAAATACCTAAAAGAGTTTTACTGTTAGCCTTTCTGTAGTCCTTCCCCAGAAGGACCTATGGCCTTTTACAAGGGCAACTGTAAACTGAGGGAAAAGGAAACAATCAGACTTTCTGGGGTCTATTGGATACTGGTTATAAATTGATGCTGATTCCAGACCACAAGAAACACTGTGGCCTTCCATTAAAGTAGGGGTTTATGGAGGTCAGGTGATTAATGGAATTTTGGCTGAAGTCTGACTCAAAGTAGGTCCATTGGTCCCCAAACTCAGCCTGTGGTTATTTTCACAGTTCAGGATGTATAAATAGGATAGATATACTTAGAAGTTGATAGAATTCTCACATTGGTTCGCTGACCTGTGGATGAGGGCTATTATGGTTGGAAAGGCCAAATGGAAGCCTTTAGAGTTGTCTTTACCAAGGAAAACAGTGAATCAAAAACATTATTGCATCCCAGCAGAACTGCAGAAAAAAGTACCATCATCAAGGACTATTTGAAAAATGTATGGTTGTGGTGGTAACATCTCCCTTTAACTCTCCTATCTGGTTAGTGCAGAAGACAGGTGTATCATGGAGACTGAGAGCTGACTATCAGAAACTTAATCAAGTAGTGACTATTGTAGCAAATGTGGTGTCCTTACTTCAGAAAATTAACATATCTCCTGATACATGGCCTGGTATATTGTATGCAGCTATTGTTATAGCAAATGTCTTTTTCTTTGTACCTGTCTATAAAGACTACCAGACGAAATTTGTTTTCAGTTGGCAAGGCCAGCAGTATACCTTTATTGTTTTATCTCAAGGATAAATTAACTCACCAGCCCTGTGTCATAACTTAGTTAGAAGGGATCTTAATCATCTGTCTCTTTTACAAAATATCACATTAGTGCACTATATTGATGATATGCTGATTGGACCAAGTGAGCAGGAGGATGCAACCACTTTTGACTGGTTAGTAACACATATGTGCATTAGACAATGATGAATAAATCCAGCCAAAAATGAAAGACCTTCTACCTTAGTGAAATTCTTAAGAGCCCAGTGGTATGGGGCATGCAGAGATATTCCTTCTAGTAAGTAGGATAAGTTATTGCACTTCGTCTCTTCCAGCCACAAAAAAAATGAAGTACAACGTTTAGTTGTTGTGGAATAATCTTTTTGTACACTGTGAAGATGTGACACTCTGATTTGTTTAATAAAACGTTGAATGGCCAATAGTTAAGCAGGAATTTTGGGCAGAGGGGATGCTGGGAAGAAGGCAGAGACACCAGAAGATTCAGAGCAAGCAGGATGGGCATTATGGAAATGATGTAATAAAGCCACAAGGCAGAAAGTAAATTAATGGAAATGAGTTAATTTAAGTTATAAGAGCTAGTTAGAAACAAGCCTAAGATATCAGCTGAGTTTTCATAATTAATAATAAGTCTCTGTGTGGTTATTTAGAAGCTGGCTGGTGGGACAGAGAAAGACTCGATATAAATGATGCCCAATGTGGGGCACATATTTCCACATAAGACTGGAGAAAGCTTAAAAAAAAAAAGATTCCAAACACACAAAAACAGAGCCAAATGCAGTTTCCTAGTCCCACAGTCTCTCACATGGGCCATGGTACAGACACATCTCCCAGCCACTGCCTGCTGGCAGTGTGCCATGAGCTAAGCTACGAGACAGTTTAAGATTTTGCTCATACAGACAGAAAATGTTACAGATACACAGTAAAGCAGGTTCAGACAGAAAAAAAACTCTGAACAGGTTACAGGGTGTTTTAAAATGTATGAAGGCTTAAGAAAGAAAAGAAGATGAGTATAGACCACCATAAAAAAGTAAATGTTTGTAAATAATGAAAAAAGAATAAGCCATATAGAGATAGAAAATACAAAGGGAGTCTGGCTCCTGTATGGTGTGGTATTGATCTTAAATTTTTTGATTGCTGATGAGCAAACAATAGATGCTGAGAGATACTATATTATAAAAACTACTAAATTAAACCAACTTATATATTTTTAAAATATCTTAACTTCAAAATGAAAGTCAAAAATATGTTATTTTGGGGAAGAGGTTATGCTTTTGTTTCCACAGAAAATAAAAGGCTGTGGATTCGTTCAAGGTTGATAGAGATCAGATTTGATTGAGGGAGACCACCTGAAAATCCTGGCTACATAGAAATAAACCTAGAAAAACTATAAGACAAGTGAAATATATTTTATATGCTCATACATAAAAAAGTCATATTTGGCTGACTTACGTACAATGCACAGTTCATACTTGTATTAATACAGATATGTATGTTACTTTGAAAGTTTGTGTGTTTTTAGAGCAAGGGGACCAGACACCATTGAAAACAGATGGCCCAAGTGATCCAGCCTCTCAGAATGCCTCTGTTGCAGTTTCCTCAGAGTTCTGCATCTAGAACAGCTTCAAGGATACTGCCTGAGATGGTCCAGTTGCAGACTATTCTAGTCAGGATTGCAGATAAGCCTTGTGCTTTCTCATTGTACAGAGACTGAACAACAAATGTTATGGCTAGCTTTCCCAGGACATGACAATTATCCCAATTTTCTCAGGGTCCCCCAAAGATGCCAGTACCCCCAGACAACAGGAAGCAGTCTAGAGAACACAATGCCCACACTCCCAAGAGTTGGTGTGGTGGTTTTTTGGTCATTTGGTGGGTTGTGGATGTTTGTCATTGTTTAGGGGGTTTGGTGGTTACAAGTTGTTATTGGCCATGGTAAGGGAGAAAGCTAAACAAAGGAGATTAGAATCAGGGATCTCTTTCTGAAGGGAAAAAGGGGGATATATTATAGAAATGATGGGATAAAAGACTGGATTGTTGAGTCTACTTTTGAACAACCACTAGTGTCAAATATTTTACATTGATATGGATTTTTGTATATTGATACAAATTTAAGGTTATTTTTGTTATGTGGTATATATGCTTCTATTCATGTTTAAGATATTGTACCTAGTTGGGAAGTGGTGGCGCATGCCTTTAATCCCAGCACTTGGGAGGCAGAGGCAGGCATATCTGTAGATGTAACCAACAGTCTTATTAAATAAGAAACACAGAACCAATGTAAAAGAGAAAGCCGAGAGGTCAGAGCTCAGAGCTAAAATCTCACCCTTCCTCCTGCGGTGTCCCAGCTTCCCGAAAGGAGCTATATCCTGTTTGTCCGTCTTTTTATAGTATTTTGTTCTGCCTTCTCATTGTAAACCCAAACACGTGACTGACTCATCACTGTCTGTATGTACAGCCCCAGTCTTAAAGCATATGTCTCCAATGCTGGCTGTATCCTGAACACACAGAGATCTATGGATTAAAGCGTGTGCCACCACTGCCACACTTTGCTATGACTCTAATAGCTCTGACCCCTTGGTAACTTTATTTATTAACATACAATCAAAATCATATTTCAGTACAATTAGAATACCACCACACATATCTCTGTGAGTTCGAGGCTAGCCTGGTCTACAAAGTGAGTTCCAGGAAAGGCTCCAAAGCTACATAGAGAAACCCTGTCTTGAAAAACCAAAAAAAAAAAAAAAAAAAAAAGATATTGTACCTATGGAGCTCATTTTAAAGTGTAATGTAACTTTTTAGTTCTTGAAAGCTATTTAGGATAATAAAGAAATACAGGTTAATAGTCATCTATAACAATCAAACTTATAGTCACATTAGGTATGTTTTCAAGGTCAAACAGAGGTACATTTTAAATAGATAAGTGATCTTCAAATACTTCAAAGACCTAAAGAATATGGCACTTAAAATGTTTCAATAATATAAGGCTTTTTATGACAGTGATACACATCTGCTCCTGAAAGTACCAATTTACTTCAAAAAAGGATGATGGGCAACAAAGAATCTTCAATTAGAGTTTACTTTCTTTGTGGCAAAAGCTAGCCATTTGGGCAAAAAGCTGCCCTTGCCTTGACTGTTGACAGTATACTGTTCAAACTGGACAAGCAGGACACAAAAGAGTGATTGCCAAACTTTGCCAAGACAGGATAGGACAGTCCTTCAAAAATTTATGCTTCACAGAAAAGTCTGCCAGATATTCTAGGCCTGTAGGTCAAAGGTGGATGCCCCAACATTACAGAGGAAACGAGTGACTGTCCAGGCAACCAACTGTTTCTGTCATTTCCTATAGTTTTGGAAATTGCTTGCTCTGCACTTCCTTCAGGTAATATTATATCCTTCTTGGGTCTTTGATGAGGTTTAAGACTAGAGAGTTATACTTAGAGTTTTCCTTAGTAATGATAAAATGTAAATTAGGTACAAAACTATGGACTCATCAAGAGATGATAGTGGAGTATTTTCTCTGAATTTGCTAAATGTAAATGGACTGGACATTATGACTATAACTCTTGATAATTATTCTTATTGTATATAGATTCATTTGTTAAAGTGAATACCTTTCCTTTCTATTTAGACAATACCTGATAATTGTTCTTATTGTTTATAGTTTTACTATGTTAGAGTTAAAATGTTTCCTTTTTATTTAAACAAAAAGGAGAAATGTTGTGGAATAATTTTTTTGTACACTGTGATGATGTGTCATTCTGATTGGTTTAATAAAGAGCTGAAGGGCCAATAGCTAGATAGGATTTTTGGGCAGAGAAGATGCTGGGAAGAAGAAAGCAGAGACACCAGAAAACAAAACAAAAAAAAAGTATCAAAAATTTCCCAGGGGACTGCCCTGAGAAGATTTCTCCCAGAGTCCTGGGGAAGATGCTATAGCCATCATGGAGTAATCTGAGGGGGAAGAATCTAAGTGCCCACACTCTTATATCCATTTGCCTTATTTCTCTAAGACAAAATTTTATCTACACAGCTTCAGTTCCATCCTCACACTCAGCTCCTCTCTGTCCTCTCGTAGCCCTGACTAAGCCCTTCTGCTATTGATCTCATCTTCATTCTCCATTCCTCCATCTCCCATATTTCCTTCCTCTCCTACTCTCTTGGCCTGATTCAAATCCACCTACAATCTGCAGAAACTTTTCCTTGCTGCTTTTCCTCACCCTAACCCAGACTCAGGAATTCTGCCCCTGTCTTCACTCCACCTGGTTATGCAAAAAAAACAAAAAACAAAAAAAAAAACAAACAAAAAAACCCTTTGTTCTGAGTCAATACCTCTGGGATGCCACTAGGTCTGTGAAAGAAAGAATGCTCTGAGTTTCACTTGCACAAGAAATAAAGCTATGCATTTACACATGTGCCTAGGCCTAGAAAGACAGCCATTGTCTCCATAGGGGTGTTACCTAGTACAGATCAGCAGTAAGTCTGAGAGGCTTATACTGTTTGCCATAATGACCTAGGAGTTATGGGCTCACCAGAAATTGATAGTAGGAAACAGCTGATATGTTAAAAGCCGAATAACATCAAATATTCCTTGATATTTGACTTCTCCTCTAGAAGGATTCCTTGATCCTTCAAGGCACAGCTTTATCATATACAGCTGAATCTCTATTTCATATTCTTGCAGCCTGAAGCAACAGAGCAAGCAGGATGGGCACTACAGAGATGAGGTAATAAAACCATGAGGCAGAAAGTAAATTAATAGAAATGGGTTAAGTTATAAGAGCTAGTTAGAAACAAGCCTAAGCTATCAGCTGAGCTTTCATAGTTAATAGTAAGTCCCAATGTAGGTATTTGGGAGATGGCTGGTGGGACAGAGGAAGACTCGCTACATTTAGTGGGCCTATCTGGATTCTGGAGACAGCACATTCTTCACTCGAGTATATTACTCCAGTCCATATACCAAGTGACTCAGAAAGTTGCTAGCTTTGTGTGGGGCCTGGAACAGGAGAAGGCTCTCCAACAGGTCCAGGCTGCTTTGCAGACTGCTCCATCACTTGGACCATATGATCCAGCAGATCTTATGGTACCTGAGGTGTCAGTGGCTGATAGCAGGTTGCTGTTTGGTTGCTCTTTGGCAGTCCCTTGTAGGTAAACCACAGAATGGACTATTGGGATTTTGGATCAATGCTCTACCATCATCCTCAGACTACTGTTTTCCCTTTGAGAAACAGCTATTAGCCTGCTATTGGGCCTTAGTGGAAACTGAACATTTGACAATGGGCCACCAAGTTACCATAAGAGCTGAGCTGCCTATCATGAGCTGGGTGTTATCTGATCCACCAAGCCACAAAGTAGGATGTGCACAGCAGTAATCTATTATCAAATGGAAGTGGTTTAGACGTGATTGGGACCGAACAAGTACAGAATGCACAAGCAAGTTACATGAAGAAGTTGCCCAAATGCCTGGGGTTTCTACTCCTGTTACAATGCCATCTGCTGCCCAACGTGCACCGATAGCCTCATGGGGTGCGCCTTGTGATTGATTGACTGAGGAAGAGAAGATTAGGTCTCTGTTTACTGATGGCTCTGCACTATATGCAGGCAACACCCAGAAGTGGTCAGCTGCAGCATTACAACCTCTTTCTGGGACAACCCTGAAAGACAATGGCAAAGGGAAATCTTCACTGTGGGCAGAACTTCAGGCAGTACACATGGTCATAAATTTGTTTGGGAAGAGAAATGGCCAGATGTGCAATTGTTCCCTGACTCATGGACTGTAGCCAATGGATTGGCTGGATGGTCAGGGACTTGGACAGAGAATGATTGGAAAGTTGGTGAGAAAGACATCTGGGGAAGAGGTATGTGACTAGGTCTTTCCAAATGGGCAAAGGATATGAAGATATTTGTGCTCATGTAAATGCATATCAAAAGGTGACTTCAGCAGAAGAGTTCAGTAATCAAGTAGATAGGTTGAGCTATTGTGTGGACAGTCAGCCTCTTTTCCCAGCCATCCTTGTCATTGCCCAGTGGCCCATGAACAAAGTGGCCATGGTGGCAGAAACGGAGGTTATGCATGGGCTAGACAACATGGACTTCCAGTCACCAAGGCTGACCTGGCTGCAGCTGCTGCTGAGTGCCAGATCTGCCAATAGCAGAGATCAATGCTGAGTACCAGATACAGCACCATTCCCTTGGGTGGCCATTCAGTAATCTGGTGGCAGATTGACTACATTGGACTACTTTCTCCATGGAAAGGACAATGCTTTGTCCTTACTGGAATAGATACTTACTCTAGCTATGGATTTGCCTTTCCTGCACATAAGGCTTCTGCCAAATCCACTATCCATGGACTTACAGAATGCCTTATCCACTGCCATGGTATTCCACACAGTATTGCTTCTGACCAAGGAACTCACTTCACCCAGAGAAGTACGACAGTGGGCCCATGATCTTTGGAATCCTGGTCTTACACGTTCCCCACCATCCCAAAGCTTGTCTGATAAAATGATGGAATGGCCTTTTGAAGACACAGTTACAAGTGCCAATTAGGTGGCAATGGCCTGGAGGGCTGGGGAAGAGTTCTCCAGAAGGAGGCACATGCTTTGAATATATCTGGTATTTAGAAATAAATCTAATATATGGTGTCTTAGTTATGGTTCCTATTGCTGTGAAGAGACACCATGACCATGGCAACTCTTATAAAGGAAAACATTTAATGGAGACTCACTTACAGTTCAGAGGTTTAGTCCATTATCCTCATGGCAGAAAGTAAGGCAGCATGCAAACATGGTTCCAGAGAAGCTGAGAGTTCTACATCTTGATCTGCAGGCAACAGGAAGGAGTCTGACTGTCACACTGAGTGACACACTACTACAACAAAGCCATACCTCCTAATAGTGCCACTCCCTATGAGCTTATGAGGGCCAATTACATTCAAACTACCACATTCCACTCCCTGGCCCCCATAAGCTTATAACAATATCATAATACAAAATGCATTTAGTCCAACTTCAAAAGTCCCCATAGTCTATCACAGCCTCAACAATGTTTAAAAGTCCAAAGTCTCTCCTGAGACTCACGCAATCTGTAATCCTCTGTAAAATCAAAATCAAAAAGCAGATCACATACTTCCAACATATAATGGCACAGGATATACATTACCATTCCAAAACATAGGGAAGGGAGCACAGTGAGGAAATATTGAACCAAAGCAAGACTGAAAACCAGCTAGGCAAACCCCAAACTTTGCATCTCCATGTCTGATATCAAAGCACTCTTCACATCTCCAACTCCTTTTAGCTTTGTTGACTGCAACACACTTCTTTCTCTTGGGCTGGTTTCACTCCCTGTTAGTAGTTCTCCTAGGCAGGCATCCCATGACTCCGGCATCTCTAACATCTTGGGGTCTCCAAGGCAATCCAGGCTTCTCCTTCACAGCTTCACACAATGGCCTCTCTGGGCCTCCATTCAGGGACACCCTTGACACATGCCTGGCCTCAGCAGCTTTCCTTAGTCATGGAGAAATATTCCAGAACTCCTTTCTCATATCCTTGACTCTAAAGCCAGAATCATGTGACCAAAACTGTCAAGACCTGCTGCTTGTTGGGGCTGGAACATGGCTCCCTCATTCAATTACATCTTGATCAGTTTTCTGTTTTCAATGGTTTCCTTCACTGCCTAAGTTTGGCTGTCCTGAAACTGGATCTGGAGACCAGGTTGGCCTCAAACTAAGAGATCCACCTGCCTCTGCCTCTGGAGTGCTGGGATTAAAGGCATGCACCACCATACCTGGCACTAAACTGTTCTTTAATTCCTTTTCAAGTTGGAAACTTAGCTGGGTGGGATCTTGCCTGAGGTCACCACTCCCTTTATTCCATTTCTTAATCTGTTTATCTCCTTGAACACAAGACTTATTAGCTTCATTCCACTTCCTGGTGCTTCTTTTCTCCTCAAATTGTTCACTTTGTATTTCTCCTTGTTCAGCTTGCTTCTATATATCTTCATTAGAGTTAACACTAATAACCACATGACGGAGTCTATGCTAGGCTGTGTTGAGATTTCCTCTGCCAGTGGAGTTAATCCAAAATCTCTTCACTTTAGCCTTAGGCATACTCTTCAGACAAGGTCAAAAAGCAACCACATTCTTCACCAAAATATTACAAGAATGATCTCTAGGCAACATACTAAAATTCTTCCCCTCTGAAACCTCTTGAGCCAGGTCCCCACAGTTTACATCTTCCATGCTTCTACTAGTATGGCCTATTATGCAGTGCTTAAAGCATTTCACTGATTTTCTAACCCAAAGCACCAAAGTCCAAATTCCTCCAAACAAAAACATGGTCAGGCCTATCACAGCAATACCCCATTTCTGGCACCAACTTCTGTCTTAGGGTTTCTATTGCTGCAAAGAGACACCATGATTGCGGCAATTCTTATAAAGGAAAACATTTAATGGAGACTCACTTACAGTTCAGAGGTTTAGTCCATTATCCTCATGGCAAAAAGCAAGGCAGCATGCAGGCAGACATGGTGCTGAAAAAGCTGAGAGTTCTACATCTTGATCTGCAGGCAACAGGAAGGAGTCTGACTGTCACACTGAGCATAGCTTGAACAAAGAAGACCTCAAAGCTCACCCTCACAATGACACACTTCCTCCAACAAGGTCACACCTACTCCAACAAAGCCACACCTCCTAATAGTTTCACTTCTTATAAGATTATGAGGGCCAATTACATTTAAACTGCCACATATGGTATGGTTTCTTCCATAGCCAGGATCCATGGGTTCAGGAATCAAGGGATGGAAAAGAGAATAATTTCACTCACTATCACACTTAGTGACTACTAGGAAAATTTTCTTTCTGTCCCCATGACTTTAAGTTCTGCTAGCCTAGAAATTTTGATCTCACAGGAGGAAGTGCTCCTACCAGGAGCCACAAGAAACATTATTGAACTGGAAGCTCAGACTTCCCCCTGGACACTTTGGGCTTCTGATACCATTAAGCAAAGAGGCTAAGAAAGGAATAAAAGTGTTAGGAGGGATGATTGATCCAGATTACCGAAGAGAAATTTGATTGCTTCTAGAAAGATTATGTCTGCAATATAGGGGATCCTTTAGAGCACTTCTTAGTGCTACCATGTCTGGTGATTAAAGTCAATTGTAAACTACAACCTAATTCAGGCAGGATGACAAAGGACACAGACCCTTCAGGAATGAAGGTATGAGTCACTCTTCCAGGAAAAGAGCCAAGTGTGGGTTGATTTTTCTGTCCTGCCTAGCCAGCTCCCAAATAACCACACAGAGACTTATTATTAATTATAAATGTTGGCCAATAGCTTAGGCTTGTTAAAATCTAGATCTTACAATTTAAATTAATCCATATTTCTTATCTATATTTTACCATGTGGCTTGTTACCTTTCCTCAGTATGGCATGTTTATCTTGCTTCTTCCTGTGTTTCCTGGTACTCTGCCTTTCTTTATCCCAGAGCTCTTTCTGTGTCTACAAGTCCTGCCTAACCTCTTCTGCCTAGCTATTGACCATTTAGCTCTTTATTAAACCAATGAGAGCAACACATCTTCACAGTGTACAAAAAGACTATTCCACAACAGCCAACATCTGCTGAGGTGCTTGCTGAGGGTGGAGGAAATACAGAATAGGTAGTAGAGGAAGGTTATAAATACTAACTAAAGCCATGTGACCAGTTGCAGAAACAAGGATCATAATTGACATGAATGTTTCTGTCATATTTTGTTAAGCATGTGTTTGTACATATATCTGTGTTTTCTTTCCTTAATTTCTTTATAATGTGATATAACATCAATTAAGAGAGTATCAGAAGTTATTGTATTTAAGTTTGAGATTCTAAAAGACTGTTCCTCAAGGGACAATGCCATCTATTCTAAATGTTTGCAGTTGTATAAGGGATAGTTATATCATGTTAGGTGTAATTATGATCTGACTTAAATATATAATGCATTTGCAAGTGTACATGGGACAGTTTTATCATGTTAGATGTAATTATGACCTGGTTATTGTTTTCACTTAGAAATTAAGCATGACTTAAGGAGATATGATTGTGTATCAAGTTGATAAGGAGTGGACTGTAATGGCTATTCTTGGTTATCAACTTGACTAGATCTGGAATTAACTAAAACCCAAGTTTCTGGGTACATCTGTGAGGGAAATTTTCTTAAATAAATCATTTGAATGGGGATACCCACTTTTAATCTGGATCTTTTGAGGTGGAAGATCCACCTTTAATCTGGGCCACATCTTCCAGTGACAGCCTATATAAAGGACATGGAAGAAGGAAGCTTGCTCTCTGTGTCTACTTGTTCTTGTTCTGTAAGTCCATTCCTTCACTGACATTAGAGCTTACTTCTTCAGGATTCTGGCATATGCTGGAGACCAGCTGAGACATCCAGCCTCATAGACTGAACGGATACTGGATTCTTATCTTGGACCTTCCATTGGTAGACAGCTATTGATGGACTAGCTGAACTACAGCCTGTAAGCCAGTCTAATAAATCCATTATATACATACATATATATGTACATATATATACACATACACACACACACACAACACACACACACACACACACACATATATATATATATATATATATATATATATTATATATATATAATATATAGATAAAAAAAAGAAATTCATTCTTTAAGTTCTGTTCCTCTAGAGAACCCTAATACACCAGCATACCCAGCACTTGGGAAACTGAAGTAAGTGACTGCTCAGAGACTGAGCCAGCCTGAGATTTTATATTAATAAAATGCTGATTGGCCAGTAGTCAGGCAGGAAGTATAGGCAGGATAAGCAGAAAAGGAGAATTCTGAGAAGGGAAGCTGAGTCAGGAGACGCCAGCCTGCCATCCAAGGAGCAGCATGTAATGGCACACAGGTAAAGCCACAGAATACGTGGCAACATATAGATTAACAGAAACGGGCTGAGTTTAAGTGTAAGAACTAGTCAGTAGTAAGCCTGAGCTAACAGCCAAGCAGTTTTAATTAGTATAAGCCTCTGTGTGTTTACTTTGGGTCTGAGTGGCTTCGGACCAGGTGGAACACAGGAAAACATTTAGCTACAGAGATACTCAGTGAAAACACTATCTCAAAACAAAACAAAACAAAACAAAAGCATCTAGAGATATGGCCTAGTTGGTAAAAAGTGCCTTATAAGCACAAGAACCTGTGTTCAATACCATTATGTGACAGACTTGTTCTGGAAAGGGACCGACAACAGACCACAGTACAGATCTGACCGAAGTCCAACGTGGAGAGCCAGTGAGTTCTATTAGGGTTGCTTACAGGAATATGGGTAGGGACTTTCTTATAGGCACAGAAATGACTTAAACAAAGCTGTGCCATCAAATCCCATCTCAGCATGGGTGACAGACAGCTCACAAAAGCTCGAAACCTGGAGCACCGCACACGCTCTGCAGCAGCTCACCAGATTGTAGTGTCCTTTCCAGGTTGGTAGCTTAGTGCGCCTGACCCTCTTCCAGGCTGCTTGGTTGGTCTTAGAGTGCTGGACTGTCTGATAGTCTTCTTTGTACCTTGGCTTGTCTGAGAATGACCCTAAGTGGTTCTTATTGCTTATATATGCTTGGAGAGGGAGGGGCCTAGTGAATCTGGTCAGTTTCAGGGACTTTCTGAAGCTATTTTGAGTTGTCCACTTCCTGTCTTAAGGAGCGTCTCTGTAGAATAGAATGTCTTCCCTTCCCTTTGAACATCCTGCCCTAAAACATCCTTTTTCACCTCCATTTCATATCTTACATTTTAAAGAGGAAGGTTTTAACTTGAGAGGAAACTGCTATACATCAAACCGCTAGATGTAGCATGATCCTAATTGGTCTTAATACTAAAAACCCGGAGTCAGATATTGGGGTAAGTGCTGAAAGATCAGAGAAGTAAAGGAGCAGCCTTTACTTCTTTACTTTACTTTACTTTACTTTTACTTTACTACTTTACTTACAGTCACTTCTTATCTCCACAACTCCTCAGATGGAAAAGGGCTGAGCTCCTGTCTCTGTCCGGCCATATCACTTCCTGTCTCCTGTCTGTACAGACCTCCAGACCTCTATGGTTACCTAATGGCTACCTCCACCCTCGGATCTTGAAGCAAGCTTTATTTGTTAGAGCACAGACAAAGCATCACCACACCTAGAACTCACGCACAAAGGCCGAGTTTTGGTGGTGTTAACTGGGAATCACATTGCTGGGAAGGGGGGCAGGGTGGTGGTGCTTGCCCACCAGCCATTCTCGGCCTGCTCAGGACGCCAAGGCTGTTCAGAGACCCCCATCTTCACAAAGGGGATGAGGTTGTTTGGCACGGAGGCAGGAGGCTACCCACGGTTGTCCCTGGTCTCCACAAGCACACCGTGCAAGAGCACACTAGCTGTTAAGATAAGCACTCAGAAATTTCAAGTCGTTTCTAAAACAAACAAGATTCACAAATACCCTCCCCAAGGTTAGAGAAGCAATAACACCTCCAACTGGCCCAACGACGCTGGTCAATAGTCCACTGTCCTCATCCACGCCTGGGTGGTTTGTGTGTGTGTGTGTGTGTGTGTGTGTGTGTGTGTGTGTGTGTGTGTGTGTGTTACAGCTGTCTTTAACTGCTCATGGTCCTAAGAAGTAACCCCAGTAAATTCACTGGCTCACTAGGATAAGCTTCCGTAAAATTGTTGGTGTTCTATCTGATGCTGGTGTTCTATCTGATGTTCTATCTGATCTATCTCCCCAGGAAGTCACATCTTACATGCACACATACACCTGCACACACACACCCACACCCACACCCACACAAACTATAGCAAAGTTCATTCATCAGCCTGTGCAGGAAAAAAAAATAGGGAAATCTGATTTTAGTAGGTCCTAAATAGATGCTTAATCAGTTTCTTTTCTCTTTTGCTAACAGAGGTGGCAAGCTAGGAACTTGGAACGGATCAGGTAGGCCAAGACCGAGGCAGGCAAAGGGAAAGTAGTACAGGGAAGAAAAAAAAAAAGCCTGCAGAGCTTCCCCAGGCAAAAGAGACAATTCCTCCTCTCCTGTCTCAATGCTCCTTTTTACTTCAGTCTTGGGACCTCCTGATCAGCGACAGTTACTTGAAGAGATTTAGAAACCGTGATTTCACGAAGGGGGTGTGTGTGTCATGAAAATAACATTGCCCTGGAAAGGCTTTTTGCATTGAAGGAAAAAGCAGCGCCAAACAAGACACCCAAGCCAATCCGAGGGAAGCCGAGAGGGCAGGGCCGGCCGGTGGGCGTTCGGAGGGGCGAGGGCACTGCTCAGAGAGCGCCTGGGAGCTTGGCAGGGGCCGCGACAAACGAGTGGAAAACGAGCCGGCCGAGGAGGACGGGGCAGCAGCGAGCGCGGCCGACAGAGGCGCGGCCGGCGGACACTGCGGAAACAAAGGTCGAACCTCGAGGACAGCAGCACCGGGAGCAGCTAGGCCGCGACGCGCGGGCCGGGGGCGCGCGGGGCCGCCAGAGGTTGGGCGGCGCCAGGGAGGGGCGAGCGGCCAGCCGGGGCGAGCGGAGTCCGCTGGCGGGGGCGGGGCGGGGCGGGGCGGGGCTGGGTTGGGCGGGGCGTGGCGGGCGGCAGCGGGCCTGGCCTGAGCGAGCGCGCGCGGGGGCGGGGCCGGAAGCGCAGCGGCCGCGACGCGGACGCCGGGAGCGGCCGAGCGGGGAGGCTGTGGCTGGCGGGCGGGCGGGCGGGCACGGAGGCCGAGGCCGCGGCCCGGGCTCTCCGCGCCGCTGTGGAGGGCGCCCTGGCCCTTGCCGAGCCGCAACAATAGTGGGAGCGGGCCGCCGGACGCGATCGGCCGGCGAGGGGAAACGAGAACGACGGTCCCGGGCGCTGCGGCGAGAGAGACTTTGGGAGCCTGGACGTGCAGGAGCACACAAGCGCTGCCTGAGGAAATTGTCTCAGAAAAAGGCCGATCTGAGGCTGGGGCTGAGCACGGGACTGGGCTAGGTGGAGGAACCTGCAGGTCGAAAGGGAAAAGGGCATTTAAGATATCCTGGGGTTTTGGCCAATGCTACCATTTTGAAGGTAAAAAGCATTGCGCTTCAGGTGTTTTGTGATTTTTTTTTTTTGTGTGTGTGTGTGTGTCTGCACAATTGGCTCATTTCAGAATTCAAAACCTTTAATGTAAAAGATCGGTGTTTTGTTTTGATTTTTAAAAAATCCACAAATTTTGCTTCCCAGAGCTCCACTGGACTTCGTGTTGTGTACATACTGCTGTATGGTTTTATTTATTTTAACTGTGCAAATCATCTGGAAGATTTTTTTTTTTCCCCGAGTGCCATTTCGGATTTGTTCAGCCCTTTTTTGTTTTGTTTTGTTTTCCTTCCCTGGCATTTTAAGCATTTGGAAACGAGAGGTTTTTCAACCTTTGGAGCTTAAGGGTTCCCTTGTCAACAGAAGGACAGCTGGGAAAACTGGATTGAAAGGATGGTTTTTATCTGGCTACAGTTAAGACTGATATTTTGAAGTCACATTCTTTCTGTGGTTCGTTTTTTTAGCCCAGAGTGCTACCCTTAAAGAGATTTGTGGTTGACGTTTTGGTTTCTAAGAAGGTCATAGTTTTTCCTCTTTCGTTTCTTTTTATTTTTTATTTTTATTTTTCCATTTTCTTCTTCATTTTTTAAGACAAGGAAAGGGAGGGTAAGGGTCCAGAAAGGAGGAGACCATGTTAAGTGGTCGAAGTAGAACGCGTCTGCAGTTACCAGGCTCCTGACAGCTGGAGGAAAAAGGATTCAGTCTTCAACTTGGGAGGCCTTCCTCTCACCTTCCTTAAACATTGCAAGGGATTCAGGCCTGATCGAGACGTCCAAAGAAGCTACAGGATTCCGGAACTGTGGAGACACCAAGAAACCATGAGCATAAGATTACCCCATAGTATAGACAGGTAAGTTTGCAGATGATTTGGGGTTTTTCCAACACTTAACTAAAAGGACTGGGAGGAGGTGTTGTGGTTTGACTGACTGAGCTGTGGGATAGGTAAGGTAGGGACCGTGGTCTATGGGTATGTCAGTATCCATGTTTATAGTCCCTCTGTGTGTCCATGTCCAAAACCTACCTCCTAATTCTGAGTCATTTATAACCAGTAAGCAGTGCAGTGGAGAGGAGGGGAAGTGTTCTCAATAGCTTTTGCCTTAGACCGGGTGTAAGGCTGACTACACCTGAGTCCCCCACTAGCCAGCCTAGGGATGCCAAGCTTGGACCCAGCCTGGTCATGGGAACCCACGGGGTGACTGGGGACTAGCTTTAGATATTTGAGGAGGGTAGGGGTGACTGGCAGGGTTGTGGGCCTCCATCAGGCTGACTGTTATGGATGGTGGGACA
The DNA here is from genome assembly GCF_004664715.2 of Peromyscus leucopus. Lineage (NCBI taxonomy): Eukaryota > Metazoa > Chordata > Mammalia > Rodentia > Cricetidae > Peromyscus > Peromyscus leucopus. Next base: position 65,881,174 of record NC_051068.1, read on the forward strand.
CAGTGGTAGGGGTGGTTCCCATTTAAAATGAGGAAGATGCTGCTCTTGGCCTGAAATGCTGGGACAGAAATATATCCCGTATCCATATAATCAGAATTTTCACCAGTGGTTGAAAGCACTCCAAAATGTTTAGGCCACATTAGAATTTCTTCCTCCTCAAGTTCAGAGTTTACATTGAGACCTACCAACAGTCTGATGCTTGAGGTTTAATTTTCCAAGCTGTTCTTAATAAGCTTGACTCTGCAAAACAGGCCTTCCCTCTGCTTGAAGCCGGAAGGAGTTGTTTTGGCTCTTAGGCCCTTGAAATCAGCTGGAGGCACATGATGCCCCTTCCCCCATGAGCCTGATCTGCCTTCCCGTTGCTGGTAACATTGCAGCTCGATCAGTCTGCCCTCCACAGGGCTGGTACGACTTCAGCAGGTGTCTGTCTGCCTTGTCATTTCTTCCTTCTGCTCTTCAGCTCTTCACAATCCTCCGAGGGGGTGTGTTTGGTGGACATTCCACACACCCTGCCTGAACAGAGAGGGAGGTGGCTGGAAGAGAACAGTCAAATGAAAACATAGTTTTAGGAGGTAGGGAAGAAAACCTGTAAGTCAGCAGCTGCCCTCTCTGTCCGTTAACCTTTGGTTATACATGCTAATAGTAATTTCCTTTGGACTGCGGAATGCGGCCTAAAATGCATAATGATCTCCCCAACACTGCTGTTGTGTTTTCTCAGGGTCCCAGTTAGATCCGTTTAGTCGGTTTCGGGTAGGGAAACTGCCTTGCAGTAGGGAAAAGGAGGCAACCACGAAGGCAGTGTGGCCAGTTGGCATCTCCCTTCCCCTTCCCGTTGTGGTCTTCTGTAATTTGCCCCTGGGAAAGAATAACTGAAACTGTCAGAGCAAGGAGGTGAAGGTGATTGCATGTCTGCCCTTTACGTTCTTTAGAAGTTGGGGGATTAGTACACCCAAATTAAGATTTGGGTGTCGAACAGTTTCTATTAATTCAGGGGTGTGAGCAGATGGCAGCCAGGTATGAAGTGGTGAGGAGGCAGTGGGGGCTTTTGGGTTAGCGTGAGATGCTCCTCTAGGAGCTTTCGTAACTTCACAGATCCAGATCCCAGGGTCCCAAGCGCTTTCATTGGAACATTTCTGTGAGGCAGGCAAGCCAGATACTATTCACGTTTTGCAGATGAGGAGACTGGGTGGACTTCTGGTTGGTCCGGTGCCATTTAGCATTGTCTGAGGAGTGTCAGGATCTAGTCTCAAACCTCAGTCTTCTGATTCTGGATCCCTGGGTCTTTTTGTTGCCCCTCCTGTCTACAGGGGTCTAGAGACTCACCATCTAAATGAGTCAGACACCATTTTGCTCTCTCTCTTAGGCAGTTGGGTTAGGTGCTTGTCAAGTGTTCCCCTGTACTTTGGACCTATAATCTCTGGAGTTAAACACCATGTTCTTCCATGGGATAGTGCAGTTTGTAGGTGAGACTTCTTGCCTTTATCTTGCCTGATTGTCCACCCCAGTCACAGGGTCAGTCCTGGAACTGAGATCCCCTTCAGGCTTCCTCTAGCTGACTTCTCTCATCTTGCCACCTTACCTATGGGGTTACACTGTTGAACTAGGCTCTGTACCTTACAAATGTAAATAAGTCACAATCTTCTTTTTGTCACTAAAGCTGGCTTCCCAACTTGCTATGTATCTGGGATTCACAATCCTCCTGCTTCCACCTCCCACGGGAAAATTTAGTCTTCTGCTGTGCTTGTAGGGATGGATTAGATGGAAACATTGGTTGCAAATTATCATGTCAGGGCTTCTGTTCTCGTCTAGTTTATCAATTTATTGTGTAAGGTTACGGTATGAGTGTTTTAGAAAAGTATTATTTCTTATTGAAAACAGTCAACCTAATTGGGAAGTCGGCATGGTGGCACATGCTTATAACCACAACCCCAGTACTCGGGAAGCTGAAGCAGGAGGAGTTACAGGATTGAAGCCACGGGCCACAGTGGATTTAAGGCCAGCCTGAGTTACACACCGAGACCCTGTCTCAAAAACACAACTCTCCCAAAGGCCACGTGGAGGTGCCACTGGTCTGAGCCCTGGAAGCAGGGCCTGTGTTGGTTTACTTGGTTTTGACCTGTCTGCTCAGGTTAGCGCCTGGCGTGTAGTCTTTGCCCCATAAATACTCAACAAATGCATGTTCAGAGACGCGAACATACCAACAAGTCGTGTCAGTGACTTCATCACGTAGTTAACCTAGGGTACATTAGAGAACATTTCCTTGGCGACATGTATTCTCTAGAAGATAAAGGGGCGGGATGGAGGCCCCTTATATTTAGAGACAATGTGGCTTCAATAAAGAAGACTGGGCTACCTACTTGGCAGCCTTTATATCAGTTTTCTCCTAGGGCCATAGAAGGCATCAAGTGTCTTTAGATAACTTTTCTCTTCATGATCTCCAGTTGTTAGTGAAGGGTGAGAAAATCGTGGCTGCCCTGTCCTTTGCAGTTTTTGTTCATAACATCTTTTTGGCCCTTCATTTGAATTGCGTTTGTATTGCAGATAGAGAGCATGTCTGATTCCTCGGGGTAAATGGTTTCGGGGGCTGGGTAGGTGAGGAGTTTGCATCCACAGAACAGCTTTTCTCTGCACAATGGTAGCTCATTTGAAGACCAAACCAGGAAAGTATCGTTATGCCAAGAATTCTTGCTCTTCTCCATTTCCTCCTGTATAAAGCAGAAGTGCCACACTAACGTCATTTCTAGTTTACAAGTTTACGATTGTGCCATTTGAAAATTGCTTATTATATCTCCCTTACAGGGCTGTTGAAAGACACAAATCAAATGAGATAAGATATTCCAAATTGCTTTTATAAATTGTGAAACTATATAAACTAGATGGTAAATTCATGGATTTGATTTAACTTTATGTACTACTTTATGAATTAAATAACCCCAAACAAATTAAAACTGGTGTGGTGGCACACCTTTAATCCTAGCACTTGGGGGAGAGAGGCAAGTGGATCTCTGATTTCAAAGCCAACAAGGTCTACAAATCAAGCCCGAGGCCAGCCAGGGCTACATATTGAGACCCCTGTCTCAAGACAATAATAACAATAATTTTACAACTTAAGGAGTATCAGAAAGTTTTACTATTTTGAGAAATTTAAGAAGAATGAATACATTTTTTGTTGCAGAAATGTACAAGGTACATGAAGTGTACACATAGTACTGATTGGGAGTATAGCTTAGTTGGTAGCATGCTTGCTAGAATGCAGGAAGATCTGGGTTTAATCACCAGGAATGCATGCCTATAATCTCAGCACTCTTGAAGTGGAGGTAGGAGGATCAAAAATCCAAGGTCATTCTTGGCTTCATAGGGAATTTGAGGCCATCCTGAGCTACAGACCCTGTCTCAAAAAGAAAAACAGCAATACTGATAGGTGTGGTGGCCCACCCTATAATCCCAGCAGTTGGGAAATTGAGATAGGAAGATTATGAGTTCAAGGTCAGTCCACTGAAGCCTTGTCTCAAAAGACCAAAAAGGAATAGTTTTCCAGTGGACACGAGAGTATATTTGTGCTCGTGTGTGTGTGTGTGTGTGTGTGTGTGTGTGTGTGTGTGTGTGTGTGTACATGGTTGTGTGCACACATGTATGTGGAGTTCAAAGGTTGACATTAAGTATCTTCCTCACTCACATTCCATCTTACTTTTTAAGACACGGTCCTCACTGAACCTGGAGCTTGCTGATTTAATGAGGCGAGGCTGGCTGGCCAGGGAGCTCCAGGAATCCAAACTCAGGTCCTCATGCATGTAGGGCTAGTACTTTTCCTACTGACTGTCTCCCCAGCTCCTTCCGAGGCGGCGTTCTGATGAATGGAAGAGACTTCTGCTTTGCCTGATTAGGCGTCTCTTTGTGTGATACAGTTCGAATTTGTGGCTTTTGTTTTTTCCTCTTCTTTTTTTTCTTTCTTTTTGCATTCTAGGCAAGTGCTCTACCACTAAGTTTCACTAGCAATCCCAGGAAATGTTTGATTGGTGATCCCATGCCATTGTAGAAGAATCTTTCAATAGAAATGCGGACCTTCAAACTGTTACCATCAGGGACCTCTTCCACCTGAGATTCCTGTCTCTATAGAACTCAACAATCCCCGGATATTTAATTTAGTGTATATTCTTATTTAAAGTACTTTAGAAGACTGGTTTCCCAGCACAGCAATCCTGATCTAGAACAGCAGAGTAAGTGCCCTGAATTGCTAGGGATTTTCCACACATGGAAACCCATGTGTCCATCTAGAATATGAGATAGGAGCTGACAGTGGATTTGCAGAAGAAATATTTGGTGATTAATCAGCATTATGAGCCAGCAGCAGGCTAAGCTTAATTTTGATACTCAAAATGTCCTAATAGAGCAATCTAATACTTTTTTTCCTGGTCAGAATACTGTCTGGCAAAGAAACTGCCCTCCAGTTTAGGAGTATAAACAAAACATAAAGGTGATTGCATCCATCAGAAGCCAAAAACAGATCTTGGTGGAGACTGTATAAGTAGCCCCTAAATGAACACATAGATAAGGGGGTTCTAGAAGCCTACAGCCTCTATGGAACAGGGTGTGGAGTCTGTGTCCCTGACTGCTTTAAAGATCCAGGACTTGTGTGTGTTTGAAATAGGTTGCTAGCTCTAAAATTCAGTAATTTATACTGAGTCTGCTTCACATTATCATAGTGGCATTACTATTAAAAATATTTTACTGGGAGTGGTGGTACACATCTTTAATCCCAGCACTCAGAAGGCAGAGGCAGGTAGATCTCTGATTTCAAGGCCAGCCTGATCTACAGAAAAAACAAAATATAAATTAGATTTATATTTATAAATTATTTATATTATATATTATATTTATATTTCAAAATTTAAATTAGAAATTAAAATAAATATCCAGCAAATAAAAAAAGAAAAAAATGGAAGACATACAGCACCCAGGGATAAGTTTCTAAGCCATATGATAAATCTTCCAATTAAAATTTTAAAATAATAAACTAGTAAAATATATTTTTGGGTTTGTAGTTGTTGTTGTTTTACTAGACAGGGTTTCTCTGTGTAGCCCTGGCTGTCCTGGAACTCACTTTGTAGACCAGGCTGTCCTTGAACTCACAGAGATCTGCCTGCCTCTGCCTCCTGGGTGCTGGGATTAAAGGTGTGTGCCACTACCACCTGGTTGATCACTTCCCCTTTTTATAATGTATTTTTTTATCTTATGTATATGTGGGTTTGGTCTGCATGTATGTCTCTGAATCTTCTGGAACTGGAGTGACAGATGGTTGTGAGCCATCATGTGGGTGCTGAGAATTGAACTCAGGTCCTCCTCAAATCAGCAAGTACTTCTACATCTCTCCAGCCCCTTCCTTTTTTATCTTAATCACTGTGTTGGGGAAAAACCCAAGCTTAGACCTGTAAATGTCTTCCATGGCCACTCCTCCACCCCATTGGTCAAACAAGATAAAAGAAGTTGCTGAATCTAGTCTCAAAAAATTAAAGACTATAAATCATATTGGAGTTTGTAGGGAAAATGCCAGCCTCTTGAGTTAATAGATATGGATGCTGGAGTCAGCTTTGCTTCTAGGTACATGGAAAAAATGCTTACCTGCTCTGGATCTTCATTTCCTTAACCAGAAAAATTAGTCCATTGGACTAGTCAGCCTCGAAAATTTTTTCCTTGAAATTATAATGATCTTAGAGCCTCTGGAAATGATGCCATGCTTTCAGTGAGCCAAGACTTTTTTGGTTAGCAATTATTATCTTGTCTCCCTGAAAAGTCATGAAAAAAAGGAGGGAAAGAGTGCCTGATGAAAAGGGAAAGAAAAATAGAAATATGGGAGTGTGGGAATGTGAAGAGGAACTGTTGTCCCTAATACAATTGGAGGCAATAGATTTAGAAAGTGTTTAAAGACACCCAGGTTAGATGGATTTGAAGGGAGAAAATCACAAGAATGAAAGAATGATATTGATAAAAAATGGTAGAGGATGGGCTGGAAAGATGGCTCAGTGGTTATGAGCACTTGTTGCAGAGGACCCTGGTTCGATTACCAGCACCCACTTGGTAGCTCACAACCATCCGTAACTCCAGTTCCAAGTGATTTGACACTCTCTTCTGACTTCTGTGGGTACCAGGCATGTACGTGGTGCACAAATATGCTTACAAGTAAAATACTCATATGCATAAATAAATCTGAAGAAAAAAATTTAAATAAGCAGGAGAGGAGTAGTTAAATTTTTTTTTTAGGTGGAAGGGAGAAGCCATTTTGGGCAAAGGGAACATGAACAAAGCTAGAATGGGTATGGACTGAAATGGTATGCTTAAGGGTCTCTGGAGCAGAGAAAAATTAAATTGATAATGTGTACAAGGTGGATGATAGTTCAGACTTTATGGAGGATTCTGCTGAGATTTATTATAGGATGGTTTTTAAAACAATATTTAAGGTCGGTTCGATGTTTCCGTGGGTTAAGGTGCTTGCCATCAAGTCCAACAACTTGAGTTCAACCCCTGGAACCCACATGGTTAAAGGAACCACTTCCTGAAAATTGTTCTGGCCCCCACATCATGTGTGCTATGGCAGTTATGAGTGCACATACACACAATTAATTGTAATACAAGACTTTAAAAAGTGGTGAGTAAAGTTGCAAATGCTGGTGTTGATATTTGAATTAGAAGAGTTCAAATTTGAGAAGTCTAGCTAGAAGTTTTTATAGCAGTCTCTGCAAGAGATGAGTTTCTTCTGTGTCCGAATAGATGGTGCCAGTGAAAAGAAAGAAGAGACTGGGTGCAGATGGCATTTTGGAAGCAGAATCAATGAGGTATGTTCGGGCTGAATCTAATGTGACTCCTGACTGTGAGACCAGTTGACTAGGGAAGAGACAGTGCTATTGATAGACTATCAGCTTCATTAACAGTCATTTGTCTCCCACTGGTACCCAGCAGTTCACTGAGTACAGAGTATTGAACAAATTTGTCTTGCTAAGACTCTTGGGTTAGGCCATTTCTAACGAATAGTTTCTGAGTCCTTCAGTGCAGTCTTTCAGAGAGGTGGGGAAAGGACAGTTGGTTTTGGGGTAAGCTCTTAGGAAATTGGGTCATGCTTTGAGAAGATTGGCGTATATTTAATGGATCCTGATTAATCATACTCTATTCGTAAATATCAAACCATATTCAAGGGATTTAGAAACCATACTAGTAGATGGGTACAGAAAACAGAGGACTTTAAGGGCGAAGGTTGTTGTGTGAGCCCCACTCAGCCACTGACTAGCTATGATCAGGATAATTTTTGTAAAGCCTTTTGTGAACTCTATAGTATAGTGGTAAGCGTTGTCAAAGAAAGTGGTTGCCAAGGACCCAGATTGGCCTAAATTTAACCTCACTTATCACTGGAAGACCCATGCTTGGGTTATCCATTCTTCTGTTGAGTCAACTGAGAATTGACAGGTATGGCTCTGGGATCATGGTGAACAAAAGCAGGAGTGGCTGAAAATCAGGTAGCTAGCTGGCATGATAGCACACGCCCTTAAACCCAGCTCTCAGTAGGCAGATCTTTGAGAGTTTGATGCCAGACTTGTCTGTACACTGAGTTCCATGTCTCAAGATAAGGAAGGAAGGAAGATAGATTGCTTAGGTGTCTGAGATCTCAATCCAAGGCAAATTCTATTTTGCTTGGAACCTACTTGTTTTTCTTTTTTAGGCTTAGCTGTCTAGCTTGGAACTCATGGCTTCCTTCTTTCTTCCTTTCAGCCTACAGCTTGCTAATTGTGGTCATATTGCCATTTCCTACCATCAGGTAGACCAACCTATTTCTGAGCCCACTGCATTCATTTTATTTTAACCCCTTTGTAACAAATGTTCTGTCTCCTCCAACCCCATTAGCCTTTTATTTCCTTAGTAATTAATACCACCAAACTCTACCATACATTTCTGTTACTCCTTCACATACATATAGCAGTTTGATTCTATTATTCTTTATTTGTGCAAAAGAAATGGTATAAAAGTTCATTTTAAAATAAACTTTAAAAAACTTGCAAATAAATAAAAACATAACACATCAAAATTAACCAGACTCAGAACCTATGAAGCTGCACATTAAATTTATGCACCATCAAAACAACAAAAAACCTACAACAGAATTAGAACTAGAAAAGCAATTACCTGTGTGTCCTCTTTCACAACTTGGATTACTTGTGTTTCTCATCCCCTTATATTAGCTTTTCTCGTTCTCTTTTCTTAAGTTATACTGCACTCATCAGGTATTTTTGTTTATATATATTTTATTGTCTAGATCCCACATATAAGAGAGAAAATGTGATTTTTTTTTTTGAGATTATGTGACCTCACTTAATAGTATACATTCTAAGTCCATCCATTTTTCTGCAATTTTTTCTCAGAGCCAAGTAGTATTCATATATATATATATATATATATATATATATACACACACACACACCAAATTTTCATTATCCGTTTTCCTGTTATTGAACAACTAGGATGATTCTAATTCTTTGCTATAGTGAATAAAGCAGCAGTAAAATAAAATCGGAATTTATGTAAAAGCTCATGCATAGCACCTAGCACATAGAAGACTTTGATAAAAAAAAAAAAAAAAAAAGTGGTGCTGTCCCTATCTTCACATGTTTTATGTCGGTTGTCACATCTTGTCCTGGCAGTAAAGGTTCAAGAACAGTGTGTCTTTTTTGCATTTCTGGGTGACCTTTAGTTCCTGGTTCTTGTTATATTAGGTGTTCTTTATACATAACAAATACTATTTCTAGACTTGAACTGTAGCTCACTTTTGACATTGCTGATTTCCTAAGAAAATGGTTCTAAACACTGCTGCCAGATGGGCTGGAGAGATGGCTCAGCAGCTAAGAGCACTCACTGACTGCTCTTCCAGAGGACCTAGGTTCAGTTCCCAAAAACTAACAACTGCCTGCAACTCCAGTTCTAGAGTATCCAATGCCCTCTCCTGGCCTCTCTGGCACCAGTCATGTATGTGGTGCATAGACATATGTGCAGGCAAAACACCCATGTGCACAAACACTGCCACCAGGAGCTGAGGTCAGGAATCCTTGTTCATAGCTGGGCGGTGGTGGCACACGCTTTTAATCCCAGCACTAGGGAGACAGAGGCTGGCGGATCTCTGTGAGTTCGAGGTCAGACTGGGCTACAGAGTGAGTTCCAGGACAGCCAAGTCTACACAGAGAAACCCTGTCTCAAAAAAACCAAAGAAAGGAAGAATTCTTGTTCATGTTGGATAATAGGCCTTGGGTACTTGGTAGTTATTGTGGGGACAGGCCAATCTTGTTTGAATTCTTGCCTTCAGCTTATCAAAGCTTTAGGGGTTTCCCCATCGGCAGCTTAGTTTCTAGGCTGCCTCTCCCCGACAGGAGTCTGAAGGCAGGATCGACCCTGCTGTTGTCTGTGCTGCCTACCCAGCGCTAGCTCAATTCATTCCACAGAGTAGAGCCCTTAGAAGCTTCTCTCCAAGAGACTGCGGCAGCAGAGAAAGGCCACTGTTGTTCTGGGAGGTGGTAACTGAAGAGAGTATAGTGAATAGCTGTGTGAAAGGGACCTTGTGTTAGGCAAGAACTGCAGACCCTCTTTTCAGAGCCCCAGAGACAAAGGAAAACACCACTTAGGTTTCAGTGTCTTCACAGGAACAGGGGTTCAGTATTAGGGGAATTCATTCATGTTGTCCCTCACATAAGGTTAATATAACAATCCTCACATGCCATGGTGCCAAACACATGGATTCAACGTGAATAAGATGCCTACTGTCCTGTCGAGGACTGGATGGTTTTGTGGAGAGAAGATAGATGTGAGGGAGTACCTAAACTTACTTCTGATAACATTTGGAATAGATGGGAAGGATACCTTGAGGTTTACAGACTTCCTGGAAGAAGAGACCTTCAGATTGGGACACAGAATGATAGCCAGGAAGGAGAGAGGAAAAGAAAATTAGGCAAAGAACATCTTCCTCTGAAGAGCAGTCTGAGCTTACTAGGTGGGTATCGTGGCCTTGGGAGTGCTGCTGGGCATGGTGAGGCAGGAACCACTTCATTCTGGGTTCAGGGAGAGGAGAGGATATGGAAATGGTGATAGACAGCCAGAGTTTAGTGAGAAAAGGAGAAGTCTAACTCCCTCTTTCTGACAAGAGGACTATTTTTCAAGATAGGACCGTGTGCCCAGGCCAGAGGTTGTTCGTCTCCAGTGCACATCAGAATCGGCTGGAAATTGGCCTGCTTAAAATATACACCGTTGGGCCCAGGTCCCTAATTCTGGCTCAGTAAGTCTGGGGCGAAGTTCCAGTCTCGTGAGAATTTGCATTTTTAACAGCTCAGGTGATACTGATATCTGTGTTCCATGCTTTGAGAGTGTCAACAGTGCCTAGTGACATCTGTGCTGTTAATTAGCTCTTCATTTTGTGGGTGTGGGATGTGTGGGTTTCTGAAGCAGGGTCTTACTGTGTCAGCAGCCTCGGATGGCATAGAACTCACTTTGTAGCTCAGGCTGGCCTCAGACTCAGTGATTTTCCTGTGTCAGCTCTGGAGTGTTGCTCCCGCTGCTGTTAGCTCTTGCGTTCTTACGGCAGCGCCTTTTTATTATTATCAACTGTCTGTGTCTAAACTTACACCGACATGGCTCTGCTCTCTTCTGTGAATTTCTTCAGTGGATGGTGAACACTGTGCCCTTACATCTACCACACTGTTAGAATCCTGTAAAGACTGCTTAAATGGGTTGAACTGAACCACATACATCACCTTCATCTGTGAAACCTTCCTCAGCCCTTTTCCTAGGGTTGTTTATAATTCCAAATTCTGCTTTAGCCCTGGAGAAGTAGCAAAAAAAAAAAAAAAAAAAAATCTCAGAGAAATGTCAAAGCTAACTGCCTAAATCAAATACATCTAATTTCAGTTTGGGACTAAATCAAGAGAATAAATTTCCTGACGTGATTCCCTAAACTGATGTGAGGTTCTGGATCATTCAATAGGAAGGACCTTTGGAATATCATTGATTTCTCTTAAAATGTTGGTACAAGTTCTCAGAATATTCATTCCTCCTGAACATGCTTCCTATGCTGTTGTTCTCAACCCTTGTAGTAGCCCACACCACGACCAGGCTTCTCTTCTCAAGGCTTTGAGGTTCTGTACTAGAGCCTTGGGCACTTCTCTTGAAATGGGGCCCACAGACCACACAGTAAGGTTACCAGAGCACCCAACCTTTAGTCTCTCATTGTGTCAGGGGCAAACTCCATGATAATGGGTTGTTTCTCATTATTTCTAGGTTCTCCATACCAGTGGCTCTGAGCCTGAGATGAAGGTCTAGATCAGGGTGATGGGAGATATACAAGGCCTGGCAGTTCCTGGGTCAGGGGTTTTTCTAACACTTCAAACCTTAAAGTCATTTAATTAAGAAATTAGAAGCCAGAAATCCTAGTCTGTGTGTGACGGCATATTCCGCCCTCCCCTGCCCCCAGCCTTAGGATAATAGCTGCTCTTCTGCGTTCCTGGAGACACACTCATAAAGTAGACCTGAACTTTAGGCCCGGCACATTGATTAAGGAATAAGCAAGACATGGCTTATATATTAAGTGTTAGGTAGTCTTCTCGGCTCTGAGAACACATTGGACTTTCTGTGGAAGCAAGACCTTCCACAAGCAATTAAAGAATTACTAGTTGTAATGCAAAGACCTGGATTCATAACTCTTAGGGGAAAAGCAGGAGGAAAGATGTGACAGGATTAAAGGAAATATGAGACAAAACTTGACGTGTTTTGTTTGTGTGTGTGTGTGTGTGTGTGTGTGTGTGTGTGTGTGTGTGTGTGTGTGTGTAAGTGGGTAGGACAGTAATCACCAGGGAGAAAAGGACTCAAAGGATGGGGATTTTAAACCGAACCCTCTCATGCCGCTCTGTTTCCTGTCAGTGTGCTGCTAGCTAGCCTTGGGCATTGCAGAGTCCCAGCTCCTTTTAGTTTATGTTTTACGTTTATTTATTTTTCTTGTGTGTGTGTGGGGGGGGGCGGGGATGCCATGGAACAAGACTGGAGATCAGAGAACCTTAATGACAGTCCATTCTCTCTTCTTACCACATGGGTCCTGGGGGTCAAACCCTTGTCATCAGGCCTGTCAGCAAGGACCTTTAGCTGCTGAGCCATCTCACCCCGCCCCCATCAGTCCCCCTTATGGATAGAGAAACAGGCTTAGAAAGCCTTGGTGACTTGCCAAATGTCCATGAGCTGAAAAGTGATGGAGCTGCGGATTTCTTGTTTCCTTTTTAATTCAGTGCTTAGCAAGTCCTGGGATGACTAGTACTGTTCCTGTTTTCCTACACTCTTGGCGAGGCTTAGGTGGCAAATAACTGCAAATCTTGTGAGGGAGCCAGACCTCACTGTTGCTGGACAGTGGTGAAGATGACCTCTAGGAATCAAGGCTCCTGAGTTGCTCCATATCTTCCAGCTAAAATGTCCTTGCCTTACAGGCTGAGGTTTGTATTTGCCATCCAGGAAGAGGGTGACTCCGCTTTTGTCTTCTGGTTGGTTAATGATGGGGAATGAGGAGTACCCTGGGGCTGGGAATTTCAGTGAGGTTGAAGAAAATCAAATCTCAGAGTCACTTGGCGCTCTACCACCAAGCAGGGTGGCATCTTTAAGCTGCTCCAGGCTTATCTTCGTATGTAATACACTTTAGTAGCTAAAACTGTGTATAAGTAAATGATTGGTAAAATATACCAGAAAGTGTATAGCGTTTTAAAGTATCTTTTACTTAGTCTTTGGCAGTTTCATAAGTGTATACAGTATGTCTTGATCCTATCCACCTCTAGGACCCCTTCCCATTCCCTCTGGACACCTCTCCCAACATGTTCTCCTCCCCAGTGTTTTACTTTTATTTTTTATAACCCACGATGTCCAGTTAATACTACAGGTGGCGTGTTGACTGCTCTTAGGCAGACTCTGTGCAGGTAAATGAAGTTAGTTTCTGAGTGCAACAGCCACGTTATATCCAGAAGACAGCATTTCACATCACTCCTCCCCATCCTCAGGCTCTTAGGTTCTTTGTGCCACATCTTCTGCAGTATTGCCTGAGCTTCGGGGTGGGGAGGGATGATACAGATGCCAAGTTTGGGGAGCTCCCAACAGTCAGTTATTCTCAGCACTTTGGTTAGTCACAAGTCTCTGTGTTAAATGTTGCTGTCTGCTAAAAGAAGCTTCTCTGACCAAGATTGAAAGCAGCGTTATCTAAAACATAAATATTTAGAAGGCAGAGAGACAACATGTCCATTTGTAAAAATATTGGTGGGTTCTACCCGAGGGTATATGACTTCCCAAGCCATGGGCTTTTGACCAGGTTCATGGAGCAGACCTGAATTCCCTCCTGTGGAGTAAGCCTTACATCCGTTCACAAAACAGTTGGTTATCCCCATAACCTTCCTGTCACTGGTGCACCAGTAGGTACCTCTTGCCTGGCAAATCGGTATGTTGTCATTGAAGATCCACTTCTGAGTAATACCACTGATGGCACTTCTCCCTGCACCAGCCTGGCTGCACCTTCGCACACTAGGAAAGTCCGTCAGCGGGGAAGAAGTTGTCAGATCAATCCCAGCTTGACTTCTCTGGCTTGTAACCAGTGTCTTCAGCTGTAGGGTCTTTCCACTTAGTTCTAATAGTCAAGCAAGAACAGTGACAATGGACTGTGCTGCTTACAAGGGAGTAGGGTGGCTGTCCCACAGCTGGCACTGAGATTTTCATTCAGTAACCCATGTCTCCTGGGAAAAGCATTATCCACACATGCAGCATGTCCATATTCCTTTTTTTTAAAATTATACTTTTTAATTAGCGTACAAAGTAGTGGATTTCCATGACGTTTTTAGACATTTAGTTTTGATTAACCAGTCACGCATCCTTTCCCTCCTTTTTCCTCACCCCAGTTCCTTCTTAAACCTTTAATCTCCAATATTCCCCTCCTCCTAATTTCATATCATGTGTACTTCTGTCCCCTCCTAACTCACCTAGGCCCTTTCTAGCTCTCCACCTCCACCAACACTGCCAATTAAACACAAATCTAAACAATTTGAAGCTAGGACCCACGTATGAGAAAACATGTGACAGTTGCCTTGCTGGGCCTAGGTTACCTGATTTAGTGTAATGTTTTCCAGTTCCATCCACTTTCCTGAAAACAGTTCATAATTTCATTTTTATTTACAGCTGAGTACAGTTCTATTACATATATGTAGTATGCTTTCATAATCCATCAGCAGTTACTGGACCTCCAGTCTGCTTGCATTTTCCAGCTGTTGTGGTTAGAGCAGTATGTGCATGGATGTCCATGTCTCTGTAAAACAGGGTGGAGTCCCTGGGTGTTTGCTGAGGAATGATACAGCTAGGTTGTAGGGGTTCTGTTTTTAGAAGTTTTGGGATATCTCCCCACTGACTTCCATAGTGGTTATACCAGTCTACATTCTCACTGACCGTGCTTTCCCTGTCCTCACATCCCTGGCAGCATTTGCTGTCATTGGTTTCTTGATGCTGGCCATTCTGAACGGAGTTAAGAAGAAATCTCAAAGTAGTTTTAAATTGCACTTCCCTGATGGCTAAGGATGTTGGGCAGTGTTAGAAAAATGTTTATGAGCCATTTGTATGTCTTTGAGAACTCTGTTCAATTCCATTTCCCTTTTTTTTTTTTTAATTGGGTTGTTGTTTTCTCGATGTTTAATTTCTTGAAAATTTCTATATATTCAAATTGTGCAATGGTCACCATTGTCTAATTCCAGAACATTTTCGTTACACACACCCTAAATCTTGGGCTGTAGCAGTTGCTTCCATTATACTGTCTCCTAATCTAAAAACCACGACTCTGCTTTCTGTCACTGTGGACTTGCCTACTGTGGATATTTCATATAGGTAGAATCATGCAATGTGTGGCTTATTGTGGCTGGCTTCTTCACTTGTGTGTTTTAAAGCATATTATAAATGTAGGTTTTTATGGCCCAGTAATGTTCTATTGAATGGATAATATCATTCTTAGTTTATCCATTTGTCAACTGGTGGATATTTGGAGCTTTTCCAGTTTCAGGCTATTAGGAATAATGTAGCTATGAACATTTATGTACAAGTTATTTTTAACTTTATTTTTAGATTTATTTATTTATTTTATTTTGTATTTATGAGTATTTTGCATGTATGTGTATCATGTGTACCGTGTGTGTGTGTTTGGTACCTGAGAAGGTCAGAAGAGGTCATCAAATCCCCTGGAACTGGAATTATGGATGGTTGTGAGCCACCATATACATGCTGGGAATTGAACCCTGGTCTTCTGTGAGAATAACAGTACCCTTAACCACTGAGCCAACCAACGTGTTCAAGTTTTTGTAGAGACATATTTGCATTTCTCCTGAGTATATAGTAAGAGGGGAATGGCTGATGATACAGAAATCCAAACTGATTTCTAAAGTGGTTTCACCATTTTATATTTCCATCAGCAAACTATGAGAGTGTGGTTCTGAAGAGCACGCTAGTGTCTGTTATTGCCTGCCTGCCTGCCTGCCTGCCTTGCTTCCCTTTTTCTTCTCAAAATTTTTTGTGTATGTTGAACAAATTTATTATTTTTATTTGTGTGTGGGGGCATGTCTGTGTGTTGTTCTTGAGTCTAGAGAGGGCACCAGATTCACTGGAGCTGGAGACAGGTGTGAGCTCTCTGAGCTGGGTGCTGGAGTGTAAGCTCAGGTTGGCTGGAGGTGCAGCAAGTACCCTCACTGCATCTTTCAGCCGCTTTTTTTTGTTGGTCATTCGTTGGTTGTTGATTTAGTTGATTTAGACAAGCATTGAATGTAGTGAAGGTTGCTAACCCAGCTGTCTGTCTCCTTAGTCTCCTGATGTGGGATTACAAGCAACTCTTCCATCTCTCTTGTTTCTTTTCTTTTTTTTCCTTCCTTCATTGTTTTTGTTTGTTTAGTTTTTTTTTTTTTGGTTGTTTGGTTGGTTGGTTTTTTTTTTTTTTTTTTTTTTTTTTTTTCCGTGTAATTTTGGTTGTCTGATTCGCTTGTAGAGCAGCTGCTTGAACTCACAGAGATCTGCTACTTGCTTTTATTCAAAGCAGTCTCCATCTACTGCTGTACTTTATTCTCACCATCTATCTGCTTGTGAGGGAGAGCTTAGGGATCCAGAGGAAGGATTGCTTTCCAGGGAACTTTAGTTCCTGTTTTCTCCTCTCCTTGGCTACCCAGGGCACTGCTTTTGACAGCTCTTTTAGAGTTGCCTCCCTTTTGATCCAGCCTGCCCTCCCTTGAATGGAGTACCTTCCCTCCCTCTTAGTGATTAACTGGGGAGCTACTTATCTGTGTGGTCACCCAGTTTGTCCCCCAGCTCTTGGAGAGCCTTTCCTGTGCAAGCTATAAGATTAGAAAGTGAATTAACTAGGGCAGGAGGATTACCAACTCTAAAGCTAGGAACTCTTGTCAGAAAGATGCAGGGAAGGGGTGCTGAGGAGGAAAGATGAGGTAACAGCCTACTGGCGGCATGAGCCCTGCTGGATGGAGTCTGTGGTCCTTTTCCCTGTACCAGCCTTCTATACTGTCTTGTGTAACAACTCTCGCCTCTCCCTGGCACCTTCTCTGGCCCTGTGTTGTGTGTTCCTTGCTCTTCCACCTGCCTTGGAGAAGATAATGAAGGCAAGTGATCTCAGCCTTTGACTAACCTAAAGGCTAACTGGGAGGCAGAAGGCCTTAGAATCTAGAAGCGATGCAGTGCTTTCTAAGAGGGCAGGTTGAAGGCCCTGGCCCTCACCAGGAATGCTCACAGTGGGGTTTGGTAAAGATAAAGAGCCTACTCTCCTTTTTGATTTTACTTTGAAGTCATAGTGGGCAGTTAACGGCTTCAAATAGAGATGTTTGTTGATCCCACGTTGATGTGCTGGCTTTGCACTTGAGGTTGTAGGGATTTAATATTGATAAGCACACGCTTAAGCTACAGTGTGTGGTCAAAATATGAAAAGAATAGTCATACAAGATGCCAGGGCAGTGACATCTGACACATCTTTTCAAGGGTCAGTGGGCCTAATTGCTGAATTAATGGCCTTTTTATTTAACTGTGGCACACACAGATTTCCTACACTGTGGAGAGGAATCGGTTTTTGTTTCCTTCCCCTGTGCATTTAATCTTCAGTGTTGTTGTTCAGAGATGGACTGCAAGTGAAATAAATGTAAAACACTTAGCAGGCTGGGCACCTCCCTATCTACAGACACATTTTTTTGAGGATTAGTAAATTGGCTAGTTTAATTGCTACTTCATCTAACTTTCATGACTTCATAGTCCACAGCCACTTATTTTGAGTTATAATAGTCCCTTACATTTGTGCAACACTTTGCAGTTTTAGAGTTTTTTTTTTAAACATAAGTTCTTTTTATAAAACAGCTTTATTGAGATATCATCACATGATGAAGTTTACCCTTCAGGGTATGCAGTTATCATTGTAACCTAATTCCAGACATTTTCATCATCCCCAAAAGAAATCTGTTAGCTATTAGCACTCACCCTCACCATACACTTACACAGACCCAACCACTAATAGACCTTTTGTTTCTATGATTTACCTATTTAGGCATTTCATATAGTATGTCATTTAGCATGGTATTTTGAAGGTTCATTGTTTTATAGCATGCTTAATTCTTTGTATCGCCAATTAATAAACTATTGTATAGTTAGTACTACTTTTATCCATTCATTGGTTGGTATGTATTTGGGATTTTTTTTTTTTTCTGTTGTAATATTACTGTGAATATGTAGGCACAATTTTTTGGAGTCGTGTTTTTCTCTCTCTTGGGTATGTACCTTTGACAGAAATCGCTGTATCATCATATGGTAGCTCTATAGTTAGCATTTTGAGGTACTGTTAGAATGCTTTTCAGGATTGGAGAGATAGCTCAACAGGTAGAATACCTACTGTGCAAGTGAGGACTGGAGCTCGGATCCCCAGAACCCATGTAAAGGATGGGAGAGTGTGGTGGCTGCTTGTAAATGAGTGTGAAAAGTGGAGATTGAAAATCTCTGGAGAAAACTGGCTTGTCAGAGCTATAGGTTCACTGAGAGACCCTGCCTCAACACATAAGGTAGTGTGCAATCAAGGAAGACACCCGTAATCAACCTCAGGACTTCATCCACATGTGCTGTCACATACATAGCACATACATACACCCCTCCTCCAAAAAATGTTTTCAAAAGTAGTTGCACCAATTTACATTCTATCAACAGTTTATGGGGGCTCCAGTTTCTTCAATGTATGAGGGCTTCTAGTTCCCCAGAGCTTATCAGAGGTCTTTTTCTGCAGTCATCCTGTGTGTATACTGGGATTTCTGTGTTTTGGGTTTGTATTTTTGTTACTGGTGTTGGACATCTTTTCATGTGCTTAGTGGTCCTTTGTACATTTCCTATTCAAATCCTTTGCCTTTTGTTTTTGTTTTGAGACCAGATATCACTGTGAGGCTCTGGCTGGCTTGAACTTGCTATATAGACCAAGCTAACCTCAAACTTGTGGTGATTTTTCTGCCTCTGCCTTCAGAATGCTGAGATTCCAAGCATGTCTCATCATACTTGGCTCTTTGCCATTTTTAATTTGAGTTGTTTCTCCTTTCATTGTTAGTGGTAAGAGTTTTGTTTTGTTGCTGTGCTTTTGGTGTCAGATCTAAAGCCATTGCCCAACCCGAGGTCTCCCAGTATTTCTTCTAGACGTTTTATTGTTTTAGCTCTGTTCTGGTTTTGTTTCCATTGCTGTAGTAAAGACCATGACCAAGAGAAAGTTGGGGAGGGACAGTTTATTTAATCTTACATTTCCAGGTAACATTCCATCACTGAGGGGAGTCAGAGCGGGAACTGAAGCAGAGACCATAGAGGAACACTGCCTACTTGCTTGCTCCTCATGGCTTGTTTAGGCTGTTTTCTTCTATACCACAGGACCACCTGCCCAGGGGTGATATCACTCACAGAGGGTTGAAGCCCTCCCACATCAGTTATTAATCAAGAAAATGTCCCACAGACTTATCTACAGGCCAATGTGATGCAGGCATTTTCTCAATTGAAGTTTCATCTTCACAGATTAAAAAAAAAAAATCTAGTCTATGGGTCACTTGAAATAAGTTGTGTACATAGTAGAAGATAGGACTTTAATCTCATACTTTTATATGTGGCTATCTGGTTGTTCAAGAATTTTGTGTTGAAAATACTACTCTTTTTCTACTGAATTGTCTTAGTAGCCTTGTTGAAAATCAGTTAGCCCTTGGGGTTAGGCAGATGGCTCAGTAGTTAAGAGTGTACACTACTCTTCCAGAGGGCTTAAATTCAGTTCCCAGTACCACATCAGGTGACAAACAACTGCCGGTAACTCCAGCTCCAGGGCCTTCACTCACACCGCACATACCCATACACATGTACACATAAGTTAGAAAATAGTATGTCTTTTAAAAAAGAAAATTACTGGAACTGGCCATGATGGTCCACACCCTTAATCCCAATACTTGGGAGGCAGAGGCCAGTGGGTCTCTGAGTTCGAGACTAGCTAGGTCTACATAGTAAGACCCTGTTTGGGGGTAGGTTATTGAACCCATAAATGTGAGTTTATTTCTAGGTCTTAATTTTAATCTGTTGGTTTATGTATGTCTGTCATTTTTGCCAGTATCACATTTGTAGCATAATGAATTTTGAAGTTAGTAAGTATACGTATTCCAGATTTAAGTATTTTTAAGATTGTCTTGGTTATTCATTTGTATTTACATGTGAATTTTAGAATGAGCTTGTATATAAAGTTGTGGATTACTCTCTTAACAATATTAAACCTCCTGATATCTTTCTATTTACTCGGGGTTCACCTGATAGGATCCCTAGTGAGTTGTAGTCTTCAGGGTACAAGTCTTAAGTCTTGGACAAATCTTTCAAATATTTTTGCTAGTCTTCCTTTTGTCTTTATAGAAAAATGTTTTCTTCATTTTTTGATATAGATAGAGTGATAGGGAAAGATTGGTAGAGTGACAGAGGTGTAGGTACAATGTCAGTGTTAACTGGATATTGATATTGTATCCTGCAACTTGGCTGAGCTCAGTAGTTTATAGGATTTGTTTCTTTTCCTTTCTCTCTTTTTTTCCCCTTTCTTTCTTTCTTTCTTTCTTTCTTTCTTTCTTTCTTTCTTTCTTTCTTTCTTTCTTTCTTTCTTTCTTTCTTTCTTTTTCTTTCTTCCTTCCTTCCTTCCTTCCTTCCTTCCTTCCTTCCTTCCTTCCTTCCTTTCTTTCTTTCTTTTTTTTTCTTTCTTTCTTTCTTTCTTTCTTTTTATTGTTGTTGTTCTTCTTCTTTGTAGAATCTTTGGGTTTTCTAAGTCAAGATTATGTCATCTGTGAAGAGTTAAATCTTCTTTTCCAGGGCTGGAAAGATAGCTCAGCAGTTACAAGCACTGGCTGCTCTTCCAGTGGTCTGAGTTCAATTCTCAGCAACCACATGGTGACTCACAACCACCTGTAATGGGATCAAATTCCTTCTGGTGTGCGTATAGACAGAGCATTCATATACATGAAATATATGAATAAATAAATCTTTTAAAAAAATCTTCTTTTCCTCCTGCCTAATCTGGATGGTTTTCATTATATCTTCTTGTCTCTATTGCCCTGACTAGATCCTTTACTAAAATGTTGACTAGACATGGTGATAGTTATTATTCTTTATTTTTATTCCTAATCTTAGAGTCTCCATCTTTTTAACCATTACAAATGATGCTACCTTGAAATTTTTAGATCATCCTCATTAGGAAGAGGAAAATTTCTTCTAGCCCCACTACTATGTTACTCTGACAGCAATTGATTGTCATACATTAAACCAGCCTTGCATTCTTGAGATAAATCTATCTCACTTGGGCCTGTGTCTCATCCATTTTCTATGTTGCTAGATTCAATTTGCTAATGTTTTAATGAAGAGTTTTGCATTTATTTGAGCCTTACAACAATCTGTGATTATAGTCCTCCAGAAAAACTGAAGCATAAATTAAATAGTTTGCTTGTGACTACATAATGTCAAGACTGAAACAGGAACAAAGACTTTGCCCTCGTAGCATAAATAACTCACTATTGGTTTCATTTCTTTGGACTGTTTGTTTGAGACAGGGTCTCACTATGTAGCCCAGGCTTTCCTTGAACTCACAGAGATTCATCTGCCTCTATCTCCCAAGTGCTGGGATCGAAAGCCTGTGCTACCACATGCAGCCTGCTTACTTAAAAACTATTATCAATACCATCCTGGACTGGAAACTCCCAAAGAGGGCCTTTGTAATGCTCTCATCATGGCCATACATTAGGATATCATATTGATTGCATTTTGGTTATTATTCCTGTGCTTTTCAATGTGCTCGTTATATCTCATGAGCACTAATGATGGGCAAGGTATGTGTATGATTCCACTTTCTTTTTTGGTACTCAGGACTAGTGATGCCTGTCCATTCCCCTTGCCTCAAATCTCTTAAACAACTCTTTACCTGGAATTGTGTACTTATCCCCTCCCCCACCTCTGTCACCATAGCAACTGCTTTACCAAAGACTATAATTGCAGAGAATTTACTGAAAGAATCTAAAGATTACATCTTTTCTTTGTCCACTTTTTCTGTTGTGTATACAGTCAGACTGTTACACATTTCACATTGAATCTAACCACTTAGATATCTGGAAAGTTTTTTATAGCAGCTTGCAAGAGAGAGTAGAGAATACAGGGCAAACATTTGCCCATGTCCATGTTGATGGGAGACACATGGATCTTTTGAATTCTCAAAGTCTACATGTAACACAATTGCTTCATCAATTTCAGCATTGTAATTTATCCCTTTTTTAGGAATTCCTGCCACTCCTTTCTAGCATACAGGTTTTTAACATTTTTTAATGTGCATGTGTGTTTTGCTTGATATATGTCTGTGCAACACTTGTGTGTGTCAGATCCCCTGGAAATGGAGTTATAGATGGTTGTGAGCTGCTATGTGGGTGCTGGGAATCAAACTCAGGTCTTCTGGAAGAGTAGCCAGTGTTCTTAATTGCTGAGCCATCTCTCCAGCCCCTAGTATACAGCTTTGAAAAGACACTTCATGGACCAGTAAAGTAGATAAGTGAGTAAAGGCACCTGCTGCATCCTGATGGTGGAAGGAGAGCACCAACTCCCAAAAGTTGTCCTCTGCCCTCCTCTTCCAAGATGCACATACATCCATAACACACACACACACACACACACACACACACACACACACACACATACACGCATATTAAATTTCAAAACAATTGTCTTAGTATTAAATCCTTGAGAGCATATCTTCTGCAAGCCATATACTAATGTATTACAAAGGCAATAAAATGCATTTTAAAAATTATCTGTCCTGATTATTTGTGTTGCCTCTCCACTGATTTGTGTATTTGGAACTTGCCTATGTATTAACCAATTAAATAACCATATGCATGTTTAAACATAAAATGCAAGAGTATATGTACTTACTAATTTTCTCCCATTTTAAATTCAAACAGCATTGCCTCATTTTATAATTTAATAGCATTCTGAAAAGGACTGACATTTATTGCCAGCACAAAGAATGTGTTTCTACATCTCTATTTGAGGAGTACATTTTATAGTCTCTAATACAGATCCAGTGCTGTAGTGCTGTTTTTTCTTTTAATAGCTTTGTTAAGATATATTTGTTTGGCTGGGTGGTGGTGGCACACGCCTTTAATCCCAGCACTCGGGAGGCAGAGGCAGGCAGATCTCTGTGAGTTCGAGGCCAGCCTGGTCTCCAAAGCGAGTTCCAGAAAAGGCACCAAAGCTACACAGAGAAACCCTGTCTCAAAAAAAAAAAAAAAAAAAAAAAAAAGATATATTTGTTTATATACATGCATAGATTTATAGAATTTAATTTGATGCATTTTGACATGTGTGTGCATATATGACACCATCTCCCAAATCAGGATAAAGAACATAACCAACATTGCTCTCAAAAGTTTTCTCATGCCTCTTCTAGAATCATAATTATGTACCCTCTTATGTTTGACTTCTTTCACTTAACACAGTTGGTTTAAAGTTAGTCTGTATTGTCATGTATATCAGTAGTTTGTTCCTTTACATTGCTTAGTATTCTATTTTGTAGATAAACCTTTTATGAACACCCACTCATGTGCAGGTCTTTGTGCAGGCATGTATTTTACTTTTTGAGTTTTTTCCTTGTGTAAGTATTAGAAAGATGGCTAGGTCATGTGCTAGTTATGTGTATAATGCGTTGGTCTGGGCAGTCGTACTTTATTGTTATGAGTGACATAGATAAACATCTGTATGTGCCTATTTGCTGTTGTCTTAGTTTTCTTTGTGTTGCTGTGATAAAACACTGACCAAAACCAACTTAAGGAGGAAAGGGAATTGTGCATCATTAAGGGAAGCCAAGGCAGGAATTGAAGTAGAAACCACAGAGCAATGCTGCTTACTGGCTTATTTCTTCTGCTCAGCCAGCTTTCTTATGCAGTCCAGGCCACCTGCCTAGAGATGGTACAGCTCCACGCACACAGTGCACTAGACCCTCCTCCAGGATCAATTAGCAAACAAGAAGATGCCCACAGACAGGCTCATGGGCCAATCTGATGGAGGCTACTCCTCAGTTGAGGCTTCCTCTTACCAGGTATGTCAAGTTGACAACCAAGATCAGCCATCACAGCAATGTATATGTCCTTTGTCCTTCTTTCATGTGTTTAAGTTTTTTATCCGTCTTAAAGAATTTTATTTATTTATTTATTTGTGAGAAAAGGCCCTGACTGTCCTAGAACTCTGTAGACCACACTGGCCTCAAACACACAGAAATCTATCTGCCTCTGTCTCCAAATGCTGGGTAAACGGTGTGCACCACCACTCCTGGCCTAAAGAAACTTTAACACTTACTTTGTGTGTGATTGAGGGAGGGTGATGGACATCAGAGAATGTGGTGGTTTGAATAGGTATGGCCCATAGACTCATGTGTTTGAATGCTTGGCCCATAGGGAGCACTATTAAGAGCAATAGAAACTCTAAGACAGGGAACAACTTAAGAGTTTGTCCTTTTTCACCATGTTGGCTCAGGGGATCCAACTCAGGTCGTCAGGTTTAATGACAAGTGCCTTTACTTAGCCATCTTGTCAATTTTTAAAATTGGATATATTGCAGTATTGGCCCAGTTATTGCATTGTGAGAGCTCTGTGTGTTCTGGACAGTTTCTGTGTTGGATGCCCTTGCTTTGTCTCTCCTGGACTGTGGCTTGCTATCTATGTCTTTGCTCTGATCTCCCTTGGACTGTGGCTTGCTATATTTTTGCCACTGTTCTCTCATATTCTTGCTTCATTTTGTCTTAGAAAGATGTCATTAAATTTGCACACAGTGAAGTACATTGATGTTTGAAGAGCAAACGTTCTTAATTCAGATGAAATCTAGCATCAGTTTTTTTTCTAAAGTTTGTGCTTTATGTGATTAATCTTTGCAACTTCAAAGTCTTAAGGTTTTCTTCTAGATTTTTTTGCTTCTGTCTTTTAACTGTGTTATGGTTTTGGTAACTTGTACTGTGTGTGACAGAGCAGTGAAGTCTGTTGTTTGTATGGTATGCACTTGTTGGAAGATTATTCTCTGTCATTGAGTTACACTGGCCCCAATGCAGAAAACTAGTCATCAGATGCACTTAGTCTACTCTGTCATTGACATGTGCCAGTCACAAGCTTTTATGATTGTTGTAGCTTTAAACTACACCTAGAAGACAAATAACACAATTGTTCTGCCTTCAGAATTATTTTGAGTTTTTCTGTATTGTTTTCCTTTTCATATAAATTTTAGAACCAGCTTGTCAGTTTCTACACAAAAAAAGTAAAGTAAAAAATGTTGAAGCTATAACATTTGACAATCACTTTGGAGAAAATTCCATTTTAGCAATATTCAGTCTTTTGACCTATGGACATGGTATATTTCTCCAAATATTTATGTCTGTTTTTGTGATGCTGGGGTTGAACACAGGCAGTAGGTTTTTCGCTATTTCACAAGCACTTTGTACATAGTAGCTCCTTCTGTCCTAGCAACCGTAAAAGGAACTATACAGCCCAGGGTAATTAAACATGAAAGTTATGATCTTCCCCAAGGTCATGAAGCTGGTAAGTAGTAGAACTTGGTTTCAGATCCTGCCAGTTTGGCCACGTCTTAGGTTTCTATTGCTGTGATAAAACTCCATAACCAAAAGGAACTTGGGGGAAGGAAGGGGTTTATTTCATTCTACATTTCCACATCACTGCTCATCAATGAAAGAAGTCAGGGAAGGAACTCAAGGCAGAAACCTGGAGGCAGGAACTGATGCAGAAGCCATGGAGGAGGACTGCTTACTGGCTTGGTCTCTGTGGCTTGCTCAACCTGCTTTCTTATACAACTCAGGACCACCGCCCGGGGAGGTACCACCCACATCAATCATTAATTAAGAAAATGCACGACGGACTTACCTATAGGTGAATATGATGGAGGCATTCTGTCCATTGAGGTTCCTCTTCCCAGATAACTAGCTTATGTCAAGTTAAGAGCCAACCAAGAAAGAGCTTTGGAATCTTGGCTCTTGATCACTATCCCGTACAGTCTCTGAAATTCCCAGAGCAGATGCAAAAATGAGAAGTAGAAACATCTTTATCGTATTGGCAGAATTATTACTTAGCTGACTGGCCATGAGAAAGACGTAAGTGGGAGACAGAGTGGAGAATGGGAAATGAAATTTTCAGTGTATTGGACTTGAGTATCTATAGGATATCCCCCAGGAAGTTTCAGAGAGGAGTCTGAAACTTGAGAGAGTCTTAGCACTGAGAAGTATTATAAGGTTGGCTAAGGCCGGAACAGCCTGAAAAACATGAGAAACCCCAGGTAAAAGACATCAGCATTGTCGAATGAGGTGAGACGTCCATCTCAGTGAGATCTGATAAATAAAACCCTTCAGATTTTTCAGTTGATGGGCTGGCTATTAATAATATTATTGAAAATAATTTCATCAAAGTTCTGGCAGAAGCCAAATTGAAATTCCTTTGAGCAGTCAGTAGAAGGTGGAGACATAGAGATGGTAAATGTGCACCACACTCTCGACGTCTAGATGAGAGGCAGGCCAGGAGACTGCTTGGTAATAGCTAGAGGGAGAGGCTGACTATGTCAGGAAAATATATTTTCCTCAGGACCAAAAGGATGTGGTTGTGGTCTCAGTAGGTAGAGCCCAGAGAAAGTGATAGGGTCAGAGTCATGAGTGAGATATGAACTTGTACTAGAAGTAGAAGAGACTAGGTGAGTGTTGGTGTAGTGTGAGAGGTTGAGGGAGAGGTAGAAAGTTGAAAAAAAAAATGTATAAAGGCTCCAATTATGTTGGTACTATAAGAGTATCTTTATATTTATTATAGCCTTAAAAATGGTAGTTGAGGAGAGCCGTCAAGTTTTGGAGTAGTGGAAGAACTGGCCAAGGCTAATAAAGCTGGACCATGGCCTTGAAAGCCTGACCATGGCTGCTGGCCTTGAAACTGCTTGCTATAATGCACAGTGGTATGATTTTCCCCTCGCTGAGTGTAACTATCTAGAAGTCAGAGCAGAGCCCACAGGTGGACTCTTTGGTTGGTCAAATCTAATGAGAAAATTGGACATGCAAAAGAATCAGGATTCCTGCAAACAAGAAATCAAGAAGCTGCTGTCACCTGAGAAAAAGCGAGACGGGTGTAGTGAGGTCTCTAGAAAGCCAGTATGCTAAGATTAAATATGTGTGGAAGAGGGGATTGAATCTGTGCATGTGTGTTTGTTTGTTTGTTTGTTTGATTGATTGATTGATCGATTGATTGATTGATCGATCGAGGATATGTTTATTGGGATGTTTCCCACTCATCTTGATTCAGATACTTCCACTACCACTTCCTCCTAGAGGAACATCCTCCTGTCAGCCTTGCTTTTATGTGTGTAGGTGGACAGGACAGTGGAGCAATCAAGTCTCAAGACAGCATTTGGGTGTGACCAAAGACCACAAGAATTTAAAGAATCTTGGGCATTTCACATCCATAGCATAGGGATTGGGGCTCTGCATCAGGCACTGCTTCTTCTGTTTCCTCTTCTGTTGGGGAAGGACGAAGGTGATCCTTTGTGAGAGGCATGTTAGGGAAGTCACTGTAGGAAGGCAAATCTGTGTTTTTGAAAGTGGTCATGTTGTGAGTAATGTCAGGATCCAAAGTGTAGTTACACAGTAAGTACTAGAAGTGAAACCATAGGAATTAAAGGAAAGTATATTTAAGGAATTCAAAATGGATTGTGAGACCCCCCAGTTTTTTTGTTTTTTTGTTTGTTTGTTTTTTTTCTTTGCTAGACAGAATGAGCGGAGAGGGAAATATAAACATTTGTATCATTGATAGTATAGTATTTTTACTTTGAAATAGCTCCACCCACTAGAAAAGGCTTTTGTTATGTGGGATATGGAGAGGGAAGGTTAGGAATAGACCCCAGTACAGTAACAAGATGGGAATGGAATTCAGTCCTGCAAAAAGACAGGTCTCCATAATATGGAGCAGCCTTGACCAACCTCAGTCCAAGTAGGTAGTCTGTTATTGATGTCCAGGCCCAGATGGCTCCATGCCCATCTCCACCACCATGTGCCTGCCCAGTAGCTCCCAAGAGCAGCACCCTTACCTAAAGACTGGAGACAGTACCAAGGAAGGGGAGTCTGACTTCTGTCTTGTCCGTTTATCCCTTCAGTCTTGCAGTACTTCTTCATGTAAACTGTTAATATATGACCTAAAAACATGAAAATGGTGATGAATGATTACTCTGTGCCAGGCATTGATCCAAATGTTATTTAGTACTTAACAATGCTGTGGGGTAGGTTCTCTTTTTATCTAGAGTCAACATAGATGACCCATTGCTACCTAGACAGAGCACTAGGCATCCAGCTAGCCTGTGTGTGAAATGTGAGGAAGTTGTATGAGAGTAAGTGCCAGGAAAGACCTTTTTGACATAGCCTTACTGAGATACATTTCACACATCATAACCTTCATTCATTTGACACTTGAGGGGTCTCTTAGAATGCCCACAGTTTTGCCATTACCGCTGCTAAGTTTCAGGATTCTTTTAAGGCCACAGATGGGAATGTCATAGTCTTTCCCTTTGCTGCTGTTTTCAGCTCAGCCCTAGCTAGCCATTCTTTGTGAATTTGCCTATTCTGAATATTTCACAGACATGAAATCATGCAACATAAAGTCTTTGTGGCTGTCTTTTGCTTGGCCTGATGTTTTGAAGGCTCTTCTATGTTGTAGCTCCTATCACTTCTTTGTGGTTGTTTTTAACTGCCAATTAAGATGGCATTACTTTTTCATTTGTTAACAGACATTTGGGTTGTTTCTTCATTGGGGTTTTATAAATTCTCTTGTTGGAAACATTTGTGTATATTTCAGGTGAAAGTAGGTTTTGAACCTTGGGAGTTGACTGCTGAGCCATACAATGCCTGTTTATCTTTTTGAAAAGCTGCCTGTTTTCTGAAAGTGGCCACACTGGTTTGCATTCCTACCAGCAACTTGTGAGTGTTCAGGTTTCTCCATGTCTTAATCTACATTATATATTTTTGCTCTGGGCATCCTGGTGGATGTAAGGTAGTATCTCATTATTGATTTGGCTGGAAAGTCATAGGGAACTAATAACAAATTTTATCTTTTAAGGTTTTTATAGGCATGAGTGTGCACATGCATGTACATGTGGAGAGAAAGGTATATTCAAATATTTGCCTATTTCTAATCATATTTTATTGTTGATGTCCAAGAGTTTTTACATATTTAGGTTATAAGTTCTTTAACATATGTGATTTGAAAATATTTTCTCCCATTATGTGTGTTGTTTTTTCAATCTCTTGATGGTATGATTTGAAGCACAAAAGTTATTAATTTTGGTGAAGTTCAATTTTTCTTTTTTCTGTGACTTACACTTTTGATCTCATATCTAAGACACCATTGCATAACTCAAGGACACAAAGACACAGTAGATTTTTGACGTCAGGAAGTGTGAGTCCTCCAGTGTTGTCCTTTACTCAGTATTGTGTCACTCTTCATTCTCACATGGGTTTTATGGGTAACACTCTGTGCCAAAACAAGTCATGAAAATCTGAGGTTCCAGTAAAGCTTCATTGAACTGTAGCTTCATATTCCAAAGTCTCCTTCCCTTTGAGATGCCTTGCTGCTTGATTTTTTTCAATGTTTTATGAATTTCGGGGTACAGATTTTTGTATATATCTTGTCAATTTATTCCTATTGCTTTAGTCTTCTTGCTGTTCACATGGGATTGTTTTGTATGTTTGTTTGTTTGTTTGTTTGAGATAGGGTTTTACTAGGTAGCTCTGGCTGGCCTGAAACTCTTTATGTAGACCAGGCTGCCTTTAAGCTCATAGAGATTTGCCTGTCCCTTTCTTCTAGGTGCTGGGATTAAAGGCATATGCCAATATTACTTTCTTAATTTTACTTTTATATTGTTCATTGTTATATATAAAAATATACTTTTTGTTTGGCAATCTTTTGTCTTTAAATTGTTTTTGTTGTTTAATGCTTTACTTTTGGATAACTGGTGTTCAGCATATCCTGTGTAGAATTGTGGATTTAGATGTAACCTTTTGCATTTGTACATTGCACAGAGTTAAGTTTGTTTTGTCTGTCTCCAGGCTTCTCAAGAACTTAAGTCTCCCAAGGACATTTTATACCTTAAGATATGTCCTAGATATCGAAATCATTTCTTTGTACCAGTCAATACTTGTTAGCCATTGACAAAGGTGAACATGTAAAGGTGAGCCAGGCATTGTGACAGACACCTAGAATCCCAGCATTCAGGATGCTGAGGCAGAAGGATGGGGAGTTCAAGATCAACCTTGGGTGCAGAGTAAATTCTAGGCTGTCTGAACTACAAAGACAAACTGGCTCAAAAATGTGATTTTAAAAAACACAAAAATCTAAGTTACTTAGGAAGCATATTAAGTATAAATTTGTTTCATATGTGATAGCAGATTTTTCATAAAGATGAAGAAGGTCATTTGACAGTTTTGATTTTAAAAGTCTAATGGTATACAGAAATCTTGGAATTAAACTGCCTCCAGGATTTCATTAAGTCCAGTCTTATTATTTACAGGTAATTTTTTACTAGGCAGTCTGACTTTCAACTTCCAGTAGACTTAATACCAATTTGTAACTTTTTTTGTTGTTTTGTTTTGTTTTTCGAAACAGGGTTTCTCTGTGTAGTTTTGGAGCCTGTCCTGGAACTCACTCTGTAGACCAGGCTGGCCTCAAACTCACAGAGATCTGCCTGCCTCTGCCTCCCGAGTGCTGGGATTAAAGGTGTGCGCCACCACTGCTGGCCCAATTTGTAACTCTTAATCCTAACTGTAGCCTTGAGGCTCAGTAGTAACTAGGAAAGGGCTGGCGAGGTAGCTCTGCGGGTGAAACTCTTGCCGTGGCAACCTGAGTTGATCCCTGGGGCTCATGTAGAGGTGGATGGTGAGAACAATTACACACGTTGCTGAAACACATACACATCATGTTCACGCACAATAATAATAGATTTTTTTAAAATAGCTAAGTGGAAAAGCCTTTGAAGGCAAAACCATGCCTTAGTTTTTGTTCCTCTCCTTATCCTGTGAAAGAACAAGAAATGAAGCAGGGCTCGGGAGAAGCAGGTGAGACGTTCTGGGAAGCTGAACAGAGGGAGATCTAGGATAAGCTGCCCATTTTTCCAGCTTCTCCTTATGTCATCATCTTCACGATCTGGATGAGCCAACTGGCTACCCAGGGTAGACTCGTTCATTCCAGTTCTCCCTCTGCCACCAAGGGACCCCTGAAAGTTTTATTTAACGGCTCCCCAGTGAGCTTGGGCTCTCTCTGTCTTGGTTACTTTTCCTGTTGCCGTGACAAAATACCCTGACAAAAGCAAGGCTTCCTCTGGCTCACAGTGTGAGGATGCATCCATTGGGTCGTGTGGCTCACAGTGTGAGGATGTAGTCCCATGGGGGGGGTCGTGGTGGCTCACAGTGTGAGGATGCAGTCCATGGGCAGGGGGAGTCGTGGTGGCTCACAGTGTGAGGATGCAGTCATGGGGGGGGTCATGGTGGCTCACAGTGTGAGGATGCAGTCCATCAGGGGGGGGAAGTCGTGGTGGCTCACAGTGTGAGGATGCAGTCCATGGGGGGGGAGTCGTGGTGGCTCACAGTGTGAGGATGCAGTCCATGGGGGGGTCGTGGTGGCTCACAGTGTGAGGATGCAGTCCATCAGGGGGGAAGTCGTGGTAGCTCACAGTGTGAGGATGCAGTCCATCAGGGGGGAAGTCGTGGTGGCTCACAGTGTGAGGATGCAGTCCATGGGGGGGTCGTGGTGGCTCACAGTGTGAGGATGCAGTCCATGGGGGGGTCGTGGTGGCTCACAGTGTGAGGATGCAGTCCATGGGGGGGAGTCGTGGTGGCTCACAGTGTGAGGATGCAGTCCATGGGGGGGTCGTGGTGGCTCACAGTGTGAGGATGCAGTCCCGGGTGGTGGCTCACAGTGTGAGGATGCAGTCCATCAGGGGGGGGGGTCGTGGTGGCAGGAGCTCATCCGCAGTCAAGGAGCACTCAGCTAGCTTTCCACCTCAGTCAATGTAATCTATATAAAGCTCAACAGACGTTCCCAGAGGCTAACCTTATCTATGCCCGAGGCTTGTCTGCCAAGTCGACAGTCAGTACTACCACAGGCTCCTATAGAGTATCCAACACTTGCTAGCTTAAACAATAGACATTTACCTTTCTCAACTCCGAAAGCTAGAGTCTGAGATCAGAGTGAGAGTGGGGTTGAATTCTGATGAAACATCACTGGCATGCAGTTGGACGGCTTCTCACCCGTGCTGATATGGCCTTTCCCCACACTGTGCTTGTGAAAAGAAACAGCAGTCTCCCTGGTACCTGTTTTTTCTATGAGTGCCAATCCCACCATAAGTGCCATACTCTCATGACCTCACCTGACCCTAATCACCTCCTAAAGGCCTGTTGTGTGATCAAACTTTTCCTGGGGAGATACAACACACGTCTACCACCCCAGATAGGGAACCCATGACAGATACCATCAGAGTCCAACTTGGTGAACCAAGAGTTTTGTTGGGGTTACTTACAGTAATATGGGTGAGGGATCACTTACAAGAGCAGAAATGACTCAAAGACAGCTGCATCACCAAAACCCACCCAGCATGGGTACCAGCTCACAAAGCTGGGAACCTGGAGCGCAGCCTACTCAGGTCAGTGGGTTGCAGAGGGACTTTTCCAGATGCCTCAGGAGAAAGCATCTTCCAGGCAGCTGGTCTAGTCTGAAAATCTTTGCAGCTTTTCTCCTCACAGAGTCTTCTTTGCAGCTCAGTTTGTCTGAGAGTCTTTGTCGCTTGACTTCCCTCTAAAGGGACTCCCTGCTTTTATTGCTTACTCTGGCAGGGAGGGACGGAGTGAATCTGGTCATTTTCAGGGACTTTCTGAAGCTGTTTTTGAGTTGTTTACCTTCCTGCTTAAGGAGCTTCCTATAAGATGAAATGTAAGCTGTTACACTACAAGGCCCTGTCTCCAGATTCCATCACATTGGGGCTCAGGCCTTCAGCGTATGAATTGGCTGGGTCCAGATGATTGTGTAGACACAATCCCTCAGTACATAGCAAAGATTCATTCTGCTCCAGTTTCTCAGATGTGAAATGATGTGAAATTCTCTCTAGCTTTTAGCTTTTATATGTGTAAAGTGTTTTTGCATTGTTTTGTAGTTTGAGATGTAGGAAGTATTTTCCCCCTACGTTCTCTGAAATAACAGAACTTCATAAGATTGGATTCAAATATCGATAGTCTTATCTTGTTCTTTCTTCATTAGGTACTTTTTGAGTGCTTCTGCTGTGTTCCAGGAACTATGGCTGACACTGAGACATTAATAGTGAACAAAATAACAAAACTTCTTGTCCACTTTGAACTTAACATTTTTAAAATTACATTAGAGATGAATTAAAATATATGAGGTAATAATGACTAAGGAGGTAAAATGGGTAATACTAGCAATGTGGTGCTTACAATTTTAGAAAAGGTGATCAGAGAGGAGGTCACTTCAGGTAATAATTTAGTTAAAGGATGGGAACAAGTGTTGACTTCTTTATGGCCAGATTGGAAGCTGAGATGCTCCTAGGGAAAGAGCCTTAATTCAGAATCTTACACGAGCCAAACCTGCTTCTTGTTCTTAGATGCCGTCTACTCACTTCTGCCTGCACTCTGCTCTCCTCAGCACCCCTCCTGTGTTGTGTCAGACACTCTGCTCTGATGAACAGTCTTACAGCCTCTTGGTAAAACAGTCTGTAATAGGATGTCCCATTCTTAGCCCAGCGCCGCCAGAACCGAGCGCGTCTGGCTTGGCGTCTGCAGCAGCACCTGTGGAGTGTGACATGGGACAGTTCTCTGTGCTCCTCTCCCCCTCTCGGTGCTCAGTTGTGCTTGCCCTCCTCTCTGCTTTCCCCACATCTTCCTGTGTCACCCTCTGTCCAGGTCTTGACTCCCATTCCCTCACTCTAAGTCTGTCTTTGGGGCTTTCCATTTTTCTCTTGCTGTGTTACCACCCATCTGTGTTTCAGCTCTAACCCGTACCTTCTCCCTGTATTTTTATTCTTTCTTGTACCTTGTGATGCCTATGAGAACAGAGATAACCCGGGAGAGGAGTTCTGTCCATTTCTTCAGAGTAAGTCACGTGTTGGTGTCAGTAGCCTCCCCTGACTCAGCTGTCTGCACATTCAGACCTGCAGGGGAAAGAGTCCGACCTTCAGCCTGTAGTCAGTTAGGATAGAAACAGCTGCTAATCTTGGCCAGTCTGGCCTTGCAAGAGTCTGTCCTCCGACCCACGCCCGTGGCACATTCACACTTAATAAATTATGGGGATGACATTCCACATTAGTCAAGTCCTTAAAGGTTGAGTGTGATCCAGGGAAGGCGGTAGCAGCAGGTGAGGAAACCTGGGTGTCACTGTTGCTGCTGTCTTCACACTTACCTCTCTGACATGAGCCTGCTGTTCCCAGGAACAGTCCTAGGTCCTCTCTATGGCAGTCTTTTGTCCATAGAATCATTTTCAGTACCTTTTCCCCCAAGTCCTGGAGAGACCCAGAGATGCAAGATTCTGCCCAGGTCTGCCCCGTTACTGCAGTGCTTTTGGTTGAATGCATCCTAGCTCCTTCCTTACCTCCTCCTCAGTCTTCAGACCAGAGCTAGAAGGACCCTTGTAATCGTCTAATTAACCAACCCTCAGATGCCTGGTCCATAAGATTGTGTGGTTCCATTGTGAATATCCCCAGTTTCTCGTTAGCCATCTGATCCCTTAGATTTGTGGCCATCCCAGTTACCCATTGTCATCTGGTTTGCCAAACAGATGGATTGGACAATGCAGAATGTGTGAGTTCTGCATCTTGTGGTAGATGCTCTGTGTGTGCACGCGCATGTGCGTGCACTAAACTACCACTTACTCATCCAGCTGGCCAGCAGAAAAGGAGGGAATACAGAGACACTTTAAAAGTGGAAAGGTGTCCTCTTCCCTTCGAAGAGCTGATCCCCCTCCTGGGGAAGTGAGAGGTACGGAAGTACACCGAGAACCCTTCGGCACAGTGCAGAACTTTTGAGAACCAGCTCCAGGATGAAGTGTTGGTATGTTGGTCATGCTAGATATGTCAAATGTAACTACAGTGGTGGATGGAGTGCCTGTGTATTGTGTGTTTTTCTCTTGATCTTGGTGTAAGAAACTAAGCGATGACGTGTTTATGACAACTAAGATAAGCTAGCCTACAGGGAAGATCAGTCAAGAGGCACTAAATCAGAGAACGCTTCCTGGAGTTAACTGTTTCAGGTCAGGTTTGGATGAAATTGGGTCTGTGCTCGATTGCTCTGGAACTTTTCTCCTTCACTTGTGTCACCACAGTTCTGGGGGCTCTAGAAACTGCCCTGACAACCTTCAGCTCCAGAAACCCTTCAGCATTTTTAAGTCCATTTCCTATTTGGAACACCATTGCATCCTTATTTTCTGTACCATCACCTTTGACATCACCTCCTGAGAGTCCCTGGAGGTGATCCAGTGTTAGGTGACTTCCTAAAGGCTTTCAGCATTATCAAGCAGGGCTCAGTGGAAACCTTAGAGCCCTGAAAATCCAAGGAGCTGTAAAGGAAAGCATACACTTTCTAAATGATTTGTTTGACGCAGTCCTAGAACTAAACTAAGCAAATCTGAGGAAGAGGCGGCACTGCGGAGCGGAGCGGAGAAAGGCGGCGCTGTGCAAAGTGCTGCTGTGCTGGGGTTTGAGTAAGGGGAGCGTCAGTCCTGCCATTGGGGGGAAGAGCAGCACGTTTAGAAATGAGGGCACTGCTGCTAGTCCTTCCTGAAGCAGGCTAGGAGCAGGTCAGAGAGCAGTGGTGACCCTCCAGGACCCGCTGCTAGCTGACACAAAGTTAGAATCCTAGATGCCTTTGACCTTCAGTATGTCATATTCCACATCCTGTTTCCAGGACTGATCCCATTCTGGAGAGTTGGAGGCTGCTTTCTTCCTTCCTTTCTCCCCCACCCCCTTCAGGTTTCTTTTTATTACTTTTGTATGTATGAAGGGTGGGGGAGAATGTCATATGTGTGGAGGCCAGAAGAGGATGTCAGATCCCCTGGAGCTGGAGTTACAGGCAGTTGTGAGCCACCATGTGGGTGCTGGGAACCAAACAGTTCTCTGCAAGCAGCCAGTGCTCTTAACTGCTGAGCAGTCTCCAGCCTCAAGGTTCCCTTTCTTGTTTCACAGAGCCCCTTTCACATTTGGGAGAATAGAGGACTCTCCTCCAGGAGGCTCCTTTCCAGTGTTCTCTGTGAGGGAGAGGAGGAAGATGAAGGGGAAAGAATGTTTCTCTTTGTGTGAATGTTATTACCATTCAGCATTATTTATATCCGAGAGTTGGGTTCTTTATTTTCTCTCTCTACTTCTTCAGTTTCCTGGAAGTGGGGTAAGGGTAGGAAGAGAGGACAAATGGAAATTTCCGTTGCATCTCTCCACTGTGCAGTGGTTGAGATGGGGTTGGGGTGAGTTGGGGGTGGGGTAGAGAGAGATGGAGTCAGCCCTGGAGGGAGAACTGCTGAGCTGATGGTATGGGTCTAATTATTCCTCTGCTTTGAGCTTGCCTGTAATTGTGGTTTCTGGGAGCCAGCACGTCCTGGAAATCTGCTGGAACAGCAGAGATTTGGGGTTTCCGCCTGGGATGGAGTTGAATTTTCCACTTGGAATAGCTTGCCCAGCACCCATTTCTGACTGGTAGCAGGATGAAGCCCTAAAGTTCAGAAGGGACAATAATCAGTATAGTTGTGTGACATAGAGCTTCCTTTGGAACTGAGTAAGAGTTATATACTCTGAAATTCTAGACATTGTTGAATGATTCAGGGAGGCCGTAGATAGCTGGATCTGGTGAAGGGCAGATGCTGAAAAGTTAGATCAAACTCTGTTCCTTATCTCAGGCAGGGGATTTACATGTCAGTTCCTCCTTTTTATAGGATTGTCCCTAAATAATAATAGGTGGGGAAATATTTACTAAGTCATCAACTTAAGTTCTCATTTCTCGTGGTAATAAGGTGTGGTAAGAGCTGGCATATTCTGAACATATATTATGTACCCTGCACCAAACACCTTAGTGAATTCCACCATTTAACCTCCTAATGATGCAGTGTCATAGTTATCTCAACATCGGATGAAGCTGAGAGGTTAAATATCTGGCCGGAGGCAAATGAGGATGCACTTCTGGGTTCGCACCTGAGACCTGAGTTCAAGTGCCACCTTCAGGTCTCATGGACCCCGGAGTCTCAGCCAATTACTTTATCTTCTGTAGATGTTTTCAGAGTTGCTCTGAGTATCAAATACAATACTTTCTACTCAGCCTGTGTGCCACCCAGTATTGAGTAAAATATAAAGAGTTTTTAAAAATTTCTGTAGTACTGGGTATGGGATTTAGGACCTTGTGCATCCTAGCAAGCTTTCTATCACTGATCCCTAGTCACCCATCCCTCAGTTTTTTCAGACAGGATTTCACTATGTATTTCAGGCTGGCTTCAAACTCAAGATCTTCTTGTCTCCACTTCCTGCATGCTGAGATCACAGGTATGTACTCTGTACGGCCATAATTTGAATTTGAATACAGAGGAAGCAAGCAGCCAACATTTGCTTTCCTGAGTTTGAGATCTGAGGTTTCAAAACACTGAAGTAAGTTAGGACAGATCTGTGCTAAAGTAAAAGTAGATGTTGAGAACTCCATGTTTCTCTCTAGCCAAAGAACAAAGCATTGGTGAGACATTTCCCCTGTGGTACTGGGAATTAAACCCAGGTTCTCATGCATGCTAGGCTAGTGCATTTTTACTAAGCTACGTCCCTAGCCTTTGAAAGCAGCGTTTATAGTAGATGTGTTCTTACACTGAACTGCTTGGGTTCAAATACCAGCTCCGTCTTACTGGAAGGTTGTAATCAAGCTTGCCTTTCCATAGTCCTGCTTCCTCATCTGTAAAGTAGCAAAGTTGTGTCTGCTCAGGAGAGTTGTTGCTGAATGCCAGGACCTGGCTTGAGCATTTTAAAGATATGTTTTTAAATAATCCAATCCTAGAAATCCTGTGAAGTAGTGGATACTATGATTATCTCTGTTTTATGAATAAGGAAGCTCAGGCAAGAAATTAAGTAAACTACTTAAGGTGACTTGGCTAATAAGAGTCTGGGGCATTAAAGACTGTAGAAGAGGCTCAGGGGCCTGTGCTTGTAAGTGTGCTTTATTTCAGTAAGTGCTTGAAAGCAGTCTGCCTCTTGCTTTTATCATTACTCTGTAAGAGCGTGCTAAGCATATGCTCAGCACTGTAGGGTTGGTCAACACAGGAGATGGCAGGCAGGATTTGGGCTCTTAAGTTGTTTATTATACAGTTGGAAGGAGACATGACCAATACTGATGAAGTAATGTGAAGTAAAGTAATGCAGTATGAACTCAAAACACACTAAAAGGTAATTTCATTCTGAAAAGGTTATTGGGGAAGTTGGACCAGTTAAGAGAACTTATTGGAGATTGTTATATTTGAATTCAGTTGTAGGAAACTGTGCTGAAGGGCAACAGTGAACCATTTGGAGTCCTGGGGTTTGGAAAAAGTTTGAATTTCAAAGTTAGTCATTCATCATTCAACACATTTTCATTGAGTATATATTTAGACACCACACATTGAGGCTTTAATCATCCTTAGACCACATTTCTGATGATGGTTCTGTAAGATGTTATCACCCATTGATGTCATAGTCATCTTCGTTTGTCTAAGTACACTATGATGTTCAAATAGCAATTAAATCACCTAACACGCTTCTTGGGATATGTCCCTGCATTAGGCAATACTCAGTGGAGACTGAGATCTAAGTGGATTGCTCAACTGCAATTGCTTCTCCCCATCCATCCAGATTTATCTTCTAGAGATAACATTTGCAGATTGGCATTTTCCAAGTTGAAGTACTGTTATTTCCATACTGTGGGTGGGCTCTTGTTATCATAATAAAAAATCATTATAATGTGGCTTGTGTCTGGATAAAATCAGTATATGTCCCTGGTCCCTGGGAAAGAAGTAGAGTGTATCTGGGTCATTCATTTCTTCTATCCATTACTCCCCAGCACACCACACTTTAGAACTAAGACTGTACTCTAAATTCTCAGACCCATAGTGTACCTTATTTAAATCTCTCTGCTACCTGATAATAAACTTAGTCAAATTGCATGCTCTGAAGCAGATGTTTGTCATTTATGTTAATCTATGGAAAGTACTATAAGCCCACTTTCCTGAACCAGTAATTTTTGTCTTAATACTCTTCATTGTCCCCCTCAAAATAAAATTTGATTCAATAGAGTGTGTGTGCATGTGTGTGTCACAGCAACATTGGCTGGAGGTAGCAGAAGCTGTTCTACAAACCCCTTGTCTTCCACAAAATGGCCTTGGACCTCCCCCAGTAGGAGACAGCAGCTGATTTCCTCTTTGTGTGAACAGACTGGTCCTGCAGACTTGAAAGACCTGGATGGCAAGATGACTGGAGCATTCTCTTGGTTTGTAGCCTCCCCGTTCCACCTACAGTGAGGCAGACACAATCTGAGTTTGTTGCTGTGGATTATCTTAGGCTAGTGTGGCAGACTGAATGTAATTGGCCCCTATAATCTCATAGGCAGTGGTACTATTAGGAGGTGTGGCTTTGTTGGAGTGAGTATGGCCTTGTTTGAAAAAGTGTATCACTGGGGAAAGGCTTTGAGGTTTCCTGTGCTCAGGATACTGCCCAGTGTCTCAGCTGACTTCCTGTTGCCTATAAGATGTAGCACTCTGAGCTCCAGCACCACCTCTGCCTGCACGCCGCCATGTTCTCTGTCATGACAATAATGAACTGAACCTCTGAAACTGTAAGCAAACCACCCCAATGAAATGTCTTCCTTATAAGAGCTGCTGTGGTCCTGGTGTCTCTTCACACAGTGAAGTCCCTAACTGAGACAGCTGGGTAGGTTTGTGCTGCAGACAGTGCCTTGTTTCTATCGCACCAGCTTGTCCGTCAGCCCGAAGGCATGGTGAGGATCAGAAAGAACCAGAAAGATCCCTTGCTGATGGAACTGTAATGAGAGCTGCAGAATCTGGCTACAAGAGAAATTGATTCAATTTTCCCTGGTTGGCCTTCTGTCAGTATCCTATCCAAATATGTGTTAAATTGGAAAATCCATGAGGGACAAAGAATTATGCAGTATTAGAACAAGAAAGGACCCATAATAATTTGTCTCAGCCTCTCACTGAAGGGAAGACAAACCAAGGAACAGAGAAGAAAGGGTGTATTGAGTTCCTACCCTATCAATTAATAGTTTTTCTCAATCTCATTACTTCATCTGTAGAAGAAAGTAGCAGTGTTACCCCACCATGTTATTGTCAGGATTATGTGAGTTCCTCGTTCATATTAATGTTTGTTATTTACCATTTCTTCTGATTTTTCATGGGCATGCAAAAAGACAGAGTTGGTTTAGAACCCAAGTATCTCACTGAACCCTACCCGC
The DNA here is from genome assembly GCF_004664715.2 of Peromyscus leucopus. Taxonomy (NCBI): domain Eukaryota; kingdom Metazoa; phylum Chordata; class Mammalia; order Rodentia; family Cricetidae; genus Peromyscus; species Peromyscus leucopus. Next base: position 65,921,291 of record NC_051068.1, read on the forward strand.
TTGCTTCCAGGGTTTGTTCCTTCTCTCCTGTGGCAGCCTCGGTGATTTTCTTCTCTTGGGCTTTGTCTGCCTTTACCGCTCTCAGGCAGATCTTAGATCTTCTGAGACTTGGTTTGCTTGTGATGTCAACTTGTACAGCTTGTAAGTGGTAGAATTGGTACCAGTGTCCCAGTCTCCTTATCTTCAGATGCTATCTTAGATACTGTTCTTTTCATCAAAGGTGATCATTTGCTGGAGGACACACAACAAAAACAAATCAATGTTGATTAAACATGATGGACAGTAGTGAACCATCTATATTAGAGATCTCTAAGATGGGCATATCTATGTTGGATAATTCAATTCATGTATTTTGTTTTGCATGACAGGTTGTAATTGTTTTGGCAGCAGCAAACTAATTATATTTGTCTTCAGGCCCTATACAAGAATAGCAGCCTTTTATAAAGTATTACTATATGCTGTGCATCCGCTAGATACTTATTAATTATGCCAGTCTTGTTTATTTTTGAGGCGTCTCACTATGTAGCCCTGGCTGGTCTAGAACACACTGTGTAGACAAGTCGGGCATCAGAATCTCAAAGATCTACCTGTCTCTGCCTCCTGAATTCTGGGATTAAAAATATGCACCACCACACCTGGATGTGCCAGTTTTTAAATAGTGCTGTATGATGGTTAGTTAGTATTATAGTTTTGTAGATAAGAAAACTAAAGTATGCAGAAAGTAAATTATTTGCCTTAAGTCACAGATATCAAAGGTAAAACCAGGGTGCAAAACCCATTCTGTTTAATTCCACAAGCCATCACACTGCTCCTTGATAATAATCTGAATTACCAGACATAGCTCAGTGACACTATGTCAGACATAGCTTTATATGAAGAATATGTAACAAATGAAGTAGAACCCATTGGAGGAGCTAGGGAGATAGTTCAATGGTAAAGCATTTACCACACAAGGATGAAGACTGGAGTTCAGATTCCCCAGCTCCCACATGAATGTCGGCTAGGTGTAGCTCTGCAAGCCCAGAGCTCACGAGGCAGAAACAGTGAATCCTTGGACCAAGATGGCTAACTAGACTTGCCAAATCAGCAATTTCTGGGTTCTAGTGAGAGGCCTATCTCAATATATATATTAGGTGGGGAACAATTAGGAAGACAATTTGACATCAACCTCTGGCCTCTACCACCACCACCACCCACACCACCACCACCACCACCACCACCACCACCACCACCACACCACCCCCACCACCCCCACCCCACACACACACATACTGGAGATCACACACATGAACATTCATGCATAAGCACACATAGCAAACATACATACATACACACAAAAGAAACCCCATAATGATATCTAGTACCTTGTGTGGTAGTTTTACTTTTTAAAGACTTGTTTATTTTTATTTTATATTTATTAGTGTTTTGTCTGTATGGATGTCTGTGCAATGTGTGTGTGTGTGTGTGTGTGTGTGTGTGTGTGTGTGTGTGTGATGCCCATAGAAGCCAGAAGAGGGTGTCAGATCCCCTAGAACTGGAGTTACAAACAGTTATGAGCTGGTAGGTGCTAAAAATCAAACCTGGGTCCTCTAGAAAAGCAGCCAGTTCTCTTAACTGCTGAGCCATCTCTCCAGTCCCCTGTGTGCTAATTTAAAAAATTAGGAAAAAATAGTAACTGTGAGTCTGTTCTAACAAAAGCTGGTAGGGACCAGTGTAGGGTTGGATAAAGCGTGAAAAAACGATGCACAGCCCAGAGTTATTGTGATTGATTGATTGTTTGTTTCTTTAGATGATATTTTTCCTTTGTTTATTTATCTGTTGAGAGTCATCTAGGCTGCATCCATAAATTGAATATTCTGAATAATTCTTTGGTAAACATGAATAAGCAAGTAACTCTAAGCTTTGCTGACTTACACACCTTTATAATATTCCAAAAGAGGTACAGATGGCCCAGAGGACAGTTCAAGTTTTATCAAGTGAAGCAGCCATATTTGGCCCCTCACAGTCACTGCTTTAGTTTCAACTCATACTAGAAATGTGTATAGGCTCTCTCTTCCCTCTGTACATGCTCACTGATTTTTCTTTTTTTTGCCAGTTATATTGCAGCTTTTACTTTTTTTCTTTAAGAATCTATACAATGCATTTTAATCATATTTACCTCCTCCCAACCCCTCCCAGATCCATCTTCATTCCATACCCATCCAACTATATGCATCCTTTTTTTACCCCCATGATTGTCTCTCATTTGAAAAGAACAGGGTTTTAAGAGATAACAACCAAACATGACAAAATAAAACATAGTAAGATAAAATAAAAACCATTACATTGAGGCTGGACAAGACAACCCAACAGAAGGAAACAAGCTCCAGGAGCAGGCACAAGAATCAGAGACCCACTTATTCACACACTTAGGAATTCCATAAAAATACTAAGCTGAAAGCTGTAATATTTACACAGAGGTCCTGGTGCAGACCGTGTGCTTGCAGCTTCAATCTCTGATTTCATATGAGCCTTGCTCAGTTGATTTAGAGGGTCTTGTTCTCCTGGTGTCCTCCATCCCCTCTGGTCTTACACTCTTTCCACCTCCTTTCCTTTGGGTTCTCTGAGCTCTGAGGAGAGGGATTTAATGGAGACATCCTATTTAGAGCTCTGTGTTCCATAGAGTCTCTCTCAGCATGGTGTCTAGCTGTGAGTCTCTGCATCTGTTCCCATCTCCTATAAGAGGAAGCTTCTCGGATGATGACTGAATAAGGCAGTGATCTGAGTAGAGCAGAATATCATTGGGAATCATTGTGTTGATCCCCTTTTCGTCCTTCCTTCCTTCCTTCCTTCCTTCCTTCCTTCCTTCCTCTCCTCCCTCCTCCCTCCCTCCCTCCCTCCCTCCCTCCCTCCCTCCCTCTCTTTCTTTCTTTCTTTTTTTTTTTTGACCAGTAGTGTTCGGCTTTTTCCCAGGTCCCTGGGCTATCTAGTCTCTGGTTCTTGGTCACCCAAGCGGTGTCAGATATGGGTTCTATCTCAAGGACTAGGCCTTAAGTCAAATCAGACATTGGTTCATTACTCCCACAAGCTCTGTGCCACCATTGCACTATCTTGCAGGCAGGGCAGATTGAAAGTCAAAGGTTTTGTGGCTAGGTTGGTGTTTACGTTTCTCTTTTGGTAGCCTAACAGAATACCTTCCCCACCAAAGACACTAGAACATGGGGTGAAGGCTCCATGTAGGCACCAGCTCTACTTCTCCATGTTCAATGAGTTGTGTGAGTGGTGTTCTCAGCGATAGGGTCCTGCTGTCCATTTGCAGAAACAACCTATTGTCTTAGCAATGGCCTGGGTTGTTTGAGGCAGCTACTTTTGCTTCTACAACTGAAAAAAAAAAAAAAAAAAAAAAAAAAAACTGTAGAAGTTCCCTGGGGTTGTTTATGTTTACTATCATATCGTCTGCAAATAAAGATACGTTGACTTCTTCCCTTCCTATTTATATTCCCTGATCTCCTTCAGTTGCCTTAATGCTCTAGCTAAGACTTCAGGTACTATATTGAATAGGTATGAAGAGACAGACAGCCTTGTCTCATTCCTGATTTTAGTGGAATTGCTTTGAGTTTCTCTGCATTTAATTTTATGTTGGCTATAGGCTTGCTGTGAACTGCCTTTATTATGTTTAAGTATGTTCCTTATATCCCTAATCTCTCCAGGATTTTTATCATGAAGGGATGGTGGATTTTGTCAAAGGCCTTATCTGTATATAATGAGATGACCATGTGAGTTTTTTCCTTTAGTTTATTTATATGGTGGATTACCTTTATTGATTTTTGTATGTTGAACCATTCCTGAATCTCTAGGGTGAAACCTACTTGATCATGGTGGATGATCTTTTTGATGTGTTCTTGGATTTGGTTTGCAAGTGTTTTATTGAACATTTTTGCATCTATGTTCATAAGAGAAACTGGTCTGAAATTCTCTTTCTTTGTTAGGTGTGTATGTGGTTTGGGTATCAGGGTGACTGTGGGCTCGTGGAATGAATTGGGTAATTTTCCTTCTGTTTCTATTTTGTGGGATAATTTGAAGAGTTTTGATGCTAACTCTTCTTTGAAAGTCTGGTAGAAATCTTTGCTAAACTATCTGCCCGCCCTTTTTTGGAGGGGGGCGCTGGGAAACTTAATGACTGCTTCTATTTCACTAGGGGATATTGATCTATTTAAATTGCTTATCTAATCTTGATTTAACTTTGATATGTAGTACCTATTGAGAATATTTACCCATTTCTTTTAGATTTTCCAATTTGGTGGAGTACAGGTTTTTAAAGTATGTCCTTCTGATTCTCTGGATTTCCTCAGTGTCTGTTGTTATGTCCCCTTTTCATTTCTGATTTTGTTAATTTGGATATTCTCTCTCTGTATCTTCGTTAGTTTAGGTTTGTCTATCTTGTTGATTTTCTCAAAGAACCAACTCTTTGTTTCACTGATTCTTTGTATTGTTCTCTTTGTTTCTATTTTATTCATTTCAGCCCTCAGTTTGATTATTTCTTGCCATCTACTCCTCCTGCATGTGATGGCATCTTTTTGTTCTAGAGCTTTCAGGTATGCTGTTAAGTTGCTAGTATGAGATCTCTCCGCTTTTTTCTTTTTCTTTTTTTCTTTTTCTTCTTTTTATGTAGGCACTTAGTGCTGTGAGCTTGCCTTACACAGTTTGGGTATGCTGTGTATTCATTTCCATTGAACTCTACAAAGTCTTGTTTTTGTCTTGACCCATTTTTATTCAGTAGACAGTTGTGCAGTTTCCTTGGGTTTGTGATCTTTCTATTGTTTCTGTTGTTGAAATCCAGCTTTAATCCATGGTGGTCTGATGGGATGCAGGGAGTTTTTTCTATTTTTCTTGCATCTATTGAGACTTGCTTTGTGTCCTAGTATGTGGTCAATTTTGGCAAAAGTTTCATGAGGTTCTGAGAAGAAGGTATATTTTGTGTTTTTGGAAATGTTCTATATCTGTTAGATCCATTTGGTTTATAGTGTTTGTTAGCTCCAGTATATCTCTGTTTATTTAGTTTTTGTCTGGATGACCTGTGTATTGGTGAGAGTAGGGTATTAAAGTCTCCACTATCAATGTGTGAGGGTCAATATGGGATTTAAGCTATAGTAGTGTTTCTTTTACAAAAGTGGGTGGGTGCTGTTGTGTTTGGAGCATAGATATTAAAAATTGAAACATCTTGGTGGATTTTTCCTTTGAAGAGTATGAAGCATCTTTCCCCATCTCTTTTGATTAGTTTTGCTTTGAAATCTACTTTGTTAGATATTAAAATGGCTAGACCTGCTTGGTTCTTAGATCCATTTGCTTGGAATATCTTTTTCCAACCCTTTATCCAGAGTGTATGTCTAGCCTTGATGCCGAGGTGTTTTTCTTGGATACAGCAGAAGAATAGATCCTGGTTTTGTATCCATTCTGTTAGTCTGTTGTGTCTTTTTATTGGGGAATTGAGTCCACTGATATTGAGAGATACCAGTGATTGTTGATTCCTGTTACTCTGGTGGTGGTGGTGGTGGTGGTGGTGGTGGTGGTGGTGGTGGTGGTGGTGGTGGTGGTGGTGGAGGAGGAGGAGGAGGAGGAGGAGGAGGAGGAGGAGGAGGAGGATGTGTGTTTGTGCGGGTGTATGTGTTTGTGCTTCCCTTCTTTTGGATTTGCTGGTGTGAGATTATTTATTCCCTATGTTTTCATGGGTGTAGCTAACCTCCTTAGGTTGACGTTTTCCTTCTAGCACCTTCTGTAGGACTGAGTTTGTAGATGGATACTGTTTAAATTTGGCTTTTGCTCAGTATAGTAATCTGGGCTGGTATCTGTGGTCTCTGAGTCTGCAACACATCCATCTGTCCAGGCCCTTCTGGCTTTTAGAGTCTCCATTGAGAAGTCAGGAGATATTCTACTAGGTCTGCTTTTATATGGTACTTGGTCTTTTTCCTTTGCAGCTTTTAATATTATTTCTTTGTTTCTGTGTTTAGTGTTTTGATTATTATGTGCTGAGGGAACTTTTCTGGTCCAATCTATTTGGTTCTGTATGCTTCTTGAACCTTTATAAACATCTCCTTCTTTAGGTTAGGAAAATTTTCTTCTATGATTTTTTTGAAAATATCCCTTGGCTGCTGGGCAGTGGTGGCACACGCCTTCAATCCCAGCACTCGGGAGGCAGAGGCAAACAGATCTCTGTGAGTTTGAGGACCAGCCTGGTCTATAGAGTGAATTCCAGGACAGCCAGGGCTACACATGAAACCTTGTCTCGAAAAACAAAACAAACAAAAATTCCTGGGCCTTTGAGCTGTGATTCTTCTCCTTCCTCTATTCTTAGTATTCTTAGGTTTGGTCTTTTCAGTGTCCCAGATTTCCTGGATGTTTGTGTTGAGATTTTTTTTTTTAATTTAACATTTTCTTTGACCATTTCTTCTATGATATCTTCAGTGTCTGAAATTCTCTCTTCCATCTCTTGTATTCTCTTGGTGAAGCTTGTCTTTGTAGTTCCTATTCAAATTTCTAAATTTTTCATTTCCAGAATTCCCTCAGTTTGGGTTTCCTTTATTGATTCTATTTCCATTTCTAGGTCTTGAAAACTTTTATTCATTTCCTTCCACTGTTTGTGTTTTCCTGGATTTCTTTAAGAGGTTTATTAATTCCCTCTATCTCTCCAACAGGCGTGTTTCGGTGGTTTTCTTGTGCCTCAGCTATGTTGGAATGCTCAAGGCCTGCTGTGGTCGGATAGCTGGGCTCTAGTGGAGACATGATGCCCTGCTGTTGTGTTCTTACACTGGCATCCAGGCATCAGGGATGAGTGATTATAGGTCTAGGTGCTGGTTTCTAGGTTTCTCTTGGTTGGGTGGGTATTTTGTTCCTTGTTTTCTGTTTCTTCCCTGGATTTTCAGAGTATGATGGCTGCATGTTGCCTGGTAGGAAATTTTCTTTGAACTTGGTAGTTGTTGTCACTGAGGGTTCCAGGTAAAATGTGTTTCTGAGTATTGAGAGCTGACACTTAGGAGTGGGGATAGGCTAGGAGTCTAGGGGTTCCAGGAAGGAGGAGAGCAGAGTGTACAAACAGGGTCTGCTTATTTTGTCTCCTTAGAATTGGGGGAGACGGTGAAGAAAGGTCACCCGGAGGGTCGGCTATGGCACTGGGGATGAGACTGATACATTGGCTCTAGAGGGACAGAAGGAGAGGGCAAGATCTACAGCCTACCCGCTTTTTTGGCAGGGTGGTTTTGGTTTAGCAGTGAGTGCCTGCCGGGGCTGGGATGAAGCAACATGTGAGGAGAGGAAGCTTAGGCAGGGAAGGTCTGTGGGCTCCACAGGAGACGGGGACAGAGGGAGGGAGCTGCAGCTGGTGTTCTGTTGCAGAACTAGGGATAGGACTTGGAGGCTGGGTTTGGAGGAGAGCAGGGAGGGGGGAAGGTCTTCGTCTAGCTTGTCTGTTTCCCAGTCTGGTCAGCTAGGTTGGAGGCCGGAATACTAGAATGAGTTGAGGGAAGGGAGGTTGAGGAGGAGATCTTTGTGATCCATCCGTTGGGGATGGGGTCAGAGAGGATTGGGAGACCAAAGCAAATTGTCTGCTACAGAGCTGGGCATGAGACTGGGGTGGGGGTGGATCTGGAGAAGCAGAAGGAGACCTGTGGCCTACCTGTTCCCTGACAGGATCAGGATTGGGTCAGCAGGGGTGCCTGCTGGGTTAGGGGCTGAGGCAAAACAGCTAGTGGGGAGAGGGAGGTGAAGAGCTGTGGGATCCACAGGAGATAGGAAGAGGCCAGGGAAGGCTGCCATGCTGTTCTGCTGCAGAGCTGGGCATGAGACTGGGGGACTGGGTCTAGGAGAAAGAGAGGGAAGAAAAATCTGCAGGTGGCCTACCTGGTTTTCTGGTAGGCGAGGCCTGTGGGCAATACAGGTTTTGACTGCCAGGAGTTGAAGGTGACCTTCAGGGCATCTCAGGCCAACCAACACAGGAGTATAGTTGGCAGCTACATGGAAGATGCTTTGCAGAAATACCTGCTAGGTGCTGTAGGGAACAAGTTAACGCAAGAGTTGCTCTCCCTTCCTTTAGTGTGAAGGGCTAGAGGCTCTGATTGCAGAAAAGGGCAGAGCATGGTTCGTCTGTGGCCAGAGTTGACTAGACCAGGGCTGTTCAATGGAAACAACTCTGTAGTTTAAATTTTGTAGTAACTACATAAGAGTGGTAAGAGACAGGTGAAATTCATTTTGGTGGTATGCATTTCATTTAACTGATTACATTCCAAATGCTGTTATTTCAATATAAAAGGCTATTGAGACCATTTATTTTTTACACTAAATCATTGAAATCTGGTATGCATTTTTATTTTTGCAGCACATTTCTGTATGAACCAGGTACCGTTTGGCGAGTACTCTTAACATGTACTATTCAGTGCAAGACAAGGCCATAAAGAGTACCCAGCATCAGCTCCCGGCAGCCTGCCCACAGGACTCTCTCCCTTGCCTCTCCGGCGTATTCTGACTGGTAGCCCTCTCCTGCGGGTGTATGTCCTCTGCCCCACTCAGTCTCTGGGCTCTGGTGGTTTTTCATCAGTACACTCTGGTCACTGGTGGTCAGGCTCACCTTTTAAAAAAACTCTATATGATCTTACTAGAGATGTGCTATGCCTTTCAGTAATACCCACATCTCTTCCATGTAAGGATGATGTGTGTGTGTGACCTGCCCAGTCCTGATGTCATTCTGTTTCCTACCACTGCTGTGTTGCTTTTCAACCTGCAGGGCTTTTGACATGCTAGCTCTCACTTAATTTTCATAGCTGCCATATGGGATAGGTAGGGCCGAGCAAGTAAACCATTTATCCATATTATTTAGGTGGAGAAACAGACTTGAGGAACTTAACAGGAGCTTTCCTAAGATTCTCCTAATAAGCAGCAGAACCAGGCTGAAACTCAAGTCCTTGGAGAATCTTTCCAGTTCCGTCTCTTGCTAGTTTCATTTCCTTCTCTTTCTGTAGTGCATTGGTACTGACAGTTCACTGGGGTCGCTGTGTCTTTTACTTTTTTCTGTGCCTATAAATGTTATTTCCTCCCTGTGTATTCTTCTACAACAGAGCCACTGCCAGAATCCTATCCTTTCCTGAGGACCCTGGGTAAAATCCTGCTCTTTACACATCCCTACTTTGGCCGGTCAATTCTCAACTATAATATGTAGTTACAACACATTTAAACATGTTTTTGCTTGCTTAGCAGATGCCTCACTGATTAGTATATGGGACTGCATCCTTTTCTAGTAGAAGATGATACATTTAGGTATCCTTACAGTGGCTCATATTTCTTCCCTTCTTTCCCATGGAAAGCCTTCCTACTTCATTTAGTCTTTATTAAAACTATGAAGTTGTGAATTTAGTTCTAATTTATATGTATGGAAGAGGTCACCCAAAGCCAGACATGCTTTTGATACCTTGATGTAAAATTTTGTTGCCTGTATTACCTATTACAAATGTGTCCTATATTATGTCTTCTGGGGCCACTGTGTGCTTTAGAGTGCAAGACATGACCACTGTTGAACTGGAAGGGTAGATGCCAATCAGAAAACACTCATACGACAATTTAGTTCCTGTTGAGGTTGGCACCATAGAGGGAGGGTTTGGGGAATCCAGTGTAGCTTCCCTGAAGTAGACCTAAAGCTGAATCCTAAAGAATGAATGAGTCTCAGAGAGTTGAGAACTTGTCAAGGGGGGTGAAACAAGAGGAAGGGACTTGTAAAGTTCCTGCAAACCATGTTCAAAAAATGTCAATTAAAAAAAAAAAAAAAAAAAAAATCTAGGCTGGGCATGCTGGTGCACGCCTTTAATCCCAGCACTCAGGAGGCAGAGGCAGGCGGATCTCTGTGAGTTTGAGCCTGGTCTACATGGTGATTTCCAGAGCTACAGTGGGACCCTGTCTCAAGGACACAAAAACAGGGAACCCCTGAAGGGTGTTGAATGTTCTGACTCATTTCTCTAAAGGACAACTGTGAGGGGCAAGCAGTAGCTCCTACAAGAGTTGAAGCTGAAAGTAGATGGAAGGAGGCCAGGTCTTCCAAGGTGAAGTCAGAGGTGCTGTAGAGGCATTGTAGAGGCCATGCTATGGAGGTGGATTCCTGGGGTGCCAGGCAGTCATGTGAGAAGGGCTCAGTTGATTCAATTACAGATCAAGGAACTTGAATTTCTGGCATGGGCCTGCATAGCACTGCTAGAGAAGAGAGTGTGTGGCCAGAAGCAGGGCTGGGCTGCGGCTAAGGACATTGGCTTCAGTTTTAACATTCTAGCTGTAAGGAGTTGGTGAAGGTGAGCTGGTCTTTTTTTTCCATAGCCTTTGAGAAAGCTAGTGGTACCACATTTTGTTGTTGGAAATCAGATTGGGGGCAGGGGGAGAGGACTGAACCTAGACTTGGGATTGTGTTTTAACTGCAGAAGCTGTGGGGTTGGAAGGGATGTTGTTGATTTGTTGTGTTGTGGTTTGGACTGTGTGTGTGTGTACAAGGAGGAGTGTATGCGCCCATGCATGCATGTATGAAAGGAGGCCAGGGTAAACTGCTGGTGTCATCTGTTGTTGTCCAACTTAGTTTTTGAGACAGGCTCACGGACTGGCTAGAGGCTGGCCACACTTGTCTGTTAAGCTATTGCTCTGCTAGCCGAATCCTCCTCCTCTAATACCCTCCTGAAATTAGAAAGGAGAGCTTTCCTGGCCATGGCCTGCCTGGGACTGGAGGCCTATGGATCTTGTTCACCTTCCATGTACAGTACCCTTGTTCATTCTAGTCCTCTTTCTCTTACCACTGACATTTGTCACGCATAGATCACTCTGATCCTGGGAGGAAAACCAAATAGTGAAACTATTAGTCTAGGATTTTCAAAGCACTTAACCGATATTCCCTCTTTCAGAGTCCTCAACAGTTCTGGAAGAAAGAAGGTGTGTCTTGCTTCATTAAGTGTACTGGGTGGGAGTGGGTGTGCCCACTCCACACATGGCATTGTGTTGGAACTTGTCCAGTAGCACAGGAATATTCTGGGGAAGGCCTCAAATAAAGACCAACAGGTGTCATCAGTATGTGTTCATTTCACACTTGAGAAAACTGAGGATACTTCAAAAGGATTTGGGTGTTTGTTTGTTTGGTTTTTTATTTTATTTTGTGTCTATGAATTTTTGTCTGTTTGTATATACACCATATGTATGCAGCACCCACAGAGCCCAGAAGAGGACAGTTGTAAGCAGCCATATTGGTGCTGAGAACTGAACCCAGGTCCAGTGCAAGAGCAGCAAGTGCTCTTACCCGCTGAGTTCTCTCTCCGTGCCCCAATAAATTCAAAAGTTAAGGGATTTGGGGGAGGGGGGTCAAATTTAGTGCTGTGAGCCCAGTATGAGGAGGGCACATAACTAAACCCTACCACTTGTGTATGTGGTGTGGCTCAAATGGGAAGGTATCCTGGCAGTTGGGAGCCAAGGAATACCACAAAATCCACACTCTACAGCAATCCTTACACAAGATATTTTGGGGAGGGAAACCCCCAGGAGGGTGGCTGAAGCAGTAGAGAACTGGGCAGAAGACAGGGATTATATAGAGGTTTAGGGGAGGAGGGGCAGAGAGAGGGGAGGAGCTTTTCAGGGTGGCCTAGGATTGGAGGAATTATGTGGCCTGATCTTAAGGCAAACTCAGATTGGTGGTATTTTTTTCTGTAGGGTGTGGCCTGGCCACTGTCCTCAAGGGACTGGAACATAGCTCTTAGGGAAAGTTAGAAAAGTCTGGGGGTGGGCCCTGGCCTTTGGAGCTTCTCAGGGGCAGGGCCTAGCCATTGAAGATGGACTTAGAGTCAGGAGCGGAGCCTAAAGGGGAATCTGTACAAGGCCTGAAATGGCTCACTGGGTAAAGCTGCTTGCCACCAAGCCTGATCGCCTAAGTTCATTTCTCATACTCAACACAGCAGAAGGAAATTGTCCTGACATTTTGGTGTACAGTATGGCACACAGACACATTGATGTGTGTGTGTGTGTGTGTGTGTGTAAGAGGGAGACAGGGTTTCTCTCTGTAGCCCTGGCTGTCCTACAACTTTCTATGTAGACCAGGCTGGCCTCAAACTCAGAGATCTGCCTGCCTCTGCCTCTCAAATACTGTATGCCACACCATTTGGACACAAATGAGTTCCAGGACACCCAGGGCTACAAAAAAAGACCTTGTCTAAAAACCCATGATGATGATGATGATGATGATGATGATGATGATGATATGCAGATTCATGAAGCATTTCATGTTTTTGAGTCTCACTGGATGCATGAACCACTCTTAAGGGCAGGCCCCATGCAGAGCAGTAGGTGACAACACAAAATGAACTCAACAATAGTTTTATAGACTTTCAGTCTCATATTCTGCTTTGTTTGGGCATTTATTTATTTTTCTTTCTGATTCTTTGCTTGTAGATTATGGTTTCCAATTTTGTGCTATTATGGATTTTGTCTGTCTGTCTGTGTTTCTTGTGCTTTTTCTTTGTGTTTTTCAAATTTTTTATTCCAGTTTGTTTGTTTGGCTTTCCTGATTTTGAGAGGGAGAAAGGTGTAGAATTGGGTGGGTGGGGAGGAAGGATCTGGGAAAAGTTTGGGTAGGGGAACCCTGATCAGAATATATTATATGAAAAAAGATATTTACAGTAAATACATATATATGTATATATACACACATATATGATAGTGGGTAGAATGATAACCTGTTAATGCTGACTATATGAACACCTAGAATCACCTCCACTTCTTTTTAAAAGAGATATAAAGCAAAGAACAATCAGACTGCAACCCTCAGAACCAGGGAGGCTACATAGCAGGGGGGACCCTAGGATGACTGTGGCTTATAGTAAGTTTTGGTTTTACTCAGTCACTGGGCAAGCCTCAGTGAAACATTTCACTATTAGGAAACATTTCACTATTAGGATATGAATTTGTACTGTATCAAGCTGATAATAGAAAAATAAATAAATAAAAATGGAAAGAAAAAAAGAACTACAATACAGCTGGGAGGTGGTGGCGCAGGCCTTTGATCCCAGCACTCAGGAGGCAGAGGGAGGTGAATCTCTCTGTGAGTTCAAGGCCAGCCTGATCTACAAACTGAATTCCAGGGAAGGCTCCAAAAGCTACACAGACAAACCTTGTCTCAGAAAACAAACAAAACAAAAAAGAACTACAATATAAATGTTCAAATGTTAACTGTCTTACTGTGCTAGTGAGTCCCAAAGCCTAGTCCTTGTACCTCTCTCCCCTGGGTAAGCAGAGAGCAGTGAAGACTTTTTGAACCATTTCACCTCTTATTGGTATATTTATTAAAAATATAGGTGGCAGAACTTGCCAGGAAGTTACAGGGGCAGGCTGTAAGCTTGATAACCTAAGTTTATTTCCTGGGAACCACATAGTAGAAGGAAAGGTCTGACTCCCAAAGTTCTCATCTGACACCCCTCCAGCAGGCCAAGGCAGGAATATTGTGATGTGCATATGTACACACAAGATAAATAAATAAAATGCAGGGGCTGAGGAATGGCTCATCAGTTCAGAGGGTGCACTGCTCTTGAGGAGAACCTGAGTTTGTTAGCAACTTCAGTTCCTCAGGCTGCCTCAGGCTGTGCACTCCCAAGCTCATACCCTCATCCGAATCTACATAGTTCAAAACAATAAACCCATAAAATGTAAAGAAAAAAAAAAAAGACGGTCTTACTGTGTAGGCATGCACTATCATAATCATCTTCTAGAATACGTTTTCAGATATATATACTCGCTTGCCTTTTGAGTATGAAATAATGAGAGTTCCTTTTATATAGCTTACATTAAAGCTAAAGTTATCCACAGTAGAGCCAACCTCGTTGGCGGAGGTGTGGGTGAGCCAGCCCTGAAGTTGTAAGCATGGGAGAGTTGTTCCCACTACTTGTCTGCTGTATGGTGTGTGAGAGGGTAAGAGATGCCCCCCATTACCCCTTCCCCTTTACCACCTGCAATAGAGGAGAGAGCTGACCATGCCCCTCACCAAGGCAACACAACAGAGCTGCCCAGTGGTCAAAGGTGAGGGTGACCCAGCCCCCATGTTATGAGCAAAGGAGAGCTGTCTCCATTATTCATCTGACATGTGGTAGCATGGGCCGAGGAGAAATGCCCCCACACACACACCTCCTGCCCATCAACACCTGAGACAGATGGAGGAGCTGGCCCTGGGCAACACAACCGGTAGGCAATACCTACCCTAATGATGTGGGTGTGGGAGAGCTGACCCTGAGGGTGTGAAGGCAGGAGAACTGGCCCCGCCCCTCACTCATTGCTGCAAGAGGTGAACTAGCCGGGGCAATGCTGCAGAGCTCACCCTGGTGGTGAGGACAGGGGAGAACTGGCGGGTGGACCAACTCTACAGCTGCCCAGGCCTAGAACCAGGGTTATGACTTGACCTGCCCCAACATCCACCCCATCTGTGTATCATCTGGAGCATGTGAAGAGACCTGACCCACAGACCCAAAGCTGCGGGATCTCCACAACACAGGGCAACAACAGAGTATCCAAGAAGAGTCATAGTGTAATAGAAACCAGAGTTCTCAAACCAAACCAATTACTTTTTGCAGTGAACACTTGCAATTTTTTTCTCTTAAATTTTATTTTATTTGGGGGGCGGTGCAAGGGACAGAGGGCAGATTTGAAGGGACAGGGAAATGAATAGGATCAAGATACATCATGTAAAAGACACATAGAATAAATAAAGACAAATTTAAAAAAAGCTAAAGTTGTCTTAGAACCTGGCATGGTGGAGCACTCTTGTAATCCTGGACTCTGGAGGATGAGACAAGAAGATCCAGAGTTTGAGATTAGAGTGGTCTCCGTGGTGAGACACTGCTTTAGAATAGTTAACTGGTAAGAAAGAACATTGCCCCAAACCTCTCACATTCCATCTTCACCTCTATTCAAAGTCTTTATGTAAAATTGTGTCATATATAAAATGGAATGTTTCCAATGAATCTTATCATTATCAAGCATTAACATTTTTTTATTTGTTAATAATCTGGAGTAATTCATGTACTGAATCTCAGATTCAGTCTGAGGCCAAAAGAAGTGAGAAGACCATGATTCAACAGTTTTATTGTTAGTGACACTGTAGTAATTCTAGAGACCATCTTGGTTGTATTATGGAAGAGAGAAACCAAGTAAATATACTGGCATTGTTCAGGAGAGGGATTCTCACTATCTGAAAAGGAAGAGGAAGTTTGGAATGGAAGGCTGGGAATGTAGCTCTGCAGTAGATTGCCTAGCATGTGTGAGTCCGAATTCAGTTCTTGACAGTGAAAAGAGAAAAAGTGTGGAATGGAGAAAGTGAGGAAGCATCCTGTCATACTGATTTCAGTTTGGAAGTTGTCACTTTGAACGTAAAGTGTGGGAAGTATGTTGAGAGGACCTGGAAAGAAGGACATTGAGGAGTAGTGTCTGGCAGATCCTAGCTGCTTGTGTCAAAGTCCATTTCCTGTCCTACTTAAAGGAACCAGGGGTCCTCAGAAAAACGTTTTATTCCAGGTCGACATACGGAACAAGGTGAAGGGGAGTGTCTTTCTGTGTCAGAGAACAAAGACATTGTCAGTGGCAGATGGGGACTTGTTAAAAAGACGCAGGGTCTTGTTTGTAGACGTTGCCATTTCCTAGTTGGGACTTGTGTTTGCCCTCTTATCTGCATTCACTTTATGCTGAATAAAGTTCAGCATTACAGTCCATACTTTTTAAAAGATACTATCTTTAGTTATGTTTATACGTGTGTGTATAGGTTTGTGCCTGAAGTTCCTGCAGAGGCCAGGAAAGGGCATTGGGTGCCCTGGAGGTGGAGTTCCATGCAGTTGTGAGCCACTCAGCTTGAATGCTGGGAACTGGACTCAGGTCCTCTGGGTCTTACCAGGTCCTTCCTCACCCCCAGTCTCCAGTCCACACACAACCTAGGGCGTATCCATGGAAGTGAAAGGACAGCATTTGGGAGTTGGCTCTCTTCCTCACCTTGGTGGGTCTGTCATGAATGTCACACTCTAGGCCAGCTGACTCTCCTGTCATTCACCACCTCCTTGTAGGAATGCTGGGATGTGCTACTACATCTGGCTTTTCATGTGGGTTCCAGAATTGAAACTTAGCTCGGCAGGCTTAGTTGGCACCGTCACCCACTGAACTAGGGAACAAACAACAAAAAAGCATTCGAGTCAATCCCAACACTCTGGAGGCAGAGACAGGCAGATCTCTCTGGGTTCGAGGTAAGCCTGGTCTACATGGGGAGTTCCAGGCCAGCTAGAGCTACACAGTGAGACCCTGTCTGAAAACAACAGTAACAGAAATTCAGTCCTCCTTTTGGGCCACCAACCCTGTGTGGAGCCCCAGTGTCTGGCCTGGCACACCTCCCACCTGTGCCACCATATCAGCCAGCGGTTCCTTAAAGAAACATCTTTCAGAAACCTGGTGGCTTTGTGTCACCCATACCTGTGGCATCCTAGGCAGTAGTTTCACAGGTATTCTTGAAGGAATTGTGAAGATATGAACTTTTTTTTTTTTTTTAATGCTTTTTTGGGACATTTTCACAAGTCACCCTAAACTGCTTATGGGATGAGAAGGCAATATTTAAACATTCTTTTAAATGGTGGGAGGAGATTTCAGGTGCAGCTCTATGGTAGAGCCATGGGCTAGCATGCAGAAGGCACCAAGGGGGCAAAGGCTAATGGACTGGAATGTGCAACTTCAGGGGAGGAAACATTGGTGTGATCACTTGTTATCGGCTTAAGAGAGCGATGGAAGTGTTTCAGACGAGGAGCAGTAGTAGAGAGAGCCGGCTAGAGGGATGGCTCAGCCGGGAAGAGCTCCTGCCTCTGCCTCCCAAGTGCTGGGATTAAAGACATGCGCCACCACTGCCCAGCTAGGCCAGTGTAATTTTAATTCCACTTCTGGTGTACAGAGAACTTGCTGGCTAACCAACCGTGCCAAATTGGTAAGCTCCAGGTTCCATGATATTTCCTATCTCCAAAACAAGGTGGAGAGCAATAGAAGATGTCAGCCTCTGCACCACCCCCGCCCCGCCCCACCCCGCCCCCCCCGTGTGTGTATGCACTGGCACGGGCACTTTTATGCACACCTATACCACAAGTTGCCCTTTGACATCCACATGCACCTCCCAAAAGATAAGTAAGTGTAAAGCCTATAAATAAAAACAGGGAGGGGAGGGGAAAGAAGGGAGAGGCTGGCAAACAGTGTGACAACAGGTGGGTCTAGAGCAGGGTTCGCAACCTTCCTAACGCTGCAACCTTTCCTCATGCTGTGCTGACCCCCACCATAAATAATCTGCCTGCTACTTCAGAACTGTAATTCTGCCCCCGTTAGGCATTGTAATGTAAATATCTAATGTGCAGGCTATCTGATGTGTCACCCCTGTGGAAGGGCTGTTCGATCCGAAAGGAGTGGCACCCACGGGTTGAGAACCACGGATCTAGATGAAGAGTGTTACCCTCTTGCTCCTTCAGCTTTAGTACTGCTTGAAATTATTCAGAACTAAATATGGACCAGGGTAACTTGGTGGAGAGAAGGGGTGTAAGCAATTAAAAAGGAGTATGATGGAGGATGGGTAGAGGCCATAAGTGAACATAGCATTTTTTAGGTCTGTTAAATGTAGAGAAGTAGTCAGGGATGAATTTTCAAAGGTTTTAGGTCGACCTGATGAAAGGTATCATTCACACATCTAATTGTGTAGGTCGTAAAGGCTGAGGAATCGTGTTCTTGAAGGGCTGAGGGAATGATGTGCCAGAGTGGGAGAGTGAATGAGGTGATTTGAGTTGGCAGTGGTAGTTTGTTGGTAGCTTGTTGGTTTGTTCCAGTATTTCAGGCTTGAGGCAGTGTACCTACTGAAGGTGTCATTGATAACACATTTAAAAAAGACAGTCCTAGTGTTAGAAATAGGGGTTCCAACTGAAGTTTCTGAACAAGGCAAACTTTACTCTCAATCAAATATGGTGAGTGAAGAGCAAACACATAGAAACAGGAAATGCATTTGTCATGTTAGAAGAAGGTTCTAAAGGACCTTGAAGTCTCTAGTTGGATAATCTGCCTCAGAAAACCTGTCTCTGGAGAGTGCATATTTGGGTGGAAATCTCTACTCTCCGGGGTGAAGCTAAATGGAACCTGACCTTTGGTGCTACATTTCTATGGAGGAAAGACCTGCAAAAGCTATGTTTTTCTTCTGACAACCTCAGTCTCATGCCAAACTACTTTATTCTCTCCTTTGCCTCCTCCCTGGTCTCTCATATTTTAACCTGAAGTCTTCCTCCCAGATCCGTACATGGACTTGAAACCAGGATGACCCAAACTTTCTCTTTCTCTTTCCACCTACCAGGCCTGCCTAACAGGCACTTCTTCCTCCTTCACTTCATCGCTCATTTTCCTTCTTTAAGCTCTTAGTTTAAAAAAAAAAAAAAAATGTATGTGTTCACATAGGTAAGGGTACAGTGAAACCACCAAATTAGACCACTCCATGGGTAGAAAGAAAGGTTTATTGGTGATCAGACTGCCAAGGCTATTTATCAGTAACAGAGAAGAGCAAAGTGGTGGAAAAGCAGTTGGATTTTATGTGACATCCAGCAGGGTGGGGTCTTTGAGCTGATACCGGCTGTTCAGATTGATGGGAACTGGATGCCCTTATAGAAAGTAGTTGACTTTTTGGTTAGGATTAAGGGAGGTTCCTGGTGGTTTAAGGGAAGTTTCTGGTGAGCAGAAACCCACCTTTAGGCCTTTGTTAGGCAATAACAATCCTGTTTACCAGGCCAAAATCATTGGAGGTCCAGGGGTTGGGGGTGGGGACCTAATGTGATAATCTGCTTGTTCTCCATCATACCAGCCCTGTCGTGTATTGTTGTTTCGGTTTTTTAGTAGAGCCTATAGTGGCTGGTCACGTCAGCTGACCTTTGTCCATGCCCCCAGCAGTCTTCCTCAGTAGATAATTGACACTTGCTTTCAGTTTTGTAGCCCTGATCATGCCACAGCTCAAATGCAGTCCTGCTAAGCTTGAACTCAGTGTTAGACTTCATGCTATGACTGAGTCTTCATGCTATAGACATATAGACAGAAAACTGTTTCCAAGTTCAAATAAATCTTCTCAGTTTTGCTGGGCGGTGGTGGCACACACCTTTAATCCCAGCTCTGGGAGGCAGAGGCAGGCGGATCTCTATGAGTTCGAGGCCAGCCTGGGCTACAGAGTGAGTTCCAGGACAGGCACAAAGCTACACAGAGGAACCCTGTCTCAAAAAAACAAAACAACAACAACAACAAAATCTCAGTTTTGATAGGGATATGGAAAGCCAGTTTCCTTCCAGAGTCAAGAAGAAGGTAAGAGGAGGCCCAGGGTATACCAAGGGAAAAATGGACTTGCTCTGGAAGTCTCTGGGTAGATTCAGAGCCAGCTTGAGATTGGGAGGAGGATGTTGTGGGTACACTGCAAAAAGCAGAGGAGCAGTTGGCACCGAAGACAGTCTTGACAAGCCCTTTCCAAGAGGCCCTTTCTGGCAGGGGGCTGCCAACCCGATGCTATGGCTAATAGCCTGGTTAGTATTTACTTCTGAGTACAGGATGAGACTCTGATGAATTTTAAGTAGACAAATTGGTGAATTTGCATTATAATAAGCTCATGACTATCAACTCCCGGCTCTGCTTGGTCCTTCGTTCTATTGAGATTTTTCTTTTGAACTAACCATCTCCAGTGTCTTGTCTGTTTTATGTTGTTTTGTTTTCTTTCTCTTTCTTCCTCCTGTCCTGCATCACTCTCTCCTGGGTCCTTCTTCTTTGATGTCTTCCTCTCTGACCCAAAGATCAGCCAGTAAAAAGCAGTCTCACCTGTCCAGGTAAGAGGGATGCCTCTGGTGGAAAGATCCCCTGCTTGGCGTTTTTAAAATTTGTGTAGGGTGGTGGTGGTGGTGGTGGTGGTGGTGGTGGTAGTGGTTGGTTGGGGAGGAGGGAGTACTGTTTTGGTTTTGACGCTACAGTTTGACAGTATAACCCAGGCCAGTCTGAAAAGGCCAGACTGCCTTGAACTCAGCAGTCTTCCTTCCTCAGCCTCCCCAGGGCCAGGGTTGTAGTCATCTACCACCTCGTCTGGCTCTCTTGAAAAGTTAGTATCCTCACAGAGTTCAGAATTAAGCACAAAAAGAATATAATGAGAGGTCTCTCGGTCCTGTGCCTATTCCCCAGGCAACCACTTTCCCACCTCGGAGACAACCAATGTTGTTTCTTTTATACTCCGCAAAGATATGCTAGATGTTTGCATATATAGCAAATATGCAAACATACCATCTTTTCCCTTTTATCTACTGCTTGAAATGCCCACATAAATCTCTTCTTTTTCCTTAATAGCATCATAGAGGTCATTCGTTACACACAGTTCTGTAAGGACAAGTTCTGTATTGTTATATAGATATGAGATCATTTCTGGTGCTCTCATTGTGCACAGGGATTCTGTACATAAGCTTCCACTTAGTCACTATTTACAGCTAGGATGGGAATTGCCCCTTCCTGAGAGCAGCAGCGACTGATTCTGGAGCTGTGAACTTGAACTCATTCTAAAAAGCCAAGCTACAGCAGTGTTCTAAGTTTGTTTTCTGTTCCTGTATCAGTACTAATTAAAGAAGAGATCAATAAATAAATCTATTGATTGGTGATATGTGGTACTTAGAGGGTTTGGGGTCTTAATTTATAAGCAGGATACCACAGGCTAGCTGTAGTATGGTCTGATTGTGAGGTTGGAGTACATGGTCACCAATAGACCAGACTCCTATTCTTCCATGGTATCCAGAAGGTAAATTGACTTTTCAGAGGCTCAGGCTATTGGTATGCTCCTGTTCAGGTTGCCATTTCCCTGTTCTGTTAGTTCTAAATGTCCAGGTGCCTCCTTAGAGAGGTGAGATATTCAGGGACAAAGAGATGAAGCCATTCAATGCTCTGCTGTGCTCATAGAGAGAGGCCTCTGTATGTGCCAGCCCACCATGCCCTTCCAGTCTCCTCCTCTTTTGCAGATCATCACCTAACACTAACTAGCTGTTTGTTTTCCTTGCATTCATTTTCTCTGCTGCTCCGTTCTGTTCCATCAGCCCCATTGCAGCCTGGTAAGACCCAGCAAGCACATGGATGTTGGCACAGTCCTGCTGTTGTCTCTCTCTCTTGTCTGACTCTCTTCATACCTGCTGAGGATTAAAGAGACCATTCTAGCCCTGCCCAGCCAGGATTCCAGATAGGTGGTGTTGCCAGCAGCATAGACATGATTAATCTCCTACTGGGATGACCAGGTTACAAAGTGGATAGGTTAGCTGTCGTTGTTCAAGACTCTGGACCTCCTTTAACAGAGCCTCTTCCACTGGTCCCTCCCTGCCCAGCTTAATGGTGTGTTTTCTTTATTTCTTCTCCAGGTTAAGTAGCCTGTCTTCTCTGGGAGACTCTACACCTGAACGCACGTCCCCATCCCACCACCGCCAGCCCTCTGACGCCTCTGAGACAACAGGTAACTAACTCCCTTATTGATATCAGCACATAGACACAGGTGTCTACCCCAGTGGAGAAATCCTGTACACCCACATGGAAAACACCTACACTTTATGTTGAGCACATATGTGTGTTGGGTTTTATGTTAGGAGTTTTATATCAGTTGTCTCCTTATGCCAACCTAGGAAGTGGGTTTTATATTCTTATTTTGCAGATAAGGAAACTGAAGCATGGAGAAGTTAGGAAACTTGCCCACCCTCACACTTATTGGAGACAGACTTGAGGCTTGAAACAAGTTCTATTCTAACTCTAGAGCCAATGCCCCTATCGTCACAGAGTGCTATCACATTATACAGTGTCTGGTAAAAAGCCATGGCAAAGACAGTTTGTATCCACTTCACCTTTCTCCTTTCCTTCCTCCCTTTTTATTCTATGCATGAATATTGATATGAATAAGAGGATTTCTCCTGACATTTATCATTCCTGGGCTTGGCAAGGAAACGACCCTAAGTTATCTTCACAAGTTATCCAGCTCTGTAACATCAGTCAACAAGCTTTGGAGTCCCATTTGCTGTGTTCACTGGGTATAACAATGTAAAATTTCTAGTCAACCCACAGGGCTATTTATCTTTAATACTAGACTTGAGGAGTACTGCTGGACTTAGCCCTACCCCTTCCTCAATCAGTATCATTCATACAAGCCTAAAGGGACAACCATTTCAGCACCTTAGAGAAGGGTCACTTCCCTTGTAGGAAAGAAAGTTGATTACAGGTGTTTACCAGTCACTGGGGATGGTATATATTACAGCAGTGTATGTGGACAGGGTGAATCTGGGGAAATGGGTTAGTCTGGGGAGGCTACTTAAAAAAGAAACTGGCTGGCTTGGAGACACTGACCTTCCGGTGTGACTGCCTGCCCAAATCCTATCCTCCACCCCACAGGTCTTGTTCAGCGCTGTGTCATCATCCAAAAGGACCAGCATGGCTTTGGCTTCACAGTCAGTGGGGATCGAATCGTGCTGGTGCAATCTGTGCGCCCTGGTGAGTGCTGTGACCCTCCTGTCAACAATGGGCAGTTCTCAGAAGGCGTGCGTGCGTGCGTGCGTGCGTGCGTGCGTGTAATGGTGCTGTGTGACTTGGAGACTGTTTGAATGGGGGGGATCCCCAAGGGGACAGTGAATGAATTATTCTAGAACTAGCTCCCTATGGACACATGGGGAAGTCTCCATCATACTGAGCCAGTAGGTAGAATCTTTCAGTTGTGCCCAGCAACTTGATGTTTGGTTGATTCCAGATGTAGTCAAGTTGACAACCAAGATCAGCCATCACAGACCAAGTGGTAAAGTACATTGTGACACACACACACACACACACACAATAAATAAATAAATCATTTTAAAATGTGCTATATATGAAAAACTACTGGCAGATAGCTTGTTAGATTTTCTTTTACTCTAGCCCCACATTGGAACACCAAAATGTAGTTGGTTGGTTTTGCTCTTTTGGGGGGGCCTGCCACCCAGCTTCAAATAAATCACTCATGGGGGCTTATTCTTAATTATAAATGCCTGTCCTTAGCTTGGCTTGTTTCTTGCCAGCTTTTCTTAACTTTAAATTATCCCATCTACCTTTTGCCTTTGGGCTTTTTCCTTTTTCTCTGTATATCTTACTTTCACTCTTACTCCGTGGGTGGCTGGGTGGCTGGGTAGCTGGCCTCTAGCATCCTCCTCTCCTTGTTCTCTTGCTCTTCTTTTCCTCCCAGATTTCTCCTTCTATTTATTCTCTCTGCCTGCTTGCCTCACTTATCCTTTTCCTGCCTCGCTATTGGCCAGCCAGCTCTTATTAGATCAATCAGGTGTTTTAGACAGGCAAAGAAACAGCTTCACAGAGTTAAACAAATGCAACATAAAAGAATGCAACACATCTTCGCATCATTCAACAAATGTGCCACAGCATAAACAAATGTAACACATCTTAAAATAATATTCTACAACAATAGCTTGAAATTAGAGAGGAAGTAGGTATCTTGGCTGAATATATAAACATCAGGGTACTTATAATAACTAGTAATTTAAAAAATTAAACTTGAGATGGGCATGGTAGCACACACTTTTGATTTCAGTACTTGGAAGCAGTAGACAGATCTCTTTATGTGTTTAAGGTCAACCTGGTCTACATACTGAGTTCCAGCTAACAGAGACTACATAGTGAGTAACAAATAACAAAACAGAAAAGAAAAACCTCCAGACGTTTTGGCATACACCTTTAAACCCAGCACTTGGGAGGCAGAAGCAGGCCAATATCTTGAGTTTGAGAGCAGCCAGGGCTACAGAGAGAAACCTTGTTTTAAAAAGCCAAAATAATAATAAATAATAATATAAAAACCTACCCAAAGAGGCCAGAAGAGGGCATAGGATTCCCTGAAACTGGAGTTACAGGTGGTTGTGAGTGGTTCTGGGTACCAACCCAGGTCTTCTGCAAAAGCAGTAAGTGCTATTAACCACTGAAACATCTCTCTAGCCCTAAATAGTACATTTTAGATGAGGGGAGTCTTAATTTCTTAAAAAAAAAAAAAAAAAAGCTATAATGGAGAGTAGACTTTATATACCAGAACCATCTAGATGTACTTTGTGAGGAGTTTAACAGATAAATATAACTTATAAGATTTAATGACCATCTTGGGGCAAATTCACAAAATACAATATTTATGCTACTCATTAACTTGTTTTTGTTAAGTGTTCTTGTGCTTCTTGGGTATAAATTAAGGCTAAGAATAGAAGCTATTTACAACTATATAGTGAACAAAACCTCTGCACCCTCAGTTGAAAAGGGCAAAAGCATGTTCTTCCGAGCACCTCTCTTGGTCAGCCGTCAGAAGACCTTAAGATGATCTGTCTCAAAATGGTCCATCTCAAATGAAGAAACTGTCAATGGTTTAAAAGGTCATTTTAGTAGGATGTCATATCATTATCTCTAATGAGAAGAACCCAGAGAATGTCTTTATGAACTTCTTAAGACTTATAAGCCCCCAGTTTGAAAGCTATTGTTTTAATCTATTTCTTCAGTTCTTAATATTACTTTACTACCTATATTTAATACAGTAAACTTACCTTTCCCGTGGGATAATAACAAATAACTATCTGACCTTAAAACATTCCAATGAAGCAAAAATACAGTTTTCTCAGATCCTAGCCGCACTTGTCTCCCACATTAGCCGGTTGTGAGAGCTAGGTGAAGAGCAGCAGGTGTGACTTTATGAAGTCCACTCTAGATTAAAAGTCACCATGTTGCTGGAGCAAAATTGGATGTCCACCCAGGATTTGAAGTTCTGATATAAAATTTCAGAGCAGGTGATCTAAGACGGACTTTGGTGTAGATCCGGTGGCCTTTAGGAGTGGTTATAGGACTTGGCTGACTGGCTCTTCTCCCTCCAGGAGGTGCAGCCATGAAAGCTGGTGTGAAAGAGGGTGACCGGATCATCAAAGTGAGTAAACTTGACCTCTCCTCCATCTTACAGTGGTAGCAGGTTCAGGGGCTGCCTAGTGATTTGGCCTATCTTGTACTTCATTTCAGTACTAACGCTGGCAGCCAGTAAATCAGGGTGGTGCCATAACGGGGAGGGATGAAGATAGCTGGTTTTGAGGTTCTAGGCTCCTCAAGTTCACTGACCTTGAAGCATTCTGGAATAGCTTTTATTTATCCATACTTCACAAAATACAAAAAATAAGGTTAAGAGGAAGCAGCTGTGGCCTTCGGGTTCTTACCTTAGTCTGACCTCACACAGTGCTGACATGAGAGAGTCTTCTGAATGTAGGTCTGGCTTTGCAAAATGGAGTCCTGACTTAAAGAAGTCCTAGCTGCAGAGACTTCTTCTCCAGTAAGGAAGAAGCCCATAGGGCCAGTTAATACACACAGGTGTAACTGAAAAACATTCATGGATGGAGGCACGGGTCTTCTCCCTGAAAACTTAGAAGCCAGTTTGGAACAAACTGACAGTGTGAATTTGAGTAAACACATAACCAGAGGTAACTAAAAGCATTGGGAAATGGCTTCCTAAAGAAATAGCATTTTAGACTTGGAAAAAGCTTTCCAGCACTGTTACTCAATATTATTTGTCTCTCCAACAGGTGAACGGCACCATGGTGACCAATAGCTCACACCTGGAGGTGGTGAAGCTTATCAAATGTGAGTTGGTTAGGGCATACCAACTAAAGAAAATAGACTTGGTGGATTCTGGGACAAATTGGCAGGTTTACTGACCTGAGAGGCTTCATTTGTAGGTAGATATTGAGGCAGCTGAAATCTTTAGTCTTAGCATGAATGATCAGCTTAAACTGCTGCAGAGCCCCAGTATGATGTCAAGTAGCAGCACTATTAGTCTCACAATAGATAGCTTCATTTTTAGCACACCATCATTGCCACCACTCCTGGCCGTATCCTACTAAGACCACATTTCATTTAAATGTCATTCTGTTCCATTCACATCTTCCTTATTAATTTCCAAAGGAGGCAGAAGAGGGCCGAAAATACTCTAGCCAGGAATACCTAACAAGTGAGCCTATACAGATAATCAAATAGAAGCAACAATATTAAGGAAGCAAATAAAGAAGGTGGGAATCTTGGGAGAATGGAGTTTGAGTGGCTGTTGTATACCAGACAGGGAGTGTGCTAGGCTTTACATTGGTTCAAAGTTCAGTGAGCTTAAGAAGGGAGCTGGGCACGGTAGTGCACCCACACAACCCCAGCGCCTAAACTGAGGGAGGAGGATCTTGAGTTTAAGGCCATTCTTGGCTACATTGAAAGACTACTTTGAGCTGGGCAGTGATGGCACACACTAGTCCCAGCACTCAGGAGGCAGAAGCAGATGGATCTCTGAGTTCAAGGCCAGCCTAGTCTACAAAGCTAGCTCCAGGACAGCCAGAGCTATATTCAAAACAAAACGAAACTATCTTGGGGTGGGGGCGGGGAAAGACAGACTACATTGAAAAAGCGGGGGGGGGGGGGGGCTGGGTTGGGTTGGGTGAGGTGGCCATAGGGAGTGTTTCCAGAGTCATTTATGAGTGGAATTTTGGTTGAGGTCTCTGTAAAAGATTGAGAACTTGGTTGGTGCAGGGCAAGAGGGCAGAAATTAGAAAATGGCTAAAACTAAAAGGAGATTTTAATCTGTAGGATTGTGGGACTTAAAGAAAGGAGAAAAATAATTTTCTTTGTGGTTTAACTCCTCTTCTTGAACAGTGGCATT
Source organism: Peromyscus leucopus (assembly GCF_004664715.2). Taxonomy (NCBI): domain Eukaryota; kingdom Metazoa; phylum Chordata; class Mammalia; order Rodentia; family Cricetidae; genus Peromyscus; species Peromyscus leucopus. The sequence continues at coordinate 65,948,037 of NC_051068.1, forward strand.
CAAGCAAGCCTCTTTTTCTTTTCTTCTAGCTGGTGCTTACGTTGCACTTACCCTCCTGGGCTCTTCTCCTTCCTCCATTGGTGTCTCTGGGCTCCAGCAGAACCCATCTCTGGGAGGAATACCCAGAGTTAACCCCATGATTCCTCCACCACCTCCTCCTCCACCCTTGCCACCTCCACAACACATTACAGGACCCAAACCTCTGCAGGTAATAGTTTTCCTGATGCCTACTGATCACTCTAGGCCCTAGAGTCTAGAGACTCTTTGAAGATCTCCCTCAGTGGAACTTAAATTGAGTGGGCTGTGGTAAGCAGAGATAGGCCATAGAGACATGTGAATACCACCAAAAAGTTAAACAAAAATGAAGTCTGCATAAAAGGATGTTCATACCTTAGTGTCCTACTCCTTTGTGAATGCATATGAGGCTTTACAATAGCATCCTCACTGTGTGAAGACTCTCACAGGGCACCTACCTGGGCCCCAGGTATGGAGAGAAGCATCCTTTAGAGATGGTTGCCAGTTGGTGTTGAGAGGGTGTGCTTGAAAGTCCAGGAGGAAGAGCCTGACTTTCCAGAGCAAAAGGGGTTCCTGGAAGAGTGAACTGTGGAGGACAATCAATAAAGGAAAGAGTCAGAAAGAAGAAAAATAGGTAGTCCTCAAGAGTAGAAAAGCCCATGTGAAGGAAGACTTGAAAGAGGGCAAGATGAAGAGATGTGTAACGAACAGGATTCTAGGTTGAATAGAAGACTGAACCAGTTCTTTGAGAATTTAGAAAATAATTCAGTATTAAAGCTGATTACAGCCAGGGTATCTAAGAAGTTCGGTAGTTTAAAAAAAAAAAAAAGATTGCATGTTTATTGCATGCTAGCAAGGTATTGAGTTCTCCAGGATGTGCTCCTGATTTGGGATTTACTCTCAGCACCTTTCCTCACTCAGGAATGAGCACACAGGAGAGAGTTAAGCTGTTGAGCTTGTCCCCAGGTCTCACTGCTGTCATGTTTCCATCCCTAGGATCCTGAAGTTCAAAAGCATGCCACTCAAATCCTCAGGAATATGCTGAGACAGGAGGAGAAAGAGTTACAGGTGAGATCACTGTGAAAGATAGCCCGGCCTTTACCTTGGTGAAGGAATCTCTAGCGGTCTGCCTGTGTGTGCAACTGAATTTTGTAGACCATATCCAATTAGAGTAAAACATGTGGTAGAACACATACTTGAGACCCTAGGTTCAATCTCCAGCAAACAAAAAAGTACTGCCTCAAGATTATTAAAGACCAGGACAGGCACCAAAGCTACACAGAGAAACCCTGTCTCAAAAAACAAAAAACAAAAACAAACAAAAACTAAAGAGTTGCCTTTGGTCAACAGAGTTTGTTAAAGCAGACCAGTGGAGTGAGTAGGATAGCAGAATCCATGGCTAATACATTAGGATGATGACTGTGCTAACTAATGACAAATAAATAAACAGACGAAAAGGAGGAACTAGTAGAACTCAGGAAAATTGATGTTCACTGGAATAGTTCTTAAGAGGATTCCAAGGAGGAGAAAGGTAAGCATGGGAGATATAGGGATGGGCAGATGAACGCTGGGCTAGACTGATGAGGGAGAGGATGAAGAGAGATTGCCAGTCTAGGAAGTGATGGGCAGAGAGACCAAGAAGATTAATTTGGCTGGAATAGGTCACTCTATAAGAACTTACTATGTATAACACATCGTTTTAGTTCCTGTGGTATATAAAAATGGAGATGAGGTAGTTCCTCCCTTCAGTTGGCCTCAAATCTAATGGGGGAAATTTCAAATTCTAGTAAGAGGGAAGTAGGAAGAACAAAGAGTCTGTAATAAAAATGTTACCATGGCACGTAAAAGCTTCACAGTAGAAATGGTGTTTGGTGGGGTTTGGAAGAGTGGACTTTAGATAAAAAGAAGGGGGGTAGCCAGGATGATAGCACATACCTTTAATTCCAACACTTAGAAAAGAGAAGTAAGTGGACCTCTGTGAATTTGAGGCCTGCCTGGTCTGCGTAGAAGTTTGAGGCCAACGGTGGCTGCAAAGAGAGACCCTGACTCAAAAATAAACAAAATTTAAAAGAAAAAAAACAATATTTGAGGGCATTGTTAGTGAAGAAACAGCTTAGGTCAAACTGGAGTTGTAAAAACACACTTAATCAGTGTGCTAAGTATTCCATAGAGCAATGAGTGGGGGTGACCTTAGAGGTAGGAGTGGGGTGGTTGCAGAGATAAATGAGAGATGTACCTTTCCTTTAAGAAGTTTCAGTAATACCAAAGGACGTGATGGAATAAATGAAGGTATACTACATCATAAAGTGTTACTTATATACTCACATTGGATTACTAAGACACTGTCACAATATAAGGCTAGACATACAAGTCAATGGACTAGAATTCGGAGCTCTGAAATTAATCTATACATTTACAGCAGCTTGTTTTCAACAATGGTACTAAGACTATTCAGTAGTGTTTGTCTTGTCAACAAATGGTACTAGATCAACCGGATATCTACAAACAAAGAATTAATCTGTACCCTTATGTCACATAATTAACAAAATTTAATTAAAAATAGATTAATAAAATCTCAATAAATAAGCGCATAAAACTCAAGATGGAGAAAGGGGGGCTTGATCTGAACTGAACATGCACAGATGTTTTTCTTGTCATTATTTCTTCAGTACCGTATGTACAGAGCATTTCCATTATGTTAGATATAAATAACAAAGAAAGGAAAATATTAAACTTTTAGAAGGAAACATGAGTATGAATCATCATAACCTTGGATTAGCCAGTGGTTTCTTTATGGTACTAAAAGTACAAGCATTCCCCAAAAAAAGATAATTGGATGTCACCAAAATTAAAACGTTTGTGTATAAAGAAATAAAATAAAAAATAAACAGAAGGGCAGCTCACAGAATAGAAGAAGTATTTCACAATCGTATATCTATTAAGGATCTTATTACCTTAGAATATGTAAAGAACTCTTCCACTTCAAGAATGAAAAGACAAATAACAGGACTGGAGAAATGGCTCAGATACTAAGAGCACTGGCTGTTCTTCCAGAGGACCCAGGTTCAACTCACAACACCCACATGGCAGCTCTCAACTGTCTAGATCTAACTCCAGCTCCAGGGGATCCAATGTTCTCTCTGACCTTAGTGGGCTCTTCATATATGTGGTACTCAGACACACATGCAGGCACAATACCCTTACACATAAAAAAAAAAAAAAAAAAGACACAGTTAAAAATTTGACAAGAGGTATGATGTTTTCCAGTGGTTAGAATGCTTGCCTAGATCCTGAATTCAATTCCTACTCATCACTAGAAGCAAGCCAACAACGACCAAACTTAAAAAAAAAAAAAAAAAAATTATGTAGGAAACTGACTAGTTCAAAATGGTATTTGAATATTTTAGATATTTTTATAAGCTTTGTTCTTTTTGACGTGTTTTTATTATTTTTTTAAGAGTGTGTGTGTTCAGGTCCCTCAAAGTCCAGAAGAGGGTGTCAGATCCTCTCTCCAGCCCCATAAGCTTTGTTCTTATACTAAATAAAATGAGCCAAGAATTTGAATAGTTCTCTAAAGAAAACACAAGTCAGGCATTGTGACATATACCTGTAATTCCAACACTTGAAATCTGAGGCAGGATCGCAATTTGGAGGCCAGCGTAGATTATGTAGTGAAAAACAGCCCTAAAAATAACAAAGAACTACAAATGGCCGATAAGCATGTGAAAAGATGGGGAACTGCTTCTCAAAACGACAAGATACTAGGACTTTTATAGCCAGAATAATGGAAAGTTGCATGCTGTTAAGAGTTGTAGACAAACCTGAGAAGTACTTGTTTATGTTCTGTCTGCAAGCTCATTATCTAATCTATTTGCATCACTGATGGTGGGAATATAAAATATACAGTCACAGGGAAACATTACGCAGTTCTTCCCGATGTTAAACACAGATACTGTGTAACCCAATAAATCCACTCCTAGATAGGGACCAAGAAGAACTGAAAATACATATTCACACAAAATTTGTACATGAACATTCATGACAACTATCTCTGTAACAGCCAAAAGGAAACAACCTAGAGTCTATCAACTGATAGAAAAATGTGGTATATTTATAACACGGTAGGATATTTAGCCATAAAAAATAATGGAGTACTGATACATGCTATAAGTGGAAGAACCCTGAAGGCATACTAAATGAAGGAGGACAGACAAACGTTCACAAATGTTGCAGTTCCATCTATATGGGATGTCCAGAATAGGCAAATGCTCAAAGACAAAGTAGTTTAAATAAGTTTTAATTATATGAATTATATCTTAATGACAAACTTGAAAATAATTTTGGGCACCGTGGAATCCTGAAAGCATGAGTGATTTATGCAGTACCTATCAAAGCTTTCAGGAGGTGACAGTTGAGTGGCTTCAGTCCACTGTGACCAAAACACTGAAGTAACAGTGCAGGACAGTGACTGGGAAGTGATTCAGGTCACTTAAAGATCTTGGAGTTTCTGCTAAAGACTGTGGGAATTGATCAAAGATTTTCAAAGCAATCTTCTTAAGAGATGTGTGGTTTTGGAGCTGGAGAGATGATTCTGCCGTTAAGAGTACTTAAGGGGGGCCTGGAGAGATGGTCCTGAGTTTAATTCCCAGCAACCACATGGTGGCTCACAACCATCTGTAATGAGATCTGGTGCCCTCTTCTGACCTGCAGGATACATGCAGACATTATACTGTATAATAAATAAATAAATAAATAAATCTTTGAGGGGGGAAAAGAGTACTTAAGGGTACTTGCCGCTCTTGCAGAGGACCAGAGCTCATCCACACTGGGCCACTCACAACTGCCTGTAACTCCCTTCTCAAGGTACCGGATGCCTCTTCTGGCCTTTGCAGGTACCTGCACATACATACACTGAGGCACGTGCACACACGCTAAAGAAATAAAAATAAGTCCGTGTTAAGTGATTGACATAAAGAAACTTTGGTGGCCGCTACCATAGTATACAGGAGATGATGACAGATTTGACAAGAACTAGACGTTAGAACAAACAAGAGAGAACAGGAAAGAGACGTCTCGGAAGTCACATTAGGGAAACTTACCATCTGGTAAGGAGAAAAAAAATAGTAAAGGATGACTGTGAGTTGGGTGCCTGGGGTGCCATGGGTGGAGTCAAATAGGTCACAGGAGCAAGACTTACAGGACAGAAATGAAGGTCAGCTTTCGGTGAATTAAGCCTGCCTGTGAGGCACCTAAGTAGATATCCTCTGGAAACAGCTCTGGAGAAAGGAGATTAGGGTATCCTCAGCAACAGCATAGTCATTGAAGCTGGGATCTGGCTGAAAACAACACAGTAAGTTACAGAGGCAATATCTAAAAATGGATTGAAGATTTGTGTGAGCTCTGGTACTGTTCCAACCTCTGATCTCCACATCGTTTGCTGCTGTTTGATCTTTTAAAGGGAGGGTAGCTGCTGAGGTGGTGAGGAAAGCAAGAAAAAATGGGCTGTGGCTTAAAAAAAAAAAAAAAAAACTGGATTGATAGAAAAAATTGTATTGTGGAAGTTTGCTTTTAATTTAGGGAATGTAGATGTCTTTAAAGGGAAGGAACCACTTGAAAAAGACTTTAAGGGTATCTGAATGGTGTCTAAGAAAGACTCAAAGCAATCGGTGGTTCAGAGTGCTCAGGAATTTGACTTCTGAGTCAGGAGAACAGATGATGCAGATGTTTTGAAATGGAGTCATGTTGGAAGAGTTCTTTTCAGATAATATGATCTGCTGAGACAGGGAATGTTTGGGGCTTGATAGGCATGGAAAAGATTAAATCTAAAATGTAAGGAATTTTAACAAGGTCGGCAGGTAGCTGGAAGCTTCAGATGAAGTCAGTTCATGTATAAACCTAACATCTTCGTTTAGTAAGTTTTACTGCTGATTCCTTTGTACAAAAGCATATCACCGCCACAGCCACTCTGGCGAGCATGTTAGACGGTGTTATTCAGATCTTAGGGTCATCTCATGATACAGATACTGTCGTTTCCATTCTTGACAGATGTAGTCAAGCTTGCCTAAGCCTACACAGCCAGAGGTGCCAAGATACAATGCCAGTCTCCTCCGCCCTGAGCTCTCGCTCTGCTGCCTGCTGTAAATGCTTTAGAGGAGGTAGAACAGACACTTCTAATGAAGCAAGGCTTCTGGCTTCTCTAATTAAGCTTTTCCTCTCCTTAGTTGACATTGTCATTATGTTAGGTTTGCCATAACATTTTCTGTGTAGTGATCTGGATGGTCACTTCAATACTTCACACAAGTGCAAGTTGAGGAAGATCTCATGTACGATGTGGGACCTCATCCAACCCTTAAAAAGTAGGTCAGACTAAGGAAGGTCTTTTGGTTTTTTGGTTTGATGTTTTTGGCTTTTTCCTTTCTTCAGCTGTTTCATATATTCTGTTTCCCACCAGTCACCTCTTTTTTTTCTAATCCTAAATGATCTAATCCTAATGATCCTAAATAATCCTAAGTAGATGCAAGCATCTACTAGCAGACAGAAATCTCTTCTCTTCTCTGTTTTGTGATAGCTGCCTGTTCTTACTGCTGGTAAGTCATCTATCCTCTACTAACCACTCCTCTGCCTTTCCCCCCCTCCTCCTCCTCCTCTTTCTCCTCACCCCTCCCTAGCGTATCTGTGAGGTGTATAGTCGGAACCCCGCCAGCCTGCTAGAAGAGCAAATCGAAGGTGCCCGGCGGCGAGTCACTCAGTTACAGCTGAAGATCCAGCAGGAGACTGGTGGCTCAGTGGTGAGTGAGTGGTAGTAGGCATTGCTCCAGGGACAGCACCATGCGGAGGGACCAGTATAGAAGGAGAAAGGCAGAGCAGAAAGCCTCTTGGGCCATGGCAGGATGAGCACCAAAGAAGCTGAGTCCTACTGCAGTACTACCGGTGATACCATAGAAAGACACAGCCCTGTTTCATGCCCTGCTACTGAGAAGAAGAAATAGAAATCAACTAGTCTGCTTCCGTCTACTAATTACTCCTCCCTTCTGAGTAGTTTCCTCAAGAGTGTGTATTCCTACTCTGGCATCACTCAGCATCGTCTGGTAGCTTTCCTTTAAGGATCTCCTCAAAGGAACCCAAGTCTTTCCAAGTCAGCCTCGGTTAGTCAGTTGAGAAGGAGCCAAATGTACTTTTTAGAAAATGCCACACAGGTGGAGGTTGTTGATCTATTCTTCTCCTCGGGGACTTTACTATCTTGCTTATATCCATCAAGCCTCAGTTCTTTGGTAAGCATAAGTACTGACATTAGGAAATTATGGTATCCAAGACAGTAGTTTCCCTAACCCATAGAAATGGTTTAAGGTGGAGCTGGAGAGATGACTCGCAGTTAAGAGCATTAGCTGTTCTTCCAGGGGACCCAACCCCTCCTCTGGCTTCATGGGCATAGCACACACATGGTACACATACATGCATGCATGCAGAATACCCATACACATAAAATAAAAATAAATCAATCTTTTTAAAATATTTTTTGAAATTTGATTAAGGCATTTGGCTTTCTTTTTAAACTGTTCTGTTCTGAAGTTGGTAAGAACATAGGCAAATAAAACTTTAAAAATTCACGTTTCTGAAGGAACTTTCATATCATATGGTAGATGGCTTAAATTATGGACATAGACCATCTAGTTTTGATTGCCAGGTCTTGTTCCCCTCAGCTTTCAGACTCATGGCCAAGTAACCTAACCACTAAGAGCCTCTCTTCATTTTCTCATTTATAGAAGGACACAACAATCCACCTAGTAAGATATTGCTGAACTGAAGCATGCCACCAGCACCGCGCATGTGTGTGTGTGCGCGCATGTGTGTGTGTGTGTGTGTGTGTGTACACATGTGTGTGTGTGCACACGTGCGTGGGTGCTGCCACTGTTGGTGTCTGTGTAACAGGAACCTGAGATTCTGAGTTGAGAATCAGGACATTAGAGCTCTAGCCCTAGTTTTTTGTTTTGTTGTTTTCATTTACAATGTGGCTTAGAAAGATCAGTAAACATCTGAGCTTCTTTCTGTCTCCTTGTTTGTATCATGGGAATAACCTCTTCTACCTGGAGTTGCTGAAAGATTGAATGCAGTTAAGGACTGAGCTCCATGCCAACACCAGTACTTCCCCACAGACATGGATTTTTTTTTTTGGGGGGGGGGGGCTTTTCGAGACAGGGTTTCTCTGTGTAGCTTTGCACCTTTCCTGGGACTCACTTGGTAGCCCAGGCTGGCCTCGAACTCACAGAGATCCGCCTGGCTCTGCCTCCCGAGTGCTGGGATTAAAGGCATGCACCACCACCGCCCAGCGACATGAATGGTTTTTAAAAAAATCTTTTTATTATTTATTTTTATTCTATGTCCATTCGTGTTTTGCCATGAGTGTCCGGTCCCATGGAACTGGAGTTACAAACAGTTGTAAGCAGCCATGTGGGTGCTGGGAATTGAACCTAGGTCCTCCGGAAGAGCAGCCAGTGCTCTTAACCACTGAGCCATCTCTCTAGCCCCGACACAGATATTTAACATCTTTCCTCAGTGCAGGCTTGGGATTTTTTTTTATTCCTTGATGGTTAGAAAATCCTTTCCTGTATCCAGCCCAAATAAAGCCTCTGAAGTCCAGGGTGAAAAGTGAAGGGAGGTTTTTCGTTAATTCTTACAATGATGGTAAAGCTCCTTTCCACCATTAGGGGTCACCACCTCCTCAGGCTGCACATATAAAGCGGGGCATTTCCCAGCAGTAAAGCAGAAGTGGCCATGTGCTATGAAAGCAAGCACAGCTCTGACTGGAGGAAGGAAAGAGGAGAGGGGGAGGCTCCGAGACATTTCCTACCCTCTGGTCTTCTCTTTTAGGACATTCTTCCACTCTACGGTGACACCAGCCAGAGAACATCTGAAGGTAAGTTCCCATGGTCCTCTGGTATATACGAGTTCTCTTCTACGTTGGTCTCTCCCAATAGGGCAGATTCTAGAATAATGAGGAAAAAGCGATACCCATACACAGGGCAGTTGGATGTAGAGAAATAAGCGATGGCTAAGTAAGAAACAGGAGCTCCTGGGGTGACGGGTCCAGACAGCAGCTTGCCTGACAGATGTGGCACTTGAGAGCTTAACAAATTCTTACGAAGAGGGCTGGTGACAAAAAGAGAGTTAGGAGTGAGCTGGAGACCAAGAGCGGCTGTAAGAGGACGCCAGGTCTTATTTTAGGAGGTGACGGGTTCTGTGCCCAGATGCAGATGGAGGCAGAAGCTGGCTGTGAGGAGAGGTCCTGAGGTGAACGAGTGGAAGGAAGGGCAGCTGACAGAGAAGGGAAGGCGGCAGCCCCCCTTCCTGCCTGGTGCCCAGAATAAAGGCCGCTCTTCACTCAAGGCCTGAGATCTTTTCTAAACCGTCTGAACTGCTTTCTTCTCAGGCCGCCTCTCTCTGGATTCCCAGGAGGCCGACAGTGGCTTGGACTCTGGGACAGAGCGCTTTCCCTCCATCAGTGAGGTGAGTGCCGGCAGGCACGGGCCCATTTAAAATGTGTGCATTCAGTTTCCCACCCCGGGGCGCGAGACGGCTCTGCTGCCCGCCGGCTGCTGAAGGCCCTGGCCGGTCATCTGGACACCTCCTCTACAATTCCAGTTTTAGGGGTCTAGCCACTGTGTCTGGTTCTGAAGTGCTCTGACATGCATCCTTCTGCTGGATTATCACATCCGGCTTGTATTTTATCACAGGCGATTGGCTCTGTTGTGGTGTAAAGTGTAAGGTGAAGAGGTGGCCAGTGTTATCACTGGACTCATCTTTGACAGCACGTTAGTGAACCCCACCAAGTCAGGTGTGATGCTTACTTACTTTGCTGCACATCTTTTTCTACTTCAGCCATGAATTTTCAGATTTTTTTTTTAATCTCCAAGGTTACCTCTCTTCCAGATGCTCTCAGTTGGCATGTAAGATTATGAATATAAAAATGAGTGGCAGAATGATGACAACAGTAAAATGTCTATTTAGCCAGACTTATTAAACATGGAAATAAGTGTTTTTTAAAAAAGCATACTAAAAATGTAATTTAGGTAACATTTGGAATTTCCTTGTCTGAGTGCTGGTGACTGACTATTGGGGAGAGAATGATGGGTAGCTGTAAGAGAACAGATGTGTGGGAAAGTCACCAGAGAGTGGTGGGGTGTACTGTGGGCCTAGCTGACCTGTAGTTTGCATCCATGCAAGGTGATACATTTGGCAGTGAAGTGTGTGAACAGTGACCAAAACTTCCTGATTGAATATATACCACAAGCTCTTTGGCCTTCAGTGACTCTCGTGACCTTTCTGAGGCCTGGCTCCCTGGGAAAAGTGGGTTGAGTTTCCCTCATGAGTTATTAGAAGGTTAGTGGAGTAATATATAATCAAAAATGTTGTGGGTGTCAGCGCGTTACCATTACAAAGCAAGCTGAGTCCAGAGTGTTGTCTGAATGAGGTTCCTATCACAGAATTCTCTTCCTCTAGTCTCTGATGAATCGGAACTCAGTATTGTCCGACCCTGGACTAGACAGCCCTCAGACCTCCCCTGTAGTCCTGGCGAGAGTGGCCCAGCACCACAGGCGACAGAGCTCAGATGCACCCGCGTTCCCACCGGACGACCAGGTGAGACGGGAACCACCCCAGTTTGTCTTTCTGCTGGAGGCTAGGGTTGTCACCAGTGTGTAATCTTGAAGAATCTGACTAAACTCTGCTCTGGCAACCCGCAAGGAGATAGTCACCTAGAGCACAAATAGAAAAGAGGGAAGTCAAGTAGATCGGTTTCTGTGTGAAGAGTCAGTAGATGTGTCTGTCAGGACACCGAAGATAAGGGAAAGTCTGCTGGTAGATCTTTTCATGTCTGGATAGAATAAAAAGTAGTGTCTGTTCAGAATGCTTACCTTCCCTTAGCAAAACTTTGCTTCAGTCAAACTGAGGGCAAGGGGATGAATAACAGTGAAATACAGTGATGTAACTGTATGAAAATGTCATAATGAAACCCATTTTGTATGTTAAATAATAAACCTTATTACAGGAATCCTAATACAGAAAACAAATAAAAGTTCAGCATGCTTGCGATCTTTCCTTGTTAAGCTGCCTTCCAAGCCCCGCCCTCAGGCTCCTCAAAGAGTGCAAAAAGGGACTTGAAAGGCCCTGCTCTCAAAGGTGGGACTAGGTCTGGGAATATTTCAGAAAGACGGATATTGGCTCAAGGCAAAATCCTTCAAAGAACCCGAGCTGTGTAGCCATGGGTGGGATTGCCTGTCATAGTACAGAGAGATGCTAACAGACACTGGCTTCCTAAAACAGCATTCTGTAAAATTCACCACTGTACTAATGTTTTTCCAAATCCACATTCCAGTTGCATAGTGTTATTTTCCTTATAATGTATTTTCTTCGAGCTTAATTTTTTATTCCTTTTGTTTGTTCGTTAGAGACAGTGGCTGTGTAGACCAGGCTGGGCTTAAATGCATAGAGATTTGCCTGCCCTTATCCTAGGGTACCGGCATTAAAGGCATGTACCACAATGCCAGACTAAGCTTACTTTCTTAAATTCATTTTAAAGGATATTTGTCATTGCTTCAAATTAAAACCAGTACCACACACTGTAAATGCAAGGTAAGTGTAAGTAAGGCAGCACACATGTTTAGAAATTATTTTGTAAAGCCTCATCTAGAAACATACAGAATAAAGGAGAAAGAAAGCTGCCATTTATGTTAAAAGGATGCCTCCTTCATGAGCCATCTCCGGATGAATGCATGAGAAGCTGGTGGCTAGCACCTCCAGAGCCTCAGAACAGAAGAGAGACGTCATTGATTTACCCTTTGTATCATTTTGGCTCCCAAATTATGTGACTGTATCATGAATTATAAAAATACATAAAATTCAGGGCTGGAAAGATAGTTCAGCAATCAAGAGCACTGGCTGTTCTTCCAGAAGACCCAAGTTAGGTTTTCAGCATCCACATGACAGTTCACAACTGTATTAGTTAGGATTACTATCACTGTGATGAAACACCATGTCCAAAAACAACTTTGGGAGGAAAGGGATTATTTGTTTACACTTCCACATCACAGTTCATCATCAAAGGAAGTCAGGACAGGAACTCAAGCAGAGCAAGAATGTGAAGGCAGGAGCTGATGCAGAGGCTAAGGAGGCATGCTGCTTACTGGCTTGCTTGGCCTGCTTTCTTATACAAACCAGAACCACCAGCCCAGGGACAGCACCTCCACAATGGCCTGGAACCTCCCTCATCAATCACTGGTTAAGAAAATGCCCAGCAGCTGGCTCTTCTGGAGGCATTTTCTCTCAGCTGAGGCTCCTTCCTTTGAGGTGGCTCTAGTGTGTTATCAAGTTGATATAAAACTAATCAGAACAACAACCGTCTGTAACTCCAGCTCCAGAAGATCTCCCACCCTCTTCTGGCCTCCACAGTCACTGCATGCATGAGTATATAGACATACATGCACGCAAAACACCTGTACACATAAAATAAAAATAAAGAAATTAATAAAAACACATAAAATTTATTATTTAAATTTAACCTAAAATATTTTAATAATAACAAAAGTTATCTATTTAAATTTATTATCTATGCATAAATTTTATATATTATCATATTTTCACTCTAGCTAGATTCTTTTGCTTGTAATTAAGTCTGAGGTGGAATTTCCCTTTGTGAAGATATAAAGATAAACTAAGCAGGCTGAAGCTTTATTTGGATTAATCAAAGGGATTGAATGGGAACTGAAATTAACTCTCTTACACTTTGACTGACTACTGTTTAATGTCATGTCTAGGTACCACCTAAAATTGTTCCAGCCTCACCAAATATCACTTCACCTGAAATCACCCAATCAACCAGTGGTAAATTTCTTACCCTGGAAGGCATTGGTGTGAGGAAGTTCAGAGGTGTTATTTCCAAACTATCACTTTTTGATGAATCATTTTAGCAGTAGTAAAGGTCAAGAACAGTGTTTATTGTAATGAAGTAGAATCTATTAGTATTTAATTGATTTTTTTTCATTATAAAATGAAATTTTATAATGTAAGCTGGGCATGGTGGTGCACAGCTTTAATCCCAGCACTTGGGAGGCAGAAACCGGTGGATCTCTGTAAGTTCAAGGCCAACCTGGTCTACAGAGTGAGTTCCAGGACAGCCAGAGCTTTGTAGGGAGACCCTGTCTCAAAAGGGGAGGTGGGGGGGAAGGAAGGAACTGTATAATGGGAGGGTTTTTGTTTTGTTTTGTTTTAAAGATTTTGTTTATTTATGTGTATGAGTATTTTGCCTGGGTGTATGTCTGTACCACATACATACTCAGAGGCCAGAAGAAGGCATCAAATCCCTTCGAACTAGAGTTACACATACGCATAAGTAAAAATAAAATAAAATCTAATTGAAAAAAATACCTAAAGTATACAAATACTGTAAAAAAAAAAAAAAACTAAGAGAAACTTTAAAAAACAGCAAGAAATCAAAAACTCAGTTAATAAATGGGCTAATGAAGTGAAGAAACAGTTCGCACAATATGGGATACAGCCGGGTGGTGGTGGTGCACGCCTTTAATCCCAGCATTTAAGAGGCAGAGGCAGGTGGATCTCTGTGAGTTTGAGGCCAGCCTGGGCTACAGAGTGAGTTCCAGGACAAGCTCCAAAGCTACACAAAGAAACCTTGTCTTGAAAAACAAAAAACAAACAAATATATATATATGGAATACAAATGGTCAATAAACTTGAAAAGATATTCAACTTCACTAACCATCAGGGAAATTAAGATGTTGAGATCCATCTTATCCCATACAGAATGGCAATCATTAAGAAAACAGGTAACAGGGTGGTGAAGGTGTAGACTAAAGGGAACCCTTATATATTGCTGGTAGTATAAACTAGTCCTGGCCACTGTAGAAGTCAATATGAAGATTTCTGAAAAACTAAAAATAGGTCTACTGTGTGACTGTCATGTGACACTATTTCTGGGGCAACCTGAACAAACATCTGCTTACCCCAGATAGAGAACAGACGGCAGACTAAAGTATGGATACCACCAAAGTTTAACTGGGTGAACTTGAGTTTTTATTGGTGTTACTTATGGGAGTATGGGTGAAGAGTTAGTTTTAGGAGCAGAAATATTCAAAGATAGAGGCATCATCAAAAGCCCACCCTAGCATGAAAGCTGGAAACCTAGAGTATAACTTACAATCAACTTGACAAGAGTGTCTCTTCCAGGCCTGAGGGTGTTTCTCAGCAGTCTGTTTTTCTATGCCTGGGGAAGGAGTGGCCTGGTGCATTTGGTCAGCCCCAGGACTTTCCTGAAGCTTCTGAGCTGTTTACTTCCCAAGTCATAAGGAGCTTCCTGCAGGATGGACTGTTTGATCTTAGAGAATATTGCTTTATAACGAATGATGGTCTGTACCACTCCAGATTACAGACACTTGCACGTCCATTTTTACAGCAGCACAGTTCACAGTAGCTGAGTTATGGAACCAGCCTTGGTGTTGAGCAACAGAGGAATAAAGGAAATGTAGTGCGTGTACACTGTGGAATTTTTCAGCCAAAATGAAGAACCAACTCTTGTCATTTGCATAAAAATTGATGCAAATGGAGCTAATTATAAGAATAAAAACAAATTAAAAGAGACAAATAGCGTATGTTTTTGTTCGCCTGCTATTTTTTGGCTTTCTGTAGATATAGAAAATCATGTATTGTGTCTGTGACATGACTGTCCCCAGAGACAAAGGAGACCAACAGGAGGAAGAGGCACAGGGGAAAGCATGGAGCAGGGGAGTATGCTGGATATCCAATAGATACTTGTACAAACACTTCCTTTAAATAAATTTATTTCTAAAAAGTCTCCGCGAGCAAGCTAAAATCTGGTCTTGTTGGTGCTTCTGCCAGAGCCTAGGGATCTAGATAGCGTGGGCTTCAGAGACTGGGTGATTCAAGGCTGGAGGGTCTTGGACGTGTGAGAGGCTCTCAGGGCCTCCCTCTTCCAATACGTTCAGGGTCTTTCAGTCATTCTGGGGTTAGAGGTAGGTGGCTGTCCAGAAAAACAAGATAAAGGAAAGTGTTAGGGAGAGCTCCTTGAGAAAGAACCCGAGTAGAGTAGGTAGTTCCAGAGCAGAGCCTTCTTAGAGAATCACTAAAGATGGGGCAGTGCAGTCACTAGAAAAACAGTGATGATCCCAGCATTTGGGTGGCAGAAGCAAGAGGACCTTGTGAATTTGAGGCCAGCCTGGTCTAGAGAGTGAGTTCCAGGACAGCCAGGGCTACATAGTGAGACCCTGTCTCCAAAACAAAAAAACACATTTGGTAACTCAGGGAACCTTTAGAACAATCTGATGTATAAAGCATTTGAAAAGTTCATGTAGTATGAAGTCTCTTGGAGTCATTACTGGTATGTCAGTTAGGATTAGTATTTTATTAAAATTCATGGAAAAAGAAAAGAAAAAGAAAAACTGGGATAAAGGGTTTGTGTTTTAACAGGTAATAAGGATCTACCACAGATTGTTAGAGCAGACAAAGGAAATAATGCACGTTAGTTAGTGTTTGAGGAGGATCAGCCCCGTCCTTCCTCACTGAGGGAGAGCAGATCTGCTCTGATGTCTCTAGCAGTTACTACTCCGTATGCTTGCTTGTCCACACTAGTCGGCAGCGCTGTGGTGGTTGCAGGATGAGATTTGGAGAGTGTCTTTAGGGAGAACGGTGGGGATTTGGTCTGTTTAGGAAACCACAAGTCTCCAGCCCAGTGGTCCATTAGGTGCTGTCAGCTAGCTGTTTGTTAAAGGACACTCGTTCCTCATCCTCTGCAAACAGAAAGAACCTTTTCCTGTTGCCCATCTTCCTGTGTCATGTGACCAAGCAGTTCTGTGTGCGCTGTGCCCCACCCAGAAGCGGTTGTCTTTCTGCAAGTGGAAATGGATACATCTGTGCGAACCTGGAGGTGCCGGTAGACCCGAATGGCCTCTCTAGAGCTAGGCCTAAAGAGATGCCACTGAGGGAGTTGAATCCATGGCTTCTGTAATTTCTCATCTCTACGTCTCAACTCTCTTTCTCCTTCAGGGTGTAGATCAAAGCCCAAAGCCTCTGATTATTGGCCCAGAGGAAGATTATGACCCTGGTTATTTCAACAATGAGGTAACAGTTTTCTGGTTTACTCCTCTTATCTTCCTCCCTTGCTTTCCTACACTGCCCTTGACTGGAAGCAGTTTGATTGGCACCAGCTATGAAATGACCCTATGGGAAAGGAGGCTCAGCTAACAGAGCCCAGAAAGTAGAGAGTGTGAGAAGAAAGTTGGCTTTCTGTCCCCTATCTCTGTGCCTCCTAGCCATTCTCAAGTTTTCTGCCTTCCAGAGCGACATCATCTTCCAAGATCTTGAGAAACTGAAGTCACATCCAGCTCACTTGGCAGTTTTTCTGCGTTACATCTTCTCTCAGGCAGACCCTGGTCCACTGGTGAGTCACAAGTGTCAGTCTTGCTTGAGTGCCTGCTTGTGACAGCAGAGAGAATCTCCGACCACTGTGCCTGAGCTTTCTGTGTATCTAGTTTTTATGTCAGATCCATAGGCAAAGTCAGGCATCTCAAGGACAGACAAAACAGATAAGAAGATGACACCTGTTGTATCATGTGGCTAGCCATTCCTGTACCCTGAGAGATATCAAGAAGACCTAGGCCAGGAACACTGTCATTCTCCATCATTTTAGGAAGTCTTCAGAGTTTTTAAATGAAAGTAGATACAGACTGACTGAGGAGTTGAGAGAATCACCCTTGCAGATTTGCAATGTGGCTATAAAGCATTTTAGCAGGAGCAAAACACTAAAGAGTCTTCCATGTGAGGTGATGGCAAGAAGAAATACCAGCAGGGCTGGTGGCACCTTCCTTTAATCTCAGCACTCAGGAAAGAAAGGCAAGTGTTCTCTGAGTTCAAGGCCAGCCTAGTCTACAAATGGAGTTCCAGGCCAGGGCTGCCCAATAAGACCTTGTCTCAGGGGCGGAGGAAAGGCATTTGAGGAGATGGATGAAGTCCACGGTGCCCCAAGGTGATGCACAGAGCATCACTTACAGCCGTTCTCATTCCTCCTAGCTGTGTAGAAACAAGGGTTGGTTGATGGTAGAGGAAGGCTGGTGGTGTGTTCTCCAGAGTATAAGGAATGAGTTGCGGTTTTTTTTCTTTCTGGAAATACCACAATTAGAGTCCAGAATGAACATTGATTTGAACAAAGGGAATTCATTGAATACCTGTTTGTTAGTCCCAAATGCATCTTAGTCTCAGACGCATTCCTGAAAAAGACAAAGCATATCACCAAGAGAAACAAAACAAAAGCCCTCCAGGAACAATATATAAACAAGTGAAGACACCACTAACAATGTCAAGTGTGCAAGGAGACAGAGTAGAGGAATGATCGACCTGAAACATGCTCATGGGAAGGAAACTGAAATTGTTTAGGTTTTCAGCCTCAACATTGTTGACAGTTTAGACTGGAGAATTCTTTGTTGTAGGAGCTGATCTTAATTTGGGGATATTTAGCCACTTACTGGATCTACCCCTAGATGACAGTAGGAACCACTCCCTAGTAAATTCAGCAACTCAGAATGTCTTGAGACATTACCAGACATCCTCCAGGTAACGTCAGCCCGATGAAGATCCACTGCTCTAACCCAGTTTCTCTGTCGTTCCAGCTTTTTTATTTGTGTTCAGAAGTTTATCAACAGACAAATTCCAAAGATTTCCAAAGAAGTTTGGGGAAAGACATCTGGAGTATTTTCCTAGCGAAAACTGCGGTAAGGCTGTCATGGGTTGGATTACAATTCCATACTCTGCATCACAAGCAGAGGAAAACCAAACAAAATATTCAGGCCAAGTAGAGACAGGTTGTTTTGTTTTGTTTTGTTTTAACAAAAATGTGTTTCTTGGGCTGGTTCCCACTCATCTTGAACCAGGTGTGTCCAGTGCTGCTTCCTCCTGGAGGAGCATCCTTCTGTCAGCCTTGCTTTTCCTTCTATAGGCTGACTGGACCCTGGGGCAGCCAACACACAAGACTACTGTTTGTGCATGGCTCTTAATCTCTGAGCCATCTCTCCAGCCCCTATGTGCATGGCTAAAGACCACGGGGATTTGATAGCATCCTGGGCATTTCCCATCCATAAAGTAGGAATCGGGGCTCTGCACCAGGTGCTTTTTCCTCTCCTCCTCTTCTGGAGAGGGATGAGGGAGATCTTTTGCAAGAGGCATGTTCTCGTAGGGAGGTCGTCACCACCAGAAAGCTAGAGACAGGTTTTTAAAGACCTTTGCTCTCTAAGAAATTAAGATCCTGGATTCTGGTCCTGCCTCTCAAAGTTCTACTTCCACCAGGGCTGGGGATGGCTCAAGGGCTAAGAGCACATGTTGCTCTTCCAGGGGACCCAGGTTTGATTCCCAACACCCACATGGGAGTTCACAAACATCTGTAACTCCAGATCCAGGGGATATGACCCCCTCTTCTGGCCTTCACAGGCACTAGCCACCCACATGTTGTACAGACATACACACAGGCAAACTCCCAAACACATAAAATAAAATATTTTTTTTATTTAAAGGATTTCTCTCCTCTGTATGTCTCTTTATTTCCACATATAGAATGTACACTACCTTTCTTCACAATATGTAGAGATAGAACAGTGGTTCTCAACCTGTGGGTCTTTCGACCCTTTCACAGAGGTCGCCTAAGACCATCAGAAAACACAGATATTTACATTACGATTCATAACAGTAGCAAAATTACAGTTGTGAAGTAGTAACAAAAATAATTTTATGGTGGGGGGTCACCACAGCATGAGGAACTTTATTGAAGGATCGCAGTTAGGAAGGTTGAGGACCGCTGAGGTAGAGGGTTCTAACCTCTTTCCAAACCTTGTCTGCCTTTCCTTTCCTGGGTGAAGAGACAGGCCCAGGAGCATCAGGTGATCTGGGTCAGTGGGGCAAGGAGAGTGCAAGTTTCTGAGATTCAGCCAGACTTGCTGTCATCCCCTAAAGAAGGAGTCGAGAGGGAAAGCTTGTAGTGTCTGGGAGGAATGAGCCTCCCTGCATCTGAACTGGGTTCTCAGGGAAGTATCAGGATCCTGCCTGGAACATCTGCCTGCAGATGACATTCATTATCTTGACTTTATAGTCTGATCAACTAAACTAATTCCACAATGATTTTATCTTCTTGCAGCTGGCTACGAGGGCTAATGAGGTTAGGGAAATTTGGTTTTTCTTGGTGTTTTGCATTTATGCCTTCAGTGGGTCTTGAGGAAGGAGGTTAAAGTGCCAAGTACTCTCTGCCATCATTTACAAAACCGCATCAACATCCAGCCACATGGCAAGAGATTTAAGGGCACATCCAGAGTATCATGCTAAGTGCAGGACTAGGTGACACAGCCAGGCAGTGGTGGCGCACACTTTTAATCCCAGCACTAGGATGGTTGAGACAGGAAGTGATTTGGCTAGGCAGAAAAAGGAATATAAGGCGGGAGGAGACAGGAGCTCACTCTCTTACAGAGGCTCTGTCAGGCTGAGGAGCTGGTGAGGTAAGAGGTGGTGGCTGTGACTTGCTCTGCTTCTCTGATCTTTCAGCTTTCACCCTGCTATCTGGCTCCGGGTTTTTATTATAAGACCATTTAGGATTCGTGCAACAAGAGGGGAAGGGTAGGTATACAAGAGAACAGATAGCATCATCACCAGGTCCTGTGTACCTGTCTGGCTGCTTGGTGCTTGCAACCTCATTACTTCTGCCCCCACTCTTTGTTTTATAGCCTCTCAGAGTGAAGATCCCTGAGATGTTGCAGGCCGAAATCGGTAAGTTGACTCATGGGTCAGGTTGCCTTTTTTAGTGCCCTTTTTATACTGAACTCTCGGGAGACACCAGAGACAAAGAGACAGAGTCCCTGTCCCTGGGTAACTGTCCTGTACTAGGAGGCAGAATGCAGAAATGGTTACTCCAAAACACTTCACACTTAGAACAGGCATGATTAGACACCACCCTAGAGCTCACTCTGCCCTATCACAGGAGGATATTGGATCGGCATTAGGAGACCTGAGCTCATTTCTGCCAGCTTTCCATGGGACCTCTGGACCTTACCTTGTAGGCTCACTTGTATGAAGAAGAAATTAAACTTAACCAAGGATTTCTAAGCAAGGACAGATTGATAAAGGTAACTTGTAAAATTACAGAGACCAAGCCTTACTCCATCCTACCTGCTAAGTCAGAAGCTCTGGAATATTGTTTTGAGTGGATTTTTCAGTTGGTTGATTCTAGGGTGGTTGGGTTTTAGTTTGCTAAGTTCCATAACAATACAGATAACAGGAGTACCAGAGTCAGAGTGGGGACCAAGGACTGGATGATAATGCTGTGCCTTCCAATTCCAGAATAGTTGAGGCAGTGTAAAGAAGATAGCAGCTTGGGGCTGAGGATGCAGCTCAGTTGGTAGAATGCTTGCCTAACATGCACTAAACCCTGGGTTTGAATCCCAGTACCCCGTAAACCAGGTATAGTGGCAAACCTCTGTAATCCAAGTATTCAGGAGGTAGAGACAGGAAGATCAGAAGTTCAAGATCATTCTTAGCTACACAGCACATTTCCAAGGCCAGTCCAGGATATATGAGACTCTGTCTCAAAAAAGAACACCTTGAGAAGTTAGGCACAGGTAGTGTTTTATAAGCTGGAACTGGGAGTCTGCATTTGAAAAGAAACAGTTAATGGCAAAGACACAGGGAAGACAACCTACATGTACACACAGAGCAACTTGCTCAAAAACAGACTGAGAGGCCCAGCATGGTAGCACATGCCTTTATTCTCAGCACTCAGAAGGCAGCAGTCAGAGCTCTGTGAATTCGAGGCCTGGTCTACATAGTAAGTCCCAGGACAGCCAGGATTATGTAGTGAGACCCTGTCTTGAGAGAGAGAGAGAGAGAGAGAGAGAGAGAGAGAGAGAGAGAACAAGAGAACAAGAACACAAACGAGGTTGCCATTTCCAAGGCCTTGGGCCAGCCTGCACGATGCTAGATGGCAGAACAGGACGGGCACCCCTCTTGGTTCCATGAAGTGTGAGAGGCTTCTGGTTTTTTAGGCCTTTGAAATGGTGTCAAGGCAGTAGAAAGAATAAGTCTATAAGAAGACTGCTTGGTGGTGTCAGCAGACATTTAAGCATATACCCAATGAGAAGGGGCTTCCGTATTTCCTCTCATGAAGCATTAGATATCCAGAGAATAATTTTGTCCTTGACTTTGATAGGACCAGAAGAATGATTCAGTCTTAAGCCTGGCAACTTAAGTTCACTTCCTGGAATCCATAAAGGTGAGAGGGGAGAACCAACTCTACAGAGTTGTCCTCTGACCTCCACATGCACACCACAGCACATGCAATAATAAGTGAAACATGTTTTTAATTAACTAAGAAAGAAGACATTGTCTGGGTGAAATGCAGGCCTCCACTGCTTTCAGACTAATGGGCCAAAAAGCCAGTTTTTCCTCGCAGCCTCACAGGATGCAAACACCACTTAAGGTGCTCAGAAGTTCTCTCCTCCTCCCCCAACCTCACCTATTCTGCCTTCCCTGCCCTCCCACTACAGACCTGCGCCTGCGGAATGGCGAGGAGCCTCGAAGTGTTCTCTGTGAAGCTCAGGAGGCAGTCATGCTGGAGATCCAGGAACAGATCAATGACTATAGGTTTGCAGAGCCCCTCAGTGTTCTCTGCGCCTCTGGAGTGTGTGTCTGACTTTCCCTTTCTGTGAACACACATGTTCAGTATAACATGTGTTTCCCTGTTGTATCTCTGGTGTAGATCAAAGCGCACTCTGGGGCTGGGCAGCCTCTATGGTGAAAATGACCTACTGGACCTGGATGGGGACCCTCTTCGAGAACGCCAAATGGCTGAGAAGCAACTGGCTGCCCTTGGAGATATCTTGTGAGTATCCGATTTCACTGGTACCTCTGAACTTCCCAGAGAGGTTGGCAGATCTTGTAGGACTGTTTTCTACTTCCCTCTACATCTTGCATGATCTCTTTGACCAGAAGACAGGAGATCCTGCTGCATTTCTTGTGCTGAGGGCTCCACTCTCAGGCCTAGAGCTCTGACGACAGTTCACTGGTGGTTGTGACAACACAAGGCTCCAAGAATACAGTGAGCTTTCTGCTTCCCCTTCTAGCCCTGTTACGATCTTCCTCCTTCTTAGCCTCTGAGTTCATGGCTAATACTCAGATGAGACTGCAGCCTGCCCAGGGAGGGAAGTGTCTTCAGGAGTGGTCAGGACTGGCTTCAGGAAAGCGGCCAGTTTTTCACAAGCACAACAGAAATCTAGAGCACCTTCCTGGGAGCTTCGGCACAGTTCCTCCTGCTGTGCTGTTTTCTCTTTGTTTTTCATTTGATTTCATGTATGTGTGTGTTTCGCCTGCATGTATGTCTGTGCATCATGTGCATGCAGTACCTACAAAGGCCATAAAAGGGTGTCAGATCCCCTGTAGCTACAGTTACAGACAGTTATAAGCTACCATCTGTGTGCTGGGAATCAACTCAGGTCCTCCAGAAGAGCTGCCAGTGGTCTTAACCACTGAGCCATCTCCCCAGTCCCTCGAGTCCCGTTTTCTAAAACATGTGTTGAATCCCAGGGCAGGATTGATGACTGAACTTCTGAGCCTAGAGAGCTTTTCTTCCCGGTATTGTCTCCTGCTCAGGAGTGACCCTAGTCAATCTGTTCTGTCTCTTTGGGCCTCACATACTAAATGACAAAAGTTAGCCTGAGTGACCTTGGTAGTGTCAACAACATGAGCCTTTCCATTTGGCAAGTATCGTATGTGTGTCCACTGCGCCAGACACTTGTGCATGCGGCATCTAGTAGACAAAGTGGCCATTTCCTTCGTGGGGATTATGTAATGATGGAAGGAGACGGCACTATGTGAGAAGTGAGTGGACTGGCAGTGTGTGTGAGATGCCACTGTGGAGGAAACAGAACAGGGTACAGACAGCTGGAGTACCGGAGTTTTAAATAGGCCAGCCCAGGGGAGCTACCTGGGAAAGAGACTGACCAAATCACCCTTGACATCTGGGAAAGAGCGTGGCAGAGAGAAGATGTCGGGTAGAATGTGCTCAACACTGAAGAACAGTAAAGGGAGCAGTAGAAAGAGCAGAGAGAAAAGTAAGGGATGGAGCCAGGTCACGGGAGAGGCAGCGCGGTGGGGAAGACTGTAGTCTTCACTTAGCAAGTGAGGAGCTGTTGGAGCTGCAGGAGGCTGCACTGTCCTGGTTCGAGGGATCGGCAGGTACTCCCGATCTGCTATGTATTCCAGAAAGGCCTTGTACAAAAGAAAGTACTCAGCGGCCAAAACCAAGGTTGAAAAGAAGAAGAAAAAGGAGAAGGTCCTTGCTACTGTCACAAAACCGGTTGGTGGTGACAAGAACGGCGGGACCCGGGTGGTGAAGCTTCGAAAAATGCCCAGGTATTATCCTACCGAAGATGTGCCTCGGAAGCTGCTGAGCCATGGCAAAAAGCCCTTCAGTCAGCACGTGAGAAGGCTTCGGGCCAGCATCACTCCTGGGACCATCCTGATCATCCTCACAGGGCGCCACAGGGGCAAGAGAGTGGTTTTCCTGAAGCAGCTGGCCAGCGGCTTGCTACTTGTGACTGGACCTCTTGCCCTCAACAGAGTTCCTCTGCGAAGAACACACCAGAAATTTGTCATCGCCACCTCTACAAAAGTTGACATCAGCAAGGTTAAAATCCCCAAACACCTGACTGACACTTACTTCAAGAAGAAGCAGCTGCGCAAGCCCAGGCACCAGGAGGGGGAGATCTTCAACACTGAGAAGGAGAAATACGAGATTACAGAGCAGTGAAAGACTGATCAGAAAGCTGTGGACTCGCAGATTTTGCCAAAGATCAAAGCTGTTCCTCAGCTCCAGGGCTACCTGCGATCTCAGTTCTCTCTGACGAACGGGATGTATCCTCACAAACTGGTTTTCTAAATTGCTAACAACCTAATTAAACAACGTCATGTGTAAAAAAAAAAAAAAAAAAAAAAAAGAGAGAGAGACGGGAAGCCGAGAAGTTCAGTTGCAAGGCTTCTCCTAGAAATCCCTACAAATGATAGTAAAGCAGCAGCCATGAACGTTGTGATAGCTCTTGGTGGAGTTGAGGAACAGAACCAAAGAGAACTTTCTAAAACTTGAGTGTGGGGTATGGAAGAAAAGTCAAAGGAGAGAGTCCAGGGATTTCTTACCAAAGCACTAAAAAGACCATCGGTCACTCTAGGTGCAGTTGATAACACAGGGAGCAGTTTGGGACGTGTTAAGTCTGAGGTCTCTCTGACATGTCAAACTACAGTTCTGAAGACACAGCTGCTTGTGTGACTCTGTCATGTGGTGACAGAGCTGGGCTAGCAGGGGCTAGGGTTACAGCTCAGTGGTGGAGCAGTTGCCTAACAAGCACAAGACCCTGGGTTCCACCTCACTAAAGAATAAAAAACAGCTGAGCCTGGTGGCACACGCCTATAAACCCAGCTATTTTGAGAGACTGAGGTGCCAGGCAGTGGTGGTGCACACCTTTAATCCCAGACTTGGGAGTCAGAGGCCTCTGGGCCTCATGTACTAAATGACAAAAGTTAGCCTGAGTGACTTTGGTAGTGTCCTCTGAGTTCGAGGACAGCCAGGGCTACGTACACAAACCCTGTCTTGAAAAAAACCAAAAAGGGGGTGGGGGCTGAGACAAAATTCAAGGCTTCCCTGAACTACTGAGAGGTTCAAAGCCAAACTTTGTAGGATCAAGATATATAATAATAATAATAATAATAATAATAATAATAAATAATAATAATAATAATTAAAGGTGGAGGATATAAGGATATAGCTCAGAGGTAGAGTGATTGCCTAACATGTACAAGTCCTAGGTTCAACCCCTAGTACTAATGAATAATAAAGAAAGAGGAAAGAGGCGTGGAGAAGACGGGGAAGAAAGGATAGGAAATCTGGATTAGAAAGAAAGTCACACAGAAAGCATGGCCTTTGCAATCCAGCCTCCTGGCCTTCAGTAGTGAGGTGGCACGAATTACTTCTGGGATGCAAGCAGTAGCTGACTGAGCCTGTTGGGAGAGTCTAGGGACCCAACTTACAGTAATTTCTATTTTAAAATAATGTAATTCTTTCTTACCAAATGGGAGTCTTGTGCATCATTTTTAAATTAAATGGGTTTGTGTATAAATAGCTTATAAAAATGTCTGTCCCATAATAATACCCAAACATTGGTTGCTGATGCCTAGATGCGGTCTCCAGGTTTCATCTTGTCCTTCTGATGACTTTGTACTTGACGCAGAGCCGAGGCTGGATTTGCTGTCCCCCTTTGTACTAGAAAGATGCCACTGTCATTGTCATCATTGCCAATTGAATCCTTGAGGAAATAACTCCCACCTCCTGAGCGTCAAAGGCTCCAGAGCTATGACCTTGTGTCCCCTCCCAGCCCCCTCTTTGCTCCAACCTCTGCCCAGAGAACAGCCTATCTCAAGGTCTGAGCCATCTGCTCTTTCATTACAGGTCCAAGTATGAGGACGACCGGAGGTGAGCAAATCCATAGTGTGGTTCATTTGCAGCGTTCAAGGTGGGAAGAAGTGGGGCTGAGCTCCCCTGTGCCTTTTATTTCTGCTCCCCACAAGGAGGTTGTAATGTTCTAGGACATGAGTCTGGGCAGGGTCAGTTCCCAGGTAACTAGCCGTTAACATGCAGGACTGAGAAGGTCCAGATCCTTCATGCATAAGGAGTACTGCCTGGTATATGAGTCTGCTCCTTGGTGTGACAGGCTGGCCCTCAGCTCCTGGCTTCCCAGGCGTGCTTCTGTACGTCTTCCCACAATACCCCTGAGTCTCTCTTCCCACTTCTTTCCCTGAAGAGAGATTTCAGCTCCCGAAGAAATAATGGTGTTAGAATCGGTCTGTGATGGTGGCTCCAGCAGAGAGGAAAAGCATCTCCTTTGTGTTTTTTTTAAATCTTACATATTGACCTTATTATTTTTTGTCAGCCTAAAATGTGTTTGCATTCCCTGCCTGCACACACTTTGTAAGGGAAGAGATGGGCCATGTAGCCCAAGTGGGAGAGTTGCTGTACTGGCTTCACAGAGCAGATAATCTGCCAAATGCATTGTGAGCACAGAGCTCTGGGCAGTTTGATTTGTTTGCGGCAATTAGAGGTGCCGTGACTGCCCTTTCCTCTCTCTTTCTCCTCGTTCTCAGGATGGGGGCAGGCGAAGGCAGTATGCCCACTTCAGACCCCCATGTATATGTCTGAGGGTGTTGGCTACAGACTTAACCTGTCCTCCAGGCCTTAGATTTTAGGGACTTTGTATTCCCATCCCCTGACCATCATCCCTTCAGGGGGAGAGAGTACTGCTTAGATTGCTCGTGGGACCAATGAAGAGCTTTTGGCCAGCTTCTAACTGCTGTCACATTTGGCCATCCAGACTTCACTGTGAATATGTTAGCTCATAAGTACCCCTTTCCTTCTCCAAGAGATGGCTGTGAGGAGATTGTCCTGAGCTGGGTTTTGATCCTTCAACCTTCTATTAAGAAACATGACTTGACCTGGTTCACGACACTCCTGTCTTGCAGTGTTCCCATGGACTTTGCCCTTAATACCTACATGGGCCATGCTGGGATCCGTCTTCCGGAGTGGAGACCCGTCAGCACAGCAGAAAAGGCCCAGTCTGCTCCTGACAAGGACAAGTGGCTGCCCTTCTTCCCTAAGACCAAGAAGGTAACAGAGCTGCCCTAGAACACAGCTGACTTGGAGCAGTCCTCGTGCTGTGTAGACCAGGAAAGCCATTTCACAGCTTTCCCGCTACATCCCCCTCCTTTCTCTAAACCCGACCATAGGTGGAGCAAGTCCATTAGGATAGAACCCTGAGTCAGCTTTCCAGTTATTTGTTTAGGGCCGGTCTTGAACAGGGCAAGAGTGATTAGCAGTCGTATCTGAGTGTTGGAACCACCTCCAAACTAGTGTCTCCTGTCTCAGCAGAGCAGCAATGCCAAGAAAGAAAAGGATGCCTTGGAGGACAAGAAGCGGAACCCCATCCTCAGATACATTGGGAAGCCCAAAAGCTCTTCTCAGAGCAGTGAGTATTCTGGAGAGCAAAAGCCTTGGCCATCCTTTGGTAGAGAACTCAGCTCTTCGCCTACACAGGAAGTGGAGGAGGGGCTTGCTGTGTTTCTGAGAGCTAAGGCCTCAGTCAACCCTGGAGACTGTGGCTTCCTCTTAGTACTGCTGCTTCCCCCCCTTGCCACATCTAGTGCAGTCTCAGTGAGGGAAGGTGAGTGTGAGGAGCCAGAGGGGCCGAGCTTACCCTTGGGTCTCAGTCCGGGAACTCGGAAGCAACTGTAGCTACTGAAGAGCTAGCTCTATGGAAGAACTTCTGCCTTGGAAAGACTGCCCCGGTGATCTGTAGTTCCGGTCTCATCCCTGGGGTTCTGTGATCCTTGTGTTTTGGGCCCTTGACGAGGGGTTTGAGTGACTGATAAGTAGGACCGGCCGGGGTGGGCCAGCTCCATGATGCCATCGGTAACTAAAGCACTGGCCCCCGTTGGTTTCTCATCAGCCGTGTATCAGATGTTTAGAACTGTCAGTGTTGTCAGCCCTGAGCTTCCGTGGGCATCTGCGTAGTGCTTTTGGCCTGCATTGAACTCGGTGGCATTGGGGCAGTGAGGAAGAAGGGACTCTTCCAGATCTGTTTCGGTTTTTTTTTTTGTTACTACCTTTTCATTTTTTAGCTTGATACAGTTTTTATTTTGACTCTTGCAACATTAAATTGACTTTTCATGGTTTACTTTTGTTTTTCTTTTAGCATTTCATATTCCCTTGTCCTCTGTGGAAGGTAAAAGGACCATTTTCTTCGGGTTTATCTTCTCATTAGCATCAATTTTCCACCTCGGAATTTTTGCTGTCCCTTTTCCATCTGGTCCTCTCTGGTCCCTCCTTCCTCCCTTCTTTTCTTCTCTTCATCTCTTGCGTGTTCCTCCTTTCTGCTACAGCTCCTCTGTGGCACAGACCGCTGGCATCTCTTCTTCCCTGTGGTGACTGCCAGACCTTTTACCTTACTTGGTTTCTTCTGGGTGGGAACCCCCTCCCCCAGGTGGGGTTCCCTTGAGTTCTGGCAGAGACCAGCCTTGTCGCTGCAGCTTCCCCTGGCCTAGCCTTTGCCCTTTAAGGTGTGTTAGCTTGTTGTCTCCGTAACAAAGTATCTGAGATAAACAACTTAAAAAGAGGAAGTTTTTGTCTAGGCTATTAGTTTCCAGAGTTTCAGTCCATAATCCAGGCCCTATTGCTTTGTGGTATGGTTTAAAAAAAAAAAATGCATTGTAGCTAGACAGCACACCTTTAATCCCAGCACTCAGTGCAGAGGCAGGCAGATCTCCATGAGTTCAAGGCCAGCCTGGGCTACAGAGTGAGATCCAGGACAGCCAGAGCAACCCTCTCTAGAAAAACAAAACGAGGGGGGGGGGGGGGGGGGGAGAACATTGTAGCAGCGGTGTGTGGCATGTGGCAGAGAAAATGAAGTAGGAGGAGAAGGTGCTAGAGTGCAGGTGTCTTTTTCAAGGGCATAGATCTCCTTGTGACCTCCTTCCTTCTAAGTAGACTAACACCTCCTAAAACACTACCACCTTCCAATCACATCATTAGCTGGGACCGAGCTGTAAACATGCAAGCTTTTGGGAGACTGTGTAGACCCTGTTAGACTGCAGTGTGTACTGCAGGGAGATAGAAACAGGAATGCCTCAGGGGTTCATTGACAGTTAAAATAATAGTTTTTTTTTCTAATTAAATTGCAAGTTGCTAAATTAAATTACAATTACAAAGAAAAAATTATAATTTTTCTTTTATTGTATCACCTATTCCTGCTTAGGCCCTTCAATGTAGTGAAGGGGGATGTTGAGTTGGAAGCCAGACCAGACTACTTAGTTGAGTCAGTAAAGTACTTGCCACAAAAGCATTAGAACTTGAGTTTGATCCCCTATACTCATAAGAAAGCTAGGTGTGCTGGGGCTGGAGAGATACTCGGTAGCTAAGAGCACTGCCTGCTCTCCCAGAGGACCCAGGTTTGATTGACAATGCACATGGCAGCTTAGAACCATCTGTAACTTCAGTCCCAGGGGATCTGAGGCCCTCTCTGGTCTCCAGTGGCAATAGGCACAAAAGTGGTACAGAGAGATACATGCAGGCAGAGCACCCATATACATTAAATAAATTAATTTTTAAAAAGCCAAGTAGAGTGGTATGCATGTGTAATCCATCAGTGAGGAAGAGGCAGAGGGTTCACTGACCAGCCAGCCCAACTGAATCAGCAAACTCCACATTAGTGAGACCCTGTTAGGACAGGTAGACATTTCCTGAGGAATAACTTTCAAGGTTAGGTTACACATACACACTCTCTCTCTCTTTCTCTCTCTCCAAAAACAGTAATTGATATAGGGCTATGAGGGTGGTGCAATAGAGCATATGATCAGCATGTGTAAAGTCCTGGCTTTGATCCCCAGCACAGCAAAAATAATAATAAATTACACATATTAACCCATCAGAAACTTAGAGCCTCTATCAAAATGTCACAGGATCAGGCAAATTTCCATCAGTGAGGTCCATGTGTATACAATTAAATGATATTTTCAAATTATGCATGGTGACATAGTCCTATAACCCTAGAACTTGGGAAGTAAAAGCAGAAGGATTAGGAAATCAAGATGAGCCTCAGCTACATAGCCTGGGCTACATGAAATCCTGTCTTTAAAAAAGGTACAAAAAATGTCTTCTAGGTTCTACAGTAGTTTGTGCATAGAGAAAGAGAATGGAATACAGTCAGATTCTGTTGCTAGAATTAATTTTATGTAAAAATGGCATTTTAAAATAGTATCTTTAGACTTATTTTAAGTTACTGACATATCATGCTATCTTAAGCCATAAAAATAATTCTTGAAAAAAGAACTGTAGATGTGGAAAAACAAAAGAATAGCCCTGAAATCCAGGCCCATCATTGGAACCCAGCTACTCTACCTCTGAGCTGCGTTCCCAGCTCCAGGCTCATAACTGCCAAGATCAGTTCTCATTTGCCCTGCCAAGGAAAGTCTAAGGCACTCCAGGTTCTTCGAAGCTGAGCAGTCCCACTGAAGGAGCTTGCTTTGTCAGCTTGAGAGAGAACAGTCATGCACAAGGTTGAGTAAGGTTGCGGAGCCCAGGAGAGCAAGATAAAGATGGCAAGGGTCTATGTGCTCTCCTTTTTCAGGATTATTTTTCTTATTTTTAATTGTGTGTGTAGGTATGTTCACGTGAATGCAGGTGATTGCAGAGGAATTAGATACCCTGGAGCTGAAGATTCAAGCAGCTCTGAGCTGCCTGATCTGGTTGCTGACGTCGAACTCTGTTTCCCTGGAAGAGCAGTGCATACTCCTTCCATGCTGGGCCTCTTCAGCCCCATACCCCATCCATGTGTTCCTTAATTCAGATTTTATCACTCGGATTGCTTGACTGGATTTGGGCTTCTAAAATTTCTAGGACATCAGACCCCACTGCTAGGAAGGCTCAGTTGACACAATCATCTGCTATCACCTGTTTGTCTGGTTGCTGATAGCATAATTCATGAGCAGGGGGACCGTGGAAGTCAGAGGTCAGCCTCAAGTGTCAGTCCTCGTGAGACATCACCTTGTTGTTTTGTGATGATCTCTCTCACTAGGACCTGGGGTTCACCAATCTGCTAGGCAGGCTGTCTCCATCTTCCTAGTACTGGGATTACAGGCACTTGTCACCACGCTGGCTTTATGTAGGTGCTGGGGGTTCAGCCCTGGTCCTCACACTCATGCAGCAAGCACGTCAGTGAGTGAGCGATCACTCCAGCCCACACAATTCACTTTTTCTTAGTTCCGTTGTCATTCAGAGACTGGAGGAAGGGGAGCAGAGTCTACTAGTGAAACTTGGCTGGATAAAAATGTGCTCCTTTCTGTTCCTCCTTGTTCCGCTGCACTACTTAGCCATACCAGATCTCAGGGTTACACGTGCTTTTTGCCACAGCCACACTCTGCACAGAGCATGCCTAGACATTTTTCAGGTAGCCCATGAGATAGGAGTAGGAGATTCTGCCGTCAGTTTAGGCTATCCCTAGGTTCTTACCTAATCACCCAGACAAGGCCATCATGGGTGCACAACAGACCGTTGAGTTTAGTGACCCCCAGGCCAGATGCACATTCAGTCTAGGACAGGTCCTAGACAAAAGCAAGTGATAGTAACAGCCCTGCTAAACATACACCCAGCCACTTACTTAGAAAGTGTGAGAAAGGGGCCACCCTAGCCATCTGCCTCAAGGGTGGGGCTGTAAGTGTAGAAGAGAATAGACAGAAGTTTTTTGTTCTCTCGGGCTTGGGAATCTTCCTGTGAAAGTCAGATTTTGCAACAAGGAGGTCTGTTTCAGACAAGGAGTCTAAACTGTACATGTAGAATCTCTAAAGTCAGTCTTGATGTCCCCAGTTCCCTGGGATACTTTCCCAAGCCCTGCTCTAACCTCACATGACTCAGGTTTGACTTGAAGAAGAACTCTCTATCTCCTCTCTGGCCCCATTTGCAGGGTTTCCAAGTGTTATGTCTTAGCGTCTCCTCCCTCTCTGTCCCTTGCTTGTTCTTGAACAAGACTGGCTCCCTAAGCTGTTAGCTTGGGAAAAGAGCTAGAATTCAAATACCAGAAGAGAGTAAAGTGTTACATCTGCTCCTAAGAGGTCATCTCTCATCGATTCTTTAATGATGGAGCTCAAAGCTGGCAGGAGGAACGGGATGGAGAGTTGTGGGCAGGGAGGGGAGCGTGTAAAAGGGATAGAAATTTGAAAAGGGCCCGAGATTTGGCAACATGGACAGACTCCATGTAACTGTGTTTTTGGTCTTCCTGGGTTTCTTTTTTTCTTTTTTTCTTTTTTTTTTAAGACCTGCTGTGTGACTTCAGGAAAGCCTAGTCATTGTGTTCAGGTAGAGTGTGAAGAGAAGACCTAGGAAGGGAGAGTGTCCATCCAGGAGCACAGGGCATGCTCAGAGAGGAGTCAGGACTAGACCACGTTCCCTGTCTTCTGGTGCCATGCTTCTCATCTGTGCTTGTTCACTGCTCTGTCTTCTGGGCTAGAGGGAGTGAGGGCCCTGGGACAGAAAGCATAGTACCCTTCCTTCTCTTTTTGCCTGCAGTTAAGCCAGGCAGTGTGAGGAACATCATTCAGCACTTTGAGAACAGCCATCAGTATGATGCCCCAGAGCCGGGGACACAACGACTCTCAACAGGAAGCTTTCCTGAGGACCTGCTGGAGAGTGACAGGTAGCTGTAGCTGGACGGGGCCCACCAGCTGCCCAAGACATAGGGCATGGGCAGGCTTCCGCACTAGGGTTTAATTCCCACTGCCTTGCTCCTCTCCACGAGACTATGAGGTCGCAACTAGAGCCTGCCCACCCTAAGTAGCTGCAGAAAGCATAATGTGTTGACAATTAGGCCCGTGGAAGGTCAGGAAGGCAGCCTCCAGATTGACCCCCTAACTACTGAGCAGCTCCATCCCAAAATGGAGCTGCTGGATTACATTATCCAGCAGCCAATCAGGAAGCACTGGGTGATGTGAATAAAAGACTTTGGAGGGGACAGAGGGAAGTCTTGGAAAATAAAAGACCCAGAGAGACACAAGAGTCTTTGCCTATTAAGAAGAAAGTTTAAGCTAGGTGAGATGTCGCACACCTTTAATCCCACCCAGCACTAGAGAGGCAGAGGCAGGAGGATCTCTGTGAGTTCCAGGCCATCCTGGTCTATGTTGTCTCTGGAAAAAATAATAATAATTTTTAAAAATGCTTAAAAAGGCGTTTCTGCTGACACTTTTAAAGACAAGCAATAACTGGGAATGAGTCATCTGTCTCAGCAGACCATAGCGTCAGTTGGCTCAAGACAGATGATTCTTCCCTTGGAAAAGAAAAGGAGGACAGGTGTGGTGACACGTGTCTGTAATCTCAGCACTCCAGAGACTGAGACAGGAGGATCACTAGGAGTTCAGTGCGAGTCTAGGCTACAAAATAAGACCCTGTCTCACAAAGGGTGGGTCGGGATTGGACTGTCTTGTTTCTGCATCTCCGTCAGGTATCAGGTTCTAAACAAGGATGTGTGTGTGTGTGGTTTACACACATGCTCTGAGATTTCCTTGCTCCTGACTGCCATGCAGCTGTCAAGTCATAGCTACAGCCAGCTTTAAAATGAAGACTGCCTCTAGTCAGAAATGTCTGTGAGATTCCTCAAGTTGTTCTTGAAGTGCAGTACTGTAGCCTTCTGTATAGGAAAATAATCCTGTTGTACAATCAAGCTACTGAGGAACAGAGGTAGACAGAGAGGCAAGTTCGAAGGCAGCAGTGTAGATATTGGAGCCATTTTGCCTTTAAAATAACCATCTAAGTCAGAATTCTTGCTTGAATGCAAGTTTATTCTCTCTGTTTTATATTAGCCCTTCATAAAACTTAGTGCAGGATTTAGCCATAGTAAGAGTTGACCAAGATTTTAGAACAGTAACCTTTAGACTTGTACTGTGGAGAGAGGTTGAATTCTAACATCTGTAGGTAAATTAGATACAAATTACAGAATTGCTGTGACAGCTGTGATAATTTGGATATGTCAGATATTTAAGTTTGGGAAACGTCAATACCTTGAGAAAACATTTGGAAACACTTACAAACTTGCACTCTTGCCCTTGCTAGGTAAATCTGCTCTACCTGAGACAGTCACCAAAATCTTAAAAAATAAAAATGAAATCCAAAGCAGAAGCCTTTGGATTTTTTTGTAAATTCCTCAGCAATCTTGGGAGATAGTGTGCACAGGAAGACAGTTTAGATTGCTGTAGATACTTGGCAAGTGTTGAGTGCCCAAGCGTTCTTCTAGGAAGTTCCAAGGCTTTGCAGCCCTCTAACCCTACTGGAAGAGGTTTGTAGTGCTGACTGAGGACCCAGGAAACAATGTGAGTTGATCTGGATTAGAATTGTTCTCGTAGCTTTCTGAGGGGTACGTTCAGTAGGACATCAGTGGTCAAGATGTTTGCAGTCCTGAAGACAAATTCAGACCCTCACGAGGTGAGCTCTGTGCTTACTCCTCTGAAAGTGTAAATGAAAATTCAAGGTACTTGGCTCCTTGTTGCAGCAGCCTGCTTTACTACCAAGTGCTCTCCAGACATCTCAAGGCCTTGTGTGGTTCCAGGCACAGAACAAAATATAGATTAGTAACAAAGGACCAGCCCAGCAGGGCATGTTGATGCATCCAGGGGCATCTAGGGGTCAGAGATGCCCACTGTGTTGAGGCCGATGCACTGCAGGACTCAACAGAAATCAGTTCTCAGTTGTCAGCGTCTCACCAAGCCCCAAGGATGCTTGTTAGCCAAGCAGGACATCCAGAGATGAAGCCCTGCCTGTCTAACCCAGCCCTGGAAGCATTTTCCCAGCCATTCCTCCCTGGAAAGGAAATAGAAGCACCTTTAGGAAGGGTGCTGTCAGAGTAGGGAAAGGAGAAATCTACGTCACAGCTAGAGATAGAGTGCTTCAGCAGACAACATCTTCTGACACACAGCCTGGGGAATTACAGAACCAAGCTATAGGAACCGTAACTATACCTCCCACAAAGAGGATCAGAGTCAGAGAAGAGAGTAGCTGGTCCAGAACAGGCCATGGGATGGCCTCCAGGGCAGTGGACCTTATGGCTCCTGATGAAGAACTGTAGTATCCATGGGTCTTCTGAAAGGATCATGGTGTCCTAGGCATCTGGACACACCACAAAACTGATGCTCTTAGCCTCGCGGTTCTCAGCCTATGAGTCGCAACCCCTCTGGGAGTTGAACGATGATCCTTTCACGGGTGTTGCCTATCAGATACTTAGGATTCATAACAGTAAAAAATGCAGTTATGGAGTAGCAATGGAAATAATTTTGTGGTTGGGGGTCACCGCAACATGAACTATATTAAAGGGTCGCAGCATTAGGAAGGCTAAGAACTGCTATCTTAGCTCCTGTCTTCACCTTGCTCATAGCTCAAGGTGAAGAAGACAAACTGTCCAGTAAGACCACCAAGGAGAGCAGAGAGTCTGTAGAGCAGCCAGAGTGGCTTGTCACTGTGCAGCTTCTGGACCCTAATGTTTGGGCCTTTCAGGGCCAGGTGGAAAACCTGTGGTATTGAAGCACCTTTGAAGTGGGATGACAAGTAAAAGCTAGCCACAGTGTCAGGTCTCAGTTTCCTGTCCCTCTCTGGCAGTTCACGCTCAGAGATTCGCCTGGGCCGCTCTGAGAGCCTCAAGGGACGGGAAGAGATGAAGCGATCTCGGAAAGCAGAGAATGTGCCCCGATCTCGAAGTGATGTTGACATGGATGCTGCTGCTGAGGCCACTCGTCTTCATCAGTCAGCCTCGTCCTCTGCCTCCAGCCTCTCCACCAGGTGAGTAACCTCCAGTGGACTCTATTGCTGGTTAGTGTGGTTAGATGTTTTATCGTCATCATCATCATTATCATATATTCAGAGCTGGTATTTTCTCCTCAGGTCTCTTGAGAACCCAACCCCTCCCTTCACACCCAAAATGGGCCGCAGGTGAGTGGTGAGCATTGTGGTACCTCTGTTTGGTATCTCTGGGGCACATCTGTGTTCAGCCACCTTCACACATCTAGGGATGGCCAGATGTGCGTCTCTTCTCCATAGGCTTGGTAAAAGCAGATGGGGGTCGGGGGCCAGGCTGGAGAGATGGCTCAGCAGTTAAGAGCACTGACTGCTCTTCCAGAGGTCCTGAGTTCAGTTTCCAGCAACCACATGGTGGCTCACAACCATCTCTAGTGAAATCTGATGCCCTCTTCTGGTATAAAGTCGTAAATGCAGATAGAGCACTCATATACATAAAATAAATAATTTTTTTTTTAGAAGAAGCAGGTTGGGTAGGAAAGTGACAGACTCCTTGAATGTAAGTTACCTACAAGTGAAGCTGAGCTCCCCATTTTCTCCAGGAGCATCGAGTCCCCCAATCTGGGGTTCTGTACAGATGTCCTTCCCCACCTTCTGGAGGATGATCTGGGCCAGCTGTCTGACCTGGAGCCAGAGCCAGATGTCCAAAACTGGCAGCATACCGTGGGCAAGGACGTGGTGGCAGGGCTGACGCAGAGGGAGATCGACCGGCAGGAGGTCATCAATGGTGAGGAGAACCTGCCGTCCCCCTCATCTCCACGCTCGCCTGTGGGTAGAGAGTCTCCAGGGTCACCTCACTCCGGCCTTAGCCCAAGAGGAGAGAAACCAGCACTCCACTTCCCCAAGGAGAAGTGTGGTGTGGGGACCAGACCAATGGTTCTCAGTCTGTGGGTCTCATCCCCCCAGGGGGCCGCACATCAGATATTTACACCACAGTTCCTAACAGTAGAAAAATTACAGTTATGAAATAGTAACGAAATAATTCTATGGTGGGGCTCACCACAACACGGGGAGCTGTATTAATGGTTGCAACATTAAGAAGGTTGGAAACCCCTGCTCTAGACACTTGCTAATCTTTCCCCGCCTCTCCTTGTCACAACCCCTGCTCAGAGCTGTTTGTGACAGAAGCATCCCACCTGCGCACACTGCGGGTCCTGGACCTCATCTTCTACCAGCGCATGAAAAAGGAGAACCTAATGCCTCGGGACGAGCTGGCGAGGCTCTTCCCTAACCTGCCTGAGCTCATAGAGATTCACAGTAAGGAGCCTGCGTCCCCCCAGTCTGTTCTGCCGCCTTCCACTCCGTTCCAGCTTGAACCCCGTCTTGATCCTCCTAAGTAAATAACCCCACTACTCACTACTCCTGCCAAGAGAAGCTGATGGATAGCAGTAAAGGTTCCCAGACTTCTCCATGGCCCTACTGTCAAAAATGCCTTTTCTCCTAGTCATAAAGTGTCTAGCAGTGTGGCTCAACCCCAGGCATTTCTGCTTCTCCCTTCTTACCACAGATTCCTGGTGTGAAGCCATGAAGAAGCTCCGGGAGGAGGGTCCCATTATCCGAGACATCAGTGACCTCATGCTGGCTCGGGTATGGCAGGGAGGAGATTGGAGGAAGCGAGATCCCTTTACCTAAGACTAAGGAATTTGACAGAGAAGAGGATAGCCTGGGGGCGGGAGGGGTGCTGCTCCCTGGCAGGAGTGTGATGCCTGGACCATGTCCTTTCTGCCTCTGCAGTTTGATGGCCCTGCCCGAGAGGAACTCCAGCAAGTAGCTGCACAGTTCTGTTCCTATCAGTCCATAGCCCTAGAGCTAATCAAGACTAAACAGCGTAAAGAGAGCCGGTTCCAGCTCTTCATGCAGGTATCCTGGGCTGTGTCTTACCCTCCCTCAGCTCTGTCATGCTCACCAAAAATCTCCTAACCTCTCCTGGCCCCAACCTTGTCTCCTCTGCTGAGGAGAGCAGCTAGCAGTGACCTCTGACCACCCACATCACTACACCAGTACTATAAAGCATGGCCTCTAGAGCCAAAGACGCCTTTGGTTGAGAAGTACTCTGGACCAGCAGGCAGAAGGCCTGGCTTGCCTACCGGAACTAGTGTGTACTTTTCTGTAAAGTGGGAATGATACTGCCCTTCTGTTCTGACCGTCAAAAGACAACAACCTGGCAACCTCAACCCCTCCCTAAATGTTGAAGGGAAAACTGCCACCATTTTCAAGTGGCCCACCTGGGGTTAGGACATTTCTGCTCGTCCTTGGCATTTTCACAGCCACCTTAGCCCAGAACCCTACAGGCAGCTCCCACTCACTCATTGACCCTTCCCTCTATCTGCTTCTTGCTGTCCAGGAGGCTGAGAGCCACCCCCAGTGCCGGCGGCTGCAGCTTCGAGACCTGATCATCTCTGAAATGCAGCGGCTCACCAAGTACCCACTGCTGCTAGAGAGCATCATCAAGCACACAGAGGGTAGGGCCCGGGGAGGGCTGGTGCCGTGTGGCCTCGGATGTCCTTGCTTTGTCACAGTTTTGTGATCTTGGCAAGCCTAGACCTTGAGGTCCTTGGTGTCTTCTTCCTTGTCCTGGTACAGTAAGTCTCAGAGAGAATGATTGTAAGTGTGGTTTGGAAATACGAAGCCCTGCACAGCAGGGAGAGCAAGGCCACTCCTGGTTTCTGCCTGTGGGAGCCCAGCTGGGAGACCGACTCCCACATTTTACAACAGGGTCCTCTTGAGGAATAAGGGATAAGAGATACTAGATAGAAGGACAGAGGGGAGAGAAACAGAAACACAGGAGAGCCTCGGGAGGGCCTGGATCCTTATCCACCGGCCCCTCCTGACTCTTCTAAAGGGCTATTTATAGAAATGCCAAGGGGTGGAGCAAAAGACCTCCCCCTAGCTCAACTAAGTGTAGACCCTTCCGATCACCTAGAAACCATGCATATGGTCAAGCAATCCTCTAATGTATCTCTGCTGGGTAAAGCAAGCTCAGAACTCACTAGGAAACTTTTGTGGACCTCCACAGGGGCCTTTATAGTAACCAGGAAGCATGGACCCAGGGGCTGGCCCTTGAGGGCGTCTTGGCACCTCTGGGCAACTGTGAGCTCCTACCAGGGCTATACTGGATTTTAGACCCATTAATACCTCTCCTGTGTGCCTCTGCAATGGACAAAAGCTCTAACCAGGGGACTAGCAAGATGACTCAACAGAAGTCCACAGAAAAGGATAGAAGAAGAGAACCAACTTGACAGAGATGTCCTCTGATCTTAACATAGGCACTGTGGCATGGGTGCCCACACATACACATACACAACAATATTAAATAAGCAACTAATGCTAAACTATATGTAACACAGAGTGAAGGCAGAAGCACTAACTATCGCACATTTCCCCCGTTTGGTAGGTGGCACATCTGAGCATGAAAAGCTCTGCCGTGCCCGGGACCAGTGCCGAGAGATTCTCAAGTTTGTAAATGAAGCAGTGAAGCAGACAGAGAACCGTCACCGATTAGAAAGCTACCAGAAACGCCTGGATGCCACTGCCCTAGAGCGGGCCAGCAACCCCTTAGCAGCAGAGTTCAAGGTAGGAGGTGGAGGCTACAACAC
This sequence comes from Peromyscus leucopus, assembly GCF_004664715.2. NCBI lineage: Eukaryota > Metazoa > Chordata > Mammalia > Rodentia > Cricetidae > Peromyscus > Peromyscus leucopus. Next base: position 65,987,121 of record NC_051068.1, read on the forward strand.
TGGCAGCCCCTCACACATCCTTTCTGGGCTCCCTTAGGAGCAGAACTCGAGTCAGGGCCCAGAGAGTCTTAGAGGACAGAGACATGGACTGCCTGTGATAGGGTGGCATGGTCAGGCCCGGGGAGACACACCCTATTAATGTCACTCATCCCTAGGTGAAGAAGAATGGACAGCCTCACCAAGTAAAGACTAGATGTTGGGACTCAGCCTAAGGAAATAGAATGGGGTGGGATGTGAGGTACGGTGTAATAATGTAAAGGGAATAAAGCTGAAGAGAAGGTCAGGAAAAGCAACACTGTCTCCTCGGACAGCACGTAGTAGGCCACATGAGATCCCAAGTCAAAGCCCTTGGGGTGTGCCCCAGAGCACCACAGGCGCAGGGCTTCATAGCACACACCACTTCTCTCCATCCCTGCCAGAGCAGGGTTACGGTAACAGTCGTTTCCTGCCCACTGATTCCAAGCACCTTAGCATGATACCCCTACACAGTGGTCTCTTAAATACTCGTGTGAATGCAGTGATGGTGTCTGCTTTACAGAGCCTGGATCTTACGACAAGGAAGATGATCCATGAGGGGCCCCTGACCTGGAGGATCAGCAAAGACAAGACCCTGGGTATGTGCCAGGGACTAGAAGTGGGAGGGGACCTGTGGGAAGTTGTGCTTCCCCGGGGTTCCTTCTTGTCTGCTGCTCTAACGGGGTAGTGGAGTGCTGGGGAGGCGTACGCAGTGCAGCCAGCATGGCATTACGCACCGTGTGGGAAGGGAGGACATAGAGGCAAAAGAGCCTCCTAGTCCTGGGCATGGGCATCTAATAGCCTCTGGGTGGGTGAGCAACAGGGATTGTCTTCATTCCCAGACCTCCAAGTGCTGTTACTGGAGGACCTGCTGGTGCTGCTGCAGAGACAAGAGGAGAGGCTGCTGCTTAAGTGCCACAGCAAGACAGCTGTGGGCTCCTCAGACAGCAAGCAGACCTTCAGCCCTGTGCTAAAGCTCAATGCTGTGCTCGTCCGCTCCGTGGCCACAGGTACCCATGAGGAGATGAGCCAGCGAGCCTGGGGCTCTACAAGACTCAATGTCCTGTGTTCCTTTCCTATCCTGACCAGTCTAAGCAGGAGATTTGGTCCACGATGGGCAGGGTGAGGGGTGGATAAGGGACCAAGGTGAAGATGGACAGCCTGATGCAGGGGGTGGTCAACCTTAAAGGACCATGATGGATGGGATGGGTGCACTGGGTGGGGCTGACGACAAAAGCAAGATTGGAAGAAATGAGAGTCGGCATAAAGAATAGGACAGATCTTGTTGCAGGAATTCCTTTGGGCCGGGCAGAATTTGGAAAGAAACCACACTACTGCACAGGCCCAAGTCCAGGAGTTTGAGGTTGCAGGGCAAAGTGTGATAGTGAGAAAGGGCAGGAGTCAGCAACCACATTCTCTGGGGTCACCTTCTTCTATGACACCTGACCTCCCTAAGCAGCTCAAAAAGGATGGGGTAGACATGGAAAGATTCGGTAAGCCCTGAGCACAGTATGCACATCAGCCCTCAGTTAGTAGAGAAAGAGGGAAGTAGGACTGATCCTGACAGATGTCACTGGGAACCCATAATTGCCAGTATCTTTTGTGGGTGAGTACCAATTGATGCTGATGATCCAGCTATATCTCACAGTGTTTTCTTCAGGTTGGGGCCCGTGTCTGCCATGCCCAGTGTAGACTCTGCCTTCCTTTCCTCACGCAGATAAACGAGCCTTCTTCATCATCTGCACCTCTGAACTGGGCCCTCCCCAGATCTATGAGCTGGTTGCGTTGACATCATCAGACAAGAATATGTGAGAATTGATTGTGGGGTCCCATGTAACTTCTGTCCCCTTGGAACCAGAGTGGTGTGTAGAAAAACTTGAACAGTGAGGCCAGGGCTGGGCCCCAAAGCGCTTCCTGGATGGAGGACCAAGGAGAGAAGTTAGGAGACGACATAGGCCATCAGCCCAGGGTATAACCAGGCCTTATAACCCAGGCCCTGGCTCCTCCCAACACTGACTGCCAGAGGTGGCCTGCCACAAGGGGCAGAGACAGGTTAAACCAGACACGTTCTTCCCCTCTGGGTTTTCATCTGTGTAGTGTTATTTTGGGAGCGGGGAATGGGGTCTATCAAAGTGTTGTGGTAGCTATGAGTCATACAAACTCAGGGGAAGAGCCAATGGGAAGTGTTGATAGAGATAGAGGCCTGCTAGCAAAGGGTCCTTGAGACAGGATGTGGAGAGGGCTTTGAAGGTTTTTGGCAGTGGGGTCCACAGAGGACAGGGGCTGTTCCTGGCCTTATTCTCACCACTGTTCTTATGTTTCTGCCGAGCAACAGATGGATGGAGCTCTTAGAAGAGGCTGTGCAGAACGCCACCAAGCACCCTGGAGCTGCCCCAACAGCCCTCCATCCCTCACCACCAGGATCCCAGGAGCCAATCTACCAGGGCTCCCCCACTAGCAGGTGTGTGCTTAGCTCTCCCGCCCCCAGCACCATCCCCATCCAACCTGCCTCTTTCTTGGTGCTCCTCAGCCTTTCGTCACTCGGGCAGACAGCCTCCACGGGGAAATCCCACTGGGAAGCAGCCCGGGCTCTGACAGATAGGGGAACGTGCCTCTGCTGCTTGGCCTCCTGACCTCCCTGCCCTCACCCACTACCTCCCACTTGGATATAACGCCGACTGCCCCTGAAGCAGGGTGTGGTGTAGAATGCAGCCAGGGAAGCTAGGCCAGCGCCACCTGCTGCTTTGCCGGCCTGTGCTGCCCATTCAGGTGATGAGGCCCAGCTCCTTCCTTGCCTGTGAACGATATGAGGGCACCAGTCTGGGTCTCATGACACCTTGACCAGGCTGGCAGAGCTAGAAATTAACACCAGGTGGGTTTCTTCCCTCAGGGTAGAAATAAATGACTCGGACGTTTACCATACTGAACCAGAACCCAAGGAACTGTCTGGAGGTAAGGCCACTCGCCTTCTCGTGGGAGACCAGCATAGTCCATTTTTTTTTCTTGTAGGTATGGGTCAGATTAGGGTGTCAGGTGATGGGAGAGTCCATCAGGGCCAGAGACATGACAAGTACCATTTGACGAAACGAGTAGAGGAGAAACGGGAGCGTGGGGTCCAGGAGAGACTGACAGCTGACCGACCCCGCTGCCTCTGTGGGTAACGGGCCAGCAGGAGAAAGGCCCTGCCTGCTGTGGACAGTCAGGGGAGTGGGTAACCAGGAGCTAAGACAGCATTTGGGATGGGATGTAGAAGCACAGTTTTCAGGTAATTTCTCTTTGAGGTTGTTTGTTTTTAAATCACTTCAGATCTTGCGTGTGAAGAAAAATGTAGAGTTCCCAGCCTGTGTCACTCACTCTCTTTTCCTTCCACGTAGAGTGTCTTCTCTGTCCCACATGTCCTTCACAGCTCTGTCCAGCAGCTATTGTTGTGTGTGTCAATTCATAGTATAACCAGCACTGCGGATGCCCATGCCCTGATCTAGTCTGTCTTCTTTCCATAATACTCGACACCTTCTAACAAATGCCCCATTTCCTAGTTTATTTTGATTCCGAGTCCCTCCACTAAGACCTTAAGGCTCCACCCCAGACACAGGTCTTTATTTGTCTGCTGGTATGTGACAGGGGTCTGGTGTGGTGGTGGCCACAGGAGGTGCTCCATGAATTTCCATAGAGCTTACCAACCAGTGTCCCCAAGCCCTGGGTCCACAGCTGGATGGACATGGGGCCACCTCATACTTCTCTCCCACGCCCTAACACACTCATCCAACACAGGCCCTGGGCTCCCGCAGAGACTTCAAGAAGAGCCTGAGCTGGTAGCACAAGAAGAGCCTGAGCAGGAGGAGGATGCAGAGGAGCTGAGAGCCCTGCCTCACCCTTCCCCCTCCCTGGATGGCGAAAACAGAGGCATCAGGACAAGGGACCCTGTCCTTCTGGCCCTCGCAGGCCCTCTCCTCATGGAGGGACTTGCTGATGCTGCCCTGGAGGATGGTGAGTAGATCCTGTCATTGGCCCTGGTACCCCAGTAGCATAGCCTGTATGAATTTCACCTTCTACCTACTCAAAGGCTCTCACTAGTTATACTCGAGGGGAGCTGGATGCAAGAACACCAGCTAGGTGGCCAGAAACCCACCAGCTCCACCCTTACTTAGACTGCAGCAGATGGACTGTGTTAGTGGCGGAGCAGTGTCCCCTCATCTCCCCTGAGCTCCCCATTCCTGGGCTGTGTGCAGTCCTTCACTAGGGAGGCCATCACTGTCGTTCCTGCAGTGGAGAACTTGAGGCACCTGATCCTGTGGAGCCTGCTGCCCGGCCACACTGTGAAGACTCAGGCTGCTGGCGAGCCTGAGGATGACCTCACTCCCACCCCTTCCGTCACCAGCATCTCCTCTCACCCCTGGGACCCAGGGTCCCCAGGGCAGGCGCTCACTATAGGTGACAACACCCAGCTTCTGAGGCCAGAGGAGGAGGAGGAGGATGTGGCTCTCTGGTCTCTGGCACACCTGCCCCCAAGGACCAGAAATTCTGGCATCTGGGACTCTCCTGAGCTGGCTAGGAATCCAGCTGAAGAGGCTTCAAGCACAGGACCAGCAGGAAATTACAAAGTTGTAAGGAAAGGTAAAATACGTTGTGTCCATTGTGTTCACACTTGTGCTGGGGTGGAGATGAGTGTTGCAGGCAGACACCTCTTTTCCCATCTTTCTCCTGGATCCTGTGTGAGCAGACTGGCATTAGGACCTGGGGGAAGAAGACATGTTGATGTGAAGAGACTTTGGAGTCAGACAGGCGAGGCTCAAAGCAGATCTCATTTTCCTTCTGTAATATAGAACATTTTCTACCTCCCTCCGCAGCCAGCATGGATCAACTTCCAGGAAAGGCTTTTTGCTATTCTTCACTGAAGATGTAGTCTAAAGAAAAAAATGTCACTTTTCTTCCCAGGAGACTTGGGCTTAGAAAGATGAGGCCACATGTCTTTAGCCTGTTATTCCAGAAAGTGGCTGAGCACACAGGGCTCAAGACAAATGTGGGAAGACCTTTGGGGCTGCTCTGGGAGCAAGTGCACAGAGTGGTAGAGGCTGTCCCAAGCTGGGGACACTGTGGGCAGCTGTGACAACCCCAGCCAGGTTTGAATAGACCAGTAAGGCTGTGGAGGAGGGAGGCTTCCTGAGGAGTGTGACCAGAACGGTGACACCGAGCCTGGGCCACTGGAGGCCGAGAGGATTGTCTGACATCGGCCCCTGTGCCTTTGCTGCCCCCTGCCCTGTTGGCCAAAGGCTGCCTCTCCTGGGCTTCTGGGGACTGACCGGCCTGCTTCCGCTCTCCCAAGGTGACTTGGTGGAATGTTCTCTGCAGCTCCTGGGACATGGCCATGTATGATCTTGTACTCACTTTGTTCTTTTCTTCCTTTATTCTCGCTATCCCCCCCGACATGTCCACTTCTTCCTCCCTCTCCTTCACGCTCTCTCCCTCCTTCCCTACCTTGTCTCTCAGTCTCTCTTCCCACTGGTGGTGGTGGTGTCGGTGCGGCCAAGGTGGCGGGCAGCAAAGTTACCCCTGCACTACCAGAGAGTGGCCAGTCAGAGTCTGAGCTATCTGAAGTGGAAGGCGGAGCACAGGCTACGGGTAATCGACGACTTCTCCTTGAAGCCCAAGCCAGGCCAGGCCATAGCAGGGGTTCCATGGGTTCTTTACCCACAAACGTCCTCTGTGCTCCCTGAGCTGAGATGGTTGGGAAGTAGCTCATGAGCCCCGAGACAGGAAGGAGACCTGCACCTCCAACTCGGAGAAACCACTCACTGGGAGACAGAGGCCCATTTCAGAGCTTTCAGCCTATGCTCAGGTCTGGAAGAAAGCAAGAAACTGGCCAATGCCCACACTCCAGTGTACCCACCCTGACATCCTGAGCAACCACTTCCCAACCCTGTCCACTACTCGAGCACTGTGATGAGAGAAGCTTTGCATGGCTTTGCAGGTTCCTTGTGTTTCTCCATGGTGGGGCTCTCCAGGGACCCTTGACATACTTCTACCCGCTGTCTCTGAGCTCCCCCATCAGTGATGGTGACATGTAGGGCAGTGCTGACATGCATCAGTAGACTATGAACTGAGACCATTGAAATACTGCTGTCTGCTGCTTTCCGGGGGGCCTAAACCTCTTGCCCCTTCCTCTCATGGATGGGAGCCGCTCTGCGTCTCCCTCAGCATAACACCTCCATCTAGCCCCTTCTCCACTCTCATCACTGAGCATCTTCCCCGGCAGGTGGCCAGCCTGCGAGCCTTGCCATCTAAAGAGAACAGGGCCTCTGGGAGCTGGTGGGCAGCATGGGCCTGCATGCACCAGGTTGTCTGTAGAAGCCTCCCTGGCCTGTGCTGCCACAGGGCACACTGAGGGAGTGGGAGAAGGACTTAGGCATCTCTGCTTGTCTAATTTCTTTCTCTTGCCCTTGGTACAGGGAACTGTTTTTATGTCAGCATGCCAGCGGGACCTCTGGACTCCAGCACTGAACCTACCGGGACACCCCTAAGTCCCTCACAGCCTCAGCACCAGAGGAGGGGCGTTGGCGATCAGATGGGTTCCAGCTCTTCTCCCCACAGCCCGGTCCTCAGGGATGTGGGTGCGATCTTCCATACCATTGAGCAGCTAACCATCAAGCTCCACAGACTCAAGGTAAGGGGCGTGGCCTTGGGTCAGAAAGCCTTCCTTCCGTCCATCACCCGGGACAGCTATACACTCACATAGTAAATGTTTTGGGTGTGTAGCTGTGCATATACACATAAATGTGTATGGAGCTGAGCCTGGGGCTTCACATATGCCAGACAGACGCCATTAAGCTACATCCCCAACTCCGGAAGTGTGTGTCTTCACTGGACGCCTAGGCCACCTTCATCTTCAGCTCACCCTGCCACACCCTCTGAGCCTTAGCCCTGGGACTCAGACACTCTCCTCCTACAACTCTTCCAGGACATGGAGCTGGCCCATCGGGAGCTTCTCAAGTCCCTTGGAGGAGAGTCATCTGGTGGGACCACTCCTGTGGGCAGTTTTCACACAGAGACAGCCAGGTGGACAGACCACTGTCTCTCTCCTCCAGCCAAGGAAGCCCTGGCCTCTGACTCCCAAACCAGTCAGGAACAGGGGTCCTGCCCTGAAGAAGGTGAGTGAAGCCAATTCCTGCGTGTGGCACCTTGAGAGAATGCATAACTAAGCAGTGAAGGGTGGTCCCATGACTTTCCCCTCGAGGTGTAACCAACACGTTCCCTCAGCTTCAGAAAGGGATCTTTGCCAGGCATAGTGGCACACCCCTTTAATCCCTGCACTCGGGAAGCAGAGGCAGCTGGATTTCTGTGAGTTGAAGGCCAGCCAGGACTACATAGTGAGAAAAGGCGTGTCAGAGAACCACCTCAGCTGTCCGCTCTTGCCTTCCACCCTGAGGCAGGGTCTGTGTTCACTGCTGGGTAAGCCAGGCTCGCTGGCCCGTAAGTTTCTTGGGGGTTCTCCTGTCCACTGTCCCTATTGCCAGAGACCTGGGGCTACAGATCTGCACCCCCACATCCAGGTTTACGTAGATCCTGGGGATCCGATCTCCAGCCCTCAGGTGTGCATGGCAGTGCCTGTCCACTGAACTCTCTCTTGAGCCCAGAAAGGAATCTTTTTAGGGAAGCCACACAGAGGCTCCCTCCAAATAGGGACCAGAAGAGAACCCCCTTCTTAAAATCCTTTAAGTATATGTGGATACTTTGTCTGCATGTCAATCTGTATACCACATACATGCAATGCCTAAAAAGGCCAGCAATGACTTTAGTACCATGGAACTGGAGTTACAGCTGCTTGTGAGCTGCCATGTGGTGATGGGAATTGAACCTGGGTCCTCTGAAAGAGCAGCAAGGGTTCTTAACTGCTGAGCCACCTCTCCAGCCCCCAGAACCCTCTTTTTATGTTGAGGTGTTCATGCACCAGGAGGGCCTGATTTTACCTCTGCTGCAGGTTCTCAGTGGCTCAAATCTGGATTAGGAGGGAAGGCCACTGCCATGGCCTGACTTAAAACCCTGACCTGTCTTGGTTTTGGAGGCCATACAGAAGTGGAGTTCTCATGGACCTGCTAAAGTCCCCCAAGAAACAAGGATCGGACTGACAAGGTGGCTCAGTGTTTAAAGGCATTTGCCACCCAGGCTGACCGTGAGTTCAAGCCCCAGGACTCACACAGTGGAAGGAGAGTCCTGACTCCTGCAAGCAGTCCAGCTTCCACACACTCCATACACATAAGTCAGATTATTTCCATACAAATAAGGAGAGTTTCTGGAGAAGAAAGCTTTGTCACCGACAGCTGGTGTTGAAGAGTGAGCCAGGGACTTGGAACAGCATCACAAACCTAGCCCGCTTCTGAACCCTCGCCTTCCTCCCACAGGCTCCGACAGTGCCACAGATACAGCTGCATCACCAGGACCATAGCCATCCATCCAGACAGCCAGAGCCTCGGCTTCTCCACTCGGCCAGAGTCTGGCCTGAGCCAGAGCGCAACACTAGGAGAGCCAAGCCTCCCCTGGAAAGATGCTGCAGAGGCCAGGGAGAGACTTGCATGTTGCTTGGTCTGTTCACATTGGACAGAGTCCAGTTTCAGTGTCTCTTCCTATTAGCCAAGTCTCCATGGTTCTCATCTCCTAAGCATGCTGAGCACCACAGAACGGCCTCCTGCAGTGATCGACCCCTTTACCCCACATAGCTCCCTGCATGTGTGGGGTGTGCCGTGTGCATAGTACCCTCAGGTGTGCAAGTCAAAGAGGAGGCTCTTGTGTAAATGCACTTTTTTCCTCTCCTCCTTCCGAGGCCGCTGCGTGCCTGGCTCTCCTCTCGTCCCCTTACTTTCCTTTAAATATGTCTATTGTATGTGCGTTTTTGCCGTTGTAAATAACTTAGCCGTTCTTCTGTCCCTGGCATGCTCACCAGTCAGAGACAGCTAAGAGGAGAGCCAGTCAGCAGCCCAGCAGGGGTGGGGACTGTCTGTGTCCCAGACTCCAGCCCTGCCTGTCAAGCTCCAGGCCCCCTCTGAAGCCGAGGCCTTCTCATGTCAGATGAGCCTGTGGGGAGCGGCTTGCCTGACCCACGCCCACCCCTCCCCTCCCTGCCCCCTAGAAACAAGTACAGCAGGTAGGGAACTCAAAACAGACCCTAAGAGAGCAGAGTCCCTGCGTTACTTCAGGACCCTTCCCCAGGGGTTCTCCATGTCCTCACTCCACTCCCCACTGGTGAACATACACACTGTGCTAGGTGTATATATACATATATATAAATATATATAATATATAAAATAGAGATATGGAAATGACTGTTTTGCTGTTAAAATAATGTATACTCTTATTTTCCTCCTTTCATGGTTAAGATTTTTTTAAAGAAAAGTTAAATATTCTTCCATTGTGGTTGTATGATTCTTAGACTGATACAGGACGTTGGTTGTGACTGGTCAAGAATGGATAGAGGGAGCCAGGAGAGCCCCTGCCACGCCATCCCACGCCAGGTCTTCCCACCTCTCCCCAAGTTTCATGTGTGTACCTTCTCAGAAGAGGTTGGGCAAGTGACCCTGGCCCAAAAAAGATATTGTGGTTACTTCACACAAAGGAACAGAGATCTCAAGACCTACCCTCAGCTATAAAACGTGAAGAAAGGTCACCTCACTGCCCCCATACCTCTCCTTCCCATAGATCAGGATTAGCCATGGCTGTTGATCAAGTGTAGGACTGAAGACAGAGCTTTAGAGGACCTGGCAGACGTAACTGGAGAAGCCATAATGGATGATCATGGTGCACCTTGACAGTGCTGGGACTCAGAGCAGTGGGAGATATCCCTCCAGCCAGTGCTGAGGCAGCCAGTGCAGAAGATGGAGCTCTGGTAGGCAGAGGGGCTAGAGATGAGGGAGGTGTCCTCTTTACCTTGGTTGGAGATTCCCTATAGGTTGACATGGGCTCTCCAAAATTTAGTGGAGACAGCCTGGCAGCCCTGACTCTAGATGTCCATGATTTCAAGTTGCTGACTTGCCGTGTCTAATGTTTGGCCTTTGCTATGCAAATATGAATACAGCACCCTCTCCCTAGCCTCTCACAAGCCAGGCAACATGGGTTGGAGAGAAGCAGCAGGTACTGCTGGGAGATGATGGTTCCAAGCCTAGTCCCTCCATCAGTTGTGGTGACGGACCGCCATCATCCTAAGGCTGTGTGTGCTGGCAGAGGTGGTCTGGGGGATGCTGCTGGGACACTCGGGAGATAGAGCAAGGGCCCTGGCTTTGGAGCCAGGAGCCAGGAGCTCAGTTCATCCCCCAAACAGAGACATGGTGTAATTCAGACCACTACTCTGCCACATCCAGCCAGGCAGTATGAACAGACACAAGAGCCCAAATGTTCCAAACAGTTCTGGAGTGATTTTCAAAGAATAGCACAGCAACAGACTATGTTACTGGTCCATGGTATCTTCCAAGGAGATAGGGCTGCCCATGGAGGCCTAGGTAGCTGCGGCCTCGTCCTCCCTGACCTTGGCCTTCACAGGGTCCCTTGGCATCATCAATTCCTGAATCATGGTGTATGTTGGACACTGCGGGTCAAAGCAGTTTTTCTGAAAGGAAAAAAAGAACATTAGCAAGATTGAAGATTTGGCTTCGGGAGAGAACAATGCCCTGGACAGTGTTAGGGCTGGTGAGCAGAGGAAGGCAGTCATGCCATTGCTAACTACAGAAAACAAGGGTTGCTGCATTGAAAGAGAGGATCAGGACAAGGAGACCTTCTGGAAACGGACTAGGCACTCACCGCCAGGGACAGCCACAGCAGCCCCAAGGGGCCCTTGGACGAAGAAGTCCTGGACTTGGAGACCTGGACCTGGTACTGCACAGCGGTGAGGAAGCCTTCCAGCCCCACCTCTGTGATTCGGTTCCCTGAGCGGAGGAGGCATGGAAGTGGCATCTGGCGTCACATCTGGCAGCCTGGCCCCCCATCCCCAATTCTCCGGGCAGGACTGACTTTAAGTGGCCCTCTACCCCATTCTTCCTGCTTCCCACCCAGCTGTCTTACACCTGTCACTGCTGCCCTGGACCCCCTGACCCCGCACTGCCTCTCAGCTCCAGCCCCGAGGGTCTGACAAAGCGAGGCTCGGCTATTGGAGAACTGAGCACACTCCATGCTGTGGCGGCACTCCTTAGCAGGACGGAGCCTGGGGAGTCCCGCGGTAAGGGCAGGTAAGGCTCGAAAACATACGGAGGAGGTTGAGGTGCAAAAGGACCTTGTTCCCGGGCATGAAAACCTTCCCATCTCGGTGCTCCACGGGCTCCAGGAGAGGGTTAACCATCTCTGTAGCTTCAACCACCAGCTGCTAAAGCAGAAGACTAATTGCAGCAGAGGAGAAGGGAGCTGGTCAACGGGCCATTCATTCATTCATTCATTCATTCAACATACAGTTTTTGAGTGCTGTCATAATTCAGGCTGTGTCCTAGGTGCTGGAGAAACAAAGATAAATAAGCCCATACCCTCAAAGAGTTCCTTGATGTGGGGAGCCAGAGGATTGAACAAGAGTGTGGTGTGCCAGGGCCCTTGAGAGCAGAGGACTGTGGGAGTGTAGGCCTTGAAAGAGGCAGCCTGAGAGGGAAAGCTGAAGGTGTACAGACATTCAGATGAAGAGGGGAGGTTCCCCCAAGCAAGGAGCACAGCAGATACAAAGACCCTGGAGCCCTGAGTCCACATGGGACTGGGGTTTTAAATAGGATTTGTAACCCTTCCATTAAAGAGCAGTTGGAAAACTGATGGTCCTGTTGAGAAGGAACAGTTTGCCCAAGACAAAGGCAAAGACTGTAATGTGGGGTGTAGAAAGCCATCCTCCTTCCATCTGACTTGTTCTTCTGCCAGAACTTGGCTTGGGTGCCAGGAAAGACTCTTAAAAGGACAGGGCTGTCCCTTTCAGAAGTATGTGACAAGGTTGTGGAGTCTCCTCATGGAGAGAACAGAGAAGACAGGATGACAGAGAACTGGGAATCAGGAAGGAGGTGGCCCAGGAAGGCTTCCTAAGGAAGGCGGAGTCACACAAAGCATGAAAGGGGATCCAGCAGCAAAAAAAAAAAGGGGGGGGGTCTGAAGGAGAGTCCTGCATGGGGCAGTGTAGTGACAAGTGCCTTAGGGGGCACCTGAGGGGCAAAAGCATCCTTTGTCCCTTTGCAATGTTGGAGGGGCTGGTGGTGAGCTGAGGACCTCAGAGAACAGAGCCTCGGTTTTGCAGCAGACCCCAAGTGGGGCTTCTAGACGTGGAGGTAAAGGGGCCTGCCACCTGGGAAGGGGAACGGGGAGTTGTGAGCATCATCTAGAGACAGCCACCAAAGCAGTGAGATTGGGGTGACACGTACCTCTGACTCCAGGAGGATGCTGCGCTTCTCTTTGCTCCCTGTCTTCATCCCTTTCCCCTTGCTCATCTTCTGCTCAGGGATGGTTACCTCTGGGACCAGAAGGGAGCCAGAATGCACAGTGCAGACCCCCTGACACCACCCAAACTCCCCAGAGAAAGGAGCTTGGTAAGGCAGAGTCCCTGAACTTGGGGGCAACATGGGAACATCAGCAGTGAGCTCCCGTCGAGCTGGATGGATTCCTTTTCTGAGGACAGCCATAGAGGCCTAGTCCTGAAAGATAGGGTAGTGGGTCACAATGTCTAGGCCAAGTGGAGGGTCACCCATCACTTCAAGGTGAGGAATAAACAAGGCCTGGGGAGAGATGTGAAAGAACAGCTCCGGCAGACACGGCCAGGCCAAAACCAGGTGCCTGCACCCTGCCCAAGGCTCTTCTGTGTGGGAAAGATTCCCATAGAAGGGTGGGTGCTCAGACTTACTCCCCTTGCCTGCCTTTGTGGCATCTTCTTTCTTAGGGGTTCCTTGTGTAGGGGACTGCCCGGGACCTGACTTCTCTTCCTTCTTTACAACTTCCTACGAAGGATGTGAGAAGACGTAATGGATATCCACCCTGCCTCCCACAGGGAGAGTATATGAAGGCTGAGCCTGAGACACCTTCAAAGGCCAAATCCACTTGCCCGTCTTTCTCCCACCCTGTGCACCATGGAAACTCCTCCCCTGCCTGTTCAGGACCAAAGTTCCCTTTTGCCCAGCACACCTACCCCTGACTTCTCCTTTTTCTTGCCCAGACCCTTGGGTGTTTTTAATGTCTGCATCTTTTCTGGTTTGTCCACCAAAGTAGCATTGCTGATGCCCGCCGTCTGAGACTTCTCACGTTCCGTTTTGGAGTCTCCATGTCGGGAGGAGGAAGGCTGTACTCACAAATGGGGGTGGGGGGTGCAGAGAAGTAACTAGATCCTTTCCCTTTCCTACCTCCCTGCCTATCAGTTGGTCTGGGACAGAGTTGCTGTTGGCAAGAAGGAGCCCAGAAATGGGTGAGAATGAGCTGGAGGCTCAGGTTTTCATCAGAGGAGGGGAAATAGCTCACTTTGAATTTATTTATTTTTGTTGTTATCTGTTTCGGGACTGGGGATCAAACCCAGTGCCTGTGTGTGGTAGGCAAGCACTCTGTACTGTACTATACCTCCAGACCTTGGGTTTATTGAGCCAGGGTCTTACTCTGTGGCTCAGGCTGTCCTTGAACTCATCTTTCATCTCCTCCTTGCTGACAAGGTTTACATGACCCCCAGCCAGCAGCTTTTGTTGAGCTAAGTTCTAAGCAGTATTCCAAATGCTTTATAGTAACTCATTTAATCATCTCACTTCTCTGAAGAAAGTAACAGTTACCCCGCCTAGTGGAGAAAAGTCAGGCTCAGAGGTTAAGCAGTGAATTCAAGATCAGAAACTGGTGACGTGGTAGGGAGGATTTCAAGCCCAAGTGGTCTGCATAGTCTCTTTTAACTGCACTCGTAACTGCCAGAGTGGCTGTGTAGTTAGAGCGCCAAGTTGAGCTTGGTAGGCGCGGGGGAGTCTCCAGAATCCAGAAGGGCAAGAGGATGGAGGGAATTTGAGTCATGGGCAGTGGGCAGAAAAGCACCCTTCCTGGGACCAGGCCGCTCCTCACCGATCGCGACGACCGCTCCTGCGTTCCTTTCTCCAAGAGCAGGCGCCGCCGCTCCACCACCTCCGTGTGGGTCAGCTCGAAGGGGCGCAGGACCTGAGGCAAGGCCAGCTCCCCACGTCAGACGCCCTGCGTCAGAGCCCCTGCCCCTCCCAGCGTGCAAGCCTACCTCAGCCAGCTTCAGTGCGCCCTTGTCTTGAATGCGGTTGTGCGCCAGGGACAACCAGAGAAGAGAGCGATTCAGTCTCAGGCCCTGGAGAACGGAGGGCCCTGTAAGCCAAGGGCAAGCCAGCATCCCCAAGCCGTCCTGCCACACAGCACGCACATCTGCAATGTAGCCCGCTCCCTCGTCCCCGATGTGGTTGAATCCCAGGTTCAGCGAAACCAGGGTCCGGTTGCTGTTGTTCAGTGTGGACAGTGCCTGGCCTAGGAGCTGCGCCCCGTGGTCGTCGATGCTGTTGTTCCTCAGAGATAAGTGAGAGATCCTGGGGCGGGGAGAGAGGCCCGCGGTACTGGGCTTGCTTCTATCTGATCTGTAGGTGGAGGGGCAGGGATCAAAGGTGCCTGGGGACCAGGAGAGGGAAGGACTAAAGATAACCTCACGTGGGGGTAAGCCAAGAAAGGAGAGTGAAGCCCAGGAGTCTCACGTGCTGTCGAGTCCCATGAGCTTGTAATAGGACTGCTCCGGTAGTGGGTTCCCCTCCAGAGACACCTTCCTGAGAGTGAGAGCGATCAGGGCCTAGGGATCACCACTGAGGCCATGCAAGGCGGAGGGGAGCAGAGTGGAAGTGTGGACCTTTGGGGAGCATCTAGAAAACAGAGCCTAAGGATATCCCCCAATATAGGAAGTATATCTATGACAACTCCCCAGACTCAAATTCCAGAAGCATGACCACATCAGGGGCCAGTTTCCCTGAGCTGACCTGTAGTACAATGGTCTCTAAGATGGCCTTCACTGAGTCCTACTTCTGGGTGCTCAGGCCCTGTGCCATGGAATCCTGTCCTCTGCCGTGTAGCTAGAACTAGTGACAGGTGTGTGTGTGTGTGTGTGTGTGAGTGCAAGCACGTACACGGTCCCCGTCCCCCCCAGATCCGCCTGCCTCTGCCTCCCCAGTGCCGGGACCAAAGGCCTGCGCCACCACCTGTCTCTCCTGGTTGTTTTAAACCACTACGTTTTGGAGTTACTTTGTTACATAGTAATAAATCACTACAGCGCCCTCTATGAGACGATAGCTTCTCTCACAGTCCTAAGAAAACAGAACCAATGGGTGGAAACTTCTCTACTATTTCACATTGTACACAATTCTTGCCCAGCCTTTTGGGCTGCCTTGTTTCATATGAACGATTCATTTCCCATCATCTTACGCTGATGTAGCTGGTTCGTACATTAATGAATTCACAGTTCTTTTTCTGTTAGCTCATCTGTCTCTACTTTCCCAAGTAAAGATCCAGCCCCTGCGCTCAGGGAGCATCCATCCCATACACGGAAGGAAAGCCCACTGAGGGCCACTAATTATGAAGCAAGAGTGTTGACTCTAGGGGCCAGGAGGAACCTGAAAAGGGGCAGACAGCTCGGGTGGCTTTGTCCTTTGTACAGAAGCTGCAATTGTAGCAGGCTATCTTAAACCTGGCTCTGCCTCCTTCCCATCCACCCCACCATTCCTAGGAGGCTAGCCTTAGCGCAGGTCTTCCTGCACGGACTCGTGTGCTGGGCAGCACGCCCAGCCATTCCCCCACACCCACACCCACATCCCCACACTGCTGCAAAGCAGTGTCCGTTCCTGGGCCTCGGGCCCTTCGCTCCCTGCTCGCTGCCCTGGGTCATTAAACAGGGCTGATGGGGCGGAAAGAGGATTAGACCTCAGAGGGCTCTGTGGACGCCGTGTGGGCTAAAACCGTGGTCTCGGGTGTGAATCCCACCACCCAACAGACACGGGCTGAGCCCCATCTCCACACAGATGCCGGCCTAGGCCTACACATGGGACTTTGCTAACTCTGCAGGCAACGGCTTCCCCCTCACACACCCCAGCCAGGCCGCTTAGACACTGGGGCCTGACCACAACTGACCTGAGTGTGGAGGAACAGAGAGGCAGAAGGGCGATGAAGGTGGTCAGGGTCTTATCCGTCAGCCCCACCTTCCACAAGCTGGTTTTAGAAACAGAAACAGCTGGGCACCACCTCGTTAGGAAGCCCCCTTCCCACAGTCCCCCAGGCACACCCTCCACCACCACCACCCCCAGCTGAACTCTCTCTCTCTCCCCCCTCTCCTCCCCCAGAGGCTGACCTCCCACAGTGTCCCTCACTTGATAGCTTGCAGCTGGCTGAGGGAGGGCAGACATTTGGAGAAAATACCCAGAATCCGATCCTCAAGTTTCCAACCTAAGGAAAGGCCAAAGGCATCTCAGGCCTGGGAAGGGCCTGATGTGAACTGCTGTGAGCCAAGTAGTGGGAAGTGATTGATGCTCAAGGGGGATGGGTAGGGCTGAGGGAGGGTAGGGCGGGCGGGAGGGCAGGCAGAGCTCGCCTCGGATGTAGATCTCTTTCACGGCCTTGCTGTCCTCCTGCTCGACCTCCACCTGAATGGTGGGCCGGAAGAACACGTATTTGCTCTCCAGGCTGTTCTGGCTGCAGGATGCTGAGAGCCGCTGGTCGTCTAGAAGACAGGGTAGAGTGTGAAGGCGTCCACAGCCGTGAGGCTCGCCCCCGCCCAGTGAGTGAGTCGGGCGGGCTATGGCTCACCTTGGGTGGGTTTTTCTGACATGGAGGCGGAAAGGACAAAGTTCTGGTTGGGCCGAGGCCGGGTGACGACTTTGGGAAAGTCCGTGTAGCCTGACCGTATGCAGAGCTCGGCGAAGTCTGTCTCCAGGATCCCAGAGCACTGGTACTCCTCTGCGGGGGCGGCAGCAGAGTGAGCCCGCGCTCAGCCTGCCAGGAACCTCCGTGCTCACGGCAGCCCCCAGAGGCAGCTACTTTGCTAAGACCCATGCTGAGAACCCTGGAGGAAGGCCAGAGGGCGCCGCCGTATCCGGGAGTATCTAAAGGAACGTACTCCGTCCTCCACTCCCACACCGATGCTAAATGGCCCCACTCACACTTTGAGAAATGGGCCACCAGATGGAGTTTCCTCTAAATCTACACACCTATCAGGCATCTCTGCCCTATGTGAGACCCACGTCCGCCCCTGCCAGGCCATACACTGGCAGCCGTAAAAGCGTCTGTGCCCTCTACATTGCCCACATTGTCCAGGGTCCCTTGAGTTCTCCCATGCATCTGCCAAGGCTGCCTAGGCCGTCCTTGCCAGAGCCGTCTTTACATCTCTTCAGGCAGACTTCTGACCCATCTCGGGGAGTCTCGGGTTTGCATATCCCAACGCCCTCGCAGTCCCCGACGCCATTTCACCCTGCCCTTCCTCATACTGCTGAGTCTTACTCCTCCAGGCCCACCCTTGCATAGTCCTCCTTCCAGCTTTCTTCCCGTCCGTCTCCACCCAGCTAGCATCCCAGGCTGGGACTCGGTCAATGCTGCGCCCCTCACCGCTCTCTCTCCAGTCCTTCACCAACTCCCTGTCCGGTGCCAACTACCCCAGTCCCTGGACTAGGCTACTCAGTCACAGCTCCGCTTCCTGCTCCCCGTCTCTCCTCTTCCTCAATTCTCCGTGCACTGCCAGTGTTGTTCTTCCCTGGCACCCTCTGGAGATGCAGTCTTGCTTTGTATACAGCCCAAGTGTTCCGAGGAATCCTGCCTCAGCATCCCAAGTGCTGGGGTTACAAGTGTGCACCCTTTATGTGCCCAGGGAACTCAACCCTATCTTCTCTTCCCTGGGAAAGATGCTTTTTGTCCAGATCTTCGTAATCCACCTGTCCCTGGCCACTAGTAGGGACAGGGAAATGGCACCTGGCAAAGGGTGGACCATCAGAGTCTTCCCTCAGGTGGTTTTATCTCCATTCCAGGGACAGCAGGGTCCTGACCCTCTTTGGTAACAAAAGCATCAAGTTAGTATCAAGACACCCTCTGACAAATTCCCTTTTGCGCTTCATTGGTGAAAATTGGGTTCTGGCACTTGCAACAAGAAAAGCCATGGCCCTATTCATCTAACGTTAATGGTTTTCTTTAAATATGCCAAAGCAGAACTGTGTCCATGGCCACAGGGCAGATACTCAAAAAGTAACTGTTGTCTAAATGAGTATCTAGAGAGCTCTGTTCAAGACCCCTCTCACAGCACCATGGGATCTTCACACCCCTACCCCAATCTTCTTTGACATCAATTTTTTTAAACTTTTTTTTAATTTTATAATTTAATTTTACATATCAGCCACGGATTCCCTTGTTCTCCCCCCTCCCACCCACCCCCCTTCTTTGGCATCTCTTACCCCATCTTACTGTGTATGTCAGCATCCCCAGGGAAATGTGTATTCTTTAAAGCCAAGCCCTGAGGAGATCCACCTTTGATCTCAGCGGAGATGGAATTCTGAGTTCTGGACCAGCCTAATCTATACAGCAAGTTCCAGACCAGATTTGATTTAATAATAATAATAATAATAATAATAATAATAATAATGCCAAGCTCTGGGGCTCTGATTAACCCGACCCTAGCCCTGCCAGCAAGCTACCGGGATTTTTCGGCTCCTCCTCGCCCAACGGAGGCAGGGCGGTTGCTGGCTTCTCCTTAGCGGCCCGGTCCCCCTTCTTGGTTATCGCGCCGGATGACTTCTGGGCCCCAGGACGCGGTGTCCTAGGTGAGGTCCCTGGAGCGCTCGGCTCAGTTGACATGCTGGTGGTTCTGGACCCCTCAAGTGAGCGGGAAGATGAGACAGGGCTCTGCGGTCCTCACGCCACAGATCTCCACTCCCCAGATCCAACTGGCCGGAAACCGCGGGATCCGCGAGTCCCTCTCCAGGACAACCGAGCTCGGTTGGGTGGCGCTGCTGCGGCCCCAGCAACGGCAAAGAGTGCACGTGATGGGCGCCTGCTGGCCCCCGGGCCCGGAGCGAGTGGGCGTGGTTTGGGACTGCTGGGGTCCGTGTGAACAGACGGGCTCAGGCAGCCTAGGATCGTGTGGAGCCCTGACAAGGTGGGCAGGCACCTAACAGTCCCTACTCACGGAGCTGTGGACAGTGGGGGCGACCCTGAGCAGGGAGGTGGTAATGGTTGGAGAACGTTCACAAGGGGGCTCAGGTTCATTCTCTAGAGAGCGTCCCTAGTGGTAAGGGCCCAAGCACGCTGTTCAGGCTGACACTGAGTTCTCTCCTCAACCAGCTCTATTCAGCCTACTGGAGGACTGGGGGCCCAGTCTGATGCTGATTTGATCCAGGAGGTCCCCTCCTTACCATTTTGCTATCCCGGGCCCCTTTGAGTTGCTTTGCTTCCTCTAGCCTGGCACCCCATTCAGTGCCGGCCGCTTCATGGCCCCCAGCACTGAATTCAAGCCCTGATGAGCTGCTCCCTGCAGAGAAGCTACTTCTGAGATCTCCAAACGAGGCTCCGAGGGGCACTGCGAACGCAGGAACTGGTATTTACCGCAGTTATCATTGGTACTATATCACTCAGCCACTCAGCTTTGAAAGGAACATTTATTGACTGCCATGTGCCAAGGGAAACCAACAGTGAGCATAAACACGGAGTCCTGCATCCAGGGAGCTTGCGGTCCACCTCCCTGCTAGGGGGAGGCGGAGGGGCTGATCTAGGACCGTGGAGATCACATCAGAGTGCAGCCTGAGCTAGCACATGCCTTTCAACCCAGCACTCAGGAGGCAGAGGCAGGCAGACCTCTGAGTTCAAGACCCGCCTGATCTACAAAGTGAGCTCCAGGACAGCCAGGGCTGCATAGAGAGACAATGTCTCAAAAACAAACTGAAAAAAAAAAATCCAAGTCCTGCCTGGCACCACCCCTGCCTTCTGCAGGTGCACACGGGGAAGAAACAGTAGCTACAAAGGAAGAGATGTGGGGTGGGGTAGGGATTCTGTGGGGTGCGTGAAGGACAAGCAGGAGTCAGCAAGTAGCCCAGGAAGGCTGAACTCAGAAGTGCCAGTCCCTGGGGGAGGAAGAAGGATGGCAGATAGCCTTCTCTCCAGAAAAGAGTAGAACGGGACAGAAGAGGTAGACTGCAGGGCCACTGAGGCCTGGGGAAATTGACTGTGTGTAGCCCAAGGAGTACCAGGAGGATGGACCACACAGGCAGGGAGCAACCCTCTGAGCAAAAACATGGAGGATTACCACGGGAAGGGCGGCAGGTAGTAAGGACCTGCTGTTGGAGCTAAGTTGAAGCTTGGAGGCTGGCCGCCTGGGAAGTGCGCAAGGCAGAACCTGTGCCTGGCACCTTCTGAAGTCCACTAGACACACACACACACACACACACACACACACACACACACACACACACACACACACAGAGCCCCGCCTAGGTATATACACAGAAAAGGTACCCAACACATACTTTTAAAATCCATCTAAAATCAGACTTATATACACAACACTCAGCCCAGCAAACTATGTCCACAGAGCCTCGGGGACTCGAACGGTGGGTTGGAGAAAGGAGTTGGACAGTTGGCCAACTAGTGTCTCTCCCTTGGTGGAAGCGTCTCTCCGTTCACTCCGTCAAACGTGCTTCCTCACGGCCTGCCGGTCCAGTCCCTGCTCCCGGCAGGGTCTACGGGCACACTATCCCATCCCCTGCTGTCTCCTCAGCGGTCCTGGCGCCGAGGTGGAGGTGATGGAGGATGCCGTACCGGGGCAAGTCATAGTGTCCAGGGATGTGGCTGTTCTTGGGCGAGTCATAGTGGCCAGGAGGCAGGCCTGGAGGAAGAGGGGGCATAGAGCCCACAGACTCTTGATCTGAAGACAGAGAGGACAGGATGAGGTGACTCCTCCACCCACCCCACCCCGGCTTCCCCTCCTATTCCAGGCTCTTTCTACCCACAGAGAAGTGAATGGCAATGTGCATACGTGGGCTGGCTGGGCCAAGCGCCCGCATGGACGGCTCTGAGCAAAGCCCTCTGCCTCCCAGCCACCCCCACCTGTCCACCTCAAAGGATGTGAGGATGCTGTCCCACAACTTGGTCTCCACTTCTCTGGATGCTAATTCTACCCCTCTGGTGCTATACAAGCACCATCTCAAATGCCCAACCTTCGGGTGAGGATCAGACCCGAAGAAGCAGGGCAACGCCCCCAGTGTCCTGCCTGGTTTGAGACCAAACTGCCCAAAGGCTTTGCCCTTGCCATATCATGCCACTGTTTCCGTCTCTTCCCCTGCCCTTCTCCTTCCCATATGCCAGGGCCCTGCAGCCCCTGCTGGGGGCACCGGGGGCAGGGGGGGCTCACTATGGCTCAAGGGGGTGGGCTGCTCATAGGTGCCACTGTCCCTCTGTGGCTGCCGTTGGCGCCGCTGGCTGTCCCGGAGGTGAAGAGGCTGCCTGGGAGGAGACACTGATGGAGGGCCCTTCATCTCCACATAGCTGCTCTCCCGAGGTTCCCCAGGCAGGCCCGGCAGATCTCTGATGGTAGCATAGGGGTTCTCGGTGCTCAGGGACAGAACGCTTGCCCCCAGCCCCTCTCCAGAGGTGGGACCTGCGGGTCAAGGAAGGAAATCAGGCTCCTTGGAGGCACTGGCTCCCTGACCCAGCTTCCCTGCCCCTCCCTGGCTCTCTGCTCATACCTTTATGACAGAATGGTCCCGGGCCATTCCTGTGGCCATAGCTGCAGCTGTAACTTCGGTCCAGGTGGCCGGAGCCTGAGGGAAGGCAGAGAGGACAGACCTCAGGTCCCTTCTCAGGCCTCTTCTGGAACTAGGCTCTTCCCCGATCCCAACCCCATCAAGACGACCCAGCAGGGGAGGCTGCCCCCGTTCAACCCCTCAGCCTCTGCCTCCAAGCGCCTACCTCTGTCCTGGGGTTCTCGTCTGTGCTTCCAGTCAGCGGGCAGAGTAGCGTGGTTATCACGCCCATGGGCTCTGCCTGGCCGCTCGGGTGCCTGGGAGCCGACAAAGAGCTGACCGCCTGGAACCTGACGGGGGAATGATGGGGCCAGAGGCGCAGGGTCGAGGCTTTCCTGAGCAATGAGTCGCGCCCCCACCCACATGCAGAGCCCACCCCCCTCGATGCACTGACCTTGTTAGGGGGTGGGGGGTGGGGGGAAGCACTGAGACAGAGTGTGGTAGCTAGGGTTGGAGTAGTAGTGGCTGTAGCTCGGAGAGACATCTGCAGGACAAACACGGGTACCAAGTAGCTCGGAGACAGGCGGAAGCCAGGACCACAGCCGCCTGGCCTCCCTGACTCCTCCCATTCCTCCACCCCACATCCCCGGAGGGGGGGGGGAGCGTCGGCCACACCCCACTGCCCATCGCTCACCTCAGCCCCGCCCCCGCTCACCTGGCATGACGTAATCCGAGCCATCCAGCCGCCCAGAGCTGTAAGCCACTGCCAAGTGCTCGTGCTCTTTGCCCTTTTGCCAATGGCGGTAGCCAATGAACAGCGCCACCAGGGCCACCACAAGGGCGCCCAGGACTGCAATGCCAATCACGGCACCCAGTGAGTTGTGGGCCACAGGAGAGGTGGGCATTATGGTGGAGGACTCCTGGCTTCCTGTGAGATGAAAGTAGGCACTGAGATGGGCAGTTTAGTGCTGCTAGTGGACGTGGGCGCACTCCAGGGAAGACAGAGGTGGTGTGGGGGCCCCCGGGTCGCAGCACCTTGGAGCGTCAAAGCGTCCAAGGACTCACCTATCTTGCAGGGTGCACCACTGTGTCCTGGGGGGCAGACACAGGCCCCCGTCTCTGGGTGGCACCTCTCTCCAGGACCACACTGGCATACCTGGGAGCAGTTGACACCAAACACTCCTGGTGGGCAGCCTGGATAGAGCCAAGGAGGCAAGTAGGGGGGTCACAGAGCCGGCAAACTGCAGCCTCCTCCTGGATGAGGGCTGTGGTGTACTCAGGGACTCAGCTCTCCATACGTACCTTCCAGGCAGTAGGGTCCAGTCCAGCCTGGGGTGCAGGCACAGCTCCCGTCCTGGGGGTGGCAGGTCCCTCCATGATGACACTGGCAGGCTTGGGAGCATTTGAGTCCCCAGTGGCCTGGGGGACACGCTACAGGAGACAAGGGGCTGTCACCCCCTCTGCATGAACTCTCAGCCCTCAGTACCTCTGAAGTCTTCAGCTTGGCCTTTTCTTGGGGACACCCAGGCTCTGAGGGGCATCTACACTCTGATGACTCAGATGTTCATTTCCAGCCATCCTGACCCACCCTGACCCACCCACTTGACATCTGCTCTCGACTCCCAACAGCCATTTCAAAATAATGTACCCAGTGCTGGGGAGCCAGAAACTTCCCAACAGCCCCCCCGGGGGGGGGGCTCAGCACGGGGCTTGTTTTTTTTCTCTTTTCAAATATCTGTCTCCTACCTGGGTACTGGGATTACAGCCTAATACGTTATCTCTGTGTGTGATCCTAGCCAATAATCTAATAGCAGACACTACTGAATTCTATGCAGAAAACAAACAAACAAAACAAACAAACAAACAAACAAACAAACAAAAACCACTGCCCCAGAGCTCCTTTACGCCCTGACGCAGAAGTGCGGTCTCTGGGCAGCCATTTCTCCCTTCAAAACATGCTTCTGCTGCCTGGAGGAGTCGCTCCTTTATCATCGTATAGCTATGTGGGAGATGACACACAATCTAAATAATGTGAGACAGATATAAAGCAGCCATGGCTGCTGGGGGAGGGAGACCCACGTTCCCGTCAATGGCCCCACACCCGCACAGGCAAACAAACTGGACTCAGTGAGTTACAGAAAAGGAATGGACATTGGGTAGGAGAAAGACATATTAGGAGTTATGAGGGGGAGTGGGATTTGGTCAAGACACATAGTATATGCGTATGAACTCTCCAAAGAATAAAAGTAATAGGTTTTTGTTGTTGTTGTTGTTGTTGTTCTTGTTTTTGGGTTTTGGTTTCTCAAGACAGGGTTTCTCTGTGTAGCTTTGGAGCCTCTCCTGGAACTCGCTCTGTAGACCAGGCTGGCCTCGAACTCACAGAGATCCGCCTGCCTCTGCCTCTCGAGTGCTGGGATTAAAGGTGTGCGCTACCACCGCCTGGCTAAATAGTTTAAATATATATATATATATATATATATATATATATATATATATATATATATTTAGGAAGAGAAAATAATATGTTCAAGAGGTAAGTTTTGGGGATTTGCTGTTCCATAAATACCCTGCTCTTCCCAGATTCTAGAAAGGCAGAAAATTTCTCCCTCTGACATGTTCGCTGCTGCATCCTCCACTAAAACCAGTTCCCAGCACAAAGGCGATGGCAGGATTTTTCCTATTGTACAGATAACCAACTAAGGTGAGTGGGGGGGGGGGTGTCTGCCCAGAGCCCGGACCGGGCAGGCAGCAGGCACACCTGCTCCCACACAAGCTGCTACGCACGTTCAGAGCAGTCCGGGCCTGTCCATCCTGCCAGACAGTAGCAGGTCCCGTCCGAAGGGTGGCAGGAAGAGTGGTTATTGCACTTGCAGGGCACGCAGCGTTTGCCATAGCGACCGGGCTGGCAGGCTGGGGAAGGGGAGGCATGGTGACTGGGGGGTGGCGTGACCGGGGTCTCCCTTCCCACCTCCCCCTGGATTAACTCTCCCGGAGATGGGAGGCAGAGGCAGAACCCAAGCGGGGCTCCTGCATCTGCACTGCTAACAGGAGGGGGTGGAGCGCGCTCACGCCTCTGGCAGGACGGGCCTCGGAACCCCGGCGCGCACACACAGTTGCCGTTCTCGGGTACACAGGTACCCCCATTTCTGCAGGCGCAAGTGTTGCTGCAGTTGGCCCCCCAAAAGCCCTCGGGGGCAAGGCAGGTGGCAGCGTGAGCCTGTGGGAGACAGCTAAGGGTCATCTCCTGTGGCGTACGCTCCCGACTCCACCGCAGACCGGAGACCTAGACACCCGGAACGCTCACCCATCCAGCCAGCCTGGCATCGGCAGCGTCCATGAACAGGGTCACAGCCATCACGAGTGGTCACAGTCACAGACACTGGCGCAACCTTCACCGAACTGCCCCTCCTTGGAGAGGGCGAGGAGGGGAGAGCAGGCTAGTCAGCCCGAGGGGTGCTGCGCCCTCCCCTCCCCCAGGCAGGCGGGCTGTGGTCACTCACCGGGCAGGGGAGCTGGCAGTGAGCTCCGTGCCACCCAGGGGTACAAGTGCAGGCTCCAGTTTGGGGGCTGCAGGCTCCCTCGTGGGCACACTGGCAACTGGCATTGCAGCTGAAGCCCCAGGTGCCAGGGGGACAGGGCACGGAGCAGTTACCACGCTGCCAACCTAGAGAAGGCAAGCAGGTAAGGGCTGTGCCAGCTTCATGCTGTGAGCTGGGCATGAGTGGAAAAGCACATGAGCAAGCCATTGTCTGGGCCTCCTATGGCTGTCACCTGGCCTGGGCCTCCAACACTGTCTTCTAACCCATGGGGACCTCCTGTCTCTCCCACCCCACCTGGGCCTCCTCTGTCTCTCCTACAGAACACAGGAGGCTGACAACAAACCCAAGCTCAGAGTGGAGCCCACGGGCCCTCTGTGGGATGACAGGGGAAAATGGGGGCTGAAGACTCCATGCTTGGTTGAGTCTATACCACAGGATCTGAGCAGGCGGAGGAGGGGCCCACTTGCTCTCCCCCCCTGCTGATGTCGGGGTGTCCTTGCCATTTACCTGCCCCAGAGGACAGCCCTTGGGAGAGCTCCCCGGTACAGTACTGGGACATTTCTATGGACCTGAGGGTGGGAATGTCCATCATAGAGGTATCTTTTGGTCTACACCTTGTAAGGACAAGTATGGCGTTTGTAGCCTAGAGAAAAGCAAAAAATGACCAGGGCGTTTGGGCTCCGCCTGTGATCCCAGCACTAGAGGCTGAGGCAGGATGGGTGCTTGGACTCTGAGTCTATCCTGGGCTATATAGTGGGACCTCGTCTGAAAATAAATAAATAAAAGCAGGTCGGGAAAGGGAGAAGGGGGGCGGGAAAGACAGGATGAGAGAGGACAAAGAAATAAAGTGTTCTAGCAGGAACCAGCCCGGATCCGTTCCCACAGGCCCACTTCCAGTAAGTTTTGCCCTGGTGCCCTCCTCACCCCCACCCCGCCCCCTCCCAAAGACCCTGGTCCATTACCTTCCTTGCAGACGCACGTGCCGTCGATGGGGGAGCAGGCGATGGCATTTTCGCAGGAGCAGCGGGAGGAGCAGTTGATCCCGTACGTGTCGGGTGGGCAGAGGTTAGCGCAGTGAGGTCCCTGGAAGCAGAGGGACCGCATGAGTGAGGGGCCGTCCAGGCTCCACCCCGCTCCTCCTATCCCCAGGGCGGGGCGCAGCCTCACCGTGTAGCCGGGTGCGCACCGGCAGAGGCCGCTGTCGGCAAGGCAGACGCCACCGTGCAGACACAGGCAGTGCTCCTGGCAGCCGGGCCCGTGCGTGTCCTGTGGGCAGCTCTCGTTGCAGTGCAGGCCGGCCCAGCCCGGCTGGCAGGCGCACTCGCCGTGCATAGGGTGGCAGCTGTGGGCGCAGGAGGGGAGCCGTATGACAGGAGTCCCTTCCTCTGCAGAGCCCGAGTAGGGAGCCAAGGGGCTCCGTGGGAGCCTCCGGAGAGCCGGGCTGGGCCAGGAGCAACGCCCAGCCGCTCCCGCCCCGCCCCGCCCCGTCCCTAGACCCCTCCTCGATCCTTCTGTGGCACTGATGCCGCCCTTAGCTATCCCCTGGTGCTTTCTGTTTCTCTGTCTCCCTTGACCGCGTTCCCCGCAGCCCACCTGAGACTATGTTCTAGATCGCAGGTGCAGGGCTCCTGGCAGCTGAGACCGTAGAGGCCGTCTGGACAGAGGCGGTCCGTGCAGCGGTCGCCTGTGAAGCCGTGTTCACACAGACACGCGCCATTGGCAGGAAAACAACGGGCACCAGGGGCGCAGTCACAGGTCTCAGCACAGTCTTGCCCGAAGCGGCCCACGGGGCACTCTTCATGGCACCTGGGTACCGGGTTAAGCACGGCTGTATAAACTGGGCTCCACCTCCTCCTGGCCCACCCCACCCCAGCTCCCTAGAGCCACGAGCTCACCGGTCCCCGATATAGCCAGGAGCGCAGTGGCACTGCCCAGTAAACCGGTCACAGAGGCCACGGTTGTGGCAGCGACATTCCTGGGTACAGTTGGGTCCATAGAAACCCTCTGGGCAGGGCAGGGAACAGATGATACCCTGTGGGTGGGTGAAAAGTCACTTAATCCCCTTCTCATGGCCACAGGCTGTTGGACACCCCCATTTACTCAAAGCCCTCCAACCTCACTGGGGTTCTGAGGGCCCATCTCATGAAACCACTGGCCCCTAGCCCTGTCCAGAGCCACCCTCAGAGTTCTCCTGGGAATCCCAACCCCATGCACACAGCCCCCGCACCCCTTCATACCATCCAGCCCGGCGGGCAGCTGCAGGAGCCTTGGGGGACCTGAAAGACACCTCCATTTTGGCAAGGATAGGTTCTGGGGCAGAAGAAGCCAGCAGTGCCCTGTGAACAGGGCACATTACAGCTGTGGAACAGGGGTGAGGTCAGAGTGTCATCAGGAAAAACCTTCAGCTGGCCCTCTGTTCTCCCCAAGGCTGGCTACCCGCACAGCAGGAGCCTCTGGGGCAGGTAAATGGCAAGGACACCCCGACATCAGCAGGTGGGGAGAGCAAGTGGGCCCCTCCTCCGCCTGCTCAGAGGGTCCCCTCTTCGCATCTGCTCCTGCTACAGTCTTTCTACCCTGGAGAGGTCAGCACCCCAACTCTCTGTCCGCGTGTGACCTTGCAAGCAGTTCTGCCTAAGTCCTCAAGTCAGCCTCGCTCGACAACAGGCTCTCTCTCTCTCTCTCTCTCTCTCTCTCTCTCCATCTCTCTCTCATCTCTTCTTCTTCTTCTCTCTTTTTTTCTCTCTCTCTCTCTCTCTCACACACACACACACACACACACACACCACTCACACACTCCCTCGCGCTGTGATTGTGGCAATTGTTCTAAGGAACAGCTCACGAGGCGTTGATGGCTGCCTGAGGCGGCTTGGCTGGGACCCAGCAGAGCCGGACTAAGATCCTGGCCTCTCAACTCCATCATTTCCCCATGCACGGTCCGGTGTCTACGGCCCCGTCACACACCTGGGTCCTGTTCTCCCGGGGGGACAGAAGCAGGCTCCGTTCTGGGGGTCACAGGATGCCCCATGGCAATGACAACCAAGCCGGCAGGCCGGACCATAGTGGCCAGGAGGGCAAGGCTGGAGGCAGCTGGGAGGCTGCAGGCCAGAGGGGCAAAGGCACTCCCCACTCTTGGGATCACAGGAACTGCTGTTGCCACAGGGGCAGAGCCTGTCACACCTGGGCCCCCACTGTCCTGGGGCACACTCTGTGGAACAGAATGAAAGGGAGTCACCGGGCACTTAGCCTCCAGCTGGACCCAGTCTTAGCGCCCCCACACCCATACCCTCTACCCCATCTCCAGAAAGGGCAGCTAACAGCAGCGGACACCAATAAAAAGCCATCTGAGTCACTAACAACTCACCGCTGGAACAGTCGTCACCCCGCCAGCCCGGGGCACACTGGCACCGATTAGGCGCCACACAGCGACCGTGGACACACTCCTGGGCACAGAGTGCT
The DNA here is from genome assembly GCF_004664715.2 of Peromyscus leucopus. NCBI lineage: Eukaryota > Metazoa > Chordata > Mammalia > Rodentia > Cricetidae > Peromyscus > Peromyscus leucopus. Next base: position 66,015,799 of record NC_051068.1, read on the forward strand.
GGCCAGAGATGGGATGAATGAGAAGAAGCCTCCATCCCGCCCAGAGCCATCCCCTCCCATGCCAGGGACCTGCAGGTCCTCAGTCCCCAGCTCCATCTCAGATGAAGACGTGGGGAGCGACCCCAGGGGTCCAGGCTCCCTGGCCCCTCTCTGTGAACATGTCTAAACATCTTGTTGGGAAATGGGGGGGGTCCTCAAGTGAGTAGTTGGATAGAGGTATGGTCAGAAAGGGTAGGGGCTGAGGTGAGGGCTAAGTCGGGCTAGGAAGCCGGCCTGCAGAGCCTGGTGACAGAGCTGAATGAAGGGTCAGGGGACGGCAGGGGCCCGTCCTTAGACAGGCTCACAGGAGGCTAGGGGACAAGAGACTGGACAACAGGGAAGTAGGTCCGGCCTCCACTCCCAGCCCTGTGACCCCAACCCCAGCTACTGCCGAAGGGGGGGATCTAAAGGAGCAGACAGCAGCACCCCACCCACCATACCCCTTACTAGGGCAGGGAAAAGTCCCGACGGATGGGTCCCTCCCATCCCATTCCCACCCTGGCCCAACTCAAGACTTACGGACGCAGGCCCCGCCGCTCTCATAGTAACCCCCACAGCACTGCAGACGTGGGCGGGATTCGGTCTTCACCACCTGACGGTACACGGTCCGGTAGACGACCCTGCAGTGGCCCAGGAGGTGGCCATCAGTGCTCTTCGCGGAGGCCCTGGCCACCTCACCTCTCCCCCTCCCACGCCCATCACACCTCAGTGAGGCACTGGAGGGCTCGGAGGCGGGCGTCCCTTTTCTGTCCCACGTCAGCCACACACACACACACACACACACACACACACACACACACACACACACACACACGGAACCAGACACACCTTCACAGGCCGCCTGGGTGCCCACACTGGACAGCCGAATGCCTTGAGGTCAGAGTGTCCTCTGAGGTCAGAGTGTCCTCTGAGGTCAGAGTGACCTCTGAGCACCAAAGTTTCCGAGCGGGATCAGGGCTCGGCCAGCCCCGGGTTCATAGAAGGATGAAGCACTCACGTGGGCCGCGGACAGCTGTGGGGGTCCTCCCAGGGCCTGTCACAGGACTCGGCTGGCAGCAGGCTGAAGGGGCGTAAGTGGGACTCCTTTGTGGTGGTGGTGAAGCTGGGGGATGAGAACAGTCAGGCCGAGGAGAGCCCTGGCCAGCGTGGGCAGGGTGCCGCAGAGAGCCAAGGCCAGGCTTCACCATGCCGAAAACCAGGACCCCAGTCTCTGGGCTTCCCCATCCAACTCCCCACCCGTCTTGTCTAGGGGCTCCTTCTAGAACTGGAATGTTCTAGGATTCCTCCCACCATAGCTGTTTCTCATCCTAAGGGCTGAAGCCATACACACGCATGCATGCGCGCGCACACACACACACACACACACACACACACACACACACACACACACACACGCACACCTCCCGATGTGGGAAGCTTGAACCTGACTGCTCAATCTTGACCCAGCCATGGACTAAAGCACTTCTGGCTAGCCTGGGCCCCGTTTTCCAGTCCTGTCCCTACCTTCTCCCCATCCCCACCCCCACCCCAGCCAGCCCCTCTGCTTGGGCTACACTACATGGCTCCCTCCCACAGGGATCCAGGGACAAGGACAGGTAAAAATCAGGGTCAGAGAGAGGGCAGAGAGAGGGCAGAGGTGGGAAAGGTCAAAGGCCATGGAGGGGCATGAAGAGACCAGAAACAGATTCCTAGGAGGAGCCGCTCATCCGGGACAAGCATCCAGCTCGGGGCCCTTCTCACCTTTCCCAAAAGGTACAGACATTGGGATCGTTGGAGTTGAGCGTTCTGGCCAGACCCAGGCCGAGGGCCAGGAGAAGCAGGGGCCGCAGAAGAGGCCGCATCACAGAGGCCCGCAGCAGGGCAAACAGCCACTGAACAGCGCAGCCAGCAGCCGGAAGGACGCATCTGCAGAGAGGCAAGAAGCAGGCATGCTGAAGAGACCAGCCCGCGGCCTCCGTGGTCCTCTGGTCCACGGGGCGGGGCTCCAGCTCCCCCAGGACCCCAGAACAGTGACCCTAGCACACTTCCGTGGCTCCGGATCTCGGCTCAGTTTGAACATTCTGACTCCAGCCCTCGTTATTCCTGGAACTCTGTGCCACCTTGCTTTTCTGTCTGCTCCCTGACAGCTCCCCCCACCACCACCCCACCACCTCCAAACACACACACACACACACACACACACACACACACACACACACACACCACACACACCACACACCACACACCACACACACACATCACACACCACACACACACACCACACACACCACACACACCACACACCACACACACACACACACACACACACACACACCACACACACACACACACACACACACACACACACCCACACACACACACACACCACACACACACACACACACACACACACACATACACACACACACACACACACACCACACACACACACACACACACACACACACTGGCTGGCGGCATGCTCATCTCTTTTAGAGCCTCCTGGTACCGTTCACTACATCACTTGACCACCCCCTGGCCTAGCAAATAAATACTAAGGACACTGAAAGGTGTGCCACGGTGTGAACTGCCACGGTGTGAACCTGGGACCGATGAAGGAGGTTCTAAGGGAAGCCAACTTGGGCTCAGTCCGAGAGAACTTTCGAATGGCCAGGACAGTTCACTACCGGATGCCACGGACAGCAAGTTTCCATCACTGTATGTGGGCAGCCGGGAGCCAACGCCACGCTAATGAAGTATTGTCAGGAGGCTCTTGCCACGGGATGGCAGTGTGGCTGTGGCTGGGCGACCACACAGCCACTGGTGTGCCCCAAGGGGCAATTTCCATCTTTCTCTGATAGCTCAAGGAACCTGGCTCCTCCTCATCTCCACACCTAGGCCTCACCCCCCGAGGGTGGGAAGAGTCAGGACCCCGGATGGGATGGGTTTTTCTCTGACCTCCCAGGCTGAGGAAAAGCTGACAGCTATTGCCCAGGCTCCCTGCTCAACTCTCCAGAGATACCCACATCTGCTTGTAATTTTTTTCTTCCGGAGGAGAGAGGTCGCAGTTACTGGCCCCTTACACCCCTGAGTATCTCTGGAATGTTGTTGCAGCCCCATCCCTGGCCCCCCACCCCCACCCACATATTCTCCAGGTCATGATTCTCTCAGCTCAGCCAGGGCACCTTCTTCTCAGATTAACATAGGGCTCCCTGACTGAGCCCAGTTCCCTACTGTGGCCCACCCCCAACTTTAACCCCCTAATAGCTGAATCCCCCCCCCCCGTCATCCCCTTTGCTCCATGCTACTGCTGCCCAGAGCAAACTCCCAGCTCCATCAATGGGCCAGAGACACTACACCCCACACATCCCCGGGGCCCCAGCTGCACCTCTAGCCAAGTCTCAGTCGACCAAATATCTCACCAGTGATGCCAGCACGGGCCTGGGGAGCCAGATGATGTCCTGGGGATCCCAGTGCTCAGGATCTAAATCCTTAAAAGAGGAAACCCAGCTAGCTCCCCACTCCATACCACCCTGTCAGGTGTGAAGGGCTCCCATTTGGCTGGCTTGGCTACTGGGCTGGCATCGTGGCCTCAGGGGACGGGGACGTGCCCAGGGAGCCACACCATGGTCAGAGGTACCCACTGCTACTCACAACCTGATCCAGCAAACAAGTCCCCAGCCTACAAAGTCAGTCCCTTCTCTCAAGGGTCCCAGACTGTCTCCTCCAACCTTGCCCTACGCACTGCCCACCACAGGGTTGGCTCAAACTGGTCCAAGCTACTCTTTCCCACCTCCCCGAGGGTGTTCCACAGCCAGGGCCATGGGCAGAACCCAGAGCTCTCCACATCTCTGCCCCTGCTCTGAGTCTGTTCCACACGCCATTCTTCCAGAATCTTGGGCTCTAGTCAGGATGCAGTCTCACCTACGAAGTCACCCATGGGTCTCAGGGCGCTGCCCTATCCTGTCTGTTCCTAGAGTCCCTATCGGGAAGATTGAATAAGGTAAAAGAAGGTTGGGTTGGGGCTGCATAAAGCCCTCCCAGGCTCACCTGCCCTTACCCCCAGGCCACAAGTATCAAGTGTTGCCCCATCTCCCCCTTCAGTTCATCTGGGGGCTCAGGATGGCCCTGCACAGAACAGGGGGTACAGTATTACGGAGATGACCAACTGGAACTCTGCTAGGCAGCTAGCTGCCTGAAGAAGGGCTATACCTTCCCTCTTCCCAGAGGCCTTCGGGGTGGGGCTGCCATGTGGAGGAGATTCCAGCTGCTCTGCTGTCCAGGGCGAGAAGCCAAGGTGGAGCCAGCAGAGACCAGTGGGTGGACAATAGGGAGGGGAGATGGGGGGGGTCCTAGCCGAAAGCGGAAGGATTTTACCTGACCATTCCCAGCCTGAGAAATAAACACAGGCCTGATGAGGACCCCAAAGCCTCCAAAGTTGGCTTCCCCCCGGGGGGGGGGGGGGGGAGGGGAGCTGGTGCAGCTGATGCCTGTCCCATGAGCCTCCAGCTACTCTCCAGTCCCAGTAGCACCCAGCCTCTATGACTACACACCCATCAAGGTGCTTAGTCCTTCGTTCCTGGCTCCCTGCCCCAGGAGACCCCTCTCGGGTCCTTCTGCTCAGCCTCCATCTCCCAGGAAGCTTCTGTTCTGACCAAGGGCTTCCCCTCACAACAGTTAGAATGTGGCCCTGTACTGTTCTGAGATGGGTCAGGCAGGCAGGGAGAGACTCCCATAGGCCACCTCTCCATCAGCCTCGTGGAAAGTGCTACTCTCCCGGTCCACAGAGGAAGAAGCAGACTCAGTAAATAGAGGAGTCTGCCCCGGAGCCACAGCCAGTGGTGTCAGAAGAGGGTGCTCCAGCAGCAGCAGAGGCCTCCCAATAGTTTTATTTCTGGACGGGGATTAGGAAACCCAGGGGCTTGATATCTTTACAGGCCCAGTTATAGGAGTAGGGAGCGGGCCAAGGGCTGGATGAGGGGAGGGGAGGCAGCTACTAGAACATGATCAGAGGCGTGGGAACCGCACTGAAGGCAGTCAAAACGAACAACTTTTCTCTCCCACCTCCACATGCAAATTGCTGGGCTCTTGGCCAGGCTCAGTTCCATTTCCTGCCTGCAAGGCTGCGAGCTACATTCCTGCCTCTCAGCCTCCAAGTCCCACAGGGCCCCTCTCCAAGAGCCCCCCTACCCTCCCTGCACCCCAGCCTCTGGGAGGAGGAAGTGAGTCTAGGGCCTCTGGGAGCTGGGAGAAGAGGGGTCCTTAACCAGAAAAGGGCAAACGGGAACGGTGGAAGACAACGTGGGAACGTCTGCAGGCCTTTCCCAGCTCCCTCACCCTCTGAGGACTGGTGTAGCGTGGGATAACCCTTGCCCTCTGGTCCTTTTATCCCAGTTCCGGAGAATGGTAGCATGCCCTGCCACAAGGTTACCGTAAAGATTAACCGGGGTGGTACACTTGGGGCCGATCTGTAACATGCCCTGCTCCATCCACAGTAGTTATACCCAACATCCACAGGACCCCCTGTGTTCCCTGGCATGCATTCCAGGAAAAACTGGGGTGGTTTTTTTTTTTCTTTTTCAAGAACCCCCACGATGATCCGGGAATAAACAGGGTTGAAAATGCTGACTGGGAGAAAGGAAGAAGGGGGTGGGAGGAGGCCAGAACCTGATCCCCCAGAATGACGGGCTGCCTGCCAGGTGCATCTTCGAGCTAGAGCCAGTAACAGGGCAGGATCCCTGGATTTCCTCCCCTCCCTCACCTGCAGTACCAACCCCAACTCTCTGATACCTGCCCCCCCCCACCTCCATTTTGTAGTCCAGGGACTCTAGTTCTGTCCCTGTCACAAGCTGTGTGACTTTGGTTAAGTCCCTTGGGCCCTCTGAGCCGCCATCCACACATCAGCCTCCCTCATAACGGACTGTTTAAAGCCTGGCACGTTCCTCACACACCTTCTCCTGGTTTTCCTCGGCACCCTTCCCTTCCATCGCTCGCCTGGTGGGTGAGTCCCCCATTCTCCTTTTTCTGTCAAGGCCGTCACAGACGGTTGAGTGGTATGTTCCCCCACACACAACACCTTTTGCCTCCCAAAGAGGGGAGGACAAAGGGACACCCATGCTGCCCTGCAGCTTAGCTTTGTGCTGAGGTGGGCATTTGAGTCCCTGTCTCTCTCTGCCCTTTCCTGAGCCGTCTTTGCCGCCAAGACTCGCTGACGTGGTCCTCCCCAACCAGGAGTGAGACCCCAGCCCAGACCTCCACGTTCTCCCCCAAAAGAGAACTCTGCCAGCATTGACTGCCCGGTGGCACCTCACACCACGGTCTCCCCAAGCACACAGGGCCCCTCCTACATCCAGCCTAGCCGGGCTCGGCACGCCAGGCATGTCTGCCGGATGGAGGAACAGGAAGCCTGAGAGAGGCAGACTGGAGGCCGGGGCAGCAGGAGCAGGGCAGGGGTGAGCGGCTGGCCTGCCACTGCCTCAGGAAACGGAGGCTGGAGGGTCTACCACGGACCTTGTTTACTCATCAGGAAACAGAGAACCAGCAGGGAATCTGACTCACAATCCCAACCAGTCCCCGCCCCAGCCCTGGCTACCACCTGGAGAGGGGCGGCTCTTTTCACCCACGGAGGCGTGGAGGGTCTTCCTCTCACCCAAGGGCTGTCTGGCCACCAGACTGGGACACGCCTGGAAGGCAGCTTCCCCACTGGCCTGCCTTCCTTACCACCACGCAGAGATGCCCTCCAGAAATTCTAATTCTGGCGGGGCAAGATGGCTTTTACCTATAACCCCAACACTCCGGAGGTGGAGGTAGGAGGGTAATTTATTCCAGGTCAGCCTGGGCTACATACAGAGTGAGCTGGAGTTCAAAACAAACAAACAAAACAAAACAAAGCAAAGCACAGAGGGCCCGTTCTGACCACTGCCCCCTTCTACCACCTTCTGTGGCTCTCGATTACAATAAGGCCAGCTACACCAGGCATCTAGCCTTGTGACAGCCACTGAAGTCAACAGCCCCACACGCCTCTCACAATGCAGCCGTCTCTGCTCAAGCCTCCTCAGGATGTCCAGTTGCCCCCGGCCTTCAAGAGCAGCCTCCACCAAGAAGTGCCTCGGTGTTCAAGCCTCCCCATCCCTCCCTGCCCTGTGGACTGAACGGGCATGGCTCCCATGGCCCAACAGTTCTGGCTGCTTTCCTTGAGTCTGCTTGTGCCTCCTGGCTCCAAGTGGGACGCTCCCCCTGACACAGGGGGATGACCCAGCCAAAGTCAGTACCTGTGTCCCTCCTCTGGGAGCAGGTAGAGCAAACCCAGACCACTCTAGGGGCTGACAGAACACTGTAGTCTAGGGAGGGACTAAGGGACAGCCCTCTGGGGCAGCTACATCCACCAGCCTGCTCTCAGTCTCCCCTCCCCATGTACAACACACTCCAACATTGGCATGGACCCATGTTTCCTCCAAACTCAGCCCAGGGCCACAGTGGACTCTTTCACTGGTCTGGGCTTGCTTGGTGGTGCTGGGAGTGGAACCCTGGTCCTTGAGCATGTTAGGCAAATGCTACACCAGTGAGCTGTACCCTAGCCTGCCCATAACGCTTATCCACGGCTGTCTGCCACTGTGTCAGAGTTGGCTTGGACAGGGCCCTTCTCCCACACACCTGGGTGCCTAACCCCAGCAGGTGGACACCCCAAACTGAGTACAGAGCACTGTAGCTTTCCTTCTGAGGCCTACCAGAGAGGCTGTGGCCTCCCCTCGGCTCCCCTCAGGCCTCCCAGAGCCCCAGACACGGTGCTGTGTGACTGGGAAGAGAAAAAGCAGATGCAGAAAAGACTAACACCGTGGGGTGAATGAAAGCTGGCCCCGCCTCTGCCATACCGGCCTGGGTCAGGAACTCCCCAGGGTTGGCATCCAAGTTCCCCGGTGCTGAGGGGGACGGGGACAAGGGTACAGAAATGCAAGGCTCTGAGTCACCTAGCATGTAGGGAATATGGACTAGATAGGAGTCCTCATCCTGGATCTGGGGGCCACGGAGTCTTCCAAACACAGGGACTGAGTCCCGGATGCCCCTCTGTGGGTGGGGGCAGCCACAGGAAGATGCCCACACTCAGGATCCTGCTTCCAGGCTGTGTGCAGGTGTGTGACACTAGTTATCACCCTGGGGAGACACAGTGAGGACTAACCTCTTCCTCCTCTTAGCTCTTACGCCTCCTATTTCAGAGATGAAGGGGGCACTTTGTGTCCCTCAGCACACAAGCCACCCAAGTACAGCAGGGCGCTGGACCAGGCCTGCCCACCATGAGTGCCCTCCCTCCCTTCCATCTCCGCGGCTTCTCCTCAGCCTGTGATCTTTGTCCTCAGCCTCTCTCCTACATCCACAGTCCTCCCCCTGGGGCTCGTCTCCCCCGTCTGTGTGTCTGGTGTGGCCTGTGTCTGTGTTTACGTCTGTCTACCCCCTCTCCTCCTGTCCTGCCCGTCTGCTAGCGTCCCCCACAGAGCAGGTACCAGGAGTCACCGCCACCTGCACCAGGCTGGAGATGAGGCCACAGGGCGCTTCTTCAGAGGAGTCAAGATATTGTAGAGCCTCTTACCTACCTATCTTTCTTCCTCTAGGTCTCCCGCTGCCGGAGCGGCGTGCCTGGGGAGGGTTTCCTCTTCTGGGACAGTCTGATAGGGCACGTCGGTGTGGAGCGGAGAAGCAAAAGCCAATCCTCTCTCTTCACCCCACACTGAGAAGAAAAGGACAAACGGGGAGGCGGCAGGGATATGGTGGCAGGCTTTGGCAGAGGTCGTCTGTTGGAGAGCAGCCGGGGGACAGACTGGGAGGGTGGGAGGCCTGTCCACACCCACCTCACCCATCCACACACAAAGAGTGCTGCTATGGGGTGGAGCTGGGTTTGGAGAACAGCCTCCATCCCTCTAGGCTTAGCACAGGCAGGGGCTGAGAACTGACCCCTGATCCTGCCCTGCCGGGAGCCGAGGCCTGGCTGAGCCTGGGAGTCTCAGCCAGCACATGCTGTTCCCATCTCTTGGGACTAGGGTCACAGTCCCCAGCTGGGGCAGGGAGCGCCAAACCAGGGAGTCACGAGTTCACGGCTAGAGGCTGGAAATGGGGATGAGAAGCGAGAGAGGCCTTGCTGGAGCCTGGGCTCCTGGGCTCCAGGGCCTGGCAAGGGGCCCACATCCCCCAGGCCGAGAGCCTTCAGAGGCTATGGGTGCCCGTGGCTGACCTCTCTCCCACAAGGTGGGAAGGGACTTGCAAGTCTACCAACACTGAACAGAGAGACCTTTTCCAGGAGCCATGCTTTCCCTCCACCACAGAAGGAAACAGGTACAGTGTTTTGTTAGTGCCTCCAGAAAGAAGAAATTGAGGGATGGAGGGGAGACAAGGATTAGGGTTCCTTTTCAGGGTTTCAGCACCGCCAAGGTTCCAGCAACCTGCACACTGGAACCGGGGGCGAGCCTTCCAGGCTGCCTTCCCTGGGCGAAGAGAACACTCCCCCAGGCTGGCCCTGGGTTCCTAATCCTCACAACCACAGTAGCTTTTCTTTCCACTTAGGTGGGTCTCTCTCTGTCTCTCTGTCTCTCTCTCTCTCTCTTTCTCTCTCTCCCTCCCTGTCTGCTCGCTCTCTCCTTTCCCTCCTCTCTCTTTTTACTCAGACAGCTCTCTCTACGCAGATCTTTCTCTCCACTCTCTCTCCTATTTATTATCTTTCTCTCCTTTCTCTTTTCTCTTTCCACTTAGACGGCTCGCACTCCCTCCACCCCCCAACTCCTCTTTCCACTCAGCGCTATGCTGGGTTCCATCCCAGCAGTCTCAGGCTCCAGAGCCCAGGGCTGGGCTGGTCACTCACCTGCCTCGGAGCTCGGAGCTCGGCTGCGCGGCGGCGCGGCGTGTGCACCGCCGACGGGTCCCGCTAGCCGACAGAGCTGGCTGCACAGGCAGGAAGGGGGTGGGCCTCCGCCCGCGCCCAGGCAGGAAGTCCGCGCAGGGAGGCTGGAGCCGGGCCGGGTGGGGTCAGGCCTCCGCACGCCTGTCTGCGAAAGTGGACGAGGAGAGCCGCCCAGCCTGACAGCCTTGCGATCACGATCAGCGCCCGCTCCCGGCGTCGCTGTCCACCCGACGCCCCTCTTTCCTGCCCGGCGGCGCCCTCTGGCGGCCCTCGGCGGAGGGGCGCCCCCGCCTGTCCGGTCAGGTCATTGCGACCTTTTTTTTTGCGTGGGTTGAAGCAGGATGCTGCGATATCCAGAGGCCAAGGCAAGATCTGAGCTGCTGTCCATCCATGATCCATGATTGCTCCGAAGCACTCAGCGACCCACCCTAGTCAGGGTGTAAAGCAAAGACCACTTGGGACTGTGGGTGTGGCTCATGCTGCGGGTCCTGGGTTGAATTCTCAGGGGCAGGGCTACCTTTATTTAGCCGTGGTGGATATATAATAAAAACGAGCCCACTTGGTTTGATAAGTAGTGTCCTAAAATTTTTTTTGTGGCAAAATATAAGGTTTTATCCTTTCAACAAATGTTAAGCCAACAGTTCAGTGACATCAAGTACTTCACACGTGTGCAACCTTTGGTACTATCAGTTTCCAGAGATTTTCTCTCATCCCAAACTGAAACTCAGTCTACATCCCCTGGTCCTGCTAACCATCATGAAGTCAGCCGTGATACCCCAGCTCAGTCTTAGTCCCTCCACGTCTAGCTTGTTCCACTTAGCATGGTGTTTCATTGGTTTGGACAAATGTGCTCGTCAGTATAACTACCATCCCAACAAGAGCATGGCTTAAAATGTCCATCTCTGGCTGGGTGTGGTGGCGCAAGCCTTTAATCTCAGCACAGAGGCAGGTGGATCTTTGTGAGTTTGAGGCTAACAGGTCTACAAAGCAAGTTCCAAGACGGCTAGGGCTGTTGTTACACAGAGAAACCCTGTCTCAAAATTTAAAAAAAAAAAAATCTCTGGGGTGGTGAGAGGGCCCCGTTGGTAAAGACACTTGCCACCAAACCTGATGACCTGAGTTTGATCCCAGGGACCCACGTGGCAGAAGGTGAGACTCACAAAAGTTCTCTGAGCCCACAGGGATCCCACAGCACAATCCCCTCCCGCTTAGAACATACATAGAATATTTTAAGTGACCATTCCCCTCCTCCCCCCAGTTTATCTAATCCACTCTGCAATAATGGACCCGGATTCCATTCTCACCCTTAACCCAAGCTCATGAAAATTTTGATTTGTTTTCTGTCACTAGATTTTTTTTTTCTGGAACGTCTGTGTAAATGCAATCATACAGTATGTACTCACTTGTGTCTGTCCCAGGCTTTTTCTTTGGGGCCACCAGCCAGCTCCCAAATCATGACACAGAGACTTACCATGAGTTTTGAATGCTTGGCCTTAGCTTAGCTCTTTTCTTGCTAGCTCTTATAACTTAACCTGTTTCCCTTCATCTACGATTTGCCTCAGGGCTTTTGACCTTGTCTTACTTTCTTGCTGTCTGTCTGGCTGACTGATGGCTGCCTGGCTTCTGGCCTCTGGCATGGCCCATGTTCTCTCCCCTTCTCTTGTTCTTCCCTCTCGAGCCTAGATTTTTCTCCTCCTATTTATTCTCCTGCCCGCCAGCCCCGCCTATCCTTTCTCCTGCCTAGCTGTTGGCCATTCAGCTTTTTGTTTTGTTTTGGTTTTGGTTTTCGAGACAGAGTTTCTCTGTGTAACAGTCCTGGGTGTCCTGGAAATCACTCTGTAGCCCAGGCTGGCCTCGAACTCACTGAGATCTGCCTGCCTCTGCCTCCTGAGTGATGGGATTAAAGGCGTGCGCCACCACTGCCCAGCTGTCCATTCAGCTTTTTACTAGACCAATCAGGTGCCTTAGGCAGGCAAGGTGAAACAGATGCAACACATCTTGTCATAATTAAACACACATCCTTACATCATTAAACAAATGCAGCATATACAAAAGTAACACACCTTTACGCAGTTATATTCTGCAGCATAAACAAATGTAACACATCTTTGTCCAGTTAAAATAATATTCCACGACATATGTCTATCTTCTTTCCCTCACCGTAAGGTTTCTGCGTCACTGGGTGTCCTCTATTAGCAGGTGATACAGTTGGGACTGCTACAGCTAGGTGCTGTGAGCCTGTGTGCACAGGTCCTGTGTAGTCTCCATTGTCTCTGCTCCTGGTAGCTAGTCAAGAATAGGATTGCTGTGTCGTGACAGTTACTAATTCTTGGGTATTGTGGTTTCAAGTCCTTTGTGTATAATATTTGCTGAGATTATTTCTACGTGGAAAATCAAGCTAAGAGACAGGCAGTGCTGTTTTAATGATTGATTTTGTGGTAGGTTGTTTTTGTTGTCGTCTTGTTTTTTTTTTTTTTTTATTTATTTATTTATTTATTTATTTATTTATTTATTTATTTATTTATTTATTTATTTATTTTTGGTTGTTTTTGGATTTTCCTGACAAGGTTTCCCTGTGTAGCCCTGGCAGTTCTGGAACTCGCTCTGTAGACCAAGCTGGCCTCAAACTCAGAGCTGCACCTTCCTCTACCTCCCGAATGCTGTGATTAAAGGCGTGCGCCACCACCGGAGATAATTGCTGTTTTGAGCTCAGGTGCACTGGATGGTACCAACGCTTTGGGAAGGAAACACAAAGTTGGATTTTGATGTCTATAGCTGTCCAGCAGGGGCAGTAGAAACCGTCGTGTCGCTCAAGGGCAGGCAGCAGAAAACCCGCGTTCTGCAGTGGGAAGCTGGTGGCTTTGGAAGTTAACCGATCCTGCTCATTTAAAGCAACCAATGCGGGAGGCTGCGGTGCAGAGAGAAAGTGAGGCATGCACGTGGTTCAACTCGCACTCAGACGTTCAGCTCCACGCCCTTGCTCTGGGAGCCACACTCTGCCCCCGCATCCCATTCCTGCTAAGAAAGTTTAATACTCGGGCCCCACAGATGAGGCTGCTTCTACTGTTTAACTAACAGTCGCACGAGACTGCCTAGTTCTAAACATCCACATTTACATTTAGAGCTTCGTCCACCCTTCATCAGAAACGCTTAGTGCGGGCGGCAGCGGGCTGTGGTGAATGCAGACACATGGAACCAGCCAAAATGCAGAGAGTACATGGAGGATGGGCCCCAACTGCGAGTAGGTGAAGTATGGGCCCCAACTGCGACTGCCCTAACACTGGCCCAGAGGGCACTGCACAAGGAGGGTGGAGAGAATCCACAGGAAAAAGATGTCTGCTGGACACGATATGACTGCGGCACACACAGCTCAACATTCCCTGAGGGGCATGAGGCCCCACGCCTCCCGGGGAACAGTGGAAGGTGAGCACTTACTGGAGGGGGAGTGTCGCTATCTCCAGTGGTGTGGACACTGGCGGGTTACCCTGGCCCTGAGGAACTGCCCACCCACACTCAGGCAAACCACTCCAGCTGAACTCAGTGGGCCATGTACAAGAAGACATGGTGTCGGTCGGAGAGGGAGGGGGCGAGGGAGGGGCCTAGGCAGTGAAAACGACTAAATTTATTGTGTAAGTGTGTGAAACGGAACACTTTCACCTCCCCATCCCCACTCTTCACTGCAGACCCTTCAGCCCTCGATCAAACAGGGTGGAAGATGAGGGCTGATATCTGAAGGTGTTCTCTGTACACCCACACTGACACTAGCATATGTCACACACACACACACCGCTAACCCTCTGCACACAGCGGCTTACGGGACGCGGTGAGGATGGTGAGGGTGGTTATTAAAGACAGGGGTGTCAGAGCCAAGCCTCCAGGAACCTCTTAGGCCACAGGCCAGCTCCTGGAGTTTGCTCTGTGTGGGATGAGAAGCCATTGGGATAGCTTGACCAGAGGCAGGCATGACCCTCACAGGAATATTGCTGTGCTGAGAACAGGCTGGAGGGAGAGGTGGAGCCCGGGAGCCTGGGGAAGCGGCTGCTGTGCTGATGATCCACATGAGCTCAGGGATGGAGAGACCAGAAGAGCTGCCAAGGAGCCAGGGCTGGAAGCCTCCCCCACCCTCCATGGGGATGACCTTACAAGGAGTCATAGAGACGTCCGCCTTTCAGGAACTTTGCTCAAAGCATCCCAAACTCCCAGAGAAGGCTCCCTGACAGAGCTCCGAGAGGACGCCGTGAGTGGGGACCAGGCTGTCTCACTGTCTTCTCACTCAGCTCAGCTCCCAGGGATGAAGGACCACCCTCCTAGCACACAGCTGTGTTCTCGGGGCTCCAGAGATGTGACAGCAAACACAAAGGAGAGGACCTCTGATACCCAGCTTGCATCGCGTAGGTCCTGACCAGCCTGGCCTTACAAGGAGCAGAGGGGCCTCTCAGGAAGGAAGAAGCCTGCTGCTGCCCACTCTCCTTCCCAGCCTGTCCCTCATGAACACCTGGTTACAACTGCTGACGGGCAGAGTAAGCGTCACCCTTGCAGAGGCGTGCCAGCCGATTCCCCGAAGCCTCCTGAGGTCAAATGCCCACTTCTCAGTCTGCCCCCACCCCCACCCCGACACACGCACTTCAGACTTCCAGATTCGTGCCCCCAAGATGGCCACCGTTCTGCATCTGCCCCCAGGTTCCAGCCCCTCCTGTCCCTGCTCTGCCGCCTCTGCCTCCCGCCAGCTTGCCTGGCACTCAGATCAGATCTCCGTCTTCGCCCCCCACCCACTCCAGCTGCAATCACAGCCCAGCCCAGCACACCCCCTGCATGAATAATTGGGGCTGATTTAGGGGCTATCGGGGAAAGGGGGGGCTAATGGAGCTTGTGGGGGGGCACCCTGGTGATGAGGGGGAAGGTTGAAAGGCAATTAGCTGGACAGGCAGCCTGGGCGTCACCTAATGTGCCTGTCTGCAGGAAGGGCTAGTGAGGGGCCATGGAAGGAAGGATGACCTGCTTCACCCCCACCTACATCCAGAGACAGACTTGAACTTGAGGAGAAATCGGCCACTTCCTCAACAGGAGGGTCAGGATACACCAGGAGGGAGTTCCAGGAAAGTCATGGCAAGGAGTAGGAGGGTTAAGGGTTAAGTGGAGGCACTGTGGAGGGGACAGGAAACTGAGGAAGGAGTCAGGAGTTCCTGCTGCCCCACCGCGGGGCACACACACACACACACACACACACACACACACACACACACACGCACACACGCACACACGCACACACGCACACACGCACACACACACACTGGCCCAGCTGAACCTGATCCTTCACTGGGGACTGGGGACCAGCTCCTGATTAATACCAACATTAGCCCTGAACATTCACTGTCCAGCCTCCCGTCATTAATTACCTCCTCTCCCACCCCAGAAGAGGGGAAGCCAGCTCCTCTGGGAAGGAGAAGTGAGCCTGGGGGTCCCTGAGCAGAGGAGTACCAGGCCCTTCTCATCCGGGTTAAAGGGAGGCTGGGAGGGAAAAGTTTGCTTCTGTGGCCACCATCTTACCCTCGGTACCTCCCTCTCTCTCAGCCTCCAGCGGACACCCAACAGGGAGGGCCTGCCTGGAGGAGGTAGGCCTGATCCCTAAGCCCTTCCGGCCCACATCCATCTCACAGGGCGTCCCATGCAGACAGGAAGCTGGACACACAAGGCCAAAGTTACTCCCCCATCCCATGGGAAGAGCCTGCTCTCAATAGCTGCCTGGGGGGCAGGTAAGGGCTCAGGACGGACCAGGACCCCTCCCCCAGATCTCTTCAGCAGCTCTAAGTGTGCTCACACTCTCTCTCGCATGCACACAAAACAGTCCAAGAGCACCAAGACCTGAGCCCCTCCTCAGCTTTCCTAGGTCCCCATCTCTCACTCACAAATCCTTCCTCTACTGTCATCCTTGGACCAGACCTTGTGTGGCCGCCATCCCAGAAGGAGGGGTGGGGGCTACGTGGGATCTTTCTGTGCCCCTCCCAACACCTCCATGCACCCCATTATAAGACCAAATGGGCCTGGAGACCCAGCAATCAATATCCCTCAAAGATGAAGACACTAATAACTTTATCCTTCTTGTCCTCCACTTCTCGCTTGCATTAGCCCTGACCACAGGCCCCAGGCAGCTGAGACCTGCCGTGGGCAGGCCCGGAGCTGAGTAACCCCTTCAAATCCAAGTGAGAGGCACAAAGGTAGACTGCAAGAAGGGCTTCCGGACACTTGGAACAGCAAGATACAGGGAAAGGGAGCAAAGTCTTAGTACATTTTCCAGTCCGACATCTCTAAGTGACTGCCAGAGACCTGACCCGGCCAGTAAGGGGCCATAACCCAGAATCGCCTGTCACAAGGTACCAAGGTCCCTATCCTGTCCCCCAGGTCGCCCAAACAGACAAGTCAGGAGAGACATCCCTGCTAGGACAGCCAGGGAGTTTGAGGGTTGGGGCTAAGAAGACAGCGGGCATGGGCCTTGGCCCTGTCCTCCACACAGCAAGAGAGGGGCATTAGAGGAGGGCCACAGCCCTCCACGCCTCACACACTCCACTCTGAAGCGACTGCAGGTGTGGGGGAGGGTTGGGACTGGGGTCAAAAGCATCCCTTCTCAACCACTGCAGTCCCCAGGATACCTGCTCCCACTCAGGATGGGACAGATTGCCATCCTGAGTACTAGCAGGATAGGACAGATTGCCATCCTGAGTATTAGCAGGATAGGACAGATTACCATCCTGAATACTAGTAGGGCCCCACCTGGGTCCCCAAGGCCTGAGACAGGCTAGAGAGAAGAAGAAGGAAGAGAGAAGAAATGAGCAGGAAAGAACACTGACCTAAGAACAGTCTCTCCTGGGCACCGGCTGGAGGCCGGGCCCCCTTGGGAGAGCTTTACATGTGGGTCTCAGCCTCCCGGCATCCCGGGGGTGGGGGGGGCGCTCTGCTGTTATTGTCTATCCCCACTTAGCAGAAGACACTAAGGTACAGAAATGCCGGGTGACATCACACTAGTCAACGGCAGAACTAAGCTCTAGAGTCTAGAAGTTTACCTACCAGGGCACATAACCCAGTAAGGAGCGGAAGGACTCAGCTTAGTGGGCCATGGGTGACAAGCACTCTGATCCTCTGATCGGGGCCTGGATTCCAGGCAAAGAAACTGCAGACTATCTCAGGGGCTCTGCCCTGCCGGGTCCCAGGGCTCCTGGCTGCTGCCTCTTCCCCTCCTGGCCTCTACTGGCTGGTTCCTGCTGCTATGGCCTCGGCTTGTCGTCTCTCCCCACTCCAGCCCTCACTGCTGGCAACTCTCCATTCTTTACAGCTCAGAGGGGGGCAGAAAGACGGTCTGGGGAAATAATTCAGAACACGCGGCCAATGCACACCCTGCTGGAGGCGCCTGGGCAGCCTGGCACATCAGCGACACAGGAGGCCAGAACCCAGGGTCCCCAAGTCCTGGCTTCTCTAGCGACTGCCCTGCTTCTGCCAGCACTGAGCAGCCAGTCCAGGGCCACACAGGAACATGGCAAGCTCCCTCCCGCCGCTACGTTCAGCCCCAGGGCCTGGGCAGTCAGCTAGGACCTATCCTCAGTCTGAGGGGACTCGGGCAAGGTGGGGTACCCTCCCAAGCAGCCCTAGAAACCTGTCTGCAGGGTCCTGGAAATCTGACAGCTATCCTAGCCTCCTTCTGAGAATCCAGATCTGAGGGAGCAGGAGAACCCCATGTTCCTCAGAGGCCTGTCCCGGGGCAGGAGACCCAAGACGCTCACTTCCTTGACCAACACTTGGTCCTCCTCTCGAGAGCGAGAGTGACTGAGGGGAACCTGGTTCCTGTGCTCAGCGCTCCACAGCACCCCAGCCTCTCGGAGCCTCCTTCCAGCCAGCAAGGCTCTGGTCTGAAAAGGGAGTCGAGGGGGGGATAACACTATCCTATGGCCCCAGGTTGCTGTCTCAATCTCAAGCCCCCCAAAATCCCCAGGGCCCCATTCCACCCATCTCCTTATAGCTATCCATCTCAACTGGTGCTCAGCCCCTGGGACTGAGGGCAGCTAATGGACTTGGCACAGCCAGGAGGTAATTAACAGAGAGGGGGCAGGGGCCACAGTGGGACAAGGACAGCGGTAATGGCAGTGGGACCCGGCAGCAGCGGAAGGAGTGCTTTTTGTATGTGCTTCCCATGCACAAGCCTCCATTCAGGCCAGCTAGGCGCCCTAGGTGGTCGGGGTGCTGTGTGCACGTGTCTGGATATCCATTGAGGAGGAGGCCACTAGCAGACCAAGGGTACAGTCCCTTCTTGCCCCAGGGTGGGAGCCCACAGAGACTATCTAGTGAGACCTTACTCTGGGTCAGAGAATCTGAGCTTGCTCTACCCAGCAGGGCAGCATAAGGAGATGATTTGACCACGTGCGTGGGTACTAGGTGTTTGGAAGGTATGGTGTACTTGGCTGTATGGTGTGCTTTGATCTAGCAAGGGGGAGGTCTTTTGCCTCTCCCCTTGGCATATTATAAAAAGCTCTTCTGAATAAAGGACGAGGCTGTTGGGTATTGACCCAGGCCCTCCCGAAGCTATCCTGTGTCTCTGTCTTTCTTCTCATCATCTAGGTCTCTCTATCATTTCTTAATTCCTCTCTCCTCCACCTAAGAACCCTTCAAAAGGTGGGAGCAGGTCAGAGCTGGGCTCCCACAGACTCCCACATCCCAGTGCAAAGCTTCAAGCCCGGTTACCTGAAGGACTGGTACTCATCTCTATTCCCAGATCTCTCTGCCACTTTCCCAGAAGGTTCCCCTTGCCCAAGCCACACTCCCAGAACTCTGCACCCCTTCTGTTCAGCTTCTCCCGTCATCCTCCAGTGGGGTTCAGGCATCTCCCATGCCACATAATCAACACTGGAAATAGCTCATAGGCTTTTCAGGTCTTTTCTGCTCTCTGGACTCCGAGCCCTACCCAATCCTGCTCAGTGCAGCAAACCTCAGAGCTCTGTGTCCCCAGCAGGGCCTCCAGGTCTGCTAGTACCCACTCCTCGCCCTCCACGGCCAGCCACACAGGATCAAACAGGAGTGAGAGAAAGGACCAGGCAAAGCCTGTAGGAGTCCTGGGCTCTTAGGACTCTGCCGGCCGCCGCCCTCCTGTGCCCATGTGCTCCTGTCACCCTGTCCCTTTGTGTCCCCGTCTCTCTGTCTCTCTTTGTTCCTTCCTCTGTACTCTCTTAGCTGCAATATCTGTAGCTCTCGTCCACGGCTTCACCTGCCAGATCTGATGCCTCCACTCTGTCCCCCTTCTAGGGTGAAACAGCACTGCCTATCCCAAGGCAGGAAAGGAAAGCCTGCCAACGAGGGCCCTGGGGACCAGACCCCCCCATCAATCAGCCTGCCGCCCTGGGCTAGCCCTCCATTAGCTGGAACCAGCCTGGACAAGAGGCAGACACACTGCAGGGCCCGGCCCAGGGCGATAAGAACAGATTGAATCACGGGGACAAGGCAGGGAACTGGTCACCCAGGGACAGGAGACAGCCATCACTCGCCCCAGGAGCTGTGATATTGCAGGAGCCCAGCAGGTGATGGGAAGTGATGGCTGGTGGCTGAAACGCGGTGGCCGCTGCTCCAGCTCCAGGGCAGAGACAAGTCTCTGCAGTGACTAGGAGAGCACCTGGCTCTGCTCCCCGGATGTGGTCGAGTTTGGGGATGTGAATGTGACAGAAGCCTCAGGCCCTGCAGCTAAGGCCACAAAGGAAGGTAGACCCCCATCTGCCCCAGGAGTGGGACAGGACAGCACCAGAGGTCTATTCTCAGGAAGTCTCCTGGCCCAAGCCCCACCTCCAAGTATTAATCTCGAAGCAGCAGGACCAAGAAGGGAAACATGGGAAGGAATGGGGTCCCGACCCTCCATCTCCAGGCTCTCCCCCATCCCCACCCTCCCCACACAGTACCGGGATTTGAACCCAGGACCTCACACACACCAGGCAAGGGGGTCTACCACTGAGCTATTTCCCAGCCCTCTTTTTACTTCTTGTTTTGAGACTGGGTCTCCCTAAGTTGCCCAGGCCGTTCTTGAACTGACTCCGAAGCCCAGGGAGACCCCTGAATGTGAGATTTTCCTGCTGCACTCGGCCTCCTGAGTAGCTGGGGTTAAAGGTGTGTGCCATGGCTCTGCTCCTTTAATCCTTACCCCTGTGGCTATAGCCACATTTACACACACACACACACACACACACACACACACACACACACGAGAGAGAGAGAGAGAGAGAGAGAGAGAGAGAGAGAGAGAGAGAGAGAGAGAGAGAGAGGTGTCTTTCTGTCTTGTTCAGTTGCTCTAATGTGTGCCTGCTCTCTCTACCCCCACCAGCAGCGGATACCATCCCCAGGGGCCCAACCCCCCATCCCCGGCATCAGCCTTCCCGAAATCCAGACACAGTGAGCGTGCGGAGAGACCGTCGCCAGGTGAGGGGTGACGATAAAGCGGAAGGACAGCCGCGCAGAGCAGGGCGGCAAGCAACCAAAGGGACCAGCACGAGAACGGACTCCAGAGACAGAGCCCAGCCTCTACCAAGCCCCCAAAGCCCTTCTCCCCAAGAACGGGCAAGAAACACAGCCAGGGATAATAAATATAATTGCTATCATGGTGGATGCTGGCTGGCCGTGAAGCGTGGCTACCCGCCACTCCCAGCCTGCCAGTCCCCTCCACATGCTGAGGGTGAGAGGCCTGAGTGTGGTAGCTGCTGGGTGCTGAGGGACCTGAGGGTGGCCTGACAGCCAGGCTCGGCTCCTAGCCCAGGACATCCAGATAACTGGGGGGTGCCTGTGCCAGGGCCTGCAGACGGGCGTGCACATCCTTCATGCTGTGGCGTTGCTGAGGTTCACGCTGCCAGCAGCCGCGCATGATGGCGTAGACGTCAGGAGGGCAGGCCCGCGGCCGCTCCAGCTCCCGACCCTGCGTGATGCACTCGATCGCCTGTGCCACAGGAGAGACAGAGAGGAGAGTGAACTGGGGGCTCCAGGGCGTGGAGGTCACAGGCTCTCCCACAGATGGGTCCTGGCTGGCTGCCTCTACCATACCCCGCAAACTCTGTGGCTCCTTCCTGCTCCGACTCTGGAAAGTAGGAATGATTAAGGATTGCCTCCAGAAGGCTAGTGTCACACCCAAAGACCACTTGCCGGGCGGGGTGAAGAGAGGGAGGTCATGACATGGCCAAGACCGTCAACCTCGGCCTCAGCCTCCACCTCCCAGCTGCACAAGAAAAGAGCAGTGTGGGACCACAGCCATAGCCTTTGGAGGCGGGGGGTGGGGGTGGGTGGGTGGCTGTTTCGGCTTAAAGCAGAGGCCACCCTTGCTTCTCCCTTTGTGGGCACCGCTCTGAGGGGATGTAGTGGAAAGAGACTGTAGCCATGAAGATCACAGCCAGACTCCAGGAAGGGCTGCTGGGTGGCTACAGGATCTAACAGAGACAGTGACAGCGAGATGGTTGGAGGAGCCGCCTGGAGTCTCTCCCCCCTTCTCCCCATCCCCATTAGAGGACTTAGATTATGGGCAGCACTAATTCCATTCCTTCTCTCAGTGCTTGAGAAAATTAAAATCTATAACCCTCTCCCCCACCCCACCAGCCTCGGGGGAACAGACTGCATTAGACGGAGAAATGGAAACTGACAGCTGTGAGCCAAGGAGGAGGCTTGGGGAGCCGCTGGGAGACAGAATACCTGGGGTCTGCTCTGTGGCCAGCCAGAGGGCAGGGGAGGCAGGGACGTCCTTCCCCATCCAACCTCCAGCCTCCCTGCTGTTCTATATCAGGACCGCTCTCCCACCCTCTGCTCTGCCCTGTGACTGCCCGCTGTGACCTATAAAGCACACACAGGCACGGCCTGGACTCTAGCCACCACGATCTCTAAGGGCCCACCAGGAGCCGGCTGAGCAAGAGAAGGACCAAGGGAGGGAGAAAGGAAGCAGGGAGGGGGCTGAGGGGAATGCACGGGGGGGGGGACCCCAGGATTCCCGGCAGGGCTGACCTCGGTGTTGGAGAGCTGGTACCAGGGCTGTTTTCCGTAGGTGAAGATCTCCCAGAGCACCACCCCAAAGCTCCACACATCGCTCTCCGTGCTGAACTTGCGGTAGAGGATGCTCTCGGGTGGCATCCAGCGGATGGGCAGCATGGTCCGACCCCCCACCTGCCGAGATGCACTGCAGTCACCTCCAGCGGGGGCGACCACAGAGCCATCCCACCACATTAAACAGACAGAAGGTGTGCAGGACCAGGGCTGAGGGACCAGACGATAAGACAGTTTCCCACCCAGGGCTGGGGTGCTGGGAGGGATGGGAGGCCGGAGGCCGGAGGCCACGCTACTGGAGGAAGAAGAGGGCAAGCTGGCCAGTGCAGGATCTTACGCCCCAAGTCAGGGCGTGCACAGTATGGATGCCGGGGGAGGGTTTAGGGACCCTTACGCGGTAATAGTCTGTGCTGTAGATGTCCCTGCTCATGCCAAAGTCTCCGATCTTGACCACTAGCCCCTGACCCACCAGACAGTTGCGTGTGGCCAGGTCCCGGTGCACAAAGTGCAGGCTGGCCAGGTACACCATACCTGCAGCCACCTGGCTAGCCACAGCCAGCAGCTGCCCAAGGCCCAGTGGACCAGGAGCCACATCCTCACCACCAGCCAGCAGCTTTGCATCAGGTCCATGGGACCTGAGAAAGACAGGGAGAGGGAGAAGCTAAGAGAGAGGAGGAGAGAGGAGAGGGGAGGGGGGAGCCTGGAGGACAGAGCCCCAGGAGCTGTGCAGGGATTCCTGGAACTGGGTGTAATGAAGGGAGAGACCAGGGGCAAACATGGAGGAAAGGAAGGAGGAGGCAGCTGTCTCGAGAGTCGGGGTAAGGGGAGAACAGAGTTGTCTTTCTCCATGACCAAGCCCCCCACCCCCAAGGATACTAACTCCACAATCCCTGGAGGAACTCAGTCCCAGCCTCCAGCTGCCCCTAGTTCCCATTACTGCTGTCAGCGCCCAGGCACAGCCTTGCCAAGCCGAGCTGTTTCTGCCCCCAGCCCGCTCTGCCCCACGAAGGGAGCCTCCCCAGCTCCAGGCCAGCCACTTGAGTCCCCCCTGAATCTCCTGTCAGCGTCCCCCACTTTTGTCCTTAGTGCCCAGCTGTTCCTTGGATGGTTTTCCCTTGCAAAGGTTTCCAGGGTGCCCCACCGCCCCCAAGTCCCGGCTGTCCTGATCACTTGGTGCCACTGCCCAAATACTTCCCCTTCCTAGCCTTTCTTCCTACTGGTTGGTTGCTTTGCTAGCAATGCCTTTTCCAACTTGCCAAGCGTTTGCCGAACCCTCTGAGACCAAGGCATGGAGTAGAGAGTGGAGTATGAGTGAGCACATGCCAGGGGAGAGAGACCGAGAAGGCTTCCTGGAAGAAGGGGCATTAAAACTGTGACTCCAGTCAGGAGGCTGGGCCAGGAGGCAGCGTAGCTGGGAGGGAGGTCCCGCGTGTCATCAGAGAAAGCTGGGAACACAAAGACCCAAGCCCCCTGCCCAAGGCCTCCCAGGCTCGCCTCAGATTCTCTCCTTCCCGCCCGGTGCTTCAAGGAGGATCACCAGCTGCTCCTCACACAGCCTGGGCCCCATCTGATGACATCTCTCTGGCTCTCCGCAGCCTTCCCTGGACGCTGGCTCCAAAGCCGGTCCACCTCCATGCATCTTAGGGCTGGCTCGCCTGAGCCACCCAGTGCCCCTACAGGGCTACACTGTCTCGGGGTACACTCCTCCTCAGGGTCTCTCGTAGCTAAGTCGTATCGACGGCACACATGTGCCTTCTTCACTCCCTAGAGCTGCTGGGACATCATCAGCACGAGCATCAGCTGCACAGTGCTTTCTCACCCAGGACCACGGCTTCCTCCGACTGACACATGGGACCTCCCTCCCAGCTACGCTGTCTCCTGGCCCAGCCTCCTTCCCTGGCTTACTCCTCTGCCTCTTGAATGGAGTCTTGGTTTTAATGCCCTTCCTCCGGGAAGCCTTCTCGATCTTCATCCCCCTGGTGTGTGTGTGCTCTTGGCCAGAAAGGAAGGTTCACAGACATGGTGGCTGATTCTGGACCCTGATGCTCCCACTATCTAACTCTGCCTGGTCCTTCACTTCCTGTGTGCCCCCGGGCGGGTCTGGTCACCCCCTAAGCCTTCTTGTGAAGTCACACATTTCTCAAAGTGACTACAACTATCAACTACCGAGCATCAGAGTTGTTCCACCCAAAGCCGAAGAAGTGCGTTTTGTGGGACCCCCTTCAAATGTACATCGCTTATATGCTTGGAGACTGAAAAATACAGCACTATACAAGCACACAGAACACAGAAGGGTCCTGGTGGCTGCTTGGGGTCACCATCCTTCATGCCACATCTCCCTGCAGGCCTGGCCCCTATGCATACAAATGCACATACACTCTTACAGAACCATGGTCCCAAAGCTCAGAGCTCCGGCCTCTAGCGGCTGTCCTACAGACAGACCCACCTTCACTCACCTGCCCCCTCTACTTCCCTGGGGGTGGGAACTGTGCCTTCCTGACCCCTTCCTGGTGCCGCCCCTCCTTAACCAGGCAGACAAGCAAAGGTATTCTACAGGGAAGGGACCAAGGACTGAGCCGGGGGCTGGGTCCTCGTACCGGAGGAAACGGTTGAGGTCCCCGTGACGCATGTACTCAAAGACCATGAGCAACGGGCGGCCCTCCGTGCAGACTCCGAAGAAGCGTACAATGTGCTGGTGCTGTAGCATGGTGAGAAGCTCGGCCTCACGCTGGAAGTCCTGCCGGGCACTCTCGGACGCCTCCTTCAGGGCCTGGGGGAAGGAATGGGGACGGAACTGGAGGGGCCCCAAGCCCATCTCAAGTCTTACTCCGTTCAAATACCGCCCCCAACCTGACACGATGGTCCTCTGAGGGACACGGGCCAGCAATCCCTCCCAGGCCCCTGGTCTCACCTTGACAGCCACCAGCATCTTGTCCTGCTCATTCAGAAGGTTGTAGCATTCAGCAAGGAAGACCTTTCCAAAGGCTCCCTCTCCTAGCTCCCACTTGAGTACAATGTCCCGGCGCTTGATGTGATGGACACCTGGGAGGGGCTTGCAAAGTCAGAAGGCGGCCCTGGCGTGGGCAGGATGGGGCAGTGGTAAAGGGCAGTGCGGCCACAGGAAATGGGGTGTGGGTGGGTGGGAGGATCTGGCCAGGGAGAGTCCAGTATGGGAGAGAAGGCCCTAAACAGAGTTGGGGCCAGGAGTCAGGCTAGACTTTGAGGTAGGTGGGGAGCGTCCTGGGTCAGCACAGTGATGGCCCAGACACTTTACATAGACACAGACACAGACACACACACAGACACACACACAACACACACACACACACACACACACACACACACACACCACTTCACACTCGCCTACTGTAAACACAGTTCCTCACAGGCATCACTGAAGTACTGTGGGTTCTCCATGATGTGGCCCTGGAGTCCGGAGACTTTGCCCTCGGTAGGGGAAAGAGAGCTGCCACCCAGTGTCATGAAATGTAGGGACATGGCCAGCCCATCCTCTGGGGCCAGCACAGCAGGGCCTGGGGAAAAGACACACCAACATGGACCATCACAGCCGAGGTACCATCTCCATTGTCCAGACTAGCCTGAAGAGTGCCAGGCTCTTCCCTGGCTCTTTCCCCGGCAGGAGGGAAAGAGGAGCGCCAGAGCAAGACAGTAGTCAAGGGAGGCAGCAGGAACTCTGTGGACTGGCTCCTGGCACCAAAGCACTCCCCGGGCTCCTGACAGAGCCGAGTCCCGCAGACCCGACAACAGCCATCAACGTATAGCCGCTCCTCTGAAACGATCCGGCCCCAGCCCAGCACGCAGCAGCCAGCCTGAGCCGCACAGACAACCCCTCAACAATACGCCGCACCCAGGGCACAGATGGGAAGAGCCAGCGGAAAGACCAAGCCAGTGGGACTGACGGACAGACAGACAGACAGCCCTCTGCTGCCAACTCACGGTTGATCCCAAATTTGCTTCTCTGTCCACATTTATTGAGCACGAGGAGCAGGGCAGAGAGGAAGAGGGCCGCGGAGACGGCTAGACCCACAGCCACAGAGACCTAGAAGCAGGGTCAGTCCTAAGGGCTTCTGCACTCTTGACAGTTCCACCCTACAGACGAGCCCAGAGCCAGGCCGCCAGCCCTGGGCCTGCTCCCCTCGGGACCTCAGCCTGGCTGGGAAAGCATCTAACCAAGCTCAGGACACAACAGACTGCCCTGCTCTAGCTGCAGACGGCAGCCAACGGGGCCACGCCGGCCACCCCATGCCACGTCCTGACCATCAGCTTCCACAGCCCCCACTCACCCCAAAAGGTGTCTCATCTTTCTTCTCCACTGGGTCTCTTGATGTGCTGTTGGTGTCTGTGGGGACACAGGGCACAAAGGGTGGGCCTTGGCCGGGACTGCCATGTCTTCTCCAGGAGCTCCCCACCCTGGCCCGAGTTCAGGGTCCCAGCTAAGCTGCCCCCTGTCAGCTCCGACACAACACAGCTGCCCTCCAGCCCACGCAACTCACCCACTGGCGAGAAGGAGACTGCGGCAGGAAGGAGGAGAGAAGGCAGTCAGAGGGGAGAACGGTGAGGCCCT
This sequence comes from Peromyscus leucopus, assembly GCF_004664715.2. Lineage (NCBI taxonomy): Eukaryota > Metazoa > Chordata > Mammalia > Rodentia > Cricetidae > Peromyscus > Peromyscus leucopus. The sequence continues at coordinate 66,042,330 of NC_051068.1, forward strand.
GCCCGCCCTCCAGGATGTGCTTTCTGGGGTGGGGTAGGCTGCCGGGCCTCAGGAAAAGAGGTGCCTGGAGGGCACAACCCTCTCCTCAGCCTGGACAGACGGAACAGCTCAGGGCCTCCGCAGGCCTGGCTTGGGAGAGGGGCAACGGGGGAAGTGTAGAGCTGGCCACCAGCTCTTTTGTCCAGGACCGAGCACTCTAGCTCTGGGAACCAGGGTCATGGCAGACAAGAGGCCAGACCTCCCTGGATGGCTAGATCTCTACCCAGGCGCCTCCCAGGAGCAGGGCGGGGTTCGGGGCAGCTCTCACACCAGGGATGGGGTCCTCGGGGTTGAACTCAAAAGGGTTGTCCATAAAGGCAGCCATGACGGAGGCCGCGGCCTGGCCGTAGGGGTTGGCCGCCAGCAGCGTGTAGTTGCCGTTGTTGACGTGGGTGGGCTGGTTGAGGCGAAGGCAGCCGTGCCGCACGGTCTCGTTCGTCAGCGCCGACTCCAAGAACTGGGTGAAGATGAAGCTGGTCTCGTTGAGCACGGAGCCGTTGAAGAACCAGCGCAGGGAGGGCGCCGGCTGCCCGTCCACAGAGAAGGGTATACACCAGTGATGCTGCTCCACTGCGGTGCCCAGGTGCACGCTGGCCGGGACTGTGGGAAGAGGGCACGTGACAGGAAGTGGGCAAGAGGCTGGAAGGACGCCAGGGGAAGGGGAAATCAGGGGTGGGGTCGGGAAAAACAAGTCGTCGGATCCCAAGAACTTCTCTAGGAAACATATTTGGGAGGAAGTCACAGCGGATACCGAACGTGGCCGCAAACAGGCAAAATTCAGAGGCTTAAGGGGCACACATGGAGCCCGGTCCAGGCCTGGTGGGGATGGCCTGCCAGCCAAGCTACTTGGGAGGCAGAAGGGTGCACGTTCAAGGCCTGAGTAACTTAGAAAGACCTTGTGTCTCTAAGCACATAGAGAAGAGCGCTAGGGGGTGGCTCCGTAAGAGAACACTTGGTAGGCTAGGACTCAGCAGGTCCTGGGTTCCGTCCCAGGACATTTATAGCACTGAAGGAGAAAAAAGAAAAGAAAAGAAAGAATGAAAAATAATCAGGAAACATGGCTTTGAGACAGTCACAATCCTGAAAAACAGAAAGCCCCTCAATAATAGAAAAAGAGTATGTATGTGTAACATGTGTGTATAAACACATACAAATTTATGGGAAATCTCAGCAGCATTCATACCATGAAACATGTGTAGTACACGAAGGAATTATAGTTACTTCTGTTGCCACAGATGGATTTCACAACTATGAGGGTTGGTACAAAAGAAAATAGTTAAAAATAATAGAGTAAGTTTTCATTTATATAACGTGTAAAAAGAAACGAAATTCTTCTAATAGGGAAGCAGGCATGCAGAAAAGTATTATTATTATGTTGTTGTTGTTATTATTACTCTTTTTTTGTTTGTTTGTTTTTACAAGACAAGGTTTCTCTGTGTAGCTCTAGCTGTCCTGGAACTCACTCTGTAGACCAGGCTGGCCTCGAACTCACAGAGAGCTACCTGCCTCTGCCTTTAAAATGCTGGGATAAAAGGTGTGCACCACCCCACACCCAGCTTGAAAACTGTTATTTTTAATATTTACTTTTATTTTATGTTTATCAGTGTTTTGCCGCATGTAGGTACGTGTACCACATGTGCACCTGGTGACCTTGGAGGCCAGAAGAGGACATCAGATTCCTTGGAACTGAAGTTACAGATGGCTGTGAACCACCGTGTCAGGTGCTGGGAACCCAATCTGGGCCCTCTGGAAGAGCAATCAGTGCCTTTAAACAATAGAAAATGCTCCTAACTGCTCAACTTCCAGCCCCTGTGGAAAATTACTCCCACAAGGAAGTGTTGAGCATAAAAATCAGGATGGAAATACAGAGTTGGGACTGAGGGAGGGTGTCTTCTCAAGTCCTGGCAAGAGTAATTCCTGCCTAAAGTACATATGCCAGCTGGGTGTGGCAATTCTGTAATCCCAGCCCTTGGCTGAGGCAGGAGGATCATGAGTTCCAGGGCTGCCTGGGTTTCCTGGCCAGACCCCGTCTCTAAATAATTAAGCAAATAAATGATGGGTATGCTTGGTGTGCGTGACTGTGTGTATTTCACAATAAAAGAGGAACGGAGCTGGAACACAGATTAAAGATAATTCGTTGGCAAAGCCGGAGAAATTAGGCAACAAGCATAAAAAGGAACTGCAGAGAGGAATTCCCCTCTTTAGGGATGCTTATCTACGGCTGTACCCCCTCCATTAAACCAAAGCTTGTCCAGGAACAGGATGCAGAACTGACGTAAGCCTCCTTCGCTAGAAGTGCAGCCCTGAGTTCATTCTCCCCACAACGCTCAATTTGCACAAATGTCAGCCTAGGCTGGAGGTTCACTCCTGGGCTAGAGGAGGCTTCCCCAGGTGTCAAGTGGTTCTCCCAAACCTAGACAGCAATCCTAAGGGGCGCAAACGAATAAGGTGGGAAGACAAAAGCCTTCACAGAGGACCAGGCAGTGGGGCCAGGCCGCAGCTGGTGCCGAGGGCCTCAGGTAGCGAGCTTGGGCAGCATGCCAGAAAGAAATCCATCTCTAACCCTCCGGCCTCGAGGAGCCTCCAGGACTTCCCAAGCAGGATCAGGTTTTCGTGGGAATCTGGAAACAGCTGGGAGGGGGCAGCTGTAGAGACGCCCACTCGCCCTCCTCCCATCTACCCCCCCCTCTTTTCAGGGAAGAGGAGATGAGTGGGGGTGGGTGCAGGGGCCGTCACATGAGCTTACAGGAGACGCTGACTTGGGCAGAGACCTCAGCCCGGCCCACATCATTCTCTGCCCAGCACGTCACATTCTTCTTGTTGAGGTCACTGGTGACATTGACCAGGGTTAGCCCCAGGGATGGCAGATCTCCAGATTTCTGGACCAGGGAAGAAAGAGACATCAGAAGGGTTTCAGCAGACAGAGGCAGGAGGCAGGGGGGTAGAGCTGATGTGTTTGGGAGCCCTGTGAACCCATATGGAAGGAGGCAGGGCTGGGGCGGCGAAGGGAAGGGGAGCAGATCTGTGACAGAGAATGGTCTCCTTTGCAGTTTGTAGAGGAGCTCCTGGGTCGGAGAAATCTAAAGTACAAACAACACCTTCAAGATAGATAGTGCTCTAAAAGGGAGGCCGCAACCAAGGAGCCAGACAGCAGCCACAGAGCTCCAGCCGCCATATCCCCATCAGCTCCTCAGAGCGCCAAGCAGAACCTGGCAACTCATTCCTGGCTCACAAAGTTCTATTAAACTCAGTCTCAGTCCAAGGAAGGTCAGAAATGAAGGGACTGTGAACAGGTCATAGCAGCTACGGAATCAGCTTCGGCAACAGCATGACTTCCTTCGGCAAAGGAAAAGGATGCCACTGAGTGACATCAGAATCGCCACCGAAAGATCAAATCCAGCTCAGATTATCTTCCTAAGAAACCGTGGCTGTACCACATGTAAATTAGATGACCTTTCAAGAATTCTCAATCTTGATGAGTTCAGCGATTGTTTACAAGTTGGAGTAGGCAGAATGTTCCGATTTCCTACTCCCCGCCCCCCAGAAACTGAGTCTCACCATGTAGCCCTAGCTGGTCTAGAACTCACTCTGTAGACCAGGCTGGCCTCAAACTCAGAGATCCACCTGCCTCTGCCTCCCCACTGCTGGGATTAAAGGCGTGCACCCACCACCCATCAACTTTAGAGGTTTGGTCACAATTTTACTGGGCTCTGACAGTGGGCTGTGTCTATTCAGAAATTAGGAAGTAGACCTATGAGATGAGGGACCCCCCACTGTAAAAAGGGGAGTCAGCTCCAATTGCTGGAGACCCCTGGGGCAGTGCTGCTGGGCGGCCCTCCCACTCAGAGGGCAGAGTTGCTGAATGTGAGTCAGGGAAAGGGGACAGGTAGAGGAGAGTCGGATGCCCGCGTGTGGAGACATCTTCAGACAACTTCGGGAAGTCCCGGTTTCTGGTATCTCTTTGAGGATTTGACCTGTTACTCACACCTGTAATCTGTTTCCTAAAAACTTCCATAGAAAAGCCACGCCCTAACTGGGGTGTGTTAGCCAGTTCCAGGACAGGCAGAGCTACACACAGAACCCTGGGGAGTGGGGGGGCGCAGGGACCTCCGAAGTCCGCTGCAGCTTCGTCAGTGACCTGTGGCCAGCTTGAGAAAAGATGCAAGGCCTGGGAAGATGCTCAGATAAGAGAGACAGAGGCCAAACAACGCCTAGAGGCAGGGAGGATGTCAGAGGGCCACCATGGCTACTTCAGTTTACAGATAAGAGGACCAAAAGGCAGGTAGAAATAGGGAGTGTGTGTGTGTGTGTGTGTGTGTGTGTGTGTGTGTCAAAGTTATCCCAAGAATTAGTGGGGACTGGAGGGACAGCTCATGGGTAAGGCACTTGCCATACAAGTATGAGGGCCAGAGTTTGGATCCCCAGAACCCACATAGAGCTGGACTCAGCGTCATGGTCCTATCATTCCCGTGATCTTACAAGTGGGACGGGAGGCAGAAACAGGAGAGCCCCTGGGAGCTCACGGACAAGCAGCAAAGACAAGGAGAGAAGATGGAGGTGAGGACCGACATCCGAGCTTGCCCTGACTCCACGTGTGTGCCAATGCACGTGTGTGCCAATGGACGTGTGTGCCAACGCACATGTACGCACAGGTTTTAAAAACATGTATGCACTGTGGGAGCTGGAACCAGCTGCCCTTCACTAATGTGTTCGCAACATACCCAAGAGAACACTGCTTCCTGAGTGTCCAGGAGCCGCCAGAAGCCCTAGTAATTGCCTCTGGGTATGGAACACAGATCCTGTCCTGTCCCCAGGCCTCAGTTTCCTAAGCTAGAAAAGGAATATATGGGAGGAATGGCCTGTTAGGTCCCTCCTGGGTCTCGCATGTGAGATCCAGCCCCCTCTCTTGCAGCCAGCAGTGTGCTCAAAGACGGAGCCCCAGACCTGAGGTGGGGGTGTCCAGTAGACCTGTCCTGAGGACCTGCTGCTCCCCACGGTTGTTCCCCGCTAGCACGAGGTCTGAGCCATCCCCGTCCTTCCGGCCTCCCTGGGTGCCCCTTGGTTGCTTTTGCCTGATCTTCATCTCCTTTGGGGGGCTGCACGGCTCCTCACCTTCACTGTGGCCGTCCCTTCCAGCTCTGTGAGGATCCAGCCAGCCTGCTGCAGGGTCTGCCCCTCCACCTGGCACTGGAGAAATACGTCATCCCCCACCTCCACAGAGTCGTTGGGCATCTGGATCTTCACTGTGGGTACACCTGCCACCCGGGGGATGGAGGGACATTATTAGCACCTAAGGGTGGGCTTGTGCGTCCCACCCTGATCATGACCCCAAGCCTGAGCAGTAAGTACGCCCGGCCTCCAGAGTCCATAGGCCCTGCCAATGCTGTCCCGAGTCCCTCCAGGCAGTACCCTAGGCTTTCCCATCTAACAACAGCACCTACCACAACTGGTGTTGTGTGTGAGTGGGAGGAACTGGTCCCCAGGCCCTGATCCCTGTAGCTCCTGTGTGTGCACGCCACACAGCCCCTCCTGCTCCCAGCGCTGGAGCCAGGACAGGGCACAGGAACAGTGCAGTGGATTCCCCGACAAGGTCCTGTTGGGTAGGGGGTGTCAGGAGTCAGGGAAAGAGGGTGCAACAGGTCTGAGGAGCCGAGAGGCAGTGCTCTGGAGATGGCTGGCTACAGGGGGGTCTAAGCAGAAGGGGGCCAGGCCCATAACCAGCACAGGAACAAGACTTTGTTACTAAAACAAATAGGGCAGACTGCTGTAGATGCCAGCTGAGGCCTGCATGGCATCCCTTTCCCCCAGCTCTAAAGGGAGAAGCCAAGTCTGGTAACAAAGAAGGGTGTCTGGCCAGGCCCCACAGGCTTTAGGTACCCATCGCGCACACACGTGGACTCTTATGTGTAACTCCCTTCCAGTGCGGGCACTGGGAATCGGGCTGCCATCCTCAAGCGTCCAGGTGGGCCTGTGGTCTGTTCAACACAGCTCTGAGCCTAGTCTCTGAACACACACACAGCTGCTCCTCCACCCTGGCTTCCGAGACCAGCCCAGCCCAGCCCAGCCCAGCCCAGGACAGTCCCACAGTCTCTGCCTTGATGCAGGGGAGTGGATGACAGGCATGCACATAATCCCCAGAGCAAGCTCACAGACACAACACTGTCTCCTACCCCTCCCCTGTTCCACACAGACACAGTAACCCAGAGTCCGGCAGACATGCACGCGCGCACACACACACACAGCCCCATATCACACGCACTGGCCCCTGGCCCTGCCCCTGCCCACACACTTACAGGTCCTGTAGCGAGAGGCCCTGCACAGTTTTCCAGGAAAGGGACTCCAAAGCATTGGAGGACAGATTCCTGTGGGAGGACAGATGCCCTGAGCCAGTGACCTCACTCTGACCCAGTCTGAGGCAGGAGCATGAAGGAGACTGCTGCCCCCCCCACCCCCACCCCCCAGCCCAGGCAACTGGAACGGGCCCGGAGAAGTAGCGTGCTGTGCCTGTGGACATGTGGGAATGTAGGAACTCCTTTCTGAGTATCATCTTCTCCTTGGGACAACAAGGGTTAATCCCACTTAACCCCCTCCCTGACTGACCCCAGGGAGAGGGATCCGAGGGAACAGCCGGCTACCCTCCCCCCACACCTCAGCCCCAGCTGGCGAAGTGCTGAGGCCACAGCTGGGGTAAGGGGCTCCATCTGTGCTCCCCACCGCGGAGGGGAGGAGGACCGCAGCCCTCACCGCCCCCTCCCTGCCTAACCTCAAAACAGGGATGTCAGAGTACTTCCTCAGGCCCCCTCCCCTTCCTTCCTGTTCCTCCAAAGGCACTTCAAGCAGGAAGAGATGAGGGACCTAGGGTCATAGCTCCCCAGGTAGAGAGAGCACCCAGCCAGGGCTCTGGGCCTTGTGTCTAGAACACACTGCCACTGCCAGGACCCTGGGCTTTGAGGGGCATGCCCTAACCACTCGCCTTGCCCTGCCACCCTTGACTTAATGGAGACTGGGTTGAATAGGACCCTCACACAAGGCCCCAGAACACCACCACCTTGGAGATAGGTTAGAAGTGGGTGGGTGGGTGTCGCACCTGTCCCGCCATGTACAGCCAGGTGACCTCGGTCAAGAAACAGCTTAATTCCCAGGATCTTCATCCATCAAATGGGGACCATACCATCTCTGTCCCCAGGCTGACTACAGGCAGTCACTGCCACCAAATACACATTTAAAATTTCTTTTTAAGGTTTTTGTTTTGTGGAGACAAAAGGCTGGCCTGGAACTTGCTGTGTAGCCGTGTATGACCTGGAACTTCTGATCCTCCTGTCTCCACCTCCCCAGTGTCAGGACTATAGGCATGTATCACCACACCTGGCTTATGGGGAGGGGATCGAACCCAGGGCTTTGTGAATAGTAGGCAAATACTCTACCAACCAAGCCGTATCTCCAACCCTAAGTGCACATTTTAAGCCAGTAGATACACTAGGTAACACAACATCACTCTGGCGGTTAAATCCCCGGACCCATCTGAGAGTTTCGAGGACCCAGCCCAACTCTGTGAATGACGACAGGCCCCCAACCCAGGGAGGGACCGCCAGGGACCGAACTGTATCTTCTACCCACTCCATGCCCCTCTTTGTCCTCTGCAGCTGTAACTCTCAGGAAGGAGGAGGGTGAGGAGTAGCGGGCAGAACATGCCATCCCCCAGGGGGGCCAGGTCAGCACGCCCCACAGGAGAGGAGATGAAATTCTGACCAGAACTCAGAATCCCGCCCCTCAGTCACTATGAACTCCAGGCAGAGAGCCTGGGTGGGACGCTTATGAGCAGTGTCTCTGAGGCACAGAGCCTGGAAGGAAGGCTACAAGGCTTCTAGTCTGATTGGATGAGAATCAGAGCGCCGCCCTCCCTGAAGCAGTTCCCTGAGGAGCACAAAGCCTATCAGTACCCCAAGTCTGGAGGTCCCCCTCAGCCCCGCCCCCACCCGCCCAGCCTGACCACTCACAGGTGACTGAGCCGAGGAGTGAAATGGAAGGCATTTGGGGCCACGAAGCGGAGGCCACTCTTCACGATGGTTCTAGGGGAGGGGTGAGGGGAATTTAAGCTCTGCCCTCTGCCCACCCAGACCAGATACCCCTGTGGAGCTTCACACCCCTCTCCACCCCTTACTTTCCACAGTTACCTGGACCCCCTCAAATCCCTGAGCCTCCACAGCTCTCCCAGACTCTCAGGTCTTCCCGAGACCCCAATACACGTGGTCACCCACCACCCTGCGCCCAGTCCCACCCACCACCCTGCGCCCAGTCCCGCCCTGCCAACCCTTAGTCCTCACAGGCTTCTCAGCTCCCCCAGGCCCTGCAAGTCCCCGAATTCCAGGCGCTGCAGCTGCTGCTGGTTCTCCACGTAGCTGCAGGGAGAGGGGTGGGTCAGCAGGGGGGGGGGGATCAGCTGGGTCAGGACCTCAAAGGAGTTACCCCATGCCCACCACCCACTCGCCTCCCTCACACAGGCACATGCACCATTCACACAGGGACCCATTTCCCAGACCCATTCATGCACATGCCCCCGCATGCTGACCTGACTCACAAGTCACACACGGGCCTACATGCACGCATGCCCCCTCACCTTTACGTGCATGCAGACTCTCACATGCCTCCTGCAACACATACGCAAGTGTCCAGAAGCACACGGGGGCATCCTCATAACCCTCACCCAAGGACACACACACACGAACAAAGCTCACGTAAGCTTCTCCCATGCACACACAGATGAGAAGGCGTGAAGACACGTTAGTCAATGCACACTGCCACTGTTCTCAGCTTGGGGCTCCACCTCTCCAGCACACACACACACACACACACACACACACACACGCTCAACAACAGGGGGTCGGTCGTGCTGGGACTCACTTTCACAAAGGGACTTTCACTCCACCCAGTGCCCCAATTATCATGCCAATGTGTGCTCCCAAACACAGCTCAGTGCCTACTATCTGGGTCCATTGACACCACACACACACACACACACACACACACACACACACACACACCATATGCCCCACCCCCTCTGTCCCCTCAAAACCTTTGGTTGTCCCCCACAGCAACCTCTACTCTCCCCCTCTCCAGCACCCCTGCAAAGCCAGCCAAAAGCACAGAGCTGTTGGGGACTCCCCCAGCCCCTCCTTAATCCGTGAAGGGCTCAGGAAGGGAGAGAGGAGCATGGACCTGATGGAGTCTGAGTGTGTGGCTGGAGAGAGATGGAGATGCGGGGTGAGACAGGGAGGCTGAGTGAGGTGGAGGAGGAGGAGGAGGGTGGGAAAACAGAGTCAAAACTGAGAAGAGGCTGACAGCAGAAACGCTTGGGTCGTGCTGGTGGGAAGGACAGACAGATAAGGACGCGGAGCCACGGAGACAGAGATAAGGGAGAATTGAGAACCAGGGAGAACTGAGAGCCAGGGAGGCTGAAATCAAAGGAGGGGGGGGGCAAAGCAGCACTGGGGGGGGGGGTGGCTGTGGCTGCAGCCCTATCTTGTGGATCTGGGAGTTCCTGTGAACTCACTCCCCTGTAGTGGCATGTCCGTGTTTTCCTCTCCTCTCTCCACCCCCCTACCCCACCCCACCCCCGTGTGTGGCAGGGGCCCCTGACTCACTAACAGTTCTCAGAACTCTTCCCCTCTCTTTTGGACCTCTGCTTAGTAAAAAAAAGCAACGCGAAACAGATTCAGTCCAAGCCCAGCACCCCGCCCCCGCCCCATGCTTCCCTGATCCCAGCCTTGACCCCAATAGGACGTGTCCATCCTCACCCTGGAAGTCTAGGGAGACGCAGCTAGCCACTTTGGGGGAGGCCAGATCCCTGTTGTGTGCCCCAAGGGTTTCAAGCTACAGAGACCCAGGGAGTTGGTAAGATGTGAAGAGCTGGGTAAGTACGGGCTGTCAGGCAGTGTGTTCCACGCCGCCTCATTTGTTCGGATTCATAATCAATCTGTCTATTCGAGTCCATTAGCTCCTTGTTAGCTATGCGGGTGAGGGAGGAGGGAGAGGGCCGTGCAGGAGGCGGCGGGAGGATCGGGCCCCACCCAGGGGGACATCTCCGCTCACCACCCTGCCAACCTCCTCTTCTACTGCCCCGGCTCGCCCACTGCCCCCGTCCTGGACTGCCCTGGAGCCCGGGGAGTCACTGGGGAATGAGAAGGCTGAGGGGAACAGTCGGGAGCCTGGACTCTGGTTTGAATGGACAGGCCTGGGAGCAACCATCTAGACCTCATGCCCCATCCCATGATGCAGGAGCCTAGGCCAGACCGAGACAAGGCCATCTCCTCTCCTCCTGGTCTCCCTAGGGGCATTAGAAAGAGATGGAGTATCTCCGTTAATTACCACAAGATGCCCGAGTAACTCGGTGCCAATCACGGCCGGCTGCTGGCTCCACCAGCATGCAGAATACTCAAGTATTTGCAGCCATCACGGTGACGCCGAGTCCCTTCGAGTCAATAATACTCTCAGAGGTGTCACCAGCTGCTAAAAAGTACTTGAGCATTTTGTAACCAATTATTGCAGAATGTCAAAGTACTGCGGAGCTGAAGGTTCCTCCCAGCTCCGGACCTGGAAGCGGGGAGAATCTCAGCAACAGCCCTGATGCCCCGATACAGGTGGGGAGGCGTCGGTGAAAGGGGAGATGGGAGAGAGAGGCAACGAGCTTTCATTTCCCACATCCAAATTAAGAAGTCTTGGGGTCAGTGGGAAGGAAGGGGAAGCCCAGACACCAAGCAGGTTCCTCGCTGGTCTCCCATCCACTCCAGCTCCATCACAAATCCAGAGAAGACCTGATAGATACCCTGGTCATGACGAGGAAGAGGTTGGGGGCTGGCGTCCCCCTAAGAAGGGGACATGGCAAAAGTACAACGTGCCGAATTCTCCACACTAACCTCTCCTCCACGGGGCCGAACTTGGCCCTTGAATAAACCCCACAAAGAGCTCCTAGACCACGGGACCAAGCCCAGGTCTACCGAGTTCCCCTCTTGCTCTGCCCCAAGCCAAGCACCCCAACTACCCTTAATCCTGGGCGACATCCAGACAGTGACTGCGCGGCTTTGCCAGGGTGGTGGCAGCAGCAGCAGCAGCAGCTAAAGCCTCTGCAGCTCAGCCAAGGGCTACACGTGCCAGCCTCCTAGAGCCGCCAAGCCTGGCCCCTCCAGCCAGAGGTGAGTGCGCGCCCTCGGGGAAGGGCTGTGCCCTCCTGACCCCCGCGTCCCTCCCCCCCGCCACACACTCACAGCTCTGTCAGGTTCCCGGCGCCCCGCAGGCCGCGGAGGGTATCCAGGGTCCCTGCCCGGGTGCAGCGCAGCCCCGAGGGGCCCACGGGGCAGCAGGCCTCCCGACAGGACGCGGCGCAGGCAGAGGCCAGCATCAGCGAAGCCAGCAGGCCTCCCAGCCCCGCGGCCCGGCGATGCCAGCCCAGCTGCCCGCGCCGCTGGCCTCGCAGCATCGCGGCGGCGCCCGCCAAGCTCGGGCCGCGCAGCCGTCCGTGCGCTCTTCGCCGCCGCCGCCGCCGCCGCCCGGCCGGCCTCGCGCGACACGTGCGCGGGGCGGTGTTAAAGAGCAGCCGGCAGGAGAGCGGCGGCACCCGCAGCCCCCGCCCCGCCCCGCCCCGCCTGCCGATGCCCCCGGTGCCCCCTCCCTAATGCCAGCCAGCCTCCTTCATGTCCCTCGCGGCTGCAGGAGACCTGGGGCGGGGGACGGCCGCAGAACGCCTCGCAAGTGTCTTCTGAGCCTGGGGGTGGAGGGAGCGGCGGGGCGGGGGGGGTCGTGCTAGGAAGCTGATATGTTATTTCTCCCAGTAAAACAGCTGCACTTTCAGATTTGCCGGGGACAGGGAGAGATTGAGCAAGGAAGAGGTTTGCAGTCCAGGTCATCCCGGCCAGCTTCACGGTGCCCTTGCCTAAGAGAGTGTGCATGTCACTTGGAATAAGTTTGATGAACGCTCTCCAGACGCTAGCAAGGGAAGGGAGAGGGCCCCGGAAGGGAAGGGTTCGGCTGGACGCAGAACCTGGGGAGGAAAACAGAAGGTGCAGAGAGAGTTCTCTGCACACAGCGGGAGGGAGAGTGGAAAGTGGAGAGCTCCCGGTCCGCAAGAGGCCACAGGGTGGCGCTAGAAGCCCTTGCGCCGCGGCGTTTGCTCCCGGCCTGGGTCTTCGAGGGTCCGGGAGCGCGGTTCGCAACCCTGCGAGGATGCGCCTGCCTTCGGTCTTAAGGTCCCCAACCCTAGCCAGCCAGCTGGGGCACCAGAGCCGGGTAGGGCCAAACAGAGCAGGACTGGCATCGATCGCCGCCCTGACAAGTGCATCGATTTCTAAGAGGAGAAATTAATAGGTCTCTTAGCCCTTCGGACGCGGGAGTTGCCCGCGGGTAGAGCTGGGAACCTTCGGCCCTTGGTATTTGTGAACATGGGAAGTCCCAGGATCCCAGCATTCAGGCCATCAAAGGGCAGGTCTCGCTCATTGGCCTTCCAGGCTGCAAGTCTATAAGTCCCACGCTTAAGAGAGGGAGCAGGTCGGTACTGGGAGTGACTGGAAGTGAGTAGGACCCAGCTACCCAGTGAAGGACTCCTAGTAGCAGGTACCTTTCTGCGCCAGGCCCCAGCATAAATAGTCCCCCAAGTGCCTCCGAAAAGAGTATACATACAGAGACCCACCAACCATCCCGAGTAACCAAACGAAGGCGGAATCTCTTCTCATAGGGATCTGAGCCAGAACCAAGGGACTTGGCAGGGACACACCCCGCCCTAGTGGCCTCGGGAGGCTGGGGAGGGCTGTGAGAGGCGGAGGTCTGAGATCTTCAGGTTCCACAAGGGAGTCCGACCTGTCCAGGCTGCGGGCTGTTACCCTCTAGGGTGTCAAAACACCTGTTGGACTCCAGGACCTCCGCTCCTCAGACCAGGGCGCCCAGTCACTGCTCCGGGTCTGCAGCCCGCGGAGGCGGTGCCAGGGGAGGGAAAGAGACGCCGCCAAGATTTGGGAGCCCAGTTCCTGGCCCCCAACCCCTTCGGTATTTTGGCCTTATTTCCCCCAACACATCTGTCCCCCCACCTCCCTCAGTTGACAGGCTAAATATTTTTACATGACTTTGTGGGAGGGGCGGAGAGAACAGAGAAGTCGGCACAAACCAATCCGTTTCTGGAAAGGGCGGGAGCTGGGCGAGGTCCCTGCCGTTCCTGCCCCAGGAGCTGCGGCGACCGGAGGCTGGAAGTCTGTATGCCCAGGAGGTCCGCGGAGTCTCGGGGTGGAGTCCTGCGCGCCTCCGGACCCTCCCGGGGCTTCCGCTCCGCCTCCCTGGGGACTGTCCAGCCCCTGGACCCTTGTGTTCTGAATCCTGGGTCAATTTCTCCTTCTGGAGGCCTCTCTGAGGCTCTCCTGCTCCTGACTTCATCTCTCCCTGTCCCAGCCCTTGTCTGTGGATCACACCCGAAGCTGTGTCCAGCTGCCTGGCACAGGCTTTGTTTCCTCTGGTCCGACATTCTTTTCTATCTCCTGCTGTCTCTACTTGAGATTTCCAATCCTTTTGCCCCTGTGCCTCACCCCCCCCACCCACCCCCGACTTCGGATCGCTGGGTCTGCATCCCATGAGACCCTTTCCCCCTGGAGGACACCTGGAGGACACTCAGGACAGAGATGGTGGCCGTGCCTGCTCTGTGGCCCTGGGGAGTACACTTGCTTATGAGCCTGCTGTCCTTGGGATCTGGCCTGGACACACTAGAGGGTGAGTCCCCAGCAACGTCTTTCCAGCCCCCATCTCCCTCCAAGAACACATCTACTTGGTCTTAGTTTGTTTGTTTTGGTTTTTCCAGACAGGGTTATATCTGTGTAGCCCTGGCTGTCCTGGAACTTGCTCTGTAGACTAGGCTGGCCTTTAGAGATCCACCTGCCCCTGCTGGGACTAAAGGCGTGTGCCACCACCTCTGGCTTCTATTTAGTCTTTATTGGAACTTGGAGACTAGGATTAGCCCTCAAAAGGACTTTTCACCAGGAAAAAAAAAAATGTTAGATGAAGCTTTTTTTCCCTCTCTCAGCTCCCTAAGAGTTAAGGAGTTAGAAAGGGAATGAACAGATGTTCTCCAACCCATCACTGTTTGTGAAACTGCAATCCTGGTCAAGTCTGAGTTTGAACAGAAATGAGACTGTGAGAATTAAGGGTCTTTTCTAGGACCACTGAATGATAAGGGGCAGGCTGGGACCAACAGCTGAACACCAGGCATCATTAAACAACTTGACCTATTGTGCGGATAGGAGGCTGAGGCTGGAGAGGCAGCCCCAGGGCAGGTCTTGAACTCTAGCACCCCAGGCTTTCGTCCTGTTCCCCACCCTGGGGGTTCACCCACTGTGGGCAGAAGGGCTGCCTGAGAGAGGACTCTGTCCTGTGTCTCAGTGCTGTTCCCCACACACATTTCCCACTAAGGGCATCCAGGAAGTGTGAGCGGGACCATGTAGCCCAAACTACCCTCAGAGGCTTGCCAGGGGCTACGTGGAAACAGAAGCAGCCCAAGAGGAACGACTAAGTGCACCCCTCCCTCATCTAGCCTGCCTTTGTCCTCCACACCGGGAGAGCTCGGGAACTCAGCACTCTGGAAGTGTGAAGGGTCTTAAGATGCTCTTCTAAGTGGGGCTTCCAAAACCAAGGCAGGGCTCCCTTTCCTATACAGACAATACAGACGGACCCGGGCAAGGCGCCCTCTGAAAGGGGCCAACCACAGAAGATTTGCAGTGCATGCTGATCCACCTGAGCACCCTACCCCTGCCCCTCCTGTCCCAGGACACTGCACAGCAGATGCCAGGCAAGAGCACGGTTGTCAAAATAAAGCAGCAAGCCCGGGACTTAATGTTTAGACCCGGAGCACAGCTGTTGTTTCCCAGTGAAGCTCTGCCTGGAGCTGGTCCTGAGGAAAGGCAGGAGTTAACCTGCAGAGGTCTCGGATTTGTTTTTCCAATGTCTCGCATTAGGGGAGCTCTGGAGAGGCTAAGGCATGATGGGAAGTGGGCGCCTGAGGGAACCCCCCCACCTGCCTCAAAGAGCCTAATTGGCTTTCACGGAGGGAAGAGAAGTGTTTTTCCTTCTCGTCCTTTTTGTGTATGTACCTGCCTTGCCTAGTGTGTGCACAAGCATGTGGGGGTGGGGGGGTGCGTGCACACACCCAACAGCTAGACAGTCAAGCACAGACCACAGAGAGAAGGCACAGGGAGCTAGGCTTTCCTGTCCCCCCAACCCATCCCAGCTGTCCCTGACAAGCCCTGAGCCGGGGACAGGGCTGGCCTGTGTGGAGAATGTGGGGTGTGGTACCAGGGTGTGATATTTCTAGAGGGCCAGATGAGGAGAGAGGAAACAGACCTGGGTGTTAAACGGAAGCATTCAGATGCGTGTCTTCTATGAAGACCTACCTGCAAGCTCTCCCTAGGAGCAAGTGGAGCCTAGCATCCAGCCCCCATAGGGAAATTAGCCTGACGGCCTTGAGAACAGAAAGGCGAATGGACTGGGTCCCAAAGGAAAGGGTAGGTTTGGGATCCAGATGTTCATGGCCCATAGTCCCTGGGTGCCCAGAAGTTCCAGTCCTGAACCGGGTACCATGGTAGGTGCACACTTAGAACAACCAGGACTTTGAAGAGCGTGGTGGAAATGTAAGCAGCCCTGCTGGACAGCACCCTGGGATGTATGTATTCCCACGACTCACTGCTGAACTCAGGGTACTTTCTCCTACAGGGGTAGTGGTGCAGGGCCAGAGAGCTATGGAAAGAACACCAGACCCCAGGACTGTAGGCCAAAGACCAAGGAGCCTTTCTGGGTTTGAGGCTGGAGAGACGAATGGGGACTAGCTTGTCTACACCCCAGAATATCTGGGTGAGGTAGTCGGATGAGGACCTTTGACAAAGAGGAACTATGGAATGTCCCTTCAAAAGCAAAAAAGAGTTAGGTCCAGCGCGGGCGAGCTGGCTCCCCTCGAGGACAGAGAACTCAGTCTCTACTGCTACTAGACCATACTAGTATCAAGTACTCAGTACGTCACTCATTCACTCACTCAGCATCCTACTCTACTCAGTACTCAGCACTCACTCACTCAATACTCAGTACTCACTCAATACTCACTCAGTACTAGCTCACTCCCCCCCTCCTCAGTCACTCACTCAATACTCACTCAGTACTCACTCACTCATACTCAGTACTCACTCAATACTCACTCACTCAGTACTCACTTCTTCCCAGGCACAGTGTACATTCACACTCTCACCAAACACTCACTGAGCACCATTTTACATCAGGCCTGTACGTGAACTAGGATATAGCAGTGAGTTAAACAAAAATTCCTGCCCTCATCGAGGCTGTGCAATAAGCAAGATGAAATAAGCGAATTTAATTATGCGTAGGTTAGTCTGGGCAAATTAAAGCGGGAAACATGGGCTGTGTACACAGCAGACTCAGAAGACCAGCTAGGCGAAGGACAGATTCAGGGCTCCGGGGCAGCTACACAGTAAGCTCCTGTCTTAAAACACCATGGACTGGGGATGTTCTAGCTTCAATGTGATCATGGTGTTTTGCCGTAACAGCACTGAGCCAGGAAAAGTGCAACAGCATTAGCAGACAGTGGGAGAAGTCTTCGCTGAGGTGACTTTAGAAGTGGGGGGAGGGGGGGATGTAAGGGCAGGTGTTCCACTTACAGGAATGAAGGGCACAAAGACATGCCTAAAGCCAGGCAGTTGCCGGCATGTTTGGGAGGAGGCAACTCTTCATTAGAGCCCAGCTTGGTACCGTCCATGCTGTGCCCTCCTGCCGGTGGTGCCAGGACAGGGTTCTTTGGTCTGCACTGCACTCATTTCCTGCCCACGTGTGCCTACAGTGTGCCCCAGCCTGGATATCCGCTCTGAGGTGACCGAGCTTCGTCGGCTGGAGAACTGCAGCGTGGTGGAGGGCCACCTGCAGATCCTCCTCATGTTCGCTGCCACTGGAGAGGACTTCCGAGGCCTCAGCTTCCCACGCCTTACGCAGGTCACGGACTACCTGCTCTTGTTCCGAGTCTACGGCCTGGAGAGCCTCCGAGACCTCTTCCCCAACCTTGCTGTGATCCGAGGGGCACGCCTCTTCCTGGGCTACTGCCCTCATCATCTTTGAGATGCCCCACCTACGGGACGTCGGGCTGCCGTCGCTCGGGGCCGTGCTGCGTGGGGCTGTGCGCGTGGAGAAGAACCAGGAACTCTGCCACCTCTCCACCATCGACTGGAGCCTGCTGCAGCCTGCGCCTGGCGCCAACCACATTGTGGGTAACAAGCTGGGCGACGAGTGTGCTGACGTGTGCCCTGGTGTGCTGGGAGCTGCTGGTGAACCCTGTGCAAGAACCACCTTCAGTGGGCACACTGACTACAGGTGCTGGACCTCCAGCCACTGCCAGAGAGGTGGGCATTTGCACGGAACATGGCTGTAGCCACAGGGAGGCTGGGCTGTCCCACCTGATAATTGTTTGGTATTTGAGCCAACATATAATGTAGCCCAAGCTGGCCTGAAACTTGACATGTGGTTGAGGTTGGCCTTGAACACCTAATTCTTCTGTCTCTGTTTCCTAAGTGCTGGGATTACAGGTCTATGCCTGGCTTGCTGCCATTGTTTTTTAAATCGTTACCCTTCCTATGGGACAGGTACCTCATTATCCCATCTTACAGGAAAGGAAACAGGAGTTCAGAGAAATTAAATAATTGATGTGGCATCAGGCAGGCATAGAGTAGGTGAGGAGGGGGTTTGGGAGGAGGGGGTAGACACAAGTGGAGAGAAGTCAGCCCAAGAAACTGTCCTCTGGGACAGCAGCCAAGGATGCAGCCCGGCGACCTGGGTTGACCTCTGATCACTAGCCAGGCTCACCTGGCGTCTCGGCCTCTGTCTCCTCTGAGCAATGAGAGGGCGTGGGTGGGAGCCTGCAGAGCATCAGAACAGAGCCAGGGTCATGGTATCAGTTCTGCGCTCCCAGGAAGAGTGGTCTCAGCCCCTGTGATTAAGCTGGGAGCTGGGAGCAGCGCAACAGAGAGATGAGGTGTTGAGGGCAGAAAGGAGGGGGAAGGGATGGAAAGACTCGGGCAGGCAAGGCAAGCGTGTGACCTCGGAAGTACCCTCACAGAGGCAGAAAGAATGCAGAGGAGAAAATGGGGAAGGAAGACCTTCCAGAGGCCAGGAGCAGATCTGGGGGTCCCTAGCCCAGCCAGGAGCCTTTCTCATACTGCTCAAGGTCTGTGCCCTCACCTCTAGCCTCAACTCCGGGCAGGAGAATAACCAGATCCCTGCTGTATCAGCAGTGAGCTGCCTCCCTGTTGCCTGTAAACACAGCTGCTACATGTCCTCTCAATTTGTGTACCATGTCAACAGGCCCTGGCTGGACCCACCTTGCCCTGGCCTAGCTGATCAGGAGTGGCCAGCTGGTTCCCCTTGGCACCGTACCAAGTCACCACGGGACAGCCTAGACAGGACAGCAGGCTGCAGAGCAGCAGGCCTGATGGATAAGGTCACTGCTCCACCCTGAGTTCCGAGACTCTCTCTTTTTTCTTTTTTTCCTGGGAGAGGGTCTCTCCGTGTCGCTTGGGCTGGACTGGAATGCACTTTGTAGACCAGGCTAGCCTCAGGCTCACAGAGATCCATCAGCTTCTGCCTCCCAAGTGCTGGGATTGCAGCACAGGCCAGCTTGAGTTCTGACACACTCTCGAGGTGGAGCACAGAGAGAGGCCTCCTGCTGGCCTTCCAGCATCCATGATGGAAGGAAACAGTCAGTAGTTGTAATCTGAATCCAGAGATACCTAGGGCCGCGAAGGTCATCTCAAGAGGGGGTGGGCCAGGGTGGGAAAAGAGCATCACTGAGGGGTTGCGGAGGGGCAGGTAAGGTCTTACAGCCCTCTGCCCGCAGTGTGCCCCTGCCCCGGTGGGCTGGCCTGCACAGCAGACGGTGAGTGCTGCCACAGTGAATGTCTGGGGGGCTGCAGCCAGCCTGAAGACTCGCGTGCCTGTGTGGCTTGCCGCCACCTCTACTTCCAAGGAGCCTGCCTCCGGGCCTGCCCTCTGGGCACCTACCAGTATGAGTCCTGGCGCTGCGTCACCGCTGAGGTCTGTGCTCATCTGCGGGAGGTGCCGGGCCGCACCGCCACCTTCGGCATCTACCAGGGCAGCTGCCTGGCTCAGTGCCCTCCAGGCTTCACCCGTAATGGCAGCAGGTGAGGGGGACACCCTTGGGGTTGTCGGGGGAGCCCCCCCCCCCAGCATTTCATTGGACCGCGGCTCAGGCTCTCTGCTTGTCCCGCCAGCATTTTCTGCCGCAAATGTGAGGGACTGTGCCCTAAAGAGTGCAAGGTTGGCACCAAGACCATTGACTCTGTCCAAGCCACACAGGACCTGGTGGGCTGCACCCACGTGGAGGGGAGCCTCATCCTCAACCTTCGCCAAGGCTGTCAGTACTCTTCCTGAGCACGCCCTCCCTCCTAACTGTAGTCCATTGCATGTGGCTTCCCCTCATCCAGGGTCCTGTCCCTCTGTCCCTCCAGCTCCCTACCCTGTGGACCTGTCACCTTCCCTGGCCCTGCTCCAGTCCTATATTCCTCATCCCCAGACAACCTGGAGCCAGAGCTTCAACGCAACCTGGGGCTGGTGGAGACCATCACCGGCTTCCTCAAAATCAAGCACTCGTTTGCGCTGGTGTCCCTGGGCTTTTTCAAGAACCTCAAACTAATCCGGGGAGATTCCATGGTGGATGGGTAAGGGGTCAGAATCAGGCTGACCGGCCCCCTTTTCCTCAGCCTTCCTGGAACGATGGGGAAGGGAATTGGGTTCTGAAATTAGTTTGCTAGTAACTAGCTGTGTGAGTTTGGGGAGGTTCCTTGACGTCTCTGGCCCTCGGGTTTTCCATCTGTAAAATGGAGCGTGTGCTCCAGGATTGTGGTTGCTGCCTCTGCCGTTGTGTGTGGAGTGCTGTCAACAGTGACTCGAACACAGTACATGCGGCCCTAGTTCCCTGCTCTTCCCAGCGGAGGGCCATGATCGCGTCACCTGATCAGTTTGGTGGCCGAGTGAACCTGATGGGGGTGTATAAACCATTCTTACCACCTAGCAACCAAGGCCTGCTCACAAAGTAGCCAGTGTTCTTCAAAATGAAAAGAAGTTTCAATTGCCATCAGTCAAGCGGTTCCCCCGTGGCTTCCTCTGTCTCCTGGCATACTATCCCGTCCCCCTAGGGGTACCCATACCCAAACTGGCCAGGCGTAGCTTCTGTGTCCCCACAGCCAGTGCTGTTAAACATGAGATGAAGGAGGGAAGAGACAGACAAACTGCTGGCCTGGCTTCACTGGCAGTTCGGCAGAGGGAGGGTGGGTGAATTTCAGGATATCACATTCCTGGCCAGTGGCACAGAGCGGGTGCTCCTGAACACCCTCGTGGATGTGATACCCGTGCCCAGAGCAGCCTCTGCAGGGGAGCCCATGAGCCAGCCCCTCTCCTGCCCCAGCCCCTGCCCTTGGCAGAGCGAGGCACCTGGCTTTCTCCAGGAACTACACTCTCTACGTGCTGGACAACCAGAACCTGCAACAGCTGGGGTCCTGGGTGGCCGTGGGGCTCACCATTCCTGTGGGCAAAATGTACTTCGCCTTCAATCCACGCCTCTGCTTGGAGCACATATACCAACTGGAGGAGGTGACGGGGACCAGAGGACGACAGAGCAAAGCGGAGATCAACCCCCGCACCAATGGAGATCGAGCTGCCTGTAAGACCCCGCCCAACCCAAAGAGTGTCCGCGGGGCAGCAGAGGCGCGCGCACACGCACTGAAACACTGAGGGGGTCACCCAAGGGGGTGAGCCGCCGTGGGATCAGCGTCAGCACGAGCCTGTCCAGGCGTGCTTAGAGCGGATGCTTTCCTCTTGCCCTACCCAGGCCAGACTCGCACTCTGCGCTTTGTGTTCAACCTGACTGAGGCCGACCGCATCCTGCTGCGCTGGGAACGCTACGAGCCACTGGAGGCCCGGGACCTGCTCAGCTTCATCGTCTATTACAAGGAGTCGTGAGTAGAGAGCGGTGCCAGACGGAGGACCCTAATTTTTTTTCTTTCTTTTTTCTTTTTTCCTTTGAGACAGGGTCTCACTATGTAAACTAGCTTCCAACTCTCAAAGATTCTCCTGCCTGGATCCCAGCCTCCAAGAATGCTGGGGTCCCAGGCCTGCGTGCTATGTAGAGTCCAATTATTTTCAAGACCAAAAGAGGACAGCCCGAAAGCTAGGACCCCCGAGGCAGATCCAGCCAGATCTGCCTCACCTTCTCTTGCCCTCCATGCCTCAGTTTCCCCTCAACAAGTGAAATGACGAGGACTGCCAGGGTTTCCAAGAGCCCAGAAGATCATTTTGCTAGAAAAGCTTGGCTAATTAAGCTTCAATTCACTGTGCTAACGTTTTCTGCTGACCACATACTCTTGCCCCAGCAGCGGTGTGGGAAGTACCCACTAATCTGGCCACTTTTATGAGCATTTTTACCAGCATTTCATTAAATCCTGAAGCGGGAAAAGAGCAGGGACCAACCTTCCTTCCTCCTTCCTTCCTTCCTTCCTTCCTTCCTTCCTCCTCCTCCTCCTCCTCCTCCTTCTTCTTCTCTCTCTCTCTCTCTCTCTCTCTCTCTCTCTCTCTCTCTCTCTCAAAATAAGACACTGTCTCATGATGTAGCCCCAGCTGTCCCAGAACTTTCTATAGACCAGGCTGGCCTTGAACTCACAGAGATCCCCCTGCCTCTGCCTCCAAGTGCTGGGATTAAAGGCGTGCGCCACCAGTGCCCAGCCCTTTCTTTCTCTGAACAGGGTCTTATATATCCTGGCTGGTCTCAAACTCTTTGAATTTGTCTTCCCGCTTTCAACCCCCAAGTACTGCAGTTACAGAAGTGCACACCACACCCTGCTCACATGGTGCCGAGGATCAACCTCAGGGCGTTGTGGATGTTAGTCAAACACTGTACCAACTAAGCTACACTCCAGTCCAGAATGGGCCATTTCTTTGGGGAGAGTGGATTGATTTTAGCAAGAGAGATACTACAAGAAGGACTTCTCTCAAAACGAGTCTAAGATTCAGCAGGAGGTGTCCCAGCCAAGCTTTTAGCACAATCATATGAACAGAATGAAGGAGGCTAAGACAAGAGAATCCTAAATTCAAGGCCTGTATGGTCTGCCTAGTAAGATCTTGTCTCAAAAGAAAAAATAGAAGGACTGGATATGGAGCTTAGGGGCGGGATGCTTGCCTAGCATGCGAGGTCCTGGTTCCATCCCCAGAACCAAGGAAGAGAGTCCCTTAGAAGAGAGAAATGGATTTTTGATGGGTGGGAGCAGGGAGTAAGAAGTGCTTGCCTTGGTAGACAGGGTCTGGACCACCCATGCTGGAGGGACTTCCTGCAAATTCAAATTGAGAGGTTTTACTGCAGCACCAGCTCAGGCTCTGGCTGGAATCAGGTAGAGAGCCCACAGAAGCAGCACGCTCAACTGGCCAGGCTCTCCTAGGTCTCACTAGCAGGAGAATATCTAATGTGGGGGGAATGGAGAGTGTGTTATATACAGATTGCCGCGCTTCACCCTGACAGTCTGAAGGTTAATGTCAGGCAAGGGCTAAGAACTGTAGTTGGTGTTTTTACTCTTTTTTTTTTTTTTTAGAAGAATATTCTTTCTTTTTTTTAATTTAATTTTATTTTATGTGCATTAGAGTGAAGGTGTCAGATCCCCTGAGACTGGAGTTACAGATGATTGTAAAGCACCATGTGGGTGCTGGGAAATGAACCCGGGTCCTCTGGAAGGGTGTTTTTACTCTTTAGGGGCCCACCACTCAGCTCCCAACTAAATACACAGAGACTTATTCTTGCTTATGAATGCCTGACCTTAGCTTGGCTTGTTTCTAGCCAGTTTTTCCAAGTTAAATTATCCTGTTTCTCTTTAACTACATTTTGCCTCTGGCCTTTTTACCTTTCTTTATTCTAAATATCTTTCTTCCCTTCTTACTCCATGGCTGGCTGTGTGGCTGGTGGCTGTGTGGCTGTGTGGCTGGCCCCTGGCATCCTCCTCTCCTCCTTGTCTTGCTCCTGGCTCACTTCCCTAGATTTCTCCCCCTGTTTATTCTCTCTGCCCACCAGCCCCACCTACTTCTCTCTCCTGCCCAGCTATTGGCTGTTCAGCTCTTCGTTAGACCAATCAGGTGTTTTAGACAGGCACAGTAACACAGCCTCACAGAGTTAAACAAATGCAACATAAAAGAACGCAACACATCTTTGCACCATTAAACAAATGTTCCACAGCACAAACAAATGTAACACACCTTCAGCTAATATTCCACAGCAGCGAACCTGCGTTTCTAACAAGGTCCCAACTGAAGTTGAGACTGACGCCTCATGGGACACACTCCAAGGAGTTACTGACGTGGGCAGCAGTGGGAATTCCTCCCCACCTACGTTCCTGCAGTTCACAACCTGCACAACGATGCACAGCTGCCTCTAGGCGCTAAGAGCAGAGGATCTTAGGGTTCTTGAGGAAGGCCCCCCCCCACCAACAGCATCACTACTTCATTGTATGACTATCGTGTGCTCCCTCAGGGGCAGGCACTGAGAATCCCGGTCCAGTTCTGGTTTTGACCCCAGACCTCCTCAGTGTGTCCTATCTCATGAGGCACCTGCCCTCATGGTGCCCACTCTGTAACCCTATACCTGCTCCTGGACCATCCTGCCTCGGAGTTCCAGCAAGAACAGGCCCTTTGAGCTGGGCCCCAAGCGTCTCCTCATCTCCCTCGACTCACCTCGTCTCTGTCCGTGGGGCCAGCAAGATGGCTCAGTGGCTAGGGTAGGGGTTGCTGCACAAGCTTGAGGAACTTGAGGTTAGGTCCCTAGAACTCACATAAAAGCCAGGTGTGCCTCTGTAACACCAGCACTGGCGGGCAGAGACGGTGAGCCTGGGGGCTCGCTGGCCAGGCAGCTTAGCACAGAGAGAGAGCGCCAGGTTCAGTGAGAGACCCCATCTCAAAACATAAGGTAGAAGTGATTGGGGAAGACATTTCAGTCTCCACACATCTGCACCAGTGCACCAGTGAGGAGGACATGCCCACATATACACCATCACACACACACACACACACACACACAGAGAGAGAGAGAGAGAGAGAGAGAGAGAGAGAGAGAGAGAGAGAAGAGAGTTTTTGTCCCTGGCTCAGCATAATTCCACTCCTCTGCCTCCCATCAAAGAAACAACAGATATGAACATGGATGCGATGCCTCATGGTCCCCCAAAACCTGCTGATGTCCTCCATACAGTCCTGATTCTCTATGATCGGGAGTCAGCCCTCCTTGTATCCCTAAAACCTATGGCATCTCTCCAAGGCCTCCCTCTGGTTCAGCCCCCAAAGTCTACCCCAATTATTCCCTTAAGGCAGTGGATGTTGGCTTTGGAGACGTGAGAGCTAGCCTGGTGTGGTGGCGCATGTCTTTAATCCCAACACTCAGGAGGCACAGGCAGGTGGATCTCTGAGTTCAAGGCTTACCTGGTCTACATAGGAAGTTCTAGGACAGAATGAAAGTCAGAAACCCTCCACTAGAAAGGTGTTTCTAGAAACACAAACACATGCAGAGCTGTGTCATCTGGGAGGCTCGCAGACTTCCAGAGTCAGTTCCGGGACCTTGGCTAACACTCTGCTCATTGGAATGGTGGTGCAGGCCTATAATCGTGGCAAACACCCATGAGGCCAAAGCAGAAGAGGGCCGGTTCAAGACTAGACTGGGCTACTTGGAAATACTCTCTAAAACAGAACAAAACAAAACAAAAGCAGATTGTTCCACCCTCAGCAAGAGAGTGCTCTCTCCCAGTCCTGCTCCAGGGAAACTCCCTAGAGATGAGAATGAGCTGCTTGTGTGCCCACACCCACTTTCTAGGTTTTGTTTTAATACAGTTCAAACCTTTTTTTTGGGGGGGGGCAGGCTATTCTCATTAGGACAAAAGCTCAATAATTCCTGCTAAGGATGAGGGGTATTTGCTTACAGTTTGTAAGGTGTGGCAGGATCATAAGCCCCACCGGGTAGGTGTGTTCACATGCAGAGTGGGGAAATGGCCATGACAGTCCTGTGTAGTGGGGGAGGGTTGGTTAGAGCCCAGAGATGGACATCCCCCAGCCCTGGGGATGGGGTGTCCAGTCCATTCCAGAATGCCACAGAACACGTGGGTCCAGATGCATGTGGAACCCAGAGCTGGAACCTGTTGGATGTGGAACTACCCCTCAGCCGCACCCAGGAGCCAGGAGTGACCCTAGCCCCCCTCAAGCCCTGGACACAGTATGCCGTGTTTGTGCGGGCCATCACCCTGACCACCGCGAGGACAGCCCCCATCAAGGAGCCCAGAGCCCCATTGTGTACCTTCGAACATTGCCTGCAGGTGAGCTGAGGGCTCCAGAATGAGATGCCTGATTCCTCGTGAGGAAGATAAAGGCACACAGGTGCCAGACACAGAGAGGCTGGGGAACCCTAGAGGACAGGCGGTCAGATTCTTCGGCACTACAAAGAATTCTCTGAGCCTTGGGGGAGGCTGGGGTTGGACTTACAATAGCTGAGTGAACTCAAAGGCCTGTGAAGGATTTAGAGAACCAAAACCTGAATTCTGCTCTCCTGTATAATATTATTGCCTCCCCAGGGTTCTGGCCAGGGCACAGTTGGGAGAGTGCTTGCCTCCCCTGAATGAAGCCCTCAGATTCATCTATATCCTAGTTTCTGGAACAGAGAAAGGACAGAATGATTTCTAGGGAAGGAGGGCTGAAAGTCACAGATAGATAGATCCCTCTGGCAAAGGAGGGTGGATCCAAAGGGCGGGGCTCATTATCACGCCGTGTTTGGAAGGGGCCCCACCTCTGAGCGTCCCCCTCTTCCCAATCATAGCACCCACCGTGCCCCAGGATGTCATCTCCACGTCCAACTCCTCTTCACACCTACTGGTGCGCTGGAAGCCGCCGGTCCAGCGCAACGGAAATATCACCTACTACCTGGTGCTGTGGCAGCGGCTCGCGGAGGACGGGGACCTCTACATCAATGACTACTGCCACCGCGGTGCGCTGGGGGTGCCTCGGGCCGGGGGTACTCAGCAGTGGCGGGCGGACCCCTGTCCTGACCTCTCTCTTCTCCACCACGGCCACAGGTCTGCGGCTGCCCACCAGCAGCCACGACGCACGCTTCGACCGCGAAGACCCGGCGCTGGAGGCTGAGCCTGAGCAAGGCTGCTGTCCTTGCCAACACTCAGCCCCTGGGCAGGCCCTGCCGCCCTGGAGGCGCAAGAGGTCACGTTCCAGAAAAAGTTTGAAAACTTCCTACACCATGCCATCACCATCCCGAAGTGCGGACCTGGTGGGGAGAGCCGGGGGGGGGGGGGGGGGGGGTAAGCTGGAGAGGGTGGGGCTTTGTGGGCGGGGCCTGTTCTGGTGGGGGCCTGGCCTTGGTACGGTGCGCGGATTTGGAGGCGGGGCGCAGTGGCAGAGCGCGCAGGAGCTGAGAGGTCCCCTGGCTTCCCCAGGTCCCCATGGAAAGTAACATCCATTAACAAGAGCCCCCAAAGGTGAGCTGGGACGGGAGCGGGGAGCCCCCAAAGGTGAGCTGGGACGGGAGCGAGGGCGCGGGGGCGGCGGACGAGGCTCTGGGAACAGGCCTGCCGGCTCTGACCCATCCCATTTCCAGGGACTCGGAGAGGCACCGCCGGGAAGCTGGGCCTCTCAGACTAGGGAACAACAGTTCGGATTTTGAGATTCAAGAGGACAAGGTTCCCCGGGAGCGAGCGGTGCTGAGCGGCTTGAGGCACTTCACAGAATACAGGATTGACATCCACGCCTGCAACCACGCGGCGCACACGGTGGGCTGTAGTGCCGCCACCTTCGTCTTTGCCCGCACCATGCCACATAGTAGGTGCCCCCTCACACCGTGCACCCCCACTGCTGACTCCAAGAACTGCCCAGTCAGTGCTCGGTAACCAGCAGGTTTACCCTCCCACAAATCTCAGAGCCTCGCTCTGTTCACCGTTCCCAGTTCCCATGATTGTGGGACTTCTCCAAACTTCCCAACGTGGCCCCAGTTTAGCCTGGGTTCGAACGTGAACAAGAGGAACTGCTTGTGGCCTATTTGCCAGATGCCTCCTCCTGCAGGAGAGGCCGATGGCATCCCAGGGAAGGTGGCCTGGAAGGCAGCTGGCAGGAGCAGCGTCATCTTGCATTGGCTTGAGCCACCCGACCCCAATGGGCTCATCCTCAAGTATGAAATCAAGTACCGCCGCCTGGGAGAGGTATGTACCCAGGCACCCTATCCCAGGCTGGGTCCGCACCTCCACTCCCTTCCCAGCCTGCTGTCTGTGCTGCCTGCAGGAGGCCACAGTGCTTTGTGTGTCCCGGCTCCGATATGCCAAAGTTGGTGGGGTCCAGTTGGCTCTGCTGCCCCCGGGAAACTACTCTGCTAAAGTCCGGGCCACCTCACTGGCTGGCAATGGCTCCTGGACAGACGGTGTTGCCTTCTATATCACTGGTCCGGGTAAGACAGACTTGCTTCCCAGTCTGCCCAACCGGCCTCTGCCTACCGCTAGCCCCGCCCATCAGCCCCGCCCATCAGCCCCGCCCATCAGCTTTCTCCAGTGTTGCCAGAGAAGCAGCTTCCACCCTAACCTGTCCGTTCCTCTTCCCACCCTCCACCGCCAGAGGAAGAGGATGCTGGGGGACTGCGCATCCTCCTCACCGCCACCCCTGTGGGGTTCATGCTGCTCCTCATGCTTGCTGCCCTGGGTTTCTTCTACAGCAAGAAGAGGTGATGACGAGTCCCACATATCTCCACCCGCTTCGCCCCCTTAGCGGTCTCACTGGGACAGCACACTCGGAGGGTAATAGTTTAGACAACAGAAAGGACTTCCTTAAAGACAATAATTCTTTCCCTGGAAGGCATAGAGGAGACATACCTCCTAGCCAGGGTGACAATTCATCTTTGTTCACCTGGAAATGTTTTGTATCCTGAGAAACGCCTTGGTGTGGGCACATGGAGACTACTGGTCACCATACCATTAGCTCAAGCCGAGAAAAAAAAAAAATGAAGCTGGTTCTGCTGTGACAAGAGGAAACAACCCTAGGATGTGCCTCTACAGACGTCACCAAATCCCTCTGGGGCTGAGCACAAGAGGGACCACTGAGAGAGGACCCCCCCCCCATTTACCCCTGGCTCCACCTATTCCCAGCCTATTTGATCCCAGGACTAGGACCACAGGCAGCTTGGAAATAATGGTGCATCCATTTCCCCTTATCTACTGCAATTTCCCATTGCAGAAACCGCACACTGTACACGTCTGTGAACCCGGAGTATTTCAGTGCTTCCCACAGTAAGTCCAGGGGCACGGTGGCATGGGAAAGCGGGCAGGAGCAGGAGAGCAGAGCTCCGGGGGCCTTCTTGGTGGCTCTGAGAACAGAGCACTTCAGAAGAGACGTCCAAGGGCTCTGTGTCTGTATTTCAGAAGGGCACCTGAAATGACCTTGTAGCCCTCGGTGAAGAAACATTACCTTAGTTTGATGGTCTGGGGGTGCTGGATGGGAAGACGGTTCAGTGGGTAAAGGTGCTTGCTCCCAAGCATGAGTACCCGAGTCTGAATACCCAGCACCCACATAAAAAGTTTGGTATCACTGTGCATGCCTGCAACCCCAGCATTGGTTGTAGAGACAGGCAAGGATCCCCTAGGACTTGTTGGCCCCCCCAGCCTAGTCAAAGCATAGAGCTTCCAGTTCCATGGGAGACCTTGTACCAGTGCAATAACTCAGCAGATACACATACATCACACACACACACACACACACACACACACACACACACACATACACACACACACAATTAAACGCAAGAACAACTGAAAGCTGAGGAGGTGATTCACTATTAAAATGTTTGCCACAGCAGTTAAGAGCACCAGCTGCTCTTGCAGAGGACCTGGGTCCTGTTCCTAGCACCCACAGGGTGGCTCACAGCTGCCTGTAATTATGGTTTCAAAAATCCTATGCCTTCTTCTGGCTTCAAGGACACCAGGCACACATGTGGCACATGGACATATATGCAGACAAAAAAAACCATATATTTAGAAATAATGTATAAGAATATAGTAATTAAAATGTTCTCTGCACAAGGGTGAGGCCTCCAGATTGTTCGAATCCTCAGAAATCTTCATAAATGCTACATGGACGT
This sequence comes from Peromyscus leucopus, assembly GCF_004664715.2. Lineage (NCBI taxonomy): Eukaryota > Metazoa > Chordata > Mammalia > Rodentia > Cricetidae > Peromyscus > Peromyscus leucopus. The sequence continues at coordinate 66,071,596 of NC_051068.1, forward strand.
AGTGGCCCACAGGTAATTCCAGCCTCAGAAGGTGGAGACAGGGATCCCCAGAGCAAACAGCTGGGACTAGGCACATTGGTGAGCTCTGGTTTTGGTTAAGAGTCCCTGCCTCAGTGAACAAGGTAGAACAGCCATGATTTCTGACATCAACCTGTGGTCTCCATGGGTCCTTACCTATGTATGCACAAAACACACACGTACACATACATATACACACACACAAACACACACACACACACACACACACACCATACACACACGAAAAAAGAACAACTGCCCTCATTTGAACAAGAGTTCACTGTTTTTTTTTTTCTTCCGAGGAAGCCAGCATAAAGTTGACACTGATACAAATGTGTAGTGACCTAAATGTTGAAGCGTGAACAATCTTTGGAAAAGTCGTCCTCTTTTCACATTAAAGTTGGATAATAGCTTTAAGGGGAGAAAAAAGAGTCAAGAAGCAGGTGAAGGCAGGACAGAGAGAGGCGCTCCTGCCTCCTGACACATGTCTCCTCTCAGTGTATGTCCCTGATGAGTGGGAGGTGCCTCGGGAGCAAATATCCATCATCCGGGAGCTGGGCCAAGGCTCTTTCGGGATGGTCTACGAGGGGCTGGCCCGAGGGCTTGAAGGTGGAAAGGAGTCTACACCTGTAGCCCTGAAGACAGTTAATGAGCTGGCCAGCGCCCGGGAGCGGGTGGAATTCCTCAAGGAAGCATCTGTCATGAAGGCGTTCAAGTGCCACCATGTGGTAAGAACACAACGAGGGTAAAGGTTATGCGGGAAGAGGAAAGGGTCTGAAATGAGGTCAGGGTTGGGACTGTAGTTAAAGTTCTAACAGGAACAGAGTCAAATCTAGAGCTGACATCAGTCAAGGTCGGGGCACAGTATTGGGTGTACAGAGAGTTATTAGGGTCTTGATTGGAACCAAGATCAGAGCTGGGCCATGTTCACGATTGTGATGATAACCAGATGTGATCAGGGTTAAGCGTTAAAGTCAGGGTAACTTTTAAGGTCAGGATCAGGACTGCCGTTGTGGCAGGAGTGAGGGTTAGGATAGGCGTCTGAGTCAGATTATCATCACAGAGAGATCTGCGACAAAGCTCTTTGTCATCCCAGGTCCGTCTCCTGGGTGTGGTGTCTCAGGGCCAGCCAGCTTTGGTCATCATGGAGTTAATGACCCGTGGGGACCTCAAGAGCCATCTCCGATCTCTGAGACCCGAGGCAGAGGTTGGAGCAAGGAAGATCCTGAGCCATATGAGGTTGGGGAATTCGGAAGCTGGGCCTCGTGTGGGTGGGGGGCAGTCCTTCACCAGCCCCTCTCTTGCCCTCAGAACAACCCTGGCCTCCCGGAGCCAGCACTCAGTGACATGATACAGATGGCCGGCGAGATCGCAGACGGCATGGCCTACCTTGCTGCCAACAAGTTTGTGCACCGGGATCTGGCAGCCCGCAACTGCATGGTGTCCCAGGACTTCACTGTCAAAATTGGTGGTACAGCCGGACCCCGGGGGGGCGGGGGGGACGACGACGAGGGAAGCCTGAAGGTAGACAGTCTCCCCTGATGCTAGCCACAGGAGACCAGGCCTGACTCACAGGCTTGACAGGCAAGCTCGCCAGTCCCGATCTCGTCCTCCATGTCCAAGAACAGGGATGACCTCCGGGATCCCTTGAGCTCACATATTCCAGGACGCTTAGAGACTACCATGGCTAGGTTTGGGGATTGTCTTCCAGGGAATCTGGTGCATGACTCCCACACCCCTAAACTCTTACTTTGCAGACTTTGGGATGACCCGGGATGTGTACGAGACAGACTATTACCGCAAGGGTGGAAAGGGACTACTGCCCGTGCGCTGGATGGCCCCCGAGTCCCTCAAAGATGGAATCTTCACCACTCACTCAGATGTCTGGTAGGGTCTGGCAGGAGCAGAGGGTTCCAGGGATGTGCCGGTGGCATCTGGGAAGGGCCTGGGACACTTCCTGGCTAGGGGTGCTGAGCAGCCGGAAGGGTGCTGGATTTAGGCTGTCTGTCATGTGCTCCAGGTCCTTCGGTGTGGTGCTCTGGGAGATTGTGACCTTGGCTGAACAACCTTACCAGGGTCTGTCAAATGAGCAGGTGCTCAAGTTTGTCATGGACGGCGGCGTGCTAGAGGAACTGGAGGACTGTCCACTTCAGCTGTGAGTGGTCTCTGCTGCCCCACCCTTCTTCACCTCTGCTCTGTGCTCACCACCCTGGATTCCAACCCAACTCTCCCGAAGCTTCTACTCACTGACTCCCGATTCTCTAGTTGGTTGTTTGTTTTTGTTTTTTGGTAGACCAGGCTGGCCTCAAACTCAGAGATTCTCCTGCCTGTCTCCTGGGTGGTTGCGCATACTTTTAATCCCAGCACTCGGGAAGCAGAGCCGGCAGATCTCTGTGAGTTCAGCAGCTGGGCTACCAAGTGAGTTTCAGGAAAGGCGCAAGCTACATAGAGAAACCTGTCTGAAAAACCAAAAAAAAAAAAAAAAAAAAAAAAAAAAAAAAAAGTGTGTGCCACCACTGCCCAGCTACTCCCAGTTTTTGTTTTTTTTTTTTTTTTTTGTGTGTGTGTGTGTGTTTTGTTGTTATTATTTTGTTTCTCAATACAGGGTTTTTCTGTGTAGCCCTGGCTGTGTCCTGGATCTCACTCTGTAGACCAGGCTGGCCTCGAACTCACAGAGATCCGCCTGGCTTTGCCTCCCGAGTGCTGGGATTAAAGGCATGCTCCCCATTCTTTTTTTTTTTTTTTTTTTTTAAAGATTGATTTATTTATTATGTATACAGCATATGTGACTGCAGGCCAGAAGAGGGCACCAGATCTCATTACAGATGGCTGTGAGCCACCATGTGGTTGCTGGGAATTGAACTCAGGACCTCTGGAAGAGTAGTCAGTGCTCTTAACCAGTGAGCCATCTCTCCAGCCCCTGCTCCCCATTCTTAACTCACCTCCATCCCTCACGTATTCATTACCCTCTGGTCCCTTCCTTCCACCAACGGATACTCCTGGCGTGGGAGGCAGAGCCGCATCTAACCCCACCTCACCCTCACCAGACAGGAGCTGATGGGACTTTGCTGGCAGCGCAGTCCACGCCTGCGTCCCACCTTCGTCCACATCCTGGATCGCATACAGGATGAGCTTCGGCCCTCTTTCCGACTCTGCTCCTTCTACAACAGCCCAGAGTGCCAGCGGGGCCAGGCCTCCTTGCTGCCTACTGAGACGGAGCCTGACCCCCCACCAACCTCAAACGGAGCTCCAGACTGCAGGCCCCCATATGGGCACCCAGGACACTGAGCATTACCCATTCTCCACCTGACTGGCCTCCCGTGGGCAGAGGAGACAGAACCCACCCCTTATAGCCATGTGTTCACCTCTCACCCTGAGTCTCCCTCAGGCAGGTCAAGAATTTGCCTGGCCAGAGAGGGAGGCTCCTGAACGGACTCACAGAGCGAGCCTGTGGGAAAACGTGAGGGCCCACAGCAGGAGAGGTCTGCTCAGACCAGAGCAGGAGTCCTGCCCGCAGAGTGAGACACTGTCCAGACTGAGGCAGCTAGTCCACCGGAGGCAGAGACACACCCCCTCCAACTTTGGGGGTTTCACCAACAGTTTGAAAGCAAATGAGTGGCCAGAGGCAGGCCTGGAGATCGCTCTACTCACTTTGGGGCCTGGAGACAAGTATCCATATCACTGCCTCCTCTTCCCTCTGTGTCCATCACCCTCCTCTGCCGCACAGACCAGGACAAAGCTGGAACCCTAGGACCCTGAGCAAGTGGGTTCCCACTGGTCCTCACTTTTCCCCCAACCCACCTCCCCCCGCTCTGCCCAGGGACCCCAAGCTTGGTGCCCCTCGCTCTCTTGCCTCAAGGGCATCCATCCCTTGATGCACAGTCTCCCCCCTTTCCAGTTGTCTCCGGGATTGCTAGCCCAGGATACTAAGGCCACGCAAGCCTCACCTTCCTCTCTCCCGTCTCCCACCCCAGCCCTCCAGGAAAGACCGGGAGACACAATAAATACTGAGGTCTGTTTGTACTCTGGCCCCAGACAACCCATTGTCTCTCCATCGACAGTGTCAACTCTGGTAGACTTCCTCTCTCCTTCTGAAGGTGGCAATATAAGATAAACACACTGCTATGAAACATTACCTCCATGAGGACCCCAGCAGCCAGGATTGCCACAACAGTGACACAGAACAATCTTGTCATTATGGGACTCTCATGGTCAGAAGTGGCCGAGGCCCTAGGGAACCCTCTGTATCCGGCCTCTCAGAATCAACCAGTCCTCACCCCTCCCCCTAACCTACATTTTGTCCACCGCTGTATCTGACCAATGGGCAGGCTTCCAGAAGCTCACAGGATGGACTTTGAGTGGCCAGAACATGGAGTGGAGAGAGGCCCTGATGACACTACCTGTCCCTACTAGTGTCCTAGCCAAGGCAGGGGACACACACCTGAGCAGGGTCTGTGGCAGGCTCCCTGGCTTCTGGGAGCAGGCTCCCTCCCTCCTTCTGGGAGCCCAGCATGTCAGCTTCTGTCCTGTATGCCTTTGAAGGATGCTAAAGTTGCACAGGGAGTGAGTCCAAGCTTGTATGTCAAAACCCAGGCCTCAAAGCTTTTTAGCACCCTGCACCCAGGCTGATGCACCGCACCCCATCCACTCACTGAGCAGGCTTGCACACAGTCCTGCAGCATCTAGGGAAACCACAGAACCATCAGGACAGGACCTGAGTGGGGCAGGTGATGAGCTGTGTGAAGCCCTATCTGGTTCCATAAATATCCTGTATCCTTGAGACTCTCGGTCCCTGGGGCACCGGGTGAGGGGTGCCGACTCCCAACCCTTGCCTGGCATTGTGACTGAAGCAACACTGCCCCCTAATGGTTGCTACCAGAACTGCATCTATCTTGGTTTTCTAGTGAGCTCTGGTCCAGCCTGAGCTGCCTGAGCAAGCCTGTCTTACAAGCAACGAAACAAACAAATAAGTAAATAGCCAACCAACCTGGACCCGGAACCTGCACACTCACACAGCACACAGATACATAGCAGTATCCATCAGTCCCTCCCACGCATGCTCCCAACCTCCTGTGCTGGACAGCACATGCTCAGGATGCCATGGCGACCTGGGAGCGGGGCAAGTGCAGGAAAACAGTAGAAAAATAGATGCTGATCTGCACGTTGGGGCTCCGCCTACGATGAAAGATGATAGCCAGCCCGGAGGGACAAGCTCTGTTGTTCGAGTCCTGAAAAGCAGTGAATTTTTTTGTTTTGTTTTGTTTTTCGAGACAGGGTTTCTCTGTGTAGCTTTGCGCCTTTCCTGGAACTCACTTGGAAACCCAGGCTGGCCTTGAACTCACAGAGATTCACCTGCCTCTGCCTCCCGAGTGCTGGGATTAAAGGCGTGTGCACACCACTGCCCGGCTGAAAAGCAGTGAATTTAACCGGTAGGAAGAGCTGAAGATTGAACTCCAGTGGGGCTTCCTCAACTATGCAGGAGGCTTTATGGAAGGAAAGCAAGCCTTCCTTCTCAGAGACAACAGGAGACCTGATAGGTGGGCCTTGGAGGGAGGGGTAGATACCTACCACAGAGAAAGAAGGGTAGACAGATCTAAATAGAATAAAAAGGCAACTTCTTGGCTCTCTACCAGCTTTCAGATTCAGACAACTCACAAGTAAGTGACCAGCTACTAGCCAGCAAAATGGTAGCAGACATGGTGGAGACAGAGACATGCCCTCTAGATTGTCTCTGTGGCTTTGCCACGGGTCCCCAACCTGTCCAGAAGTGTGCTGGCCATGTGTCTTTTCAGGGGTAGGGAGAGGAGACTAGAGTCCTCCAGGGAGAAAACTCGGGGACCCAAGGAAACAGTAGAGGCACTTGGGTGGTCCTCGGTGGGGTAGAGGTCCTCGGTGGAGTAGTGGTCCTCGGTGGGGCAGTGGTCCTCGGTGGAGTAGTGGTCCTCGGTGGGGTAGTGGTCCTCGGTGGGGTAGTGGTCCTAGGTGGGGTAGTGGTCCTAGGTGGAGTAGTGATCCTCGTGGAGTAGTGGTTCGGTGGGGTAGTGGTCTCGGTGGGGTAGTGGTCCTAGGTGGGGTAGTGGTCTAGGTGGGGTAGTGGTCTAGGTGGGGTAGTGGTCCTCAGTGGAGTAGTGGTCCTCGGTGGGGTAGTGGTCCTCGGTGGGGTAGTGGTCCTAGGTGGGGTAGTGGTCCTCAGTGGAGTAGTGGTCCTCGGTGGGGTAGTGGTCCTAGACAGAAGCAGAACCAAGACGTACCCTGGCACAGGCAGGGTGCAAGGCACCTGCGGACCCCAGAGTGTTTAAGGAAGCGAGCTTGGAGATCATTAGAATACCTTTTAGTGGGAGTCTGGCCTTCAGTGGGCCCATTAGCAAGAACAGTGAGGCCTACTCATGTCCAGAGATATGGGGAGTGGAGGGCCTATCCAGACCTGTCCTCTCAGGGTGTGTTAGGCCTGTGTCCTCAAGCAAAACGAGACCAGAGGAAGGTCAGGCTAGAGCTGAAGGCAGAGAGAACAGAGACAGCTGACTCAGAAATTAGAGTGACAGATGAGAAGAAATCCAGGGGCTTGGGGCCAGAGAGATGACTCGGCAGTTAAAAGCACTTGTTTCTCTTCCGGAGGACCCGGGTTCGATTCCCAGCACTCACGCCAGACAGTTCACAACCACCTGTAACTCTAGTAATCCAGGTAATCTAATTAACTCCAGGTAATTCGACATCCTCTTCGGGCCTCAGCAGGCACCTGCCCATATATGGTACACATAAAATACACTCAGGCACATACAATACACATAAAATAAAATTAATAAACTGTAGCAGGCTCTCTCGGACCGCCAGCTCCCAAATCATGACACAGAGACTTACTATTAGCTGTGAATGCTCAGCCCTAGTTTATGCTCATCTCTAGCTAGCTTTTATAACTTATTTGAACCTGTTTTTCTGCGTCTCCACTGTGCCTCGGGCTTTTTACCTTTCTTCCATTCTGTATGTCCTATTTTCCTGCTTTCCCCATGTCTGACTGGCTAGCAGCTGCCTGGCCGGCCCCTGGAGTCTCCTTCTCTTTTTCCCTCATAGATTCCTCCTCCTACTTATTTTCTCTGCCCACCAGTACTGCCTATCACTCTACTGCCTAGCTGTTGGCTGTTCAGCTTTTTATTAGACCAATCAGGTCCCTTAGGCAGGCAAGGTTAAACAAATGTAACACATCTTTACATAGTTAAGATGATATTCCACAACAATAATTTTTTTTAATCCAGGAGCCATGAAGAAGGGTCCAGAAAGGTTGAAACGAAAGGAGCAGACCTGACCACAGGGTCAGACAGGAAGTGAAGCTGGTGGAGGTTCCAACCTCCAAAAGCCAGCCTGCTATGGAAGCAGGAGGGCTGAAGCCGCACTGTGGTGATTTTACAGGGTGGGAAGCCCAGGCCTGACATGAGATCATGGATGACATGTGCTTTGTAAGCTCGGGAGCCCACGGCCGTCATTTGCTCACTGTGGCGTCATTTGAAAAGATGCCGCAGAGGTGCACACAGAGGCGTGAAAAATGGCCACAGTGAGCTGCAAAATGAGTTTTCTGCATTTACAGGTGCAAACCCAGGAAGCGCCTGTGAGTGTGAATACATGCCTGCGTAATAGGACTCTCCGTGAATTACATCTTCTCTCTCTCTCTCTCTCTCTCTCTCTCTCTCTCTCTCTCTCTCTCTCTCTCTCTCTTTAAGAATATGCATCATTTATAGAGTGAAAAGCAGAGTTTGTTTTTAAATGAACACTCTCCAGAGGCTCACTGGCAATGGCAGGGCTACTGGACTGACTTTGCTCTCCTTACCTGCTTTCCTACCATGTACTACGGGGGTTGGCTCACACTCTTTCTCCAAGGACATTTTTTTTCTTCCTGTGACATGGGCAAAAGTAGATTTTCTTGGATTCAGGAGTAGCAGTGTGACTTTGTAACCCTGTGATGTCTTCCAGCTGGAGAGAGAGAGAGAGGTGGAGGGAGGCAGAGCAAAGAAGACAGTTTCTAGGGGTTCCCAGCTGTGAGCTGACAGCCCTCTGCTTATAGCATCTTTGGGGTCACACATAGTGGGGGAGGGCGCCCCCAGTGCCATGGGATCTGCTTCCACCAGAGCCACCAGATGCCAGATATGGCTTCCCACTCCTCATTACACACACGCCCTACCCATGCCCGGTCTAGTCTCCTTTTCCATCCCTTCCGTGGCCCTCTGCTCACCCTCTCCGCACATGCATGAATGGACATTATACCCCTCGAAGCTCCCATCCAAATTCTCCCCACTGTGGCCCCTGTCAGAACCACACCCACACCCCAGATGCTCCTCTCCACCTACCCACAGTATCTTACACTAGCCAACAACATTCTGTGTCCAAAGTGTATTTGTATCTATTTTCAGAAAGACTGCATCAGTGGTCTGAGATCCAGAAGGACTAGCCTGAGATCACACAGCAGATAATGAAGATCCAGCCCACTCTGCCCTTGAGATCTGAGAGGGAGAGGCATTGCCCTCTCTGCTTCCTCTCTCCCCAGCCTCTAGACTCTGGCATTGAAACGTCCCCCACCCACTGCAATGGGCCCTTCCAGGGTAAGGCGATGCCCTGCTTCATACAGATACTGCCTTCAACCCAGCCAAGAGCTTCCTGTCTCCACTTTGCGCAGTGCTGGCCATCACCAGGGCTGGCTCCCATCCCGTGAGACTTCCTCCACACCTGACCCTTCCCTCCCCGCAGCGTTGATCTTCATTAAATCTCTGAACTGCCTGCAGGGCGCTTAGAACCTGCTCTGCAGTGTCCTGTGTGACCGTGAGGAGTCCCCTTAGGAAAACAGAAGCCGTCCTAGGCGATTCCCTGGGGTGGAGTGAATATGAAGGATTGGCTTTAGTGCTGTGAAGCTGAGAAAGCAAAAAAAAAAACCGTTGTGGGAAGACTCTTCTAGCTCAGGCTGGCTGGTGGAAGGGAGGACGGGACTGTCAGGGAAGGGGAGGGATGCTCACAGGTTGGAGCAGGAAGCAGCTCGAAGCAAGTATCCATCCCTACAGCTCCCCCTGTTGGTGGAACTTAAGAGAGGCCCAGACGGCAAAAGAGTCTTCACTTTGTTGCTCACGTTTTACGGATGGGGAACTGGGCCTAAGGAGATCGAAATCGACTTGCTCAGAGACCACAGCTGTCACTCATAAGTCTGCTGACACCTGTCCCACCCTATCCCTTGCCTATGAGGTGCCAGCAGAGTGCTGTGGGACAGGTGGCCATGAGTCTGCGGAAACGGATGTCGTCTGTACTGTCCCAGGACCAAACAGCCTCGAGCACCTGGTGCCATGCTGAACTTCAGCCTCCAGCAGATCCTGAAAAAAAAAAATCACAGAGATGGGACAGGGCCAGCCCCGCCCCAGGAGCCCACTGTCTCCTAGGAGAGACGTGGGGACAAATAATGGGGGGGCGCGTGTGCATGGTGTGGCTATAGAGGAGCCAAGTGTTGCAGGAGGAAAAGAGTAGGGCAGAATTCAATGTTCAGCGTGCCCGCTAGCCGGCCGCTACAGCTCCCCGGCGCCAAGGAGTGAATGGGCAGCGGCTGCAGCTTCCGGTCCGGAGCCTCCTGACTCACATGCAGGCGGTCTCTTGGAGGCCGTAACTGTGAGGACTCTCAGCCCCCCTCAGGTGTCAGGACACCCATCTCGGCCTGCTGCTGGCTGTGAGGGCTACTGCACCCCTGTAAGTCACCCCTCAACTGTGGCCTCCTCTCTGAAACCTGTCTTGACTTCCACCCATCTAGTCATTTCATCCCTGGGCAAATCACCACTCCTTGGACCCCCTTGACCTTACCCCCATGCGTCTAGCTCAGATGTCACCCTAAAATATCTGCATTTATTGACCTTTGTACACACCTCTGCCCTCATGTGTCTCCTGTATCTTTTATCCCTCATGACCAGTATTTTATAGGCTCTGGATGAATTCATGGGAAAAAAAAATTAAAAACAGCTGAGGCCAACTTAAGCCAAATCTTAAACATACGCACCAGAATACCAGAACAATTCATGGTCACTTACTGTGCCATTCAGCACATCTTCCAGTTGAAAGTCTACCTTACAACTCACAGAGAGGTATGGGACCCAAGACGTCTTCAGGGCTTCCTGTGGCGGCATCTTTGAGGTCAGCCCCTGGGCTGCAGCAGAGAATCTGCAGGTGACTGCTACGATTTAGAACCAAGTTTACACTCTGGGTCATGCTAGAGAGAAAGCAGGAGCCCTTGAGTCTCTCATCCTCCTGGCCTTCAAGCTCTGCCCTGGGTCTTGCGAACGCTGGCTGCCCTGGGTCTTGCGAACGCTGGCTGCCCTGGGTCTTGCGAACGCTGGCTGCCCTGGCCACCAGATTCTTCTATGGACTTAGCACCAGAGTCCCTCAGACTATATAGACGTTCCTCACATTCTCCGAGGAACCTGCCAGGCTCTTCTGTATGTCTCTACTGGTTTCCCATCACCTCCAGGTCACTCTCAAGTAACAAAGAATCTCTCTGTCACTCTCTCCAGACTCGGAATCCTTGGCTCTCTTTCTGATTGCTCTCCACCCTTCCAGACACGATGGCTCCAGCAGCATCCATGCCGGCCTTCAGGCACAGGAGTTCCAGCTGCTCCAGCCTCTGGCAGGACATCCCCTCCATTCCTACCCTAGGCCCAGACCCCACACTTCCCATGGCTTCCAGCAAATCAGGTCTATGGGAACTTCCGGCAGCAAAACCTCTCGGAAGGGAGAAGAAGGAAAGAGGAGGGGCTGGTGAGATGGTTTAGCGGTTAAGAGCACTGGCAGCTCTTCCGGAAGCCCCGGGTTCAATTCCCCACACCCACATGGCATCTCACAACCTCTGTAACTCCAGTTCCAGGGGATCCGACACCCTCACACAGACACACAGGCAGGCAAAACACCAGTGCACATAAAATAAAAATAAAAAAATTTAAAAAGAAGGAAAAGGAGAGGAAGAACTGAAGTGCTGGTGCCGTGGATGAAAACGACCACCTGCCTTCCGGCCCACTCACGGACAGACCCCAAGCCAGCACTGAGCCCTCGGGCCATCTCTGCTCATGCCTTTTTCTTCGTTTTGTTTTTCCAGACGGATATCACTGTGTAACTCTGGCTGACCTGGAACTTACTGTGTAGTTCATGCTGTCCTGGATCCTGGGGTGACCCTCCTGCACCAGCCTCCCAAGTACTGGGATGACAAACAGACACTAATTATGGTTGTCGGCTTGACTACATCTGGAGTCAACTAAAACCCAAGCAGCTGGGCACCTGCGAAGGGGTTTGTCTTGCTTGGACCATCTGCGGTGGGAAGACTCGCGCTAACCCTGGGCCATACTTTCTGGTGGCAGCCTATGTAGAAGGCCATGGAAGAAGGAAGGCTCTGACGTTTGCCTGCCTGCTCTTGCTGTCACTGACAAGTTCCTCCAACCTGCTGCTGAGGCATCCCTTCACTGGCGTTGGAACCCAGTTCTTCAGGATTCTGATGTACACTGAGGACCAGCTGAGACACTCAGCCTCATGGAGTGAATGACTACGGCATTCCTGGCCTGTCAGGAGACTGCCGGTGTTGGACTAGCCAGATCACAGATCACAGTGGCTTGGGAGCCGTTCTAATAAACACCCTTTGTATATGTTCATTCTATCGGTTCTGTTCCTCTAGAGAACCCTGAGTAATGCAACCACCATGCCCAGCTACCCATGACTTCTTATTAGGAGTTTTCCTAGATTTCAAGGTCAAGCCCGATGCCTAAGAGTTGTCCTCTCCTCCGAGTCCATGTACCTTCACTGTCCAAGTTGGAGAGTTCTCTCTGTTCCCCTGGCCTTTAGATGGAACCCCCAGAAGGGAATGGCAAGCTCTGACATTAGGGATCCCTTCCCATCCACCCATCCTAGCCAGAGGGAAAACCTGAGGCCTGACCTCCACCTACCGGTCAAGGGTAAGCCATTGTATGTCCCCATCATGATGTTAGGAGCTGGCAGAAGGGAGGGGACAAAGCAGGGCACACTTAACTGTAGTCCCAATTACTCAGAATGCTGAGGCAGGAGGATCACTTGAGACTATGAATTCAACAAGGTAAAAACAAGGGAGCAAGGCATCTGAACTTCTCCCAAGGCTAGACCCCTGCATGGCTAGCTCCATCTGCATTCACAGCCAGCCTTCCTCTCCTGCCCACTTCCCACACAGACGGCTGGGCTTGGAGAGGAGGAGCACCCCATATTCACCTGGGCACAGTGGGTAGAAGACAACCCTAGGCTAGGACTCTGTCAAGCTGACTCTACCTGGGTGACAAGTTGAGCCCTGTGATGGATTGTTCTATGTCAACTTAACCCAAGCTAAAGTCATCTGAGAGGAGGGAGTCTCCATTAAGAAAATGTCTTGACTGCTGGGCGGTGGTGGTGCACACCTTTAATCTCAGCACTCAAGAGGCAGAGGCAGGAGGATCTCTGTGAGTTAAAGGCCAGCCTGGCTACAGCGCAAGATCCAGGACTGGCACCAAAGCTACACAGAGAAACCCTGTCTCAAAAAACAAAATAAGAAAAAAAAAAAAAGAAAAGAAAATGTCTTCGGGCTGGAGAGATGGTTCTGTGGTTAAGACCACTGACTGAACCTGAGTTTAATTCCCAGCAACCACATGGTGGCTCACAACCATCTATAATGAGATCTGGTGCCTTCTTCTGGCCTGCAGGCATACATGCAGACAGAACACTATACATAAGAGAGAGAGAGAAAGAAAGAAAATAAATAAATAAATAAATAAAATGTCTCCATAAGATCAGGTTGTAGGCAAGCCTTAGCACATTTTCTTAATTAGTGATTGATGGGGAATGGCCCAGCCCATTATGGTTGGTGCCACTCCCGGACCTGGGTAGATAACAAGCAGGCTGTGCAAACTATGAAGAACAAGCCAGTAAACAGCATCCCTCCATGTCCTCTGCATCAGCTCCTGCCTCCAGGTTCCTGCCCTGCTTGAGTTCCTGTCCTGACTTCCTTTGATAATAACAGTAATATGGAAGTGTGAGCCAAATAAACCCTTTCCTCCCCAAGTTGCTTTGGTAATGGTGTTTCATTCAATAGAAACCCTAACTAAGATGGGTACACACACATTCCCATACTCTGGTCTCTGTGCAGACCACCCTGTAGATGAAAATTAGCCATCCTTGGATCTATGGGAGCCCTTAGTAGCCATGCTCAGGCTTCCCAGAAAGAAAGCACCTGTCTTTTTTTTTTTTTTTTTTTTTTTTTTTGGTTTTTTGAGACAGGTTTCTCTGTGTAGCTTTGCGCTTTCTGAACTCACTTGGTAGCCCAGGCTGCCTCGAACTCACAGAGATCCGCCTGCTCTGCTCCGAGTGCTGGATAAGGCGTGCCACCACCGCCCGGCAACACCCTGTCTTTTTGAAAGGCAAAAATGTTCCTGTTGTGTGCGTCAGGTGGACACAGATTCCAGAAGCAGGCTGCCCAGGGTAGCATTCCATCCTCTCCCCAAGGGCAGAGCAGAGGGCTGGGCTGGGACTCTGCTGCCTGGTAAGGGAAGTTTAGACTTCTGATTGGGGGCGGGGCGGTGTCACAAGCAGATGTCTGAAGTATAAAAAGTAGACTTGCTACTCTTTTATAAACGGAAAGCAACCATGCGTTTGAGGGGAGAGTGGGAGGTGGACATTGAAGACCAGGCGGCCCCAGTACTGAGTCCTAATGTGGAGACAGGCCAACAGGGGTCTGAAACTCCTGGCCCGACTTACGGGCCAAGGAGTCCGTACGTTCATCTACGTTTCTCCCCCTCCACGTGCCTTCCCGGTTACATTCCAGCTTTCACTGCTCCCATCACCCCAGCCCTGTCTTGGAGAGACAGCAGCGGAAGACTGAGAGAGAAACCAGGGCTGGCAGAGCTGGGGGGGAGGGGGGGGTCCTTGAGCCTCTCAATGAGGCCCCCTGTGGGTAGGCTGGGGAAACTGAGGACTGCTCTAGACCGTGGTCACCAGACCCTTAGAGGCTAGTTGCCACTCACCCGGCCTCCTCGTCCAGAGGCCTTCCAGATGTATTATCAACCCCGAAGCACCTGGCTCCACCACCCTCGTCACTCCAATTGTGAGAAAAGTACCTCTCTCTTTTGCTCTTGGACTCCCTCTACTTCCCAGAAAGAAGGCTCACAGAGGGTATGGCCAGCACATCTCACCTCCCGAAGGACACCCCACCCCACCCCCCACCTATGTGCGCATCCACAGGCTCCACTCTGGGAGGGCCCAGCTGTGCTGGATGAGTGGCTGGCACAGGCCTCCATTTCTTAGCATTTACTGATATCATGAATGTAAAGATGATGTAACCCAGCGTGCAGCAGCCTCGTGGGGTTGTCAGAGCTTTGCAATGAGTCACTGCTCAGTTCCTCCACGTGCTTATAAAGGTGGCTTATTCCCTTTTCCAGGAGTGAACGCTGAGACTCAGGACCACAGCATGTGCCTAGACCACAGGGCTGTACTGCTATACTGGTTACAGTTCATCAGAACCTGATTCCTATCCTCTCTCTCTCTCCTCCTCCTCTTCCCTCCCCTCCACACAACACACACACACACACACACACACACACACACACAACACAAAAAAAAAAAAAAAAACACACACACACACACAGAGTCCTTCTTCCTTGGTGACCTCGGGGTGGCCTCTAAAGGACAAGCATGAAGCGAGGTGGAAGTCACCTTGAAGCTGCCTTGCCTACAAAGGCTATTTGTTAAAATTGTCCCTGCTTCCCTTAGAATGTCAATGTACAGTTAGTGAGCATGCCCTATATGCCAGCAGTTTGCACAACACAGGGAATTCCACAGAAATCAGAGAAAATTTCTACCTCAAACAGCACTCAAGAGGCTCAGGCAGACAGATCACAGGTTCCAGCACAGCCTGAACCACGGAGTGAGAACCCCCATCTCCAAAATTAATAAACAAATGACGTGATCCATGCGGGAAAGGGTTTTTCTGATTTATTGAAGAAGTTGAATGTTTAATGACGACAGATAGTGATACAATCTCCCCCATTCCAGAAAGTGCTAGAATTGCAAAGTGAAGAAAGAACCCAGGCGAGGAACCCAGGAGACACCTTCAGTGATCGATGTGAACGTCATTAACAATGGGTATCTAATTATAGTCGCACTGTAGGCCGCAGTGAGAAGAGTCAGAGTCCCTTCTGTGATGCTCTGGCCAAAAACAAACAGTCCAGACAACGCAATAATGATGCATCAGAAAATCCCAACGAGAGGCATTCTACATTAAAATTTTTAACTCAAGGAGTCCAAAAAGACTGAGAAATGTTCCAATTCTTTCAAATTCTGAGTGTCATATAGTAGTTACATGCAATGTTCCAACTTAATCAGGAGATAATAGCATACATTATCAACCACAAATGGTTTAGAGGGGAAGGTTTTTTGTATTAGAGCTTGGAACTTGTCTATAACCTAAATAAGACAATTTTTTTTAAGTTAATCAAAGGTGAATTTTTTGTTTTGTTTTTTTGAGACAGGGTTTCTTTGTGTACCCTTGGTTTTCCTGGACCAGGCTGGCCTTGAACTCAGAGATCTGCCTGCCTCTGTCTCCCTAAGTCCTGGGGTTAAAGGCGTGCGCCACCAATACCTGCCCAGCCAAAGGTGAATTTTTATGGGGAGAGAGAGAGAGAGAGAGACAGAGAGAGACAGAGACAGAGACAGAGACAGAGACAGAGACAGAGACAGAGAATGGCTCTGTGGATAAAATTGTCTGAGCTTGAGGATTCAAATTCAATCCTTAGGACCCAAATAAAAAGCCAGGCCAGCAATGGGAAGTGGAGACAGGAGCATTCCAGGAACTCGCTGGCCAATAAAGTCATCTGTGTCATGTGAGATTCAGGTCCAGTAAGAGACACTATCTTAAAACATAAAGAGGAGAGCCAGGCAAGGTGGCACACGCCTTTAGTCCCAGCACTCTAGAGGTAGAGGCAAGTGTGTCTCTGTGGGTTGGAGGCCAGCCTGGTCTACAAAGCGAGTTCCAGGACAGCCAGGGCTGTTACACAGAGAAACCCTGTCTCAAAAACCTAAATAAATAAATAAATAAATAAATAAATAAATAAATAAATAAATAGGAAAGTGATAGCAGAAGACACCTATAGTGATTTCTGGCCCCCACATGAGTATATACATACAAATAAATAAGTAAAAATTAAAAAAAATTAAAACCAGAAAATATGAGCAGGGTGTGGTGGTGCACATCTTTAATCCCAGCACTCAGGAGGCAGAGGCAGGTGCATCTCTACAAGTTCAAGCCCAGCCTGGTCTACAGAGTGAGTTCCAGCCAGCTAGGGCTACATAGTGAGACCCTGTCTCAAAACAAAAGTGCCATAAAACGTGAAAAGCCTTGGGAAAGTATTTCTTCATGAAAAAACTACAAAGTACTGCTTAACATGACAAGGCTAAGGAAATAATGTTTGAGAGCACTGTGACAGTCGAGCGATGAAGGAACATCGATGATGGCCAAAGGAGTATCACCAAGATCCTTAAGTAGGTCCCGCCTGCGTTTCTACATGGCCAGGGCAAAGGGACTGTAAGTTTATGGCCATCCTGGGCAACCACATCTCAGAATCACTAGGTGGGGGTCGGAGAGATGGCTCAGCAGTTAGAGCACCTGTTTCTGCACAGGAGCCCTTGTCAGATTCCCAGCACCCACAAGGTGGCTCATGAGTGTCTCTAACTCCAGATACAGGAGATCCAGATACAGGAGATCCAGCGTGCTTGAGCACCAAGCATGCACACACTGCAAATACATACACACAGGCAAAATACACCTAAGATGAATCTAATGTTTAAATTTTTATAGAGCATACTTGGGCCTAGAGCAATAAAATTTGGAAAATATAAATCAGTCCCCACTAAAGCAATGCTCAACTCCCCCAGACTATTAATAGCACAGTGGTTGTTTAGGTGTTAGTTAAGTACCTAGAATTTGGAACATTTGGGGACATAAAAACTCTTAACATGGGTTTTCATTTTCCAAAACTACTTAAAATTAGTTTAGATCTTGAGGGAGAGTCATTTTCTTTTTTTTTTTTTTCTTTTTCTTGTGTTGTTGTTGTTTTTCAAGACAGAGTTTCTCTGTGTAGCTTTTGCACCTTTCCTGGATCTCACTCTGTAGCCCAGGCTGGCCTCGAACTCACAGAGATCCGCCTGCCTCTGCCTCCCGAGTGCTGGGATTAAAGGCGTGTGCCACCACCACACGGCAAGAGTCATTTTCTTTAGGGTTATAGCCACTGGTAAGTTGCTCACAGCCTGGTGAGTAGTTCCTACCCAAGCTCATACAGGCAACCCTAATTAAACTTAGTGAGTCAGAAAAGAGGGAGAAGGTGAGACGGTCCATGAGTAAAGACACCTGCTGCCAAGCATGAGGACCTGAGTTCAAGCCCTGGGAACTCCTGCAAGCTCTCCCCTGGCCTCCACACACCCACCTGAGCACACACGTGTGCATACATGTACCCAAAACGCACAAACGCAAAACTGTTAAAAAGACAGAGAGGAGAGGGACTAGTTGGGGACAAAAAGAGGTCAGCAGATAAGAGAAGGTAATAGAGGATGAATATGGCCATAATACTTTGTATTCCTGTATAAAACTGTCAAAAGTTAAAAAAAAATGTTAAAAATTAGTTTGGATGCCATGAAACATTATATGACACAAATATAGATTATAACCATCATATGATGCTGATACGGAGTCTTTAACAGGATACGAGATTATTTTCAGAGGTCACGGAGATGGTCAGTGGGTTAAATGTACTGGCTCCACGAGTCTGACACCCTCCTCTGACACTGGAACCCCTGCAGAGAGCTGACCGGCAGCAGGGAGTGGGCTGGGGACTGTACCGCCTGACAGCCTGCGAGCCAGCTGGCCTGGGAGACTCGGGGCAACAGCAGAAACAAAAGAGAAACCCTGCTTCAAGACCTTCTCCAACTCCTGAAAGTGGGCCTCTGGCCTCTGTGTGTAAATAAATATTTTACAAACATGTTTTTCTTCGATAAAAGTTTCCAGTCATAATAGGAAACAAAGTGTCGTATTGACATTGTACTAGTCACCTCTGTGGCTGTTGTAAAAAGTGTCTTGCAAAAGCTACTTAAGGAAAGAGACTTGAAATATGTACCTGTGTGTGTTCCATGAGCCTGAGGCGTGAATCGCCGGGAGCTGCATTTCCAGACAGTTGTGAGTTGTCGGACACTGATCCTAGGAACCAAACCTGAGTCCTCTAGAAGAGAAGAACGTGCTCTTAGCTGCTGAGCAGTCGCTCCAGCCCCAGGAAAGCGCAGCAGGAGGAGCAGGAGGTAGCTGCTCACATTGCTTCCAGTCAGGAGGCAGAGCGGGGCTAGTGCTGAACCCTCTTCAGCCTGGGACTCCAAACCGGGCAATGAAGGAGATGGCGCCACTCACAGTTAGGGTGGGATTTTCTGCTCAGTCAAAGCTTTCTAGAAAACCAGAAGCGTGTTTCCATAGTGATCCTAAATCTCATCCAATCAAATTGACAAAGCAACCTAACCATCTAAATGTCCAAAAAGTAAAAATTTCTCTAGAATGTTTACTTTGTCTGCATTTCTATACATCTTGATTTGTTTCAGAAGGTAGGTGTTGACTCATCTTTAGTAGATACCAAAACGAAACATCTAAAAACATCCGGATATGCATTCATCAGCAACTTCTGTACTTTTTTTTTTTTTTTTTTTTTGGTTTGGTTTTTTGAGACAAGGTTTCTCTGTGTAGTTGTGGTGCCTGTCCTGGATCTTGCTCTGTAGACCAGGCTGGCCTCGAACTCACAGAGATCTGCCTGGCTCCGCCTCCCGAGTGCTGGGATTAAAGGCGTGCACCACCACTGCCCAGCGTACTACTTCTTTTTCCACTTATTTTGCAGTTCCAGATGCCTCTGCTTTGCTTTCCGACTGTTGTTACTGCAGTCTGCTGTCTGTCTTCCGGGAGGCAATAGGCATGCTAACCCCAGAGAGGGCTGCCCCCAAGAAGACCCCAACCATCCTGCTAGATTCCAGACGCCAGTCTCTTACAGTAACATGATTGTGCACCTTAAATCCCAGCACTCAGGAGGCAGAGACAGGCAGATCTCTGTGAGTTCCAGGCCAGCCTGGTCTACATTGGAAGTTCCAAGACAGCCTGGCCTTCACAGTGAGACCCTATATCAAAAATAAATGAATGAATGAATGAATGAATGAATGAATAATGGAGCACTGCCTGCTGGAAGACACCCAAGCACCACCTGGGGGTCCTTCTGCCCAGGGCAGGCAGGTACCACAGCAATAAACAAGTATGTGATGGAGAGATGGGAAAGACAGAAAAGTGGAACAGTGAGTGCACTATAGAGAGAGGCAGAACTGGAGATGTGATGGAGGTGACAGGTGAGACAGAGGGCTGAGGTCGACATGCTGTCATTGCCCAGTAGGGACTGCGGATGATGTACAACAGCCTAGAGTTTATGCAGATGCAGACTCAGCCTTTGAACCTGCTGCCTGGCCACAGGATCCTCTCTGGCTCTGGGCAACGATGGAGGCCTAAGATGAGGAAAGGTTCGCTGTCAGGACTGGACCTCCTCAAAGGACCACCGTGGTCTGAGATGACACCAGAGACCATGTCAGTGTCTGTGGTCCATGCTCCTGCCCCAGGCTGTGATTAAGACTGAGATCCAGAGCCCATGCGGATGTAAGCAGTCTGTGCCGCCGCCTGATGCCTTGGTGATGTCCTCGGGCTATTCTGCCTGGGAGAGAGAGGGCATCCTGATGGGAGTGGCCTATGTAGCCACCTGGGACCATATTGAGACCTATGGCCCATGCAGCATCCTGATACAGCCAAGGGCCGTGCCGATGTCTGCAACCTGAGTTACCACCGAAGCACATGCAGATGTCTGTGGTCTCGGCTGCCTCCTGAACCCATATTAATGTCCCAGGGCCTCAGAGAGCTGGCCCCGCCCCTCTCCAGCCACGCATGGCTTCTAGCAGAGATGAGATGCAGGCGGAAAGAGACTCATCCTTCTTTGGGGGGCTGGCCACTAGGAATCTGACCATGCTCCACTGAGTATATGGACTTGTGCCGGGCGGTGGTGGCGCACGCCTTTAATCCCAGCACTTGGGAGGCAGAGCCAGGCGGGTCTCTGAGTTCAAGCCCAGCCTGGTCTACAGAGCGAGAGTCAGGACAGGCACCAAAACTACACAGAGAAACCCTGCCTCAAAAAAAGGGGGGGAGGGGGCTTGTTTTTGTTTGTTCTTTTTCTTTTTTTCTTTTTCTTTTGGTGGGTTGGAGGTCATGGGGGAGGGGTAGCGGACATGGGAAGTCTGGGAGCTGAGCACGATCCAGGTGCATGATTCTCAAATAACCAATAAAAATAAGTAAATAATTGTGTAATAATCGCCATCAACATGCTCCAGCACTGGTCTCACATAAAGCGACAAGTCTCCCACGGAGAGTCCACAGTGGCATTGTGCTGGCTTCCTCTGAACCCGCTCCTCTCCTTCCATGATCCTGCTCTTCACTGGCTTTTTGTGGTGATTCCTGTCAACCACGACTACGTGGCACCAGGGGAAGAAAACCTCAGAAGCAGAGTGTTACCACCGTGAGCCGGGCGGTCCTTGCCCAGACCTTCACCCAAGTCCATGGGCTCCATCTGTCTATCCGTTGGCTTTTGAAAATGGAGGCCGGCAGCTAGCCATCTCAGGCTCATGATCCCTTTCTGTTCATTCCTTTCTTTTGTCATTATTCCCTTTTCATATGAAATTTAGGCATTCAAAAATTAACATGTGGGACTAAATGAATAGTTCTGTGGTTACTTCCTGCTCTCAGAGGACCAGCATTCAGTTCCTCTGGACACCACCATGATGGATGTTCCCTTGCTCTAGCGCATCCTCCTGGTGGTGGTCTGAAGCATCAACCAACATATAGCATTCCTCCTTTCAAATTATTTTCTCAGGGATTTTTCACAGTGACAAATCACAGAAAATTGGTGCCTGAAAGAGGTGTTGTCATGTGCCCCTGTGACCCCAGCAGTTGGGAAGGTGAGGCAGGAGGCCATCCTGAGATCCATAGGGAGCTGCAGGCCATGCTGGGATAGAGAGTCAGTCTCCAAAACAAAAAAGGAATGAAGGAAGAGAGGAAGGGAGGGAGGGAGGAAATTGGTATTAGGGAATTGGGGTCATTGCTATGACTAAACTTGATCTTGTACTTCAGAAGGCTTGGGATTTTTTATTTGTGGGGACCCCAGAATCCCATCAAGGGTAGTGATTCCTAGCTCCAGAGAATACTGGCAGGCTGGGAGGCCCGGGAGCAGCAGCCTCCCTGGACCAAGTGGGGTTGTAGTAACAATCTCGCTGGGGCCTCCAGAATGTTTCGGGCAGAAGCACTTTCTTTCTGGTATAAGCGCTTCAAAGCCCTTCAGGAGCTTCCTGGCTTTGGTCCACTGGTGATGTCTCCTCTCTTCCACTCACACTGGTGTCAGAGTGCTGATTCCAGAAGGATTCTCACAACAGTGCTGATTCCAGAAGGAGTCTCACAACAGTGCTGATTCCAGAAGGAGTCTCACAACAGTGCTGATTCCAGAAGAGTCTCACAACAGTGCTGATTCCAGAAGGATTCTCACAACAGTGCTGATTGATTCCAGAAGGATTCTCACAACAGTGCTGATTCCAGAAGGAGTCTCACAGCATTTGGAACTTGTCTGTAAGAGGAATTTGGAAAAATGTGGAGGAAAAGGCTTAAGAAAACCTAGAACGCAGAGGCTGGGGAGACGGCTTCACACTTGACGGGATCTGTAACGGCCAGTCTTGTCGACTTGACTATATCTGCAATTAACTAAAACCCAAGCAGTTGGACACAACTGTAAGGGATTTTGCTTGACTGGATTATTTGAGATGGGAAGACCCACTGTAAATCTGGGCCACACCTCCCAGTGCCAGGCTCTATTAAAAGACATGGAGGAAGCAAGTGTTTGCTTTTTGCCTACTCACTCTCACTGGTAAGTTTATCATCGATCCTGCTGCTGAGGCATTCCTACACTGATGCCGGAACCTTCTTCTTCAGGATTCCACCATAAACCTATGAGAAATATCAAGTCTGAGTCTTTCCTATCAAATAATATAAAACTTGTGTTTGGGATAAGGAATTCAAATATTTCATTTCCCCCACCTTGTAAGACTTTTATGAAAATGTTTTAATCCTCCCCTCCCAGGAAAACCTCTGTTTACACAAAGACCCAGTGCTCTCTGCTCTAGGAATGTGATGACCCGGGGCAGAGACCATTTCCCCTCCTTCCCTCATTTACTGTGTGCCAATTCTTTTCAGACTAGCTAATGGAAAAGGATTGTGAGGTCCAACCCTAGGCAATGGAAAAAAAGACACAGCCACCACCTGAGTTAGAATAAAAACAAACCAACTGAACTTCCTGTCAGGGGGTATTTGCTTTTCTGAGCATGCTCTCTTGATTAGGGGTAAAGTTTGCCTTGTTCAGACACTTCAGCTGGAATGGTGGTCTCTTTCTTTGCAACCTTGAACTTATTTCTAAGAGACCAAAGACCATCTGAGACATCCATCCTCCTGAACTGAACAACTACTGAATTCTTGGCCTTTCTGTTGGTAGACAGGCCCTGGGAACCAGCTGGACCACAGCCTGTGAACCACTCTAACAAATTCCCTTTTAATATAGATTCATCCTGTCAGTTCTGTTCCTCTAGAGAACCCTGACTAATACAGACTACGGTCCGGGAGTGGTTCTAGAGAGACACAATCATAAGAATAAATATTTTAAAGTATCTGGAACAGGCTTTAAAATTTGCTGACACCTACCGTGTTCGAAGCCTCTCCTAGAAGCACAAAGAGCATTAAAACGCCATGGTGTGAACTATTTAATCAATTTTTTCAAATAAATGCATTTGATTATCCTGATTCACCTAGTGAGAGGAGCAAGGAATTTAGTGAAATAATGAAGCTGGCTGATTGCTTTTAGCATCACTAGATAAGTTGACAAAGAAAAAGAATGAGCTCCATGATAAAATTGAACAGCTCCAGATTCACGTACACAGCATAAAGGTTTCTAAGCGTGCCCTGGAAGGGAATCATCTGTCTGGCAGCCACAGAGCTCAAGTGGCAGAAGCCCTGATTTTAAGATTAGCTGAATTACGATGAAAATTCAAGTCCTGGCGGTGGAAGGTGTTGGTGGTGAAGTAAGGGTACTGATTAGTAAACAATGGGATCCTGTCACTCGGGATGGAAATGTGTGTGCGCACCCTAACGAGGCTGAAGATTTTGAACCCTCAAATTCTGAAGAAGTCTCTCCACCCTTAGCAGAAGATACACCCCCAATCCCCACCTTCGGAATATTGCCTTCTCTGCCTTTGCCTAGGGGAACTAATCCTTCACTGTCTGCTGAACCAAAGGTAACCTTCCCTAAAGAAGAGGCCAGGTAAGGGAATACGGGTGTTCCGCAAGGTCCACCAACAGTTTCCTCCAACCTATCACCAGACTCACGGCAAAGCAGGCTCCTAGAGGGGAGGGAGAAAGTGTGGTCCGTGAGGAGGTGTGCCTCATGACTAAAGAGCTTAATGAGTTTGCTAATTCATTCAAGCAAAAATCTGGGGAATGTGTGTGGGAACAGATTTTTGAGAGTGGGATAACTGTAGGAGGAACATAAGCCTGGGTCAGGCTGGGTTCGCTACGGACCCACAGAGGGGAAAGTCTAGGTTTGACACAGTTTACTGAGGAAAAAAAAAAGTGTCAAAGGTTTGTTTGAACGGTTGGCTGAAGCATGTGTCAAAAGCTGGCCTACTGAAAGGGAGTTGGAGATGCCTGATACCCCTTAGCTTAGCGTTGATGACGGGATTTTAAGACTCAGGGAGATCACAGTGTTAGAGTGGGTACACTGTGTAAAACCCAATCCTCCACAATAGGAAGGCCCTGAAGACACGCCCTTCACCAAAATCCCATAAAATACAAACTGGTGACAGGGCACCAGCACATTTGAAGGGCTTTATTGTTGGTTTTTTTTCTTGTGCCAGGCCTTAGGTTTGGAGATGGGGTCACCTAAGACCATCAAAAAACACAGGTATTTACATTATGATTCATAACAGTAGCAAAATTACAGTTATGAAGTAGCAATGAAAATAATTTTTAAAATTTATTTATTTTTATTTTATGTGCATTGGTGTCTTGCCTGCATGTATGTCTGTGTGAGGGTGCCAGATCCCCTGGAATGAGAGTTACAGAGAGTTGTGAGCTGCCATGTGGTTGCTGGGAGTTGAATTGAACCTGGATCCTTTGGAAGAGCAGCCAGTGCTCTTAACCTCTGAGCCATCTCTCCAGCCCCATCAACAAAAATAATTTTATAGTTGGGGGTCACCATAACATACAACAGGAGCTATAGTAGCTGTGTAGCTGGAGTTTTCTCCAATCCTGCCTGGCCCACAGTCAGGACAAATCTCTCTCACCCGCCAGTCCTGCAGCCGCTCAGACCCAACAGAGTAAACACACAGAGACTTATATTGCTTACAAACTGTATGGCCGTGGCAGGCTTCTTGTGATCTAGTTCTTCTATCTTAAATTAACCCATTTCTATAAATCTATACCTTGCCACAATGGCTCGTGGCTTACCAGTATCTTACATGTTGGTACTCATGGTGGCGGCTGGCAGTGTCTCTTTCCCCAGCCTTCCACCTCCCAGAATTCTTTTCCTCCTTGTCCCGCCTACCCTATCCTTTCTGCCTGGCTACT
Organism: Peromyscus leucopus; assembly: GCF_004664715.2. Lineage (NCBI taxonomy): Eukaryota > Metazoa > Chordata > Mammalia > Rodentia > Cricetidae > Peromyscus > Peromyscus leucopus. The sequence continues at coordinate 66,096,377 of NC_051068.1, forward strand.
GGCCAATCAGAGTTTTATTTATTTATAACATACAGGACATCCCACAGCAGGATTGTAACATTATGAAGGTTGAGAATTGTTGCTCTAGAGTAATAGAATTGATAGAATAAATCTCTCTTCTCTCTCTCTCTCTCTCTCTCTCTCTGTAGATATAGATGTATGTAAAGTGAACTTATTAGAATGACTTACAAGCTTCAGTACGGCTAATCCAACAATGGCTGGCTATGAACAGAAAATCCAAGAGTCCAGTAGTTGCTCAGTCCACAAGGCTGAATGTCTCAGCTGGTCTTCAGTATACTCTGGTATTCTGAAGAAGTAGGCTCTAATGCCAATGTAGGAATAGACTTGCTAGCAAGAGGAGAACAAGTAAGCAAAAAGCAAAAGCTTCCTTCTCCCATGTTCTTATCAGGCTTCCAGCAGAAGATGTGGCCCAGACTACAGGAATATGTCTTCCCTCTTCAAGATCCAGATTAAAAGCATGTTTTTCCAAGCTCAAAAGATCTGGATTAGGGGCTGGAGAGATGGCTCAGTGGTTAAGAGCATTGACTGCTCTTCCAGAGGACCCAGGTTTAATTCCCAGCACCCACATGGCAGCTTACAACTGTCTGTAACTCCAAGATCTCACACCCTCACACAGACATACAAGCAGGCAAAACACCAATGCACATAAAAATAAAATAAAAGATCTGCATTAAAGGTGTGTCTTCTACCTCAAAGAGCTCAATTAGAAGTGGATCTTCCTACTTCAAATTAAGCAAAAATCCCTCACAGGTATGCCCTCCAATTTTAGATTTTAGTTAATTCCAGAAATTAAAGGCTACATTGGATCATGGCAAAAGGGAACCTCGGAGCTGGACGGTGGTTGCGCACGCTTTTAATCCCAGCACTCAGGAGGCAGAGCCAGGCAGATCTCTGTGAGTTCAAGGCCAGCCTGGGCTACCAAGTGAGTTCCAGGAAAGGCACAAAGCTGCACAAAGAAACCCTGTCTCAAAAAAAAAAAAAAAAAAAAAAGGGAACCTCGGCCAGAGACCAGTTTCCAGACGTGAGCCAGTTTGTAGACCCAGATCTCCTTAAATGAAGGGATGGTCATGCCCCTCTGAGGAAGGACCTTGATAAATACCCTAGAGTTTTACTGTTAGCCTTTCCCTTCCATAGTTAGTCTTCCACAGAGACATACAGCCTTTTACAAAGGTAACTGTACAGTGGGGAAAGGAACAGTCGACTGTCCAGGGTCTGTTGGATACTGGTTCTGAACTGACACTGATTCCAGGAGACCCCAAGACACTGTGGCCCTCCAGTTAAAGTAGGGGCTTATGGAGGTCAGATGATTAACAGAGTTTTATCTGATGTCTAACTCACAGTGGGTCCTGCAGGTCCCCGAACTCATCCTATAGCTATTAGATACACTTAGAAGTAGGCAGAATTCTCACATTGGTTCCCTGTGGAGTGAGGGCTGCTGTGGTTGGAGAAGCAAAAATGGAAGCCTTTGAAGTTGCCTCTGCCAAGGAAAATAGTGAATCAAAGACAATATCGCATCCCAGGAGGAGCTGCAGAAATTAGTGCCACCATCAAGGACTTGAAAGATGCTGGGGTGGTGGTTCCCACCCTCTAACTCTCCTACCTGGCCTGTGCAGATAACAGAGGGGCTGTGGAGAACGACAGTACTGCAAACTAACAGAGCAGTGACTCTGATTTGCAGCTACTGTGCCGGATATGTGGTGTGCTTGAACAGATTAACACATCGCTTGGTATGTGGTGATATTTCATTTGTGCTCTCACAAATAAAGCTTATCTGGAGATCAGAGTGCAGAGCTAGCCACTAGAGGCCAGGCAGTGGTGGCACACACCTTTAATCCCAGCACTTGGGAGGAGGAAACAGGAAGTGATATGGCTGGGCAGAGAGAGGAAGTGATAAGGCAGGGTGGAGACAAGAGCTCAGTCCTTTCAGTCTGAAGATTCCTAGAGGTAAGAACTCTTTCTAGTGGCTGGCTGCTCTGCTTCTCTGATCTTTCAGCTTTCACCCTGGTGCCCGACTCTGGGTTTTTATTATTATGACCAATTAGAATTCACCCTACATCTGGTATCCAACTTTTGGGGCACAAATCCATGAAAAAGCCACTTGCCTGTGGCTTTGCAGCCACCAGCACAGGCCGGAGCTGCACGTGGCCAGAGTCACTACCCTACCAGCTAGGTTTTCCTTTCTTTTGGGATTTTTCTGTTGCTGCCTCTCCTGAACTGCAAACGACACAGGAGTCAGCCGCTTTTGCATGTTCGCCGTGCAGACGGCTGGCTCTTTGGCTTCTTTCCTCCCAGTGGGTTGTGGGTTTTCCCTGGACCCCCTCCTTGGGCTGCTGATGTACAAAGACAGTCTACATATGATGACCACATCCTAGCTCTATGGCATGCAGCAGCTTTGAATGCTTGAAACAGAATTGAAGAAGTAAGAAAGAAAACTGAGTCATTTACAGGGCCCAAAAAAAACCTTCACTGATTTCTTATAAAGATTGACTTCAGCAGTAAATAGAATGATACCAAATTCAGAAGCAGGCAAATAACTGCCTTGAAAACCCACTCGGGCTTCTACTGTTGTACGCAAAAGCATACAACATCTTTATCAGCAGCAGCAGCAGCAGATTTGATGAAACAATTGGGAATTCTTTTTTTTTTCTTTATTTTTTTCCTTTTAAAATTTAATTTAATTTTACATATCAGCCACGGATTCCCTTGTTCTCCTCCCTCCCGCCCCCTCCCGCCTTCTCCCCAACCCACCCCCCATTCCCATCTCCTCCAGGCAAAGACTCCCCTGAGGATTGAGTTCAACCTGGTAGATTCAGTCCAGGCAGGTCCAGTCCCCTCCTCCCAGACTGAGCCAAACGTCCCTGCATAAGCCCCAGGTTCCAAACAGTCAACTCATGCAATGAGCACAGGACCCGGTCCCACTGCCTGGATGCCTCCCAAACAGATCAAGCCAATCAACTGTCTCACTTATTCAGAGGGCCTGATCCAGTTGGGGGTCCCTCAGCTATTGGTTCATAGTTCATGTGTTTCCATTTGTTTGGCTATTTGTCCCTGTGCTTTATCCAACCTTGGTCTCAACAATTCTTGCTCATACAAACCCTCCTGACAATTGAGAATTCTTAAAGGGAGGAATTAGTAAAAAGAGAGGTTCCCCCCCACCACATTAAAAAAAAATGGGAAACACTGTTACAATGGAGGGAGTTAGGTCTCTGTATGATAATACATTGGATGATTTGAATATAGAACAATTAAATGAAGGGATAATCAGTTTTACCAGGACTGACATAATGTTAGTTATCATTTTGATAATCCTTATTGTCGGTTTGATAATTCTTGGTTTAATCTAAAAAAGTTGGCTGATATGAGTGCCAAGATACAAGTTTTAGAAAAACTTATTAAAACAGATCAAAGAGATATTCAGACCCAGACAGAGGAATTTAAAGGAGAACCAAGCATTATAAGGTTAGAGAGGAACAGCCTAAGGTTTTCAAACAACCAACTTAAATTTATCCAGTAACCGATATCCAGGAATTGCCAAATGATAGATATCCCCAAGGCTGTGTAAGAGCTGAATGGACTCCTATGCAAATGTTAGATTTAAGGAGATTGAAGGAAGTGATAGTCTCACAAGGCATGCATTCACCTTTTGTGAAGCAGATGTTAAACTCATGGTCAACTTGTAAAAGAATTATCCCTTGGTTACAGCAGTCTTGGAGCCTGGTCCCCAGTTACAATGGAGGACCTGGTGGAAAGATGAGGCTAAGACCATTGAACAACGAAGTAGGGTGAAAGGTATAGAAATCTCCCAAGACCAACTTCTTGGAGAGGGCGATTATGCTGATGTACAAAGACAGTCTACATATGATGACCACATCCTAGCTCTATGCCATGCAGCAGCTTTGAATGCTTGAAACAAAATTGAAGAAGAAAGAAAACTGAGTCATTTACAGGGCCCAAAAGAAATCTTCACTGATTTCTTATAAAGACTGACTTCAGCAGTAAATAGAATGATACCAAATTCAGAAGCAGGCAAATAATAATTGAATCTCTGGCTTTTGAAAATGCTAGTGCACAATGTAAAAGGGTAATTAGGCTGTTAAAGGCAAGAGAAGCACCCGTGGAGGAATGGATCCAAGATACAATCAATATTGAATCTCATGACCATGATGATGCTTGGATAGGAGAGGTGATTTCCAGAAGTTTGAAGAAAAATTGAAGTGTCAGGTGTTTCAACTGCAGTAAACAAGGTCACCTAAAAAGGGACTGTAAACAGGGCATTCCTAGAAACAATGTTTTTCCTAAGCATAATCCAAACAGAATGCCCCTCCCTTCTGGATTATGCAGTAGGTGTGGCAAATGCCGGCATTTGAATGTAGATCAACAAGGGACAGACAAGGTAACCCTTTGCCATAGAGAAATGCCTTGAGGGGCCTCTGGCAGGCCCCCATGTCAAATTCAGTTCAGTGCTTTCCTGTCATCATGGAGGAAACTCCTTCCCAGAGCAATTAAAGAACCTAATGCCTACTGTAAAAAAAAAAAAAACATACTGTTCTGTATGATAAAACAGTTTAGAAGATAAAACAAAAATTTCAGGAGAAACCATGAATCAAAATTGATAAAGGTTAGATTTGAACAAGAGAAACCTCTTGATTAGAAGAGGTGATAGTTCATCAAATAGCGTGACCATCCAATTTAAACTAACTTATACCACTAACAAATGCTTTTCATTTGATCAGATATAACTCCCCAAAGTTAGGGTTGGGGCAAGAATTTGTTTTTGTCTTTTCAGAAGAATGAAGGCATCCAGCTAAGGAATCTGAAGATCACTGAACAAATGAGATATGTGAAGAAAAAGGACAAATCATCCAAAAAAAATGTCCCAAGAAAAACAGTAAATTGGTGTGCTAATATATCACATTTACAACAGGATAAAATTTCATGAATCTTCACAAATGTTTGTTTCTGCTGTTCTCTACAGACACTAATGCAAATGGTCTTTTGTAGTCCCAGTTCAATTAAAAATTAAAGCTGGCTTTGGAGTTGGAGTGTGACTGTCTCCTTCTCTAAACCCAAGCATGCTTGTTAAAGTGAAATCCAAAATCTATGCCTCATGTCAGAAGACCCACCTGATATGGTACAGAAGAAAAACCAAATTTAGGGACTACTAATCTCATGATCCTTTGGTTTTATTTTGACTCTTTAAAACTCTTTCATAAGGTATGAATATTATCTCAAAATTTATAAAATTAATATATATATTTGTAAACTTTTTTCACAGTATTAGTAGTCATATAGAGTATTAACTAATTCTAGAAAAAGGCTTCATCTAGCTTCCTGTACATGATTTCAGGTCTGAGTCTCTATCAGGTAACTGGGAATTAAGATTTTGTACTCTGGATGTACATAACAAATATTGATTCTTTAACTTGAGATTTGCTGCATATGACATTTAAAATGTTTAAGTTTTCTGCAGTGAACCATGACCACGCCTAGCAGTGACCTTTGAAATGTCCAAAAGGAGGATGGGACCCCACAATGACTATTCCATATGAACGATGATAACACCACTAAGCTGAAAAACACCACCAAAAGATTGGCTTTGAACTACAAACTGCTCAGGACCATTTCAAGGTGGCTGGCTGAGATGATCCAGCCTCACAGACTGCTCTAGCCAGGACTTGAGACAAATCCTGTACTTTTCCATTACACAGAGACTGGACAACAAATGATACAGCTACCTCCCCCAGGACTTGACAATGAACCCAAGTTTTTCTTTTCAGGATCCCCTAAAGATGCTGTCATCCCCAGACAACAGGAAGTAAATTTAAGAACATAATGCCCATATTCCCAAGAGGTGGGTGGGTGGTTTTTGGTCGTTCAGTGGGTTATGGATATTTGTCATTGTTTTCCGTGGTTGGTTACAAGTTGTTATTGGTAATGGTAAAAAAAAAAAAAAAAAAAAAAAAAAAAAAAAAAAAGAAAAGAAAAAAGAAAAAAAGCCTTTAATCCCAGAACTCAAGAGGCAGAGGCAGGCGAATCTCTGTGAGTTCAAGGCCAGCCTGGGCTACAGAGTGAGTTCCAGGAAAGGCTCCAAAGCCAAACAGAGAAAGCCTGTCTCAAAAAAAAAAAAATTCCTGAACAAAGGAGATTAGATTCAGCGTTCTTGTTGTGAAAAAAAAAGAGAGAGGATATAGAAATGATAGGATAAAAATGAATGGAAACACATGAACTATGAACCAAAGGCTGAGGGTCCCCCAGTTGGATCAGGCCCTCTGAATAGGTGAGACAGTTGATTGGCTTGATCAGTTTGGGAGGCAACTAGGCAGTGGGACCAAGTCCTGTGCTCATTGCATGAGTTGGCTGTTTGAAACCTGGAGCTTATGCAGGGACACTTGGCTTAGTCTGGGAGGAAGGGACTGGACCTGCCTGGACTGAGTCTACCAGGTTGATCGCAGTCCTGGGGGGGGGGGATTTGCCCTGGAGGAGGTGGGAATGGGGGGTGGGCTGGGGTAAGGGGAGGGGGTGGGAGGGGGGAGAATAGGGGAACCAGTGGCTGATATGTAGAACTGAATGGTATCGTAAAATAGAATAAATAAAAAAAAGAAATGATAGGATAAAAGGGTAGATTATTGAATCTACTCTGAAAAAAAAAGGGAGGGTGTAGATATGATAGGATAAGGGTAGATTATTGAATATACTTTTAAACCAAAAAAGCAACTAATAGTCTTAAATATTTTACATTAATGTGGATCTTTGTATATTGATACAAAGTTGAGATTATTTGTTAGAACATACTGTACATACATTTCTAATCTTGTTCAAGGTATTACACCTATACCGTTCATTTAACAATGTAATGAAAATTGCTAGTCCTTGAAAGTTATTATTACAAACTATTTAGGATAAGAAAGAAACACAAGTTAGGCAGTGGTGACACATGACTTTAATCCCAGCACTCGGGAAGCAGAGCTAGATGGATCTCTGTGAGTTTGAGGCCAGCCTGGTCTACAGAGTGAGTTCCACGACAGGCACCAAAACTACACAGAGAAACTCTGTCTCGGGGAAAAAGAAAGAAAGAGAGAGAGAGGGAGGGAGAGAGGGAGGGAGGGAGGGAGGGAGGGAGGGAGGAAGGAAGGAAGGAAGGAAGGAAGGAAGGAAGGAAGGAAGGAAGGAAGGAAGGAAGGAAGGAAGGAAGGAAGAGGGGCTGGTGAGGTGGCTCAGAGGTTAAGAGCACTGGCTGCTCTTCCAGAGATCCTGAGCTCAATTCCCAGCAACCACATGGTGGCTCACAACCATCTGTAATGGGATCTGGTGCCCTCTTCTGGTCTTCAGGCAACATGCAGGAGGAATATTGTATACATAATAAATAAATAAATCGAAAGAAAGAAAGAGAGAGAGAGAAAGAGAGGGAGGGAGGGAGGGAGGAGGGAGGGAGGGAGGAAGGAAGGAAGGAAGGAAGGAAGGAAGGAAGGAAGGAAGGAAGGAAGGAAGGAAGGAAGAAAAACACAGGTTAGTAGTTAGTCACCTATTACAATTAAACTTGTAGTCATGTTAGGTATGTTTTCAAGGTCCAACTGATATATTTTAGGTAGACAGGTGGTCTTCAAACATTTCAGAGATCTACAGAATATGGCATTTAGGATGTTTTAATAACATAGATTTTTTTTTATTATGACAATGAGACATGTCTGCTCTCTTTTTTTTTTTTTCAGAGAAGATGATGGGCATCAAAGAAACTCCATATGGTGTTTACTTTCCTTGTAGAAAAAGTTAGCCAGTGGACAAGAAAATGCCCTTGCCTTGACTGCTAACAGTATGCTGTCCAAAATGGACACGCAGGACCCAAAAGAAAGGACTGTTGAACTTTGCCAAGGCAAGGTGGGACAGCCCTTCAGAAAATCCTGCCAGATATGTCTGTCATACATTCTAGGTCTGTAGGCTGAAGATGGATGCCCCAACATTGCAGAGGAACCTTGGGTGACTGTCCAAGCAGCCAGCTGTTTCTGTCATTCCTCGCATTTTTTGGAAGTCACTTACTTGCACTTCTTGCTTACTCGAGTAATATTATTTCCTTCTCGGGTCTCTGATGGAGTTGAAGACTTTACAGTTATAACTTTTCTTGTTGCCAGATCCAGAAAAGCAATTCATTAAAGAGGTGCAAAGTGTATATAATTGAGAGACATTAAAAGATAATTTTGGGGCAGGCGGTGGTGGCCCATGCACTTAATCCCAACACTTGGGAGACAGAGGCAGGCAGGTCTCTGTGAGTTCGAGGCCAGCCGGGTCTACAGAGTGAGTTCCAGGACATGCTCTAAAGCTACACAGAGAAACCCTGTCTCAAAAAAACCTAAAAAAAAAAAAAAAAAAAAAAAAAGTAATTTTGGTAATGCAAGTTAGAATAGAAAGTGAATTAGGTACAATCTTGCCGGGCGGAGGTGGCGCACGCCTTTAATCCCAGCACTCGGGAGGCAGAGCCAGGCGGATCTCTGTGAGTTCGAGGCCAGCCTGGGCTACCAAGTGAGTCCCAGGAAAGGCGCAAAGCTACACAGAGAAACCCTGTCTCGAAAAACCAAAAAAAAAAAAAAAAGAAAGTGAATTAGGTACAATCTTCTGAACTCACCAAGATAGGATAGATACAGAGTATTTTCCCTGAATTTGTCAATTGTTAATGGACTAGATATTGTTTAATTATTTATTGCCTGTATATATTATATATAGTTATTGTACTTATTATATATAGTTTTTCTTATATTAGTTATAACATTCTTTTTTATTTTAGACAAAAAAGGAGAAGTGTGATGATATTTTGTTTGTGCTTTAACAAATAAACTTTGTCTGGAGATCAGAGTGCAGAGCTAGCCACTAGAGGCCAGGCAGTGGTGGCACACACCTTTAATGCCAGCACTTGGGAGGAGGAAACAGGAAGTGATATGGCTGGGAAGAGGAAGTGATAAGGCAGGGTGGAGACAGGAGCTCAGCCCTTTTAGTCTGAGGATTCCTAGAGGTAAGACTAGAGGTAAGACGTCTCTCTAGTGGCTGGCTGCTCTGCTTCTCTGATCTTTCAGCTTTCACCCTGATATCTGACTCCAGGTTTTTATTATTAAGACCAATTAGAGGGCTAGAGAGATGGCTCAGCAGTTAAGAGCACTGTCTTCTCTTCCAGAGGACCAGGGTTCAATTCCCAGCACCTACATGGCAGCTCATAACTGTCTGTAACTCCAATTCCAGGGGATTCAACACCTTCATGCACATAAAATAAAGTTAAAAAAAAAAGACCAATTAGAATTTGTGCTACAGTGGGACATGGCCTGGTATATTGTGAGCAGCTATTGATATAGAAAGGCTTTTTTCTAACCTGTCCATAAGGCCACCAGAAGCAATTTCCCTTTAGTTGGCAAGGCCAGCAGTATACCTTTACAGTTTTACCTCAATGGTACATTAACTCTCCAGCCTTATATCCTAATTAAGTTCGAAGGGATCTTGATTGTCTTTTCCACAAAATCTCACACAGGTCACAATATTGACAACATTATGCTGATTGGACCAAGTCAGTGTACGGTTGAAACCATTTTGGACTCGTTGGTATCAGAGGATGGGGAATAAATCCAACCAAAATTCAAGGACCTTCTACCTCAGTGACATTCTCAGGAGTCCAGTGGCGTGGGGCAGGCAGAGATGTTCCTTCTAAGGTGAAGGATGAGTTATTGCACCTGGCCCCTCCCACCACCAAAAAAGAAGTGCAAGGCTCAGTGGGTCTTTGTGGATTCTAGAGTCAGCACATTCCTCACTCAGGTGTGTTACTCTGGCCCACATACCAAGTGACTTGGAAAGTTGCTAGCTTTGTGTGGAGTCTGGAACAGGCGAAGGATCTTCAGCAGATCCAGGATGCTGTGCGGGCTGCTCTACCACTTGAACCATATGGTCCAGCAGATCCAATGATACTTGAGGTATCAGTGGCAGATCAGGATGCTGTTTTAAGGTGAATCACAGAGGAGACCTTTAGGATTTGGGTACAAGGCTCTACCATCATCTGAAGAAACTGTTCTCCCTTTGAAGACAACTCTTGGCTTGCTATTGGACCTTAAAGGAAACTGAATTTTGACAATGGGACCTGAGCTGCCCATTATTCAGCTGGATGTTATGTGACCCACTGAGTCACAAAGTAGGCCGTGTACAGCAGCAATCCATTATCAGCTGGAAATGGTGTGTACGTGAACAAGACCTAACACTGAGTCCTCTGGCCTCTACATGCAAACAGACACACACGAGAAAGCCTAGAAAACAGTAAGCAGAGATTAATAGACAATTCTGGTGGCCTCTCAGAAAACCAAAATGGCTGCAGGGTGCCTGTGGCTTCTCACAGGAACAGGAGTTCTATTGGGAATTGAATTAGAGCCCATTCATGTTACATTACAGCAGAAAACCTGGTTATATTTTCCCCAAGCCTTGTAGCTAGAGTTTTCCCGGTCTTGCCTGGCCCACAGTCAGGACAAATCTCTCACCCACCAGTCCCGCAGCTGCTCAGACCCAACAGAGTAAACACACAGAGACTTATATTGCTTACAAACTGTATGGCCGTGGCAGGCTTCTTGCTATCTGGTTCTTACATCTTAAATTAACCCACTTCTATTAATCTATAAGTTGCCACATGGCTCGTGGTTTACCGGTACCTTAACATCTTCTCATGGCGGCAGCTGGCAGTGTCTCTCTGCCTCAGCCTTCCACTTCCCAGAATTCTCTTCTCTGCTTGTCCCGCCTATACTCCCTGCCTGGCTACTGGCCAATCAGTGTTTTATTTATTAACCAATCAGAGCAACACATTTAACATACAAAACATCCCACAGCAAAGCCTGAAACTTTGTGCAAGGCTATTTAAAAGTGGCAGACATAATTAATGCACTCAAATACCTTTGAAATACACTCAAATACCTTTGAAATAATACTGTTGGTGAATAGCAGCGCTGAATGGAGTCTTGAGCAAGCCCTAATAAGGTCCAAAGCATGTGTCCTGAACAGGGTCCTGTCTCTTTTCTTACTTGAATTAAACTCTCAAAACCAGATACAGTTATGCTGTTGGATCCTAGCACAGACTACATGCCTGGCCAATACACAGTAAGTGACCTCAGGAGGCTGAGGCAGGGAGATGGCCTAAGCAAGGTCCGCTTGGCCTACATAGTGAGTCTGAGCCTGGCCTGGGCTACATAAGGATACCTTGTTACAAAACAAACAAGCAACTAAGCTAACAAACAGTTGGACATGTATATTACTTAGTATGTGGTGAAAATGATACATGTGCACCAGGCTTAAGCTGGTCTGGAACACATAAGTATATTCCATGAGCAGCTGGTAGCACAAAGAACTTGCCTTTATTACATTATTGATTCTTTTCCAAATCACATTTTTTGGCCTCACTTTGGGTGGGAGGGCTCTATATAATAAACTGACAGATACACCAATATGGCATGTTGGTACTACCCAAATGTATAACTCCACTCAGGTGCCCTGAAGGACAGTGGGAAAGGGGCAAGCATTGTCATGCACTTTGTGTATGGAGACTGACAGTCCAGAGTAAAGATGGATACACGTGCTTGGAAAGTGAGAAATCAGCCAACTATTAGTCCTGGAAGAAATAAAAGGGGAAAGTTGGGGAAAAGAGATAAATGTGTGGCAGGGCCATGACTAGGGGGCATTTTCAGGACCCCTGAGACTGTGTACCTCAAAGCTTATGGTCCAGGCACTTCACTTGCCTCACTCAATGCCAGCCCTGACAGGGGAACCGATGGAACCCAGGATTCAGATCTTTGGGCCTCAGCACCAAGGAGCATCCGTCCTGGAGGCCATGAACAATGTGGATATGATAACTCGGCCTGTGCGGGTTAGCCAACCTTTCACTTCAGACTCCAGTCAACCAGGACAGTGAGCCGACAGTCACACCAGACTTCCTGGCAAAGTGGAAGCTCTGCCTAGGCCCAGGATCCAGCTGTCTTTTCACCATTGCTGAGAGCGAATGCTGAGTATCGAACTTCCTCAATGCAGAGGTTAGCGTGAGCTCTCTGCCTGGCACTATGCTTTAGCCGGAGGAGAAATATCTGCCCATGGGGCAGCAGGAGGGATTACATCAGATTGCTTCCTCTTTGAGGGGACAGCAATTTGTATAACTCGAGCATCATCAACCACATGCAGACAGAATGCCAGAGCTCCTCCATGTGGCCCTGCACGTGGCTGTCCCAGACCAAGGGAGCACTTTGTGGCAGAAGCACAGCTTGCTATATAGCCCAGAGTTTTCTGGTCTTATTCCATTACCCAGGATCACTCAGCGTATGAACTGATGGAATGACCTGCCAAAGACTCAGGCAAGCACCACTGGAGGACAGCGCTGCATGAGGCTGACACTCTCTCAGCAGAGAGGAAGTGTGCTTTATGCCGATGCTCCCAAGATGGTCCTATGCCTCCTATAACCAGAATACACAGATCTGGAGACAAAGGGCAGGAACTCAAAACAGTTTCTCTCAGTATCAGTATGTGTGAACTTCCTCTCACCATAATACTAGGGTTTTCCAGGCTACAAGGTTTTCCTAATTGCCCATAGGAAAATATTGCTACCAGTTGGTGGAATAATAATTCCATTAAGCTGGCAGCCATGCCAGGTGGGGATCACACCGTGATTCCAGCACTCAAGAGCCTAAGCAGTAGGATTGACACAAGTTTGAGGCCAGGCTTGACTACACTGTGAGTTCTAGGCCAGTCTGGACCCCAGAACGAGATGCTGACTTACAAAACTACCCACTTCCCCCAAAAGGAGAGTTGGAAACTACAAGTACCACCCATTCATTGGTATCCTCATGCAGTGAACAAACAGCCCAAAGGAGGAGTTCCCAACACCTGCTAAGACAGTCAAGTCAGGGGCCTGGAGAGATGGCTCAGTGGTTAAGAACATGGGCTGCTCTTCCAGAGGATCTGAGTTCATTTCCACATGGCAGCTCACAACTGTCTGTTACTCCAGTTCCAGGGGATCTGACACCTTCATCCCAATGCACATAAAGTAAATTTTTTAAAAAACTATTAAAAACTATGCCTTTAGTCATAGCACTCAAAAGGTAGAAGCAGGCAAATCTCTGTGAGTTAGACACTAACCTGGTCTACATAGCAAGTTCCAGGCCACATAGACTCTGTCTCAAAAAAAATAAAAATAAATAAATAGAAAGAAAGACAGACAGACAATAAAGTCAGTCAAGGTGGCCACAAGGAGTTGGGGTGGCTGTTAAACAGTGGGGCAGGAAGAGAATGTCCTACAGGCAGACACTCCCTGAGGTATCTTTTAATACCTCATCAACTGATGAGTGTTAGCAGATAACTACATTAGCCAACAGGGCCAGGACAGCTTAGATGTAGACATTGGAGAAATGAAGCTCTGGACTCTCCCACCTGGGAAAAGCTCGGACCTAAGTGCTCCTGGAGATGGGCGTGAGGAGGAACACCGTGACTGTCGAAGCTTCTGGACCAGTCCCGATCAGAGACTGCATCTTCGTTACTGTCTAAGGAAACTGTCTCAGCCACCATTCCAAAGGGAATGTTGTGAATGGCTGGGTCTCTAGCTCCCTTCTTGGAGGGGATAAGGAGTTAAAAATATAAAAAAATAAAAATAAAACCCTTTCTGAAACAGGGTTTCTCTATGTAGCCCTGGCAGTGTGTAGATCAGGTTAGCATCAAACACATAGAGATCCTCCTGCCTTTGGGACTAAAGATGTGTACCATAATGCTGGGTAAGAATGTCTTCTATTTTTTTAACAGGAAAAAATTAAATAGAAAACCATAGAAAAGGTCAAAGGATTGACTCTATTGAACATAAAGCTTGTATTCAGCTTTAGAATCCATTCTTTGTTTTTTTGGGGGAGGGGTGCTTGTTGAAGCTCACAGGTTACAAGAATTCTTTTGAAAGGCAGGGTCTCAGATATCCCAGGACAGCCTGCAACTTGTCAGGTAGCCCAAGGATGACCTTGAATTTCTGATCCCCTGCTTCCACCTCCTGAGTGCTGGGATGTCCTGTTCAGCGTTCCCTTTACATCATGTCTGGTTTATGTGGTGCTGGGGATGGTAGGCAAGCACTCTACCAACTGAGACACACACACACACACACACACACACACAAACAAACCGTCAATATTTTTTGACTCATTATTTCCAAAGCGGATGCCTGGCCCTAGAATCTCTACGCCACTTGTCAAAGCCTCATTCCTCACACCTTTTTTTTTTTTTTTCTCGTAGCCACAACTAGAGTTCAAGTTGAAGTCCTCAGAACGCAGTCTTCACACCCCATTTACAAAGCTGATCTCTCTCTCTCACCATCCTTTCTCCTTTGTTTGTCTTGGTTTTTGTTTTTCAAAACAGAGTCTCTCAGTGTAGCCTTGGTTGTCCTGGAACTCACTCTGTAGACCAGGCTGGCCTTGAACTCACAGAGATCCTCCTGCCTCTGACTCCCAAGTGCTGGGATTAAAGGCCTGCGCCACCACTGCCTGGCTCAGCTTTCTATGGTTTGTTTTTTTTTTTTTTTAATTAAAAATCATTGTTTTGCAATGAACTCACAAACAAAAACACCACACAGCTAAATTAAAGTAGCCACTCAAATGCTTGTCCAACCTCAAACTCTGTCCACCCCAACGATCTTCTATGCAGTTAGAATGGCCATTCTGAAACTGTGGGGTTTTGCTCACGATTTTATACTTTGGCTGTCAATCACGTTTTTTATGCATTTAACCACTACCAAAAAAGGACCTTGGCAGGGTTGAAACTAGAAAAGCAATTAGCTTTGTATGCTCTTTCACAGTTCATGCATCCTTTGTCTAGGTTCCGTCCTCCCTCAACACCCTTTCTCAGTGTCCTTTCTTTTTTTTTTTCTTTTTCTTTTTTGTTTTGCTTTATTTGTTTTTTCAAGACAGGGTTTCTCTGGGTCCCAGTCCTGGCCATCCAGGAACTGGCTCTGTAGACCAGGTTAGCCTCATGCTCATAGAGCCTGGCCTGCCTCTGCCTCCTGAGTGCTGGGATTAAAGGCATCACTGCCTGGCTCCTTTCTTTTTTTTTTAATTGAAAAAAAATCTGTAGGATATATCTTGATTATGTTTTCCCCTCCTCCAATTCCTCCCAGACAGAGTCCCCCACCTTCCTACCTACCCAAATTTATGTTCTTTTTTCTTTCTCTTTCAAAAACAAACCAAAAATAAAAATAAAACCAAAAAAAAAAAACCTAAAATCAAAACAAGCAAAAGACCAATACGAAGGAAAAAAGCCAAAACAAAGCAAAATGAAACAAAATGTCCTCAAAAATACCACTGAGTTCATTTTGTGTTCGCCAACTACCCACTCTTGGGCATGGGACCTACCATTGTACTTAATAGACCAGTGACATTGCATTGGAGAAAACTGATTTTTCCCTTTGTCAGAAGTATCAGTTGCAGATAGCTTCTTGGTTAGGGAACCCATGTCCACTTCCCCATCTTACTGGGACCTAACGGGTCCTGTGCATGATGCTGCCATGGTCTCTGTGCGTTCACATGTGCATCAGTGCTGTAGTGTCAGGAAGACGCTGTTTCCTTGGAGACATCCATTACCTCTGGCTCTTACAGTCTTTCCGTTGCCCCATCTAAATAGATCCAGAGCCTTGAGGGGAGGGGTTTGATGAAGACATCCCATTTAGTACTGAGTACTACAAAGTCTCTCACTCTTTACACATTGTCCAGTTGTGAGTCTCCATGTTAATTTCCATCTACTACAAGAAGCAGATTCTCTGATGTGGGTTGATCCAGCACTGACCTGTGGGGACAGCAGTGTGTTATTAGGAATCTTTTTAAAATTTTGTTTAGTTTTGTTTTTGTTTTGTGAGACAGGGTTTCTCTGTGTCATCCTGGAACTCACCCTGTAGATCAGGCTGGCCTCAAACTCAAGAGTTCCACCTGCTTCTATCTCCTGAGTGCTGGGATTAAAGATGTGCGCCTCTATGCCCAGCGTGGAGAGTCATTTTATTGCTAATGTTCCTTTAGTAGAATAAGGAGAGTAAGTTTTTCCCTAGACCATGATCTATCAAGTTGCAGGTTCTTGGCCACTTTAACAGTGTCAGGTATGAGTTCCATCTCATAGAGTGGGCCTTAAATCCAACCAGAAAATGGTTCGTTATTCCCATAACATTTGTGCCACTATTATACCAGTATATCTTTCAGGCAGGTCACTGTTGAAGGTCACAGGGTTTGTAGCTGGGTGATATTGATGACAAGCTTTCTCCTCCAGTAACACGCAGAGTACATTCTAGTATTATGTGTGCTAGTGGAGAGGGGTGAAGTGTCTACCTGAGCATCAGATCAACTTCTCCATGTTAGATGGCATAAGTATTGTCTTAAGTAATAGAGCCTCACCATCAAGTTGTGAAGAACAACCAATAGCTTTGACAATAGCCTGTGATGTCTGGAGGTTTCCATGGGACCCCTTAGGCAAACATTTATCACCGTTCTAAATGTTATACCATACCCACACTTGCAGCTGTTGCGTGTGTGTGTGTGTGTGTGTGTGTGTGTGTGTGTGTGTGTGTGTGTGTGCTTTATAGTCATATGACGGAGAACATGCTGCTTTCTTTTCTTCACTTAATATTGTACATTCTAAGTCTATCTAATGTCCTAAAAATTTTGTGATTTCATTTCTCTTTGTCACTGAATAATATTACATTTTATATACATACAAGATTTTCATTATCCATTCATCTGCTGATGACATCTAGGTTGGTTCCACTTCCTTGATGATGTGAATAAAGCAGCAATAAACATGGGGTGCTAATATCTTCGTAGTGAGGTAGGGAGCTCTCAAGGTGTGTGCCCAGGAGTGAATAGCTGGGTCATATGGTAGTTCTGGTTTTCCTTCTTTTGAGGAATCTCCAAACTGATTTCCATAATGGCTGTATTAATCTGTACTCCCACCAATGGTGGATAAGCGTTCCTTTCTCTCCACTTCCTCTCCAACGTTTGCTGACACAGAGAATCTGTTGATGACAGCCATTCTGACTGGGGCCAGGAGGTATCTCAGAACAGTTTTAAATTGCATTTCCCTGATGATAGGGATGTTGAACACCTTTTAAAACACAAATGACCATTTGTATTTCTTCTTTGGATAATGTCTAGTCAATTCATCTGCCATTTGTTGATTGGCAGTTTCCTTGATATTTAATTTCTGAAATTCAATATAAATTCTAGATAGTAACTCCTTCTTTTGGGGGTTTTGTTTTGGTTCTGGTTTTTTTTTTTTGTTGTTGTTGTTGTTGTTTTTTTTTTTTTTTTTTTTTTTTGACACAAGGTCTCTATATGTAAGCCAGGCTGGCCTTGAACTCACAGAGGTCTGCACACCTCTCAAGTGCTGTGTATAACCATGCCCAGCTTCTAATAGTTTCTTTTGCTGTGCAGAAACTTTTATTTATGTGTTGTGCCATCTTTAATACTCAGACCAGTTCCTGTCACGCTGGTATTCTGTTCAGAAAGCTCTTACCTACCCCAGTGTCCTGCAGAGTATTCCTTATGTTTTCTTCTAGAAGTTTCCATGTTTAAATTAAGGTCTTGGATCCATTTTTAACTGATTTTTGTTCAAGATGAACGATGTGAATCCGGTTTTGTTATTTTTCGTGTGAATATCCAACTTTGCCGGCACCGTTTCTTGACTAGGCTTTTCCCACTGGATGCTTTTGTCTCCTTTGTCAAAAATTCGGGGGACACAGCTTTGTGCGTTTGCTTCCACGATCTCTGTGCCGCTGCATCGGTCCAGTCTTCTGCTTCTGTGCCAGTTCCAGGCGGCTTTGATCATAGCTCCGCCTGAAGCTGGCTGTTGCGATGTTCCAGCTGTTGTGATATTCCAGCTGTGTTCTTAGTCTTTGGGATGCTTTGCTATTTGTGGTCATCTGTGGCTCCAGATGAATTCTTGGATTGTTCTTTCTGGATCTGTAAAATATGACATTGGAATTTTATAGGTATCGCATTAAATCTGTCGATTAGTTTTGGCTGTACAACAGTTTCACATGACTAACTCCGCCAGTCTAGCGCCATCTAGAACCTTCTTTGATTTCTTTTTTGACGTCTCGAAGTTCTCCTTGTAGAGTCCTTGCTCTTCTTTGGTTAGGTGTGTGCCTCCTACTTAGCTTTTTGGAGCTATTACAAATAGGATATTTTTCTCTCAGAGAGTACATTGTTGGCATATATAAAGGCTACTGTTTGGTATTGATTTTGTATTCTGCAATGCTGTTATTAGAGCTAAGAGTTTTCTAGTAAATTCTATAGGGTCTTTTCCTTTTTTTTTTTTTTTTTTTTTTTTTTTTTGTTTTTCGAGACAGGGTTTCTCTGTGTAGCCCTGGCTGTCCTAAAACTTTCTCTGTAGACCAGGCTGGCCTCAAACTCAAAAATTTGACTGCCTCTGCCTCAGAGTGCTGGGATTAAAGGCCTCCTGTACCACCACTGCCTGGCAAGTCTTTTCCATTTCTAAGTAATGTTAAATACCACGTTGTGAGGCACAGGATCTGGTCTCCTGGGTTGACACCAAAAGATGCAGAGGATGCCTCCTGCTCCGTGTAACCTGCTTCTGTTCTACCCGGTTCTACCTCTTAAAAGGCCCACAGCTTCCCAGGACAGCACTCACTGCCTGCTTGGAATCATATGTTCAAAGCACGAACCTGTGGGGACAGTTCAGACTCAACCACACCTGCCAATCCTGCCGTTTCTAACAGTGACCTGTGTAGTTAGAGAACCCCCTGAGGTGGCTTAGTGTTTCCCTAATCCATTATCTGCTCAAGGATGGATGTCAGGCTTCTTTTCTTTTCTTTTTTTTTTTTTTTTTTTTTTTTTTTTTTTTCAAGACAGGGTTTCTCTGTGTAGCTTTGCACCTTTCCTGGGACTCACTTGGTAGTCCAGGCTGGCCTCGAACTCACAGAGATCCACCTGCCTCTGCCTCCCAAGTGCTGGGATTAAAGGCGTGCGCCACCACCGCCCGGCAAGGCTCCTTTTCTTGAACTCAGTGTCTCACGGATCTCATTTGGCTATAAGTCATCCCCCCAGCCTCCGGAGCAATGGCTCCATGGGCAAAGCCCCTGCTGTACAGGTTTGTGGACCCGAGTTGGGAGCTTCAGTGTGCACATAAAAACTGGGCACATGCCTGAAACCCCAATGCTGGTTTAAGGGGAGATAGGTGAATCCCAAGGGGTTAAGTGACCAGTCAGTCCAGCTGAAATTATAAGCTCAAGGCTCACTGAAAGACCCTGTCTCAGAATATACGGCCGAGAGTGGATGAGGAAGATCTCGCTTCACCCTTTAGTTTCCATGTACACACATGGGTAAGTGCACCTGTGGTATAACACATATATCACATAAACACAGACACATACACACAGCAAAATTCTTCCAGCAGTCTAACCCACATCCTTCCTGTGGCTGCCCTGCCCCTCCGTCTTCACGTCTCTCCTCAAAGCAAAATTCTATGAATCTCTGAGAACTGGTAGAACGCTTTCAGAGAAGGGAGAACGGTCAGATAGCAAGACCTCCTCAACACTTAGTAGAGTAAGCCCCCAGCACCCCGTTGCCGGCCTTCCAGGGCCAGGACTGTCTGTCGTCTTCCTGGGCTTTCCATGACGTGGGTCCGCTTCATGACCGAGGAGGTGGGTAAAGCGACGACGTTTCCTGTCCCTGGGGGAAGGAGTGAGAGGAGAGATGAGCTGCTGGCGAGTGTGCACCTCTCTTGAGAGCACCCACACCTGCCTCTATGGAGTTCTGCTTGGCTCAGACATGCCCCCAAGGTACGTGTGAAGTTCAAGACTCTCCTACCCCTTCGGCCTTCCTGGGCCTGAGCTCCCACATCCCAGTTACAGCAGCTGACCCAAGCCAGAGCGGCCATAGTGTCCACAACGCCTGCTCCATCTTGGGGGGCTCCCTACTATGCATCCCTGCAGGCAAGGGACAGGGTCTTTTGAGATTTTTAGGAGACTGGAACAAAAGGGTAAAAGAAGATAACAGGCGGAAGAACCTGGACAGGAGAGGGCCTGGCCTGAAGGGATTCACCTCTCCACACAGCTTCCAGGCCGTCAGAAGGCCAGCCTCGTTCCCAGGGTTTCTTCTTTATTGACGAGCCTTCTTTGGCCGTCAGGCCCTCTGGACCCGCTTGACTCTTTACTCCCGTCCCTGAGATTGCCACCCACTTCCCTGGCACACGCTTACACTTACGCTGTCGTCATGACTGCCCCTGTCAGGAAAAGCCCCTTCAGGGATGTTTGAGAGACACTCTAAGCCTGGGGTACAGGAGAGAGGGAGGGGCACCACGGCCACCCCCGAGAAACCCCGGCAACCCCCTTCGTTCCCACAGGGAATCATGAAGCCCCCTGCCCCACCTTCAGCACCTTCCAGCCCATGAACTTGACCCAGGGGAGATGCCAGGGCCTGAATTTGGGGAGCAAGCCCAGCATGCAGGCTCTGAAGGAACAGGAGGTTCAGCTGAGCCCCAGGGCCACACACACGGTGGTAAGTAGAAACATGGAGGGGTACAGTTGCCTCATCCACTCCCACCCCCTCAAGGATGAGGGCAAGCACACGGAGACAGGGCCGAGAAGAAAGGCAGCAGGGATGAGAGGCAGGCTGCGGACAGGGACGGGTGCAGAGGAGGAGGAAGTGGGGCGCCTCCTTCCTGTGCACAGCCTTCCACCTGCCTCAGTTTCTGTGGCTCTGGAAAGCTCAGGCCCAGTCAGCAGGTGACCGGGATCAGGTCAGGCACTGATGCCGCTGTCTGCACTCTGGGTCAGCACCTCCGTGAAATGCCCCAAACACGTAAGATCCTGTTTCAATCCCTTGCCCTCCCAGTCACCAGCTCAATGTCCTTTACCAGAGAAGAGGCCCCCCCTCCTGCCTGGGGCGACTTCCTATACCATCCCCTGCCCTCTGGGGCCAGGATGGAAGGCCATCAGAAGGCCAGAAGAAATCTACGTCAGTGGCCTTGGGAAGGACTTTCTGGACAATCTGACCCTAAAATAGGTGGAGGGACCCATATGAAGATAAAAAAGGAGGCAGCTTGGGGTCAGAAGCCCTCTAATCATGGCTGCTTCTGTCCCTGACGTCTCTCATGTCCAGGCTCCTGCCTCAGCCCCAGGAGCCGCCTGGGTCCTAGGGAATGCTCACAAGGAGGAAGAGGTACCTGGGAAAGGAGACCTGTCGCTGCAAGCTGAGACCCGAGCATGGGTCCAGAAGACCCAGGCCCACTGGCTCTTGCTCAGGACCGCCCCTGTTTGGTTCCACGGCTTCATCACCAGGAGGTGAGTCACAGGGGACGAAACCCCGAGAAGGCACAGGGGCTGTGGATCTGAGTCAGTCCGGAAATCATGACAGCTAGGAAGGACTCCAGTTTCCCAGGCCTTTCGCTGAGGGGGAGCTCTGGTTCAGTCCGCTCTGTGCCTCAGTTTCTCTCCCGAGGCTCGTTTACCCTACTGGCTCTAGGCCTCCTATTTTCAGCCCCTCTCCCTCCATCTCCGTCAGCTCCGTCCAGCCCTCTCCTCTTTCTTCCTACCCTTGCCGACCCTCCATTTCTCAACCCCACTTTTCCTTCATCTCCGTAGTCCAGGTTCCGACTTCCAGCCATGCCTATTGAGGCTGGGGCTCCCCCTCCAGACGGTCCTGCAGGATGAAGCCCAGGGCCCTCTGAGCAGGGAACCCCTCATCTCCACCTAGCCGTGATATACTTGCTTGGTGGGGGGTGAGGGTTCCCTCAGGAGAGCCTGAGAGACAGAAAGGAGGTCGCAAGGGTCCGAACTGACCCCACACTTCTCTCCAACTGTACAGGGAAGCCGAGAGGCTGCTGCAGCCTCAGCCTCAAGGATGCTATCTGGTGCGCTTCAGCGAGAGCACGGTGACCTTCGTGCTATCCTACAGGTAAGGGGCCGTCTTCGGCCACCCGGATGTGGGGCTTTGTGCTAACCAAGGGGCAGGCTCCTGTGCCGACCCGCACTCTCCAAGGAGGGTTCGGGGCTCTCCCCTCAGCGTGGCAGGGGGAGAAAGGGTGTGTCTGACTCAAAGTGGCCCCTCCAGGAGCCGGACCTGCTGCCGTCACTTCCTCCTTGCCCAGCTCGGGGACGGGCGTCACGTGGTGCTGGGCGAAGACAGTGCGCACGCGCAGCTTCAGGACCTGCTTCAACACTACACAGAGTTTCCCCTCAGCCCCTATGGGGAGACGCTCACCCAGCCCCTTGCCCGCCAGGTGAGCCCTTACCCTAAACCCACAACTGAGGCCCATGTTGTCGTTGCCGCCCCCTCCAGGATCACAGTCAGGTCCAGGCTACTGGCATCTGCCTTCCTCATCCCAACCCATGACCCGGCACACTTGCCTACCCACGCCTCTTCCAGAAAGGCCCATGACCAGACCAGCAGGGCAAAGGGAGGCAAGCGAGGCAATCAGGTTAAATTAAGCTAGGTTTACTGAGTCTCCGGAGCAAGGGTGAGGAGGAGAGGTCCTGTAAACAGAACTATGGCCATGACAAGAGGGCACCTCTCTCATAAACCTTACTTACCGTAGCAACGACAGACAGTCCAATGATGGCGTCAAGTGCGGAGACTGTGGCGGAAGCCAGGGGATGCAAGGCCCACCACTTCGCTTGGCAGGAATTGTCAAGGGGCCCCCACCTTCAAAAAGTGCGGGTGCCTCTGACCACTGTGTGTTAAGAGTGGCTCCAAACACTGAGGAAATAAACAGTGACCCCAAAGCTATCCTGGGCTTCACGAGGCAGCTGTTCTAGGACAAGACTGACTCCATGAGCAACACAGAGAACAAACCGATCGCAGAAGCAGTGAGGGTTAGGAAGAGGGTTAGCGAACGGAGAGTCCCAGGGTTGGCACTGTCTCGCACAGGGACAGCAGAGAAGCTGGGGACATCGAAACAGAGACCTGAATGCGTGGAAGAGGGAGGTTTGAAGACAGCTGGAGGCAGAGCATTTGGAGCGAAAGTAACAGCCACAAAGGCCCCGGAGTGGGAGGTTGTTTGAGGTGTTGGAGAATGATGAGCAGTGAGGGAGCTGCCGTGGGTGGATCAGGGTGGCTGATGGACGGAGAGCCGGAAATGGGGTCAGAAGAGTGGGGTAAGGGGCCTGCGGCTCTTCCGAGGGTCTGAGGTGCTATTCCAGGTCGGATTACACTGGACAGTTAGAAGCAAAGGCCTGACCAGACAAGTTCATGAGGGCCAGGCAGGGCGGCTGGAGAGGGAGACGGCTAAGGTGTTTCAGGTGAGGGGGTGGGCTAGTGCAGGGGAGCAGCCTGCTCCTCCAAAAGGGTCTGCTGGCTGGTGAGAAGGTGGAGCTGACAGCAGAACTAGATGAGGAAGCAGGAAGATGTTGGGATGAAAATGAGAAGAGGAGCATGTCTTACCCAGAGAGAAACGTGTGTCAAGTAGGAGGCTGGGGGTCGGGGTGTAGCTAGAGGGCCTTGTCTGGCTCCGGGCCCTGGGTTCAATCCCCAGATCCACAGGAGAAAAGCAGCTGGAGGCCACAGAGCTGGATCCAGTCTGGGACAAAGGTCAGAATGGGAACTGGGCCCAACACTAACCGAGCTTGAAGGTGTGGGTCCTTCTAGAGCAGGAAGCCTGTGTGTGGATGGAGAGAGGGGCAAAGAGGCTGCAGAGAGTGGAAGGATTCCGTGCGGGGTGGGGGAGTCACGCACCTAACGACGGTGCTGGCTGTGGGAGAGCCTGGAGAAGATGTGCAGAAGTGAGAGACCGGCCGAGGCAGAGCTGATCTTCGGTTGGGTTTGAGGTCGGAGGTGGTGAGGAACTGAGGCTGATTTTCCTGCCGATTGGGCAGCAGGGTGAATATACGGCTTCCTGGGGGACGGGCAGGGAAGTACAGGTGAACACCAGGAGGAAGAGTGCTCATTTGGATCTAGAAAGCCTTGAGTGGATCGTAGGAGCCTGAGGATGGCCGTGGCATCCGGAAGCAGAGGGCACATGGAGCCCTTCATAAGGCTAGCCTTAATGCTGAACTAAAAGCTTAACTACTCAGGGGTAGTTACCAGGGAATAACTACCTAGGGGTAGTTACCAGGGAAGGCTCATCTCTCCCGAGGTGGTCTCTGCCCCTAGACATTTAGTTTCTGTCTTCACATATTAAACTTCTTGAGCCTGAAGAAATAAGGCCCAGATGTCATGGAGGTCTCTCCCCCCCATGCAGATTGTTTTGAAGGTAAATTCTCCTAAACCCTCCTGTTTCTGCAGCCACGAGCATAAAGACTGTCTGGGCCCTGTATTCTAGATGAAGTTCAGTGCTCGGCCCGCCTGTGACCAGAGTTCACTTCCATCCACAGTCCCCAGGCCTCAACACCTTCTCTCCCTCTTCCTCACACAGAGAACTTGGCCCATGCCACACTTCTCTCTTCAGCTCTCCCTGCCTCGCAGCCCTGTTTTTCCTCCACTGCCCGTCATCCCCACCCCACCTCAGTCCTTCAGACCTCCTTCTCTCCCTGCAGACAGCCCAGCCGGCTGGACTTTCCCTGAGGACCGAATCAGACTCTGGAAGCAAAAGACAGGACGATCCAGACAGCCAGAGCAGCCTGCTCATCCAACAGGGGCAGGCCCAGGCCCCAGCACACAAAGAGGAAGTGTGGGCCTCCCAAGCCAAGGAGGTACGAGATGAGATGAGTGGGGACCAGCCTCTGGAGAGGGGGTCAGCATCTGGAGAGGGAATCAGCCTCTGGAGAGGGGGTCAGCCTCTGGAGAGGGGGTCAGCCTCTGGAGAGGGGGTCAGCCTCTGGAGAGGGGATCAGCCTCTGGAGAGGGGGTCAGCCTCTGGAGAGGGGATCAGCCTCTGGAGAGAGGATCAGCCTCTGGAGAGGGGGTCAGCCTCTGGAGAGGGGATCAGCCTCTGGAGAGGGGACACAGGACAGAGGGAGAGGCCAGGAAGGTAGGGACCGCATGGTGGAGGCTCAGGCTGAGACAGGCCTGAGCTTAGACGTTGTCTCTATGGTTCTCATCACTTCTCTTCCCTGGCCTTGCCTTTTCTCCTAGACTTCACAGGGATCCAGACCCAGGCCTCCCATCCCAGCCAAGCCTCAGCTTCCTCTTGAAGTCTATACGCGTCCTACTTCCCGACCCCATCGGGCTCTACCCGTTCACCCCATCTACCAGGAGCCTGATGAACCCATAGCCTTCTACGCCATGGGGCGGGGCAGCCCTGGAGAAGCCCCCAGTAATATCTACGCTGAGGTAGAGGGGCCATCAGGAGTGGCACCCACTGGGCACCCCATCCTCCAGAAGTGCTGGTCCAGGCCTGTCTCAGGAGGCCAGGCAAAGGCGGTACCAGGGAAGAAAAGTTCAAGAAGGCCAGCAGAAAGAGGGAGCCCCTCCTGAACAGCAGGGCAAGGTGAAGTCGGCGGGCTGAAGAGGAATGGAGTGGTCCATGCGGCCGGAAACCTTGGCCCAGCTCCAGGCCTGAGACTGCTCTGTCTGCTCTCCTGGACATTCCCACGGGCTCACCTTTGCCAAGCCCTACCTGCCCCTACTTCAGAAAAAAAAAATTAAGGGAGACAGGGTTCCCTCAACCTTCCTCCTCCCAGCCTGCCTCTTGACTGTCAGGCCTTCCTCAAACAGAGAGACACTTGGAATCCCACTTGTCACCCCCAGGGGACTCAGGAAGTGGCCACTGCACCCCTGTGCTCACCCCTTTCAGGCTCCCCACTGAGAGTTTCAGTCACATCTGGAAGTGGTATTGTGATGCCATGAGTCAGACTCCCCATACTTCAGGTCCTTCCTCAGACTTCCTCTCTGCGGGCACCGAAGTTCCCTGCTCTGCCTGTGCCCGCTGAGCTCACCTGGGCCCCCTGCCACCTTCTGCCTTCACAGTCCTGTCTCCATCCAGGCTCCCCATGTAGTTAGTGTTGTCTTTGGGCTGCCAACCAGCTCCCAAATAAAGACATGGAGAGTTATTATTAATCATGAATGCTCAGGCTCAGCTTAGGCTTGTTCCACTAACTCTTTTAACTTAATTTAACCTCTTTCTAGTCATCTACCTTTTGCCTTGGGGCCTTTTACTTTTCTGTCATTCTGTATGTCCTACTTTCCTGCTTCCCCCATGTCTGGCTGACTGGGCCCTGGCATCTCCCTGGCATCTTTTTCTTTCTCCCTCAAGCCTAAATTCCTCCTCCTGCTTATTCT
Organism: Peromyscus leucopus; assembly: GCF_004664715.2. Classification (NCBI taxonomy): domain Eukaryota; kingdom Metazoa; phylum Chordata; class Mammalia; order Rodentia; family Cricetidae; genus Peromyscus; species Peromyscus leucopus. The sequence continues at coordinate 66,122,578 of NC_051068.1, forward strand.
CCCTGCCCCAAATCCCACCTATACCTCCTCCCTCACTATTGGCTGAATTCAGCTTTTTAAAAAAATTTATTTATATTTTATGTGCATTGGTGTTTTGCCTGAATGTATGTCTGAGTGAGAGTGTTGAATCCCCTGAAACAGGAGCTAGACAGTTGTGTGCTGCCATGTGGTTGCTGGGAATTGAACCTGGATCCTCTGGAAGAGCAGTCAGTGCTCTTAACCACTGAGCCATCTCTCCAGCCCTGTCATTCAGCTTTTTTATTAGACCAATCAGGTGCCGTAGGCAGGCAAGGTAAAACAGCAATACATCTTTACATAGTTAAACAAATATTCCACAACATAAACAAATGAAACACATCTTTACGTAGTTAAATATTCCACAACAAACAAATGCAACACATCTTTACATAAACACATATTCCACAACATTCCCCTGGTTCCAAAGCCACTCAGATGTCATTCAGGCCAATACCTCTCTCTCTCTCTCTCTCTCTCTCTCTCTCTCTCTCTCTCTCCTCTCCCTCCCCCCCCTCCCTCCCCCCTCCTTCTTCTCTCTCTCTCTCTCTCTCTCTCTCTCTCTCTCTCTCTCTCTCTCTCTCTCTCACACACACACACACACACACACACAAAGTGTCCTCCTGTGTTCCACATCCTTACCTCCCAGAACCTAGCTCTCCAACCAGAGATGTGGGGTCCCTAAACATCTCTACCCTTTTTACTTTAATCTCTGTAGGTCGCTAACATCTGCCCTCTCCCCCAGTTCCAGCCCCTGCCATTTTCTCATCAAGACTTTTCCAGGAACTATATTTTTGTTGGTGTTATTTTTGAGACAGGGGCTCACTGGCCGGCCTGGAAGTCACTATGTAGACCAGACTGGCCTGGCACTTACAGAGAGCTGCTTGTTTCAGCCTTCCAAAGGATGCTGGGATGATGGGTGTGCATCAAGCTTCCGTCTCACTACGAAGCCGATAGACCTTGAACTTCTGACCCTACAGCATCTACTTCCTGCATGCTGGGATTACAAGTGCGTGCTCCCGAGCGGCTCGTACAGCACCAGGGATCAAGCTCGGGGCCTGTGAAGCTAGACAAACCTCTTCACCCTCTGAGCTCTACCCCAGTTTCTCTAAGAGCTTCTCAACTGGTCTCCTTCGAACCAAGCCTGTCACTTCTGACCCATTCTTCCCTGAGGAAGCCAGAATGGGCTTTCTGAAGCAGCTGCCCCCCCCCGCCCCCAGGTCCTCCGTACTGAGGTGAGATCCCACATCACCAGCCTCACTTTGAGCACTCCATTTCTCCAAACTCACCAAGACCTACCAAGCCTCTTCTAGCTTACACACACCTGCTCTGCCTATAGCAGCTCCTACAAGCTTATCTACCTGCTGCCTGGCAACACTTCACCCCACCTGGAGGCCGTTTGCCCTTCTCCCTGGAAAGCCTTCCCTGGCCTGACCTCCTAACACACTTGCTGGGCCCCTGGCCGGCTGGGACACCCCTCTCCCCACCCAGCATGACTCACTCGGGGCAGCCCTGGGGAATACTCAGCTATCTCTAAAGTACCAGCCCAGTGCTGGGCACAAAGCAGGTGCTTAGGAAGGGAGGGGGACTGGAGAGGAGGAGAGACGGGGGAATGAATGGACATGGGCGGGAGTCTACATGCCCTCTCTGGAGGCCAAAGGGTTAAGACCAGATCCCTTTTCCTGGAGACAGCATATAGCCAAAGTGGCAGACAGTGTGAGCCAGGGCTGTCCTTCTGTCTGCAGAAGACAGGTGCTCCAGAGCTGCATTCTGAGAACTCTGTGACAGAGCAAGGTCCTCTCCCTCCTCATCAGCCCTCCCCTGGAAGCATACCCTGTGCAGACAGGTGCTTCAGAACAGAGAACAGGCCTGGCTCCCCTCCGGCCTCATCACCGGGTAGTATGTCTGATCTGAGAGAGGCTAGCTTGGGGTATTTTGTGCCCTGAGACCTTCATATTCACCTGGTCCTTTCTTAGGAAAGGCAGGTGGAGAGACTACAGGTGAGCTGTGCTCCTTCATCTACCGCAAGGATGGCAAGGAGGTGTCATGCCGCATGCCAACTCCAATCCATTGGTCTCGGCTGCCTAGAGCGCGGCATTGGAAAGGATATTAAGGTCACGTCCAAGCTCAGCAGAAAAGAGCACCGTGACTGATGAGTGATGTCTGCTGTGGGTGCAGGAGCGGCATTTCTTTTGCCCGTATCAATTAAGTTCAATTCCCTCATTGTGCAAATAATGAAACGAAGCCAGAGAGGGAGAATGCCTGGGCCAAGGTCAAGGATTAAAACCTCTGTTCAGGGTTCTCTGTCCTCAGCCTGAATCCTCTCTTCTCCACAAGAGACAGAAGAGATTTCCTCAACTAACAAGCCTGCTTGCTTTCCAGAGTTCTGTACTGGGGCCTCTCTGCACCCCAGCTTCTCCTGTCCCCTTAACAAGCCTGCCCTCCTACTCCAAAGCAGCCTGGAGGTCACAGGAACAAATGTGGGGTCTTCATCACAGCAGCACACACCCTGGCTCTCCTGAGAGTCACCACGAACCCAATGCAAGGAAGTGTACTAGGGAAGCCATCCTGCCTCCCAGGCCCTGGGTTTTCCTCCTGAAGAAATTGGCAACCTTTAGGCAACCTTGGCCCTCTGAGCCTTCAAATCTGGGCCCTAGTCCAATGCTACTGTTGTCTGAGGGATGGTTTGGTGAGAACAGATGTTAGAATTTGTTTGTTGGTTCTTGTCTGGCTAATAAATCATCACCAACAATCTCCCTCCGCAGAAATCTGTCCTTTCAGCTCCTCCACCCTTTCCTCTCTCCCACTGTGGTTCCCAGGGGTCTAGGGGTTCAAAGACACTTAGGCAAAGTTATAGATCTTTGGGCTGGAAGTTGAGAATCACTAGGGCAGGCTCCCTTTGCCAAGCGCTTCTCCCCTAGCTGGGGTAGGCTGGATGGGCAGCCAGGGACCTGGGAGTGAATGCTATAGAGACGAGGGGGCGGGGGGGATGATGTAAAACTCAGGAGGGCACCTTAGGAGTTTGTGAACCCTTGGAAGATGCAAACTCCTGAAACAGCTCCGTGATTCTCTTGGGACTTCTGAAACTCCTGGGCTTAGGCCCTTGCCTCACTCAGGAGCCCATTCTCTGCCCTGCCCCACCCTGGGGTATCTTCTCCCTGCCCCACCCTGGGGTATCTTCTCCCTGCCCCACCCTGGGGTATCTTCTCCCTGCCCTGTCCAGACTCACTTTAGGACTGACCTCCCGCCCCAGAGCAAAACTCCCCTCCGGGGTTGTGGCCAGGGAGAGAGCTACCTTAGGTCTCGCTTCCCTCTCACTGGAGGCTTTCCGAGGCTGGCCATGCATGGTCCTGCTGGCTCCAGACAGAGTCCCCTGAGTCCCTGGACGTGACCTTTGCTGCTGCTCCCTAGCTGGCTGGCATCCTGATTCTGCTAAAGCTCATTTAAGGCAACCCGTGCCCTTTGGGTCGCAGGCTCTTCCCTCCAGTTTGTTCCAGACAGCAGGATGCTGCCACCCTCGCAGCTCCCCCAGCCTGGCACCAGCCCCAGCTCGGGTGACGAGCCAGCTTTCCCTTCTCCGCTCCTGGGCTGAGGCTGAAGAGCCGTAGGTGCTGAGTCATCAGTTAGGGTTCCTTGTCTGCTGAAGATCTAAGCCCTGGAAGATGAGAGCGGGGAACACGTGCCTCCACCCCAGAATCAGAGAGGAGGCTGAAAGCACAAGAAAGGTCTCACAGGACGCTTGTGTAGTCACTTCAGGGAAGGTTCCGAGCAGGCAGAAAAGAGTAACTGAGGCAGCAGGGGATGAGAGCAGGAAGTCAGAGAGCAAAGAGCTTCGCTAAGCTTCCAGATAGCGCGTGGTGGGCAGGTGTATCTCCTCGGGGCATTCTACTGTTCAACAGTGCAGCCTTTGGGCTCATATCAAAGGTAGCCCCCAAAGACGAAGTGGGACTGAGGCCTCACCAGCATATATGGGTCTCACATGAACAGCTTTGACTACTGAGGGGCTTTGGAGATCCTTCATGACATCTAAAGAGGGTTGTGGGGTCAGAGAGGGGAGGTGACAGAGTCTTGATACCAAGGGGTCCCACAAATATGAGGATAAGGTCCCTGCCCTGCCAAGGCTCTCAGAGGTAGCCCAGGCCTGAAGATGGAATCAGGGTGGGTATAACTCAGAAGCAGGGCACCTGCCTTGCATCCATAAGGCCCTGGGCTCAGTCCCCAGCTTATGCCTACCTGGGCTCAGTCCCCAGCTTATGCCTACAGATCCACAATGCTGACTCTCCCTGCCCTGCCGGCTTCACTACAGACCTGAGGTCTAGGGCTGCAATGCGGCCCCAAGATGAAAGGCAGAATCACCTGAAGACGGAAAGGGAGTTATAGGGAGCAGGTCCCTCTCCTCCCCAGCCAGGCTCCTCACATGGGAGGTGGGGACCGGCTCAGTCTTCTCTGGCCATTCCATCTGCTGCGGCTAGTGTCAACCGGACGGAAGCTAGTCATCCAAGGACAAGCCTCCAGGCACACCTGTGCTGTGGGGACAGTGTCTAGATTAAGGCCAGCTTCTGAGAATGTCTGTGAGGGACTACTGCTCATCAGTGTGGGAAGATGCACCTTAATTATGGATGGAACCTGTTCCTTCGGTTCCTGGGGATCCTGGACTGAGAGGAGAAAGGAAGCTAGGCAGCACACACTCACTGCTGTTTCCTGGAAAGGCGGAAGCAGTGGCTTCAGGCTCCTATTGCCTTGGCTCCCCTGCCATGACATGTCTGCAGTGTGAGCCGGGATAAACCCTCTCCTCTTTGATGTTTCTGTCAGAATATCGTATCACATCAATAGGAAAAGAAACTAAGCCACCAACCCTTCTGCCCCTTCCGGGCACTCGGGCCCAGACTGCTCCACATCTGCCAACAGTCTGCTCCCCGGTGGAAAGCCTTGCTGAGTGCAGGCAGTTCCCAATGCAGATCCAGCAGTCCTCAGACCCAGCCTTTGGCCATAGTGACTGATCCTCACGACTGCCATTTCCCCGCTCCCTCGGCGATGTCAGTAATGTCACTTGTGGTCGTCTCAGGGCAGGGGGATTGGAAAGCAGCAGCCATCTAAAAGGGGCTGTGGGCGGGTCATCCTGAACTACCTCTATACAGCCCTCCCCTGAAAGCAAGCTGTGGAACCTTTGCTGTTAGCCATCTGCGGCTGTCTGGGAGGCTCAAACCCCCTCATGACAAGACCCCCAACTTTCGCCGGGCAGTGCCCAGCACTTGGGAGACAGAGCCAGGCGGATCTCTTGAGTTTGGGGCCAGCCTGGGCTACAGAGCAAGATCCAGAACAGGCACCAAAACTACAGGAAAAAAAAAAAAAAAAAGGTCCCCATCTTTCTGCAGTTTGAGTCCAATCTTCAAATACCTCAGCCTCCTCGGTTCCTGTCCTGGTCAATGTGACTCAACAGAGGGATGTTGCTTTGCTTTGAGATTTTGAGGTAGGGTCTCATTCTGAAACCCAGGCTGGCCTTGAACCCAAAACCTCCTGCCTCTGCCTCCAAGGGCTAGGATACAGGAGTGCAACACCACAACCCATTTGTGGTCAAGGCTTCTCACCTTCTAGCCTTAACTGTTGCTGTTAGGCCAGTTTTAGCCAAATATCATTCCTACTGCCCCTCTCTCTAATCTACACCTGCCTTCTCTTTCCTGTTAACCAGAGGCCAGGCTATCACCCCTGGAAAGTGCCTGTTTCTTTCCCCTTTTCTTGACCCCCTCCCCAACCCCTCTTAGAAAGGGTCTCACTCTGTAGCCCAGGCTGGCCTGGAGTCAGAGGTCCACCTGCCTCGGCCCCCACAGTACTGAGATTAGAGCATGCCACCAGATCCGGCCTACCTTTTGGATCTTGGAAGTCTCACACTCATGGCCTCAGTCATCCTGCCTCCACCTTCCAAGCGCAGAAATCATAGGTGTGAACTAAGATACATGTCAGCTTTTCTCTTGGTGACTAGGAAATTCCAATCACCAAATAAATGTCATCTTTGGTAGGACTACAAAGTGGCTTTTTCAAAAATATGGCTGGGAGCTGGTGAGACGCCTCAGCAGATATGAGCCCTTGCTCTTGCATAAGACCTGGGATTTGGTTCCCAGCACCAACACATGGTAGATCACAAGTATCCTTAACTCCAGTTCCAGGGGATCCTGATGCCATATTCTGACCTCCATGGGCACCAGGCACGCATGTGGAGCACATACACACATGAATGCATCACATAAAACACAAATATGCAAAAGAATGTTTATTTTAATTTTATGTATATGGGCGTTTTGCTGGTATGTATGTCTATGGGTGCTGGGAATAGAACCCACGTCTTCTGGAAGAACAGCCAGTGCTCTTAACCTCTGAGTCGTCTTTCCTGTCTGACAATTATTTTTTCTAAAGCCGGGCGGTGGTGGCACACACCTTTAGTCCCAGCACTCGGGAGGCAGAGACAGGCTAATCTCTTGAGTTTGAGGCCAGCCTGGTCTACAGAGTGAGTTTCAGGAGAGCAAAAGGCTAAACAGAAAAATCCTGCTTTAAAAAATAAATTAATTTTAAAAAATTATTTTCTTTCTAGAGTGGGGCATAGTGGAGCATGCCTGTAATCTAGCACTTGGGGGACAGGATTAAGCCCTGGTCAGTCTCAGCTACATGGTGAGTTCAAGATCAACCCAACTGTTTTAGTGACCATATCAAAACCAACTTCTTTTAAAAGGTAGCTGCAGACTCTTTGAGAACTGAAGGTCAAAGGCTCATCTCTTGCCAGGCAGTGGTGGTCCACCCCTTTAATCCCAGCACTCGGGAGGCAGAGTTTGAGGCCAGCCTGGTCTACAGAGTGAGTTTCAGGACGGCCAGGGCTACACAGAAAAACCATCTCAATTAAAGGGAAAAAGGAGGGTGGGCTCATCTCCTGCCTCCCAGCAATGTAGGGCACTTCCTACTCCATCACAGTGCAGACTCTGAAGACAAGATACCAAATGCAGGGTGGTAACACAGACGACAAAGGCTGCCCTTCGAGTACACTGGACACAGAGAGCACCTGGCACAAAGGGACCTCAGACTTCTGAGCCCCGCTGGGTCAACTATCGCCTGAGACATCCATCTGGAGGCAGCCCTCAGCCTTGCCTGGCCCCGAGCCTCAGTGGGCAATGGAGGATCACTGGAGCTGATGTTCCCTACTGAGACGGGCTGGATGTGCAGATCTGAACAACTACAATCCCTGTGGGACTCGGGAGCCCTGTCTGGCTCCAATCCGAAGTAGGTCAGATTTCAGATAAGCGGGTAGTTTTCCTGTAAGTGATGAAACCCTACAATGTACTTAATGAGAAACAGACTCCTCGACTTACCTCAGCACACAGAACCAGAAAGTGAGATGTCTCATCTGCTGGGCCCTAGTTCCCACCACACCCTATTCAAACTCTTCCTCCGGCCATGGCCTCGCCTATCCAGGACAACGCCATCAGCAGTGGACTGAAGCACCTGTCTGTCTACAGCTCTGCTACCTGGCACCCACAGGCTCTGGAGTTTCTTTGGTGCTCCATTCTGCACACAGGTAACTCTCAGTGCCTGACAGCTGACTTGCGGTCTGAAGGGCTGTCTTTGTGATCATCCTACTCGACCTGAAAGGAAGACACTACACAGTGCACTGCTGCTGGTGTGCACACAGTGCCCTACGGCTCCTAAGTCTGTATCCTCTTCCAGATCCTTCCCCCAAACCGCCGGAGATTCTCAAGTCTCCACGGAGATGTATCTGCCCCCACCTTCCATGGCTGGCTTCCAAATCCGCTCACCATCTGTACCGGTGGTACAGTGGTGAACACAACTCTCCGGACCAGTCCATGCCACAAACCTCGGTGTAAATCTGATTCACTTTGGGAACAAAGTGTCACTTGGTATCTATCACAGATGTTTTTTCTTTTTTAAATGGTAGGGTCTTTATACTGCAGCTCAGACTGAACTTGAACTCTTTATCCTACCTCCGCCTCCTGAGTGCTGAGATTACAGATGTGCGGCGACACACCCAGTTTAACGGGGCTTCGTGCCATAGGGCCCCTTCTGGTCCATCTCGAGACCCTGAGATCAGCACTACTCTTCGTATTTGGATCCCAGGCCTCGGATTATCATCCCGCCCCAGGTAAAACTACCAACGACTGGGATGGTCACGGCCTCAAAGCCGCGTGTAAGTGGGGCAGATAGGGTGAAAAAGCGAGCAATGATAAGGCAGCTCAGGGTGCTGGCAGGGCACTCTGCACAAGCTCGACTCTGTGATCCAGACACAGTGCGGGCGCATCTGTCACACTCAATGTTTTATTTCAACAGACATCCCTGGTTTAAAAAAAAAAAAAAAAAAAAAAAAAAAAAGACCGTGGGAGAGTTCAACGTCTCGTCACACCGACAGGGAGCCAAACTCCCAACCAAGAACTCGGGGCCGGCCTCTGGGGCAGCAGTCTCTCCAGCCCCAGCGCAGAAAGGAGCTGAATTTTCTAACTGTTAAGAAAAAGCTATCAAATATGTCCCTTCTCCCAGAGGTAAGGGCTGGGTCCTCAAGGTGGAGGTCCTGGACTTAGAGCAGCTGGGGTCCTGGAGGTGAGCCTGGGGCCGGGCCAGCAGGGCCGACAGAAGATCCTGGGCCATCAGTCCCTGAGCCCTAGAATCCGTATTTGGCTTGGGTCTGCCGGCGACTGAGCTTGTTTTCTGACCAGGTGTTCTTCAGCTCCAGCTCCCGCTCCTTAGCCTGGAACACGAAAGAAGCGGGTGGGGAGTCTCGTGAGCAGCTGATTCACTGGAGACTGACTAGGAATCACAGCCTTTGTTCACGCTAGGTTCACACTGTACCACTGTACGTCCCAGACCCAGCCTTCCACTTATTTATTATTTTAAATAAAACTGATAGCCGGGGGTGTGGGGGTGGCACACGCCTTTAATCCCAGCACTCAGGCAGAGGCAGGCGGATCTCTCTCTCTCTGTGAGTTTGAGGCCAGCCTGGGCTACAGAGCGAGAGCCAAGACAGACTCCAAAGCTACACAGAGAAATTCCATCTTGAAAAGCCAAACCAAACCAACCAACCAACCACACAACCAAACAAAAAACAGATAAAGTTGCTATTGGAAAAGCCTGCTGGGAGGGGAGGGCTAACAAGATGGCTCTGGGTATAGTGGCTGCCACCAAGTTGGATGACTGAGTCAATCCCTGGGACCTGCAGAGTGGCTAGAGAAAAACGGACATTTGTCTTGACTTCCTATAACTTACATTGTGGCACACATGTGAGTACACACGTACACGTGTACACACACACACACACACACACACACACACACACACACACACACACACACACAGGGATGAAGCTCGGTTGATGGAGTTCTTGCATCAAGCACTGGGTGCTATCCCCTGCATCTTACAAACCAGGCAGGGAACCACATGCCCGTCAATCTTGGCACTCGGGAGCTAGACCCAAGAGAATTCAGAAGTTCTAAGTCGTCCTGGGCTATAGCCTGGGATGCTTGAAACTCTGTCTCAAACACCCAAAAGATTCCTATAATAAACCATGTCACTTCCCTCTTACATAACATGGTTTCTCTTATCACCTGTAGCAGAGACAGAGGGGAATGATACCAAGGACCCAGCCTCCCCCTAGTGGCCACATGGAGAACAAAAGGGACCTACCAAAAGGGAGCCTGATACTGGGCCTGCTTACTAGCTCCACTTCTCATCCCCAGGTTTAACTGGATCCTGTGAGTGGAGCCCTGAGCATCCTCACCTGATGAATCAGATATGTAATCTGGTGTTTCCTCCGCTGCTGGCCAGTCGGCTGCTCACCTTTCTTCTACAAGGGAAAACAAAAACAAGCCAAGAACACAGTCCTTAATCCACAGATAGAAAGACACAAATTTCTCATGTGCCAGGACAGTGTAAGGCTGGTAAACTGAGACGCTAAACATACAGCCTAAATCTGAGAAAAGTCAACTTGGAGCTATTTCTGTGTCTACACACTTTACAAAGCAGACATTTTATTAGCGCCATCATCAGAAACAAATCTAAGCTGGGAATACTTGCTAGAAATAGCCTGTTACTTCCCCAACTGACTGGCTACACTTAGAGGTCAGGACTGGGATTACTTTATCTCCTTGATAAGCCCTGCTCTATCTCTAGCCCAAGCCCCAGGCTCTGCCTGTGGACACTGGCCTGTAGTAAGTCTAGGACAGCTTTCAAGCCATGGGTATGTGATCTGCTGACCTCCTTACTATCCCTCCATCCATCTGCCCCTTATGCCCACTTCATTTCGGCGCCCTTCTCCCCACTCTGGCCAGATGTCTAGTCTGAACCCCACCTACCACTTACCAAGCCCTCCCATCCATCACCTTTGGCTGAAACTCTACTGTCCTGTCCTAGGACATGTCCACCACTTCCCTGGGATTACAAAGTTCACAATCTCACTCTTCCTCAATTCATCTTCCAGCCTCCACCAGTAACTACATCTAACTCCAAACCACACTTTGATGCAAACGATTTACTGTCAAAATCTATACTGGTCTGAGCTTTCACTGTGTGGTTTCTCTGTCCTCTGCCAGAGCTGTCTCGGGCTGGAAGCTTCCTCGCCAGCCCCACCCAACTCTCAAAAACTCCTCCCCAGAGTCTCCTCAGCACTTATGTAATCAATTTGCACTGTAATCATTTACACTCAAGTGTCCTTAAATCTCTTCCCAACCATGCTGTCAACTTCTTGGGGATAGGGGACTGTATCTGTTCTTCTCTTCTGAAAAGCAAGCTCAACAAAATGAAATGAGACAAAAAGCTGGAGCTGGGAAAAGACCAGATGCTAATTGCTTGTTGCTACTGAATGTCATTAAATGTTACAATTAAAGAAGATATACATAAAACATTCTCTCCATTCCACAGTGAGCACTCATTCCAGCAGCTACTTGTGTGACGGGGCCTCTCAAGCCCAAGTTAGCAGAGCCCTTTCTCCTAAGTGGTTTTTCCAGTAAACAGTGATAGATCTAAGCTGCTCTAACCACAATCCTTTGCTCTATCCTGTATGACCGCCAACATTCAGTTAAAATAAATGATGGGGGCCTGGATGGCCATCTGTGACCATAGAACAAAGAAAAATCAAGGGGGGGGTGTAAAAATCCTTGACCTTGGTGTTGCTGGCACGAAGCTCATATTCAGCCACCCCCACCGATGGCCAGCTCCTAAGTGTCCACACTCACTGTGCCTAGTTGCTAAGTGAAGACACATTCACCATACTGACTAAAGAAAATAAGCACAGGGAGGCCAGTGGGGTGGGAAACAGGAAGAAAAGCATTCAGAGAGAGCAGCTGGCTACAATGAACTATGGAGACAGTGGCAAGAGAAGAGCAGTATTGCCTGGCACCCAGGGCCTAGAGCCTCTGAAGATCTGCTGTGAGCGCTCCCCAAAGGCTGAGCCAGCTCTCAAGTCAGAGCTGGAGACTGATGTGATTACAGGGAGAGCAGCTGTAGATTCTGACCAGTGGGGAGAACCACACACCAGAGACCTTCACGGAAGCTGTGAAAATTCTATCAAGTTCTGAAAGGCAGTTTTCCCATGAAGCTTGTATACTCCACTACCTTGGGCAACAGTACCTGCTAGAGGTGTGTCATGTAACAACAGGTCAGCTGGGGCGCAGGCCACCCCAGCGGTCCCCACACTTACTTTGCTGAAGGACTTCATGGTCTTCTCTTCCGTCAACGACTTGGTCATCCACTGCTGAGCCCCACTGAGCTGGTCATCACCTTTGATCTCCACAAAGTTGATTTCCTCCCTCCCTCGATTCCTCTTGCCCTGCAGCCGCTTAAACTGCAAGTAAATAAACAAAAGCAGAATTGCAGAGGTCTGGAATGTGGGTGAGGACAGCAGGAGACACTGCTAAGGATCCAGAGTCTCCAGAGCATCGGTTCTCAATTTGTGGGTCCAGACCCTTTGGGCTCACATATCACATATCCTGAGTATCAGATAGTTACATTACAATTCATAACAGCAGCAAAATACACTTATGAGATAGCAACAAAGTAACTTTATAGTTGAGGATCACCACATGAGAGACTATAGGAGGCTGAGAAGCGCAGCTCTGGAGCAACACTGGGACCCCAGACACACTGTGCCCTCGGTTTCTCCCTGTGAATACTTCCTTGTCCCTGCCATCTACTAAACGTCTACAGTGCCAGGGGACATGGGCTTCCCAGGAGGGCTCTTGGAGTCAGAGCCAGGTGGTCAAGAGTATTTGTAGAGATCCAGGAATACAAACCAGATCACTATACCTGCCTGAAAAGTCTACCACAGCTTTCTTCCTTTCTGTTTTGGACACAACCATGATGGCCTCAAAATCAAAATCCTCTTGCCTCAGCCTACCAAGGACTAGGACAACAATTTTTAAATTAAGAATTGAGGGTATCGCCGGAGCAGTGGTTGGTAGCGCACACCTTTAATCCCAGCACTCGGGAGGCAGAGGCAGGCGGATCTTTGTGAGTTCGAGGCCAGCTTGGGCTACCAAGTGAGTTCCAGGAAAGGCGCAAAGCTACACAGAGAAACCCTGTCTCGGAAAAAAAAAAAAAAGAATTGAGGGTAGGCCAGGCTGTGGTGGCATACCCCTTTTATCCCAGCACTTGGGAGGCAGAGGCAGGTGGATCTCCATGAGAGTTCGAGCCCAGCCTGGTCTACAGAGCTAGTTCCATGACAGCCAGGAACCTGTCTCAAAAACTAAAACAAAAAAAGAACTGAGAGTAAGAGGCTAGAGACATGGCTCGGCAGTTAAGAACACTGACTGCTCTTGCAGAGGACCTAGGGTCAATCACTAGCACGCATGTGGTGGCTTACAACTGTCTCTAACTCCAGTTCCAGATGACTGAGCCCTCTTCTGGCCTCTATGTGTACTACATCTGTATGTACTTGGTACACAGACATACGTGCAGGCAAAACGCGCACGCGCGCGCTGCTGTTTAAGGAACTGAGGGTAAACTGAGTGTGATGACAGACATCCGTAGTCCCATCTACTGGGAGGCAGAGGCAGGGGTTATTTTCTTCTATTTTCATTTTGTTGTTGCCTGCCTGACATTCAGATCAAGGCATGCGTGTGAAGTCAGGACAACTGTGGGAATCGCTCCCCTTCGCCCTCCGCGTGAGTAAACCCAAGCCTGCGGCTTGGTGGCAGGTCCCTTGGGCCACTAGGTCATCCATCTCATCAGCCCTGAGTCCAGGGGTTCAAAGACTCCTAGCAAGACCCTGAATCAAAAATAACAATCTGCAAGATGTCTCCTCTGAAAATCAATCCTCAGGCCTGTGGGAGTGCTTCACTAGAGTGCATACACAGTGTGCACTGAGCCCTGGTTCCATCTCCCAGCACTGCATAAATGGGCTCGAATGGCACACGTGTGCAAGCCCAGCATTCTGGAGGTGGGCGGGAGAATCAAGATGATCCTTGGCTACACAGGAAGTTCAAGGTCAGCTGCTATAAACAAAAGCAGACAAGTTCTCTTCCCACACTTTCCTTCTCACTGAATTGGTGTCATCCATCATCAGATTCCACCCCAAAAATCCACGGACAAAGAGAATGTGGGATGGAGAGTGATAGAACCTCAAAAGGCCAAAGAACTCTCTTTAATACTCCTGTTCTTTTGTCCTCTGGAAGAGAGGGAGGGAAGAAGAAAGGGAAAGAGCGAAAGGTTAACAAAGATTACCGAGGGGAGGGGAGGGAGGGAGGGAGGGGAGGAGGGGAGGGGAGGGAGGGGAGGGGCACAGCAGGGCAGGGCAGGACAACCACATGGACACTAGTCCATACCTATAATACCAACAAGGCAGGAGGATTGCCATGACTTTGAAATCAGAACCCCAATGTGTGTGGGGAAGGGGACAGGGAAGGAGGGGAAGAGGAAGAAAGAGAGGAAGGAGGGAAGAACCAGACCACCTGCAACAGAAGTAAATCCTGGCAAGCCTCAGGACCTGCTCACGTTAACTACAAGAAACTGAGCGTGGCTACTGAGTGCATGTTAGCAGCTTCCAAAGATGAGAAACTGAAGGACTCAATCACTGAACTTGCCTAGAAGGCAATACTCAAGGGAGTGAATACACAGACGACCAATCAGAACAAAGCTTAGCAAAGGACAGACAGACACCTTTCTGGGGAAAGTGAACAGCGTTATTTTTCCTAAGAACCTCCACCTCTTGTAATAAGCAGCACCTCCCCTGAAATGGGACAGATCTCCATCTTAGGCTGAAGGCCACACACAGGACAGGCTTCATTTTGTCTGTCAGTCAAGTTGAACCCAGAGTTACTGATCACAGCTGCCGGGTGTCTCTCGAAATCCATTCTCCCCTTCTTTGGTGTCAATGAACCAATAATTCAGCCGATTATCACTCAACTAAAACTTTATTTCATGGGCCCAACTGGAACTAGATCTGGCCATGAGAACAGACCCTTACCTAGTCATAAGTCCTAAGGGCAAGTACCCTAGGGGGTTCTAGAAGTCCTTGAAAGAAAAAGGAGCCGTCCTTCCTTTTCTTTCTCCAGCCTGCTGGCCGCCATGCAGATGTGATGGCAGGCATTCCAGCTGCTACTGTGACAATCAAAGCCCCCGTCTGGAGACAGCAGCGCAGTTCAGAAGAAACCAGATCTCTAACCACCTTCTTTGTGGAGCTGCGACTCCAGCCCTGGCCTGCCTACCCCAAACCTTCTTTCATAAGGAAAAACCTAATTCCCATTACACAAACTATTACTGCTATTATTGTTTTTTTTCTTTCTTTCTTTCTTTCTTTCTTTCTTTCTTTCTTTCTTTCTTTCTTTTTTTTTTTTTTTGTTGTTGTTGTTCTTTGTTTTGAGGCAGGGTTTCATGTGTATTCCTGGCTGTCCTGGAACTAGCTCTGCAGACCAGGCTGGCCTTGAACTCACAGAGATCCGCCTGCCTCTGCCTCCCAAGTGCTGGGATTAAAGGTGTGCACTACCACTACCGCTGCCACCGCCACCACCACCCAGCCTCAAACTTTTCTTACTTAATTTCTCACTCACATGTCACCAAACATAATCATAATTGATAAAGCTAAAAATAAATTTCCTGGGGCAGCAAGCTGGCCCAACCTGTGTTCAATCCCTGGAAGCCACATGGTAGAAGGAGAAAATCAGCTCCTGCAGGTTATCCTCTGACAGCTGTGACATGCATGTGTATGCTGGCTAGTTTATGTCAACTTAAGATGAGCCAGAGCCATTTTGGGAAAAGAAACCTCAATGGAGACAATATCCCCAGCAGACTGGTCTGCAGGCAAGCCTGGAGTGCACTTTCTTGATGACTGATGTGAAAGGCCAGCTCACGGTGGGTCGTGCCACCTATGGGCTGGTGGTCCTGGGTGCTATAAGAAGACAGGCTAAGCAAGCCTCAAGGAACAAGCCAGTAAGCAGTGCTTTTCTATGACCACTGTATCAGTTCCAGTCTTCAGGCTCCTCCTGCCTTGAGTTCCTGCCCTATCTTCCCTAGACAGCAGACTACAATCCAGAAAGATGAAATAAACCCTTTCCTTCCCAAGTCTTTCCTTTTGTCACGGTGTTCTAGTGTAACAACAGAAACACTAAGACAACATGCCTACACATGGATATGTACAACAACAAAAATTTAGAAGCAATAAAATTCTTAATTAAAAATAAACTCTCACTGGGCTGTGGTGGCGCATGCCTTTAATCCCAGCACTCGGGAGGCAGAGGCAAATGGATCTCTGTGAGTTCGAGGCCAGCCTGGTCTATAGAGAGATCCAGGAAAGGCGCAGAGCTACACAGAGAAACCCTTGGTGGGGGGGGGGGACACACGACGGGAACAGACATGATTCTCACTGGTCATAGCAATGCATGCATGCCCTTTATCCCAACACTCGAGAGGCAGAGGCAGGTGGATCTCTGTGAGTTCAAGGCCAGCCTGGTCTACAGAGCTAGTTTTTTGTTTGTTTGTTTGTTTGTTTGAAGATTTATTTATTTATTTAATGTACATGAGTGCTCTATCTGCATGTACAACTTTATGCCAGAAGAGGGTCTCAGATCCCACTACAAATGTTTGTGAGCCACCATGTGGTTGCTGGGAATTGATCTCAGGACCTCTGCAAGTACAACCAGTATTCTTAACAGCTTAGCCATCTCTCCAGCCCCAGAGCTAGTTCTAGGACAACCAAGGCTACACAGAGAAACTCTGTCTCAAAACATACATACATACATACATACATACATACTTACATACATACATAAAATAGTAACAATAAACTCCCTATAATCTCAGCAGTCAGAAGACTGAGAAGAAGCCTGCAAGTTCAAAATCAGGCTGGCTACATAGTAACACCCCTGTCTCAAACAAATAAATAAATGAATAAAACAAAAACAAAACCTGAACAATGAAAGTTTTCCTTTAGCTTCAGATTTGAAATCTGGTGTCAACAATGGTCATTTGTGGGGCTAGAGAGACGTCTCTGCTAAAAGTGAGTACTGCTCTTGAGAGTACCTGAATTTAATTCCCAGCACCCACATCAGCTCACAACTGCCTATACTCAGCTCCAGGGGGGCTGACTCCTCTGTCTCTGTAGCTACCTGCACTGATGTACATATACCCTGACACAGATTCACAAACACACACACACACACACATATATAAAACTGAAAATAAAATAAATCTTAAGTTAAAAAAAAGCCACTTGTGGGCTCAGTAATCCACTGCTGTCTAGCATACACAAGGCCTTGTGTTTGATCCCTAGCACAGAAAATAGAAAGTCATTTTGGCTGTGTCTCCCATAGGCTCAGCTTTTGACCAGGGTCCCTAGTTGGTAGTATTCATTGCGGAGATGGGCCAGGCTTGCTGGAACACTGGTGGTGGGTTGTGAGAGTTTACAGCCTTGCCGACTTCCAATTAGCTTTCTCTGTTCTCTGCTTCCTGTGTGTGAATGGAGATGTGAGCTCTCACCGTCCTGCCTGTCCCTACTGCCTCGTCTGCTGCTTGGCTCTACGCCCCTCCAGCATGATAGGCTCCCATCTATATGTAACCCTCTATAGGTTGCTTTTAGTTGTGGTATTTTCTCATAGCAACAGAAAAGTAACTAATACATTTTGTTAACTCACTGCTTCGTCATCAATGAAGGAGGCATCTGGGGCGATTTCCTGGGGAGGGACCAGAGCCGGGTCTGGTGCAGGATAGTAGCCACCACTGTAATAATCCTAGAGTCAAAACAGAAAACATACAACTGAAGGCACAATGGAGACAAAACAAGGCAAACTGCATGGAAAATGCAGGAGAGATGCCCACACCAAAGTCTCCCGAGGACCTCGGGCTCACCACCAGTCCCTGCAGCTCCCTCATCTACACTGTCCAGGCAGGGGGCGCTTGTTTAGGGAAGGGTGGCAAAGAATGCACATTCTCTCCTGCTGTGCCCTGTTCCCTTAGCTCCTTCCCAAGATAGCCCACACCTCACCTCTCCAGTGCCTTAGCCAGGCCTGACCTGTTCCTGAGATCCAACAAGCTCTGCCATGAGCAGGCAGGAAAAGGCAGTGGTATCAGATCAGGCCATTCCAGCCCCCTCCTGCCCACACTGGACAGTTTCACTGACTGGCTATCTGGTGTGATCCTACAGTCAGAAAAGGTACAAACATGTACCATGAGCTACTTGTTGCTGGACACGGTAGCGCACACCTTTAATCCAAGAACTCAGGAGGCAGAGGCAGGCAGATCTCTGAGTTCAAGGCCAGTCTGGTCTATGTAGTAAGTTCCAGGACAACCAGAATTCCACAGGGAGACCCTGTCTCAAAAATAAAAACTGTAAGAGTGTGTACTTGATGGGACATGGATGCAGAGTCTAGAGGAAGACAAAGTGAAGGCAAGGGCAAGCCTGGTCCCTGTGGCTAGCAACTGCTCTCCCTTGATGCCACTACTTGTCTTTGGAGATAGCATCTCATTATGTAGCCCTAACTCCCCGTCTCTGCCTCAGTACACCAACACACTCAAGTACACCAACACACTCAAGTACACCAGCACACTCAAGTACACCAACACACTCACGTACACCAACACACTCAAGTACACCAACACACTCAAGTACACCAACACACTCAAGTACACCAGCACACTCAAGTACACCAACACACTCACGTACACCAACACACTCACGTACACCAACACACTCAAGTACACCAACACACTCAAGTACACCAACACACTCAAGTACACCAACACACTCAAGTACACCAGCACACTCAAGTACACCAACACACTCACGTACACCAACACACTCACGTACACCAACACACTCAAGTACACCAACACACTCAAGTAAAACACCAAAACACAACTCAAGTACACCAACACACTCAAGTACACCAACACACTCAAGTACACCAACACACTCAAGTACACCAACACACTCAAGCACACCAACACACTCAAGCACACCAGCACACTCAAGCACACCAGCACACTCAAGTACACCAACACACTCAAGTACACCAGCACACTCAAGTACACCAGCACACTCAAGTACACCAACACACTCAACTACACCAACACACTCAAGTACACCCGCACACTCAAGTACACCAGCACACTCAAGTACACCAGCACACTCAACTACACCAACACACTCAAGTACACCCGCACACTCAAGTACACCAGCACACTCAACTACACCAACACACTCAAGTACACCAGCACACTCAAGTACACCAACACACTCACGTACACCAACACACTCACGTACACCAACACATTCACGTACACCAACACACTCAAGTACACCAACACACTCAAGTACACCAGCACACTCAAGTACACCAACACACTCAAGTACACCAGCACACTCAAGTACACCAGCACACTCAAGTACACCAGCACACTCAAGTACACCAACACACTCAAGTTGTGTGTACTGTCCTTTGCCTGAAAGGCCCCTAAGAGCATGCATTCTTTGTGTTTTGGGTTTTTTTTTTGTTTTGTTTTTGTCTTTCGAAACAGGGTTTCTCTGCATAGCTTTGGAGCCTGTCCTACAACTTGTTCTGTAGCCCAGGCTGGCCTCAAACTCAGAGATCCGCCTGCCTCTGCCTCCAGAGTGCTGGGATTAAAGGTATGGGCCACCACCGCCCAGCCAAGAACATTCATCTTATAATGAACTAAATGGAAAGCATGTTTCATATTCATCACACAGAAAGGCAGAACATAAAAATCCAAAGCACAGCTGGGTGTGGTAGTGTACACCTGTAATCACAGCACTGGGGAGGTTGAAAAGGACGGGAAAGGAGAGAAAGAACGAAGAAAAAAGGAGGAAGAGGAAAGCATCCACTGTGAAAAAATTTATTTTTTCCTATCAATGGTAGTTAGTCCCACAAGAGTCCATAATCCCTGAACCACCCCCTTTCCCTTAGCCAATCAGATTGTGAATTGAGCGTCTGTCTACCAATGAGATAAGATACAAGTCACCACCTGAGTTAAGGATAAAAGACAAGAGGCCATCTTGGCATTGTGTGCTGGCTAGCTAGGTGGACTGTTGGGGACCTGTTTTGTTTGTGTGATCCTTTATGTGAAAATAACTGCTACTCAGAAGCTTCCACCAAACTTGGCTGTTCCTCAATATCCACATTCACAGAGGCATTTCTTAGTTCTAAGATTATAGACCATTCCTCTCGGAAAAAACAAAACACCGTTTAGTCACCCGCCTGCGGTACTGCTGGGAAGTGGTGGACCTTTAAGAGGTGCAGCTTATTGGAAGGAAGGAAGATCAGTGGTGTAAAACTGTTGGGAATACTGGGATCCTAGCCCCTTTTCTCTTAGCTTCTTCTGAGGCAGTCTCATGATACACTGCCCAAAAGTAATGTAGCAGATGTACGCCCAGAGGCCCAAAAGAAACAGAGCAAAGCAACCACGGACCAGAGCCTGAGAACCCGAGCCCAAATAAACTACACTTCTCTAACAGACACCTCAGGATTCCATCACAGTGACAGAAAGCTGACGTGCACAATGAAAGGATCAAAGTCTGACCGGGGAGTCACCATATCAGCCTCCCAAATACTTGGGCAATTTAGATCCATAAGGTTCAGAACAATGGTGGTGTGTTTTAAGACCTAGTGTGCTGTGGATATCGCTCTATATAAATAAAACACTGATGGCCAGTGACCAGACAGGAAGTATAGGCTGGACAAGGAGAGAGAATTGGGGAAACAGGAAGAAGGAGGGAGAGACACTGCAGCCACCGCCAGGACAAGCGGCATGTGAAGATGCCGGTAAGCCACCAGCCACATGGCAAGGTATAGATTTATAAAAATGGGTTAATTTAAGATATAAGAACAGGAGCCGGGCGGTGGTGGCGCACGCCTTTAATCCCAGCACTCGGGAGGCAGAGCCAGGCGGATCGCTGTGAGTTCGAGGCCAGCCTGGGCTACCAAGTGAGCTCCAGGAAAGGCGCAAAACTACGCAGAGAAACCCTGTCTCGAAAAAAAAAAAAAAAAAAAAAAAGATATAAGAACAGTTAGCAAGAAGCCTGCCACAGCCATACAGTTTATAAGTATTATAAGCGTCTGAGTGATTATTTTATATGTGGATTGTGGGACTGGGGGGTTTGGTGGAACCTGGAGAGAAGCCCTCCAGCAACACTAGTGGGTCTAAGAAAAAAATCAAGCAAAGTGGCCCCAGGCCCTATCCCTGGTTCAAATTCTCCTCTAGCTCCGTCCTTACCCACCTGATAGTAAGCACCAGCGGCATTGGCGTCGCCGTATGTGGAAAACTGACTGTAGCTGTAGTCATCCCCAGGCTTCGGCATCCAGGGGGCCCCACTGGACCCTGCTGCCATCTTAAACTCAAGGGGGGCATTGGCCGCATCGTCCTGGAAAGCTGGCTCTGGTTCCGTGCCTGGAGGCAGCTCTTCAGGGACAGTGGGGACAGGGTAAGAGTATGGCTCAACTCCAGGTGGCTCAGCCTTGTCAGGGAGGGAGAAAAAGTTCTCAGGAGCAACTTCCTCATCACTGTCGTCATCCTCCTGTGTGATCTGCTTCGTCACCTGCAGGGCAGCACTCTTGGCAGCAGCCTTGATGGCAGAGGGTGACGGAGTGGTGGTTGTGGTGCCCAAAACAGGAGCAAGTGAGGCGGGCTTGGTCTTAGAAGCCAGTCTAGAGGACTTAGCATCTGAGGAGACATCTGAGGGTTTCCGGGAGAAGGCATGGGGCAGGAGCAACCTGTTAGTCTCTTTCACAGTCAGGTTTTTAGGTTGGGGGAGCAAGGCAGACAAACCAGTCCCCTCGCCGGATCCCTAGTGAGCCCAGGTTTGGAATGAGAGGGAAGAGAGACAAGTGAGACTTTACGTTATGCACCAGCAACAATGACAAACAAGATCACAGGTCTGTGCTTCTCCTGAGAGCCTCACAGCCCTCCAGGCTTTGTCACCTCCATGTTCTTAACCTCTGAGCAGTCGCTCCAGCCCTCAAGTGCAGATTCTGCTCAAACAACATTCACACCTGTTGCTAAAAGTTCTGTCTGCCAAACCACCCTAGGAAAGCCCTCTACAGCGTCAAGCACTTAGTATATCACCTTGTACACTAATTGCCCCACCCATCCAGAGTTCCTCTTACTCCTATCAATTGCTTGGGTTCTGTTTTCTGTCTGCTGAAGGGCCAGTCTGTCCTAAGTGTAGGGAGGTGTCAATGGGAAAAAGAGAGTGGACTAAGGTCACTGTCCTGGAGCACTAGGGTGTCTTCTTAAACAAGACTTCTGAGGCAAAGAGGCCAGGCAGGAGAGGTGTTCGGCTGGAGAAGGGCCCTTCTCAGTGTTCTCAGTACAGTTTACAGTATCGAAGGAGGTGCTGGGGTGGCAGGTGAGAGCACTGTCTAGGCCATCTTACAAGCGTTCCACTCTCAGCACCATCTGGAATCATGGCTACATCCCTCTGCAGGGCCAGATTCCCACTCTGCTTTCACAGGTCATCGCTTTGTGCTCATCTTTTTTTGCCACCATTTACGGAATGCCTTTCAAGTAAGTCTGCCTTCTTCTCCAGGAAACCACCTGACGAGGGAATCACTGGCCCCACTCTTCAGTGCCTCTTCCTTCTGCGGTCACTCTCAACACACACCCCACATCACCCTCACCAATAGTCTTTTGACTTCCACATGACTCTGTCCTAAGACCTGCCCAAACTAGAAGTGACGCCTTAACAAAGTGGAGAAGGGACAGCATCAATATGACTTATGTGAATTCCAAGACGGCCACTTTTCCCCAGGATCTAAGAGCAACATGAAAGCAGACAGTGCAGAGGCAACTGGAAGACACTCTGAACCAGAGTCCAGGTGCTGAGATGAAAGGTAGCCAGCCAGCAGCAGGGAGGTCACTCAGCTGGTCTGGACCACAGAGAAGCAGCCAAGGACAACAGTTTCTTGGACTCTCCAGGGCCGGCTGGACTGAGTCAGCACACCAGACACCAGTGCAATCCCAGCTCCACCTACGTTAGCTGTCTAAGTCTGGGCCAGTCCCTCAGTTTTCTCACGTAAACTAGGATGATCACAACCTAGGATTTAGGCCCTATGGTGAAAAAGGAATCGGCTAGACACAGGTAAAGCATTTAGAATGGTACCTAGTACGAAGTAAGTGCTACTTGAATATCTACTTCAGGTTAACACAACAGAAAGAACAGGCAATTTTACAACACAGATGCTCCTTATCATCATCTGACCAGCGTGCTTACACCGCCCTACAATCCTTCTGCCTGAAACCTAATGGACTAAATTAGGTTACAGTTCCTGTTCCTACGCTGCCTGTCCTTCCAGAAAAGTCAACTCCATTGTGCTAAGGCCAGGAAGAAAGGAGAAACATGCTAGTTCTCAAATGAACACCCTGGGCACTTTAAGTCCTAGCTCTCTAGAAACAATCTGGAGAGGAGGAGGAGCTTACCTGCAGGACAGTTTTCTTCTTTGCAGGTTCATCTTCCTCAGAATCTGACTGAGACAAAAAGAACCAGAATAAAGCACAACTGTTTTAGAACAGTAGAAGAAACCCACTCAGCGAACATCTATAAAGACTGGACACCAAGGGCCACCATGTGTGCCCACTTCTGCAGAGCTGCAGCCAGGCTAGCCCTAGCCAAGTGTCCTCCCTGGCACTGCAGCAGCTACAGAGGAGGAGTATGCCTTGAGCGCCTCGGTTTCTACTCTGTTAAACTGAGACTATTTCCTCCATTTGGTCCTTGGTGCAAAGAAATGCTACACCTATTTTTATAAATGCATCCACTAGAAGATGAATAGGATTTGGCCCACAATCTTACCCAATCTCAGCCTCACTTTTAAAATCACTTACATAGACTACATGACCACAGAGCTCGGGCACTCCAGTGGGATTAAGTGGTGTGTTAACTACTTCTCTATAGGGCATTAAAGGTCAAAATCGTTGGAGAAATCCATTCCCTCTCCAAGTATGATCTATTGTCTGCCAGACACCATCATTCCTGGCTGGGAATGCAGGCAAACGATGGCTGAAAGGTCCGGGCTAAGAAAGGAGACCACTAACGTTAACCTTTGGACTCAACAGGACTGGATCACACTGAAAAGACCTGCCGGAGCTTTTTGCCAACTGTGGTGTATGCCTTCAATATCAGCACTCAGGAGGCAGAGGTGAGCTCTTAGCCAGCCTGATGTAAATAGCAAGTTCCAGATGAGCCAAAGCTACCTAGTGAGACCTTGTCTCAAAACAAAAGAACAACAAAACAAAAATCAAAACCCTTGCTGGGTGGTGACGACAAATGTCTCTAAACCCAGCATTCCAGAGGCAAGAGGATCTCTGTGAATTCAAGGCCAGCCTGGTCTACAGAGTGAGTTCTAGGACAGCCAGAGCTACACAGAGAAATCCTGTCTCAAAAACAAAAACAAAACAAAAACTCCAGTTTTTGTTTTTAGATTGGGACTCCCTGTGTAGCCCTGGCTGTCCTAGACTCACTATGCAGACCATGCTGGCCTCCAGGTAGCTACACCAGCTACCCTTGGGCTTTAATTAGCGCACTACCAGTTTCTCAACATCTTCAAATTGAGGAAAAATGAAAGGCATGAGAATAGCAAAGGCTTTTACTTGTTTTTTAAGATTTTTAAAATCTTGCCAGATTGGGGCTGGAGAGATGGCTCAGAGGTTAAGAGCACTGGCTGCTGTTCTTCCAGAGGTCCTGAGTTCAATTCCCAGCAACCACATGGTGGCTCACAGCCATCTGTAATGAGATCTGGTGCCTTTTCTAGCCTGCAGGGACACATGCAGACAGAAAACACTGTATACATAATAAATAAATAATTTTTTTTTTTTTTTTTAAATCTTGCCAGGCAGTGGTGACACACACCTTTAATCCTAGCACTCTTCAGAGGCAGAGGCAGATCTCTGAGTTCAAGGCCAGCCTGGTCTACAAAGTGAGTTCCAGGACAGTCAGAGCTATTACACAGAGAAACCCTGTCTTGAAAAAACAAAAACAAACAAACAAACAAAACCCACACATCTTTAAAACAAATAAAGCTTAAAATTAAAAACTACTTCCCAAGTGAGTAAGAACACGATCACCAACAACAACAACAACAACTATAACATCAAAAATGGCTTCCCGGGGGCTGGAGAGATGGCTCAGAGGTTAAGAGCACTGACTGCTCTTCCAGAGGTCCCTGGTTCAATTCCCAGCACCCACGTGGCAGCTCACCACTGTCTGTAACTCCAAGATCTGACACCCTCACACAGACATGCAGGCAAAACACCAAGGCACATAAAATAAAAATAAATTATTTTTTTAAAAAAATGACTTCCCAAATTCATTTTTCCATGGTCTTGGTCTAGCATCTGTAAAGTAAAGGTAAGGCTGGCATGGCAGTGCACACCTTTAATCCCAGCACTCAGGAGGCAGAGGGACGAAGAGCTCTGTGAGTTTAAGGCCAGCATGACCCTGTTTCAAAAAAAAGAGCAAGTTCCCAATAACTGTCATGGTAAAGCCTAGGTATCAAGAGTACTAGATGCTCAGGGCTGGAGAGATGGCTCAGCCCTGAAGAGCACTGGCTGCTCTTCCAGAGGACTCAGGTTCAATTCCCAGCACCCACATGGCAGCTCATAACTGTCTGTAACTAGTGCCAGGGGAACTGACACCAATGCACACAAAATAAAAATTATTAAAAAAAAAAGTTTAAAATAAGGGGCTGGAGAGATGGCTCAGTGGTTAAAAGCACTGGCTGTTCTTCCAGAGGTTCTAAGTTCAATTCCCAGCAACCAAATGATGGTTCACAACCATCTGCAATGAGATCTGATGTCCTCTTCTGGCCTTCAGGAAGACATGCAGGCAGAACACTGAATACACAATAAATAAATAAATCTTTAAAAACAAAAACAAAACAGGTGTAGTTCAAGTGTCCCTCGGTGAGTACAGCCATTATGGAAAACCACAGCACCTTATTGTATGGAGTTTATGTGGGCTTTTTGAGGGAACTCTTGGTGACCTTGAACTTGTAATGATCCTCCTGCTCCGGCTTTCTGAGTGCTGGGTTTAGGGAACACACCACCATATCTGGCTTCGGAGGCTTCTAATAACTAAGACCACAGGAGGTGGGTGGAACAGTGCTGGAGCACATGGTCAGCATGTGGAGGGCCCTGGGTTAATCCACACCCCTAATAGGAGAATTACCAATCTACTCTGTATCTACCTACCCCCAAACTGGAAAGCTGTGCAGTGAGGAAAACACGTCCATGTTCACAGCAGCAGCATCCACAATAACCTAAGTGCCCATCAACAGCTAAGTGGATAAAGAAAATATAGTATCCATAACAATGAATAGCAGCCTTTAAAACACAGGGCTGGGGGACGGCAAGATGGCTCAGCAAATACGGGTGTTTGCCACCAAGCCTGATGACCCAAACCCAAATCCCTGGGATCTACAGTATGGAAGGAAAGAACTGACTCCCACAAGACGTTCTTGGGACTTCTATACATGCTCCATGCCATGCACACACCCACACCTATACCCATACACAAAGTAAGTGCAATTTTAAAATTTTTAAGGAAGGCTTGTGATATAATTCAGTGGGAGAGGGTTTGTTTGACATATACAAGACACTGGTTCAGTCCTTAGCCAGGGTAAAGGGAAAAGAAGCAGAAAGAATGACCATTGTAAAGTTGTGAAATGGGAAGAATGGAGACATGATGATGCTGTAAACAGAGTATTTACATTCCAGAAATACTAAAACAGTGAACTGCACATGCTCTTACCACAAAAATAAATATTTGGCACAATGAATATGTTTTTGGTAGCTTTGCGCCTTTCCTGGGACTCACTTGGTAGTCCAGGCTGGCCTCGAACTCACAGAGATCTGCCTGGCTCTGCCTCCCGAGTGCTGGGATTAAAGGCGTGCGCCACCACCGCCCAGCGAATATGTTAATTACCTTGATTATACCACACTGTTCATAAATTATGATTTCATCCTACGCTCCAAAAAATACACACAATTAATTATAAACTGTCAATTGACTGTACTTTAAGCTCTTCCGGTTCTCACTGACTCCTGGTGCCCATATGACCGGTGTCTCTCTGTGTCCTTTCAGTGTGTTTGGTATGGTTACCCTGTTCCTGACTCTAAGATCCCAAGAAGCCTTCTGCACTCATGTCACTTATCTGTCTGCAGTGACATCATACCAACTGCTCACCAGCACTTGCTGTGTAAATGTGACATATTTCACACATCTTTCTGTCTTTATTCTGACAACAATGGCTGTATCTCACACTGGAACACCACCACCTGGCAATCAGAGACACAGTGATTTTCATTGCTAACTGCTGCCAAAATATTAAAAACAAAACACACTTAAAGGGAAATCTGTCTTAACCCTAAATGTGAAAAATAAAGGGCAGCAAAGGAGACACTGACCACTGACCAAATGCCTGCTATATATTAATAGTGACTTTCTTTCTTTCTTTTTCTTTCTTTCTTCTTTCCTTCCTTCCTTCCTTCCTTCCTTTCTTTCTTTAAGATTTATCTATTTATTTTATATACAATGTTCTGCCTGCATGTATGCCTGCAGGCCAGAAGGCGGCACCAGATCTCATTACAGATGGTTGTGACCAACCATGTGGTTGCTGGGAATTGAACTCAGGACCTCTGGAAGAACAGCCAGTGCTCTTAACTGCTGAGCTATCTCTCAAGTCAGTGTGTGTGTGTGTGTGTGTGTGTGTGTGTGGTGTGTGTGTGTGTGTGTGCGTGCATGCGCGCGCGCGTGTATTCCTGGCTGTCCTGGAACTCATTGTGTAGAACAGGCTGGCCTTGAACTCCCAGAGATCCGCCTGCCTTTGCCTCCCAAGTGCTGCGATCAAAGGTGTGCACTACCGCCGCCACCACCACCACCACCACCACCACCACCACCACCACCACCACCACCACCACCACCACCACCCCACAACAGTGATCCCTCCAGTATTAGTGCTTTGATCTTATTTGTTTGAAACATGATCTCATGTAGCCCAGGCTGCCCTTAAACTCCCTAAATAGCCAAGGATGACCTTGAAGTCCTGATCCTCCTGCTTCTACATCCCGAGTGCTGGATTTACAGGTATGTGGTGCTGGGAATCAAACCCAGGCCCTCATTTGCATGCTACATAAACACTCAAGCAACTGAGCCACCTCCCCAGCCCTCCTCCCAGTGACATAATTTCAATTTCATAGCTCAGAAGTCCAGAGAGTGGCAAGGCCGACAGAACCTGTGCCAGTTTGGGCTTCTGTGCTTGGAAAGGAACACCATACTGACGGTGTACAACCCTGAGGGCCACACTAAATTACATGGGGTCTCACAGGGAATAGCACAGATCAGAACACAGGGGTTCTGTCAGTCCTCACCCCCAAGGCTAGCTGGAATACTACTCATCCCTGTCACAGTGGTGCTGAGACTGCATGGGCTACTGTTCATGAAAATGCACATAACTAAGGAAGGTTCCCAGCAGAGCTCAGGGCTTATTATTCTCTGACTCACCACAATGACTTACTCAACCAAGAAAAAGGTGTGAACCCCAGCATCTGGGCATGTTCAACCTTTCTCTCTTCAATCCCCATTTCTTCCTACCCACCTACCCACAACAGCGCCCCCCCCCCACCTCAACTTCTTCTGATCCTGGAGAGCCAAGTAAAGCCCCAGCACCTGCCCCCCTGGGTTAGCATGGAGTCCTGGGAACATCTAAACTAAAGCACCCGCTGTAACAGGTCTACTGGCAGCACCGGGGCAACCAATGATCATTCTTTGTGTCCGTGGGGTTTCTCATTGTTTTTTGGAGACAACATTTCACTCTGCAGCCCAAACTACACTGAACCCTCAGCAATCATGATTCCGCCTCCCAAGTGCTCAGATTACAGGCACGACAGCATGCCTTGTAAAGGCATGTCCTCACTTCTCAGATCCTGTGAAACACAGTGGCCACTGTGACAGTGGAGACAATCTGTCCTAAGGCTAATACACTACCTTTGAGAGGGCTGGGATTAAAAGTGTGCCAATATCGCCTGGCTCTGAGTTTATCTGTTAGACACAAACACAAACAACCCTGTATGACTGACCATTTCTAATGTCACTCACTACTTCTGGATCTAGAGATTGCTGGCTACTCATATGCGCGTGCGCGCACGCACACACGCACACACGCACGCACGCACGATGGACAGACGGACTGACACGCATGCGTATGTGCATGCCATGGCATTAGTGTGGCAGCCAGAGGACAACTTTTCAGAGGTGATTCTTTCCTTTTTCCCTGTGGGTCCTGGGGACTGAATTCGGCTTGTCAGGCTTGATGGTAAGTGCTGAGCCATCTTGCTAGACTTCATTTAATGATTTTTAATGAAATTCTAGTGAGTAATTTTAATTTTTTCTTTTCTGTCTTTTTTTTTTTTAACATTTTTATTTTAGGGGTGTGAGTATACCATGTGTATGAGTAGAAGTCAGAGGACAACCTGTGGAAATCAGGTTTCTTCTTTCACCATGTAGGTTCCAGGGATAGAAATCAGGCCAACTTATAACATGTGACCCTGCTCCCCGATCTCTGCACACAATACCAAGACATGCTAATTTGATGCTTGTGTGCTAAGGAATGATAGCAAAAAACCAAAAGCTTTGTTTTTCATAAGTAAATCATATGCTCCTACAGGAGAAGAAAACTTCATATAAACAGTAAAAAATACCACAATTCAGGTCAGGAGCTGACTTGGTAGGTAATTGCATACAAGCATTAGGACCTGAGTTTACGATCTACAGCTTAGATTAAAAAAGAAAAAAGAAAAAACAGACACAGTGGTGGCTCACAACTGCCTGTAACTCCAGTTCTTAGAGGATCTGACACCTGCTTCTGACCTCTACACAAGGGCATAAATTCTCTCTTCTCCTCTCTCTCTCTCTCACACACACACACACACACACACACACACACACACACACACACACAAAAAAAAAAAAAAAAATAGGCAGCGTGCACGCCTTTAATCCCAGCACTCGGAGGCAGAGCCAGGCGGATCTCTGTGAGTTCGAGGCCAGCCTGGGCTACCAAGTGAGTTCCAGGAAAGGCACAAAGCTACACAGAGAAACCCTGTCTCAAAAAAAAAAAAAAAAAAAAAAAATAGGGTTTTTTTTTTTTTTTCTTTCTTTTTTTTTTAAACAGAATCTCTCTGCATATCCCTGACTTTCCTGGAACTTGCTCTGTAGACCAGGCTGGCCTTCTCAGAGATCCACCTGCCTCTGCCTCCCAGTGCTGGCATTAAAGGCTTGTACCTCCGTGCCCAGCTCTTTTGACTTTTTTTTGACAGGGTTTCTCTGTGTAGTTTTGGTGCCTGTCTTGGATCTCACTCTGTAGACCAGACTGGCCTTGAACTCACAGAGATCCACCTGGCTCTGCCTCCTGAGTGCTAGGATTAAAGGTGTACACCACCACCGCCCGGCCTCAACTTTTTTTTTTTAAGTACATTTTAAAAAAGACTAGCCAGGCAGTAATGGTAAATGCCTTTTATCCCAGCACTCGGGAGGCAAAGGCAGGCAGAACTTTGAGTTCCAAGCCAGGATGATCAGTTCCAGGACAGCCTACCCAGAAAAATCCTGTCTCAAAAGGCCAAAAAAAAAAAAAAAGGGGGGGGGGGACCAACCACCAAAAAACTCAGGAAATAAAGAGCTCACAAGTTTCAGGAAGTCCCTGAAATTTACCAAGTTCCCAAGACCTTCTCCATTTATAAAGAGCATAGACAGGGGCTGGAGAGATGGTTCAGAGGTTAAGAGCACCGACTGCTCT
The DNA here is from genome assembly GCF_004664715.2 of Peromyscus leucopus. NCBI lineage: Eukaryota > Metazoa > Chordata > Mammalia > Rodentia > Cricetidae > Peromyscus > Peromyscus leucopus. Next base: position 66,152,868 of record NC_051068.1, read on the forward strand.
TCCAGAAGTCCTGAGTTCAATTCCCAGCATCCACATGGTGGCTCACAACCATCTACCTATGATGAGATCTGGTGCCCTCTTCTGTCCTGCAGGCTGAACATTCACTGTATAAATAAATTAAATAAATAAATAAAATAAAATAAATAAATAAATAAAATCTTAAAAAAAAGAGTATAGACAGTACAGATGGCTGTACTGTGGAGCCGCCTACATGTCCTGCAGAGCTCTGGAGTGTCAGCTTTTGTGAGCATGCGACAATGAACTTTCAGTGACACACCTACTTCTGAGTTGTGAATACTTATAACCCCAATAACCTCAATGATGTACCGAGTTAGACTCTGGTAGTATATTTTGCTCTGTTGTAGGCTCCCTATCTGGGGTAAGGAGACGTTTGTTCCTAACTCCCCAGGAATAATGCCACACAACAGGAGGCCAGCCTGGACTACTGAGTAAGACCACAGTGGGGAGTGACATTATTATTTCTTTTTAGCCTCACAGGAAACTAAAGCTCAGTGGCCACCGCTGCCCTCTCCAGCTGCCAAGAGTGACACTCTACACACGCAGAGACTGCTGAGCAAGAACGGAAACAGACATACTCCATTAGGCTAGGTCCAGGGGGATCTGCTCATCTCTCAGTGCCGCACTCCCCATGGCAGGCCTCCTCTTATCTTCTCAGGCTCTGGTTCTCAGAGACTCTCCAAAAGGCAATCACTAGCTATCAGGGCCAGCAGCCAAGGAGGAAATCAAGGTTAAGAACAGACACCCACCTCTCCAGACTCCAAGTGAATTATACTATTATCCCATTAGCGAGATTCATCAACTTCTTGAACTCTTTGGTCTCTTATTTGCCCTTGGGTTAGGATTTTGTTTTCTCTATTTTACTTCTTGTTTATCTTCCTTTCTGATTTCTGCCTACCTATGGGCCTTCTCCTCACCTTCTCAGTAAATACCAAGACAGAGCAAAGCACACCTAGGTTCAAATATAACCTCTGCCACCACTTCAAAACTATGCGGTTTGGGGCAACTTGCCTTTGTTGTCTAAACCTGTTTCCTTCTAGGTGAACTGGAGTTAGGAGCGTAGCACACAATGGGTGAGGCAGAGCATGTGCATGCCAGTAACCCTAGCACCTGGGAGGTGAAGACAGGAGAGAAGTGGAAGATCATCCTCCACTACATAGGGGAGGTGCTGGCAGCCTAGGCTAGACCTTGTTTTGAAGGGGAGAGAAAAGAGCTCAGTGCTGTGCCAACACCTTCAGCAGGTTCCCACACACATTAGCAGGCCCCAACCCTGAAATTTATTGTTGTTGCTATTTGAAACAGGGTCTCACTATGTAGACCAGACTGAGTCCCACCTGCCTTTCCATTCTAAGTGCTGAAAAGTAAAAGTGTGTGCCACCATGCTCCAAAGAATCAACCTAAAATCTGTGTCAGAATATATTATATGAGAAAAGAACTCTCACATAAGACTTGTTATCCTAAGTCTGTCATTTTCAGTATCTTCATCCTCTGGGCCTAGGAAATCAACCAATGACCTCACAGTAAGAACAAGAAGAGCAAGAAAGGGGAGAAAGCAGACAATCACCTCTCCATGGATCATTTCCTACTTAAGTCAAAAGGTGAGAGAAGCTGAGCTTGTGGGCACATTCCTACAATCCCAGGACTAGAGAAGGTAAGACAAAAGGGATCTTGAATTCAAGGGGAACTGGGAACTGGGCCACACACACACAGTACAACCCCTGCCCTGCCCGCCCCCCCCACACACACACACAAGGGGAGTGGCTGGGGGGGGGGAGCAGATGATGACAAAGAGAAAAGATAACCGAGGTTGGTTGTGGACTGCACTCCTGCATGCCACTCCTCTCCCCTCGCTCCCCGTGATTACAGACAGCTGGTAACCTGGAAACTAGGAGGGCTAGACTACAGTTTACTCTGAGCTGATCTATAAAAAGAAGGAAATAAAAATCAAGACGCTGTAGGTGGCTTTCCCCTGCAGCAAAGATAAGAAGCACCAAATTCTAAGAAAATTCTCTAAGACAGTGAGCTTATCCTTGTATGGTAGTTTTGAAAGAAAATGGCCTCAGCCGGGCGGTGGTGGCTTATACCTTTAACCCCATCACTCAGGAGGCAGAGCCAGGCGGATCTCTGTGAGTTCGAGGCCAGCCTGGTTTACAGAGCGAGATCCAGGACAGGACCAAAACTACACAGAGAAACTCTGTCTCGAAAAACCAAAAAAAAAAAAAAAAAAAGAAAGAAAGAGAAGAAAGGAAGGGAAAAAATGGCCCCCATAGGCTCACAGGCAGTGGCACTATTAGGAGATGCTGCCTTGCTGGAGGAGGTGTGGCTTTGTTGGAGGAAGTGTGTCACTAGGGAGTAGGCTCTGAGGTCTCAGAAGCTCAAGCCAGGCCTAGTGAGTCTCAGTCTCTTCCTGCAGCCTGCTGATCCAGATGTAGGACTCTCAGCTCTCTCTCTAGCACCACATCTGCCTGCATGCCACCATGCTCCCTGCCATGACGATAATGGGCCAAACCTCTGAAACTGTAAGCAGCCCCAATTCAATGTTTTCCTTCCTAAGGGCTGCCTTGGTCACGGTGTCTCTCCACAGCAACAGAACTCTAAGATGGCCTGCAAACATGCACTAAGGGCTGTAGGGGAATTTGTTCCACCCATGACCCTATAGCCCAAAGGAGGTGGTGCTTCCTGCTGTTGTATGTGACATCTTAAAAGGAAAAGAAGAAAGGTCACATGCCCCTTCTCTCTGCTCCTGCCTCCGAGGTGAATTTGAGAACGACTTCAGCTGTCTACTCCGTTCTGTATTTGTGAGTGTATTTCCTCAATTTATATCTTAATAAATCCCTATTACCCACCAAATAGACTCACGTGAATTGATCTTTTTTTTTTTTTTTAAGATTTATTTATTTATTATGTATACAGTATGTATGACTGAAGGCCAGAAGAGGGCACCAGATCTCATTACAGATGGTTGTGAGCCACCATGTGGTTGCTGGGAATTGAACTCAGGGCCTCTGGAAGAGCAGTCAGTGCTCTTAATCTCTGAGCCATCTCTCCAGCCCGTGAATTGATCTTAATAAAGGGCCCATGCACAACATGGGGTTCAGAATCAGAGCTCTTAGAACCAGACAGGGCACAGCTCTTTAAAGACCAGGATGCAGACAGAGTGGAGAGATGGCTCAGATGTTAAGAGCACTGGCTGCTCTTCCAGAGGACCCGGGTTCAATTCTCAGCACTCACATGGAACTAACAACCAGTTCTGGGGATTCCATGTCCTCTCTTCTGGTCTCCATGGACACTGCATGCATGGGTATACAGACACACTCAGGCAAAACACCTACCAACATAAGGCTACAAGGCCAGGTAGCCAGGTGGTATATTGCACACCTTTAATCCCAGCACTTGGAAGGCAGAGACAGGCAGATCTCTGGGTTTGAGGCCAGCCTCGTCTACAGAGTGAGTTTCAGAAGAGCCAGGACTACACAGAGAAACCCTGTCTGGAAAGATAAAACAAAACCAAACAAAAACCCTCAGGAAATAAAGCGCTCACAAATTTCAGAAAGTCCCTGAAATATATCAGGTTCCCAAGACCTTCTCCCTTCAAGGTGGAGTCTGCCTCTGCCTCCTGAGTACTGGGATTAAAGGCATGAGCCACCACCACCCAGCTGAGAAACCCTATCTTGAAAAACTCAAAAAAAAATAAATAAATAAAAAATGACCAGGTCACATATACCTGAGCACCTTCAATATTCTTAGGCTGCCTTTCTCCAAGAGTTATGTTCAAAGAACAAAACTAGCAACTTGAACAGAACACTGGGAAATAACCAGCTAGGGCTGGCATTCCAGTGGACCGTCACTCCACACTTCAGAAGCTGCGTGGGTCACACAAGTCAGGTCCTCTGCTGCCCGCTACGTTCACCAGCTTAACTGGAAGAGCCTACAGCCTCCACCACAAATCTTTTTCTCTTTTTGGGTATCTGAGGCAGGATCTTGCTATGTAGCCCTGTTGGTTATGTAGATAAGGGGTCCCAAACTCAGGCATTTTCTGTGCCTCAGCCTCCAGCCTCTCGAGTGCAGGGGTTAACGGTGTCCCACCAAGTTGTTCTAATGCTACCTTCATGAAGAAAAGAGCTGTCATGTGGAGAGAAACACACTGGCTTAGGTGACAGCATCCTCATGCATTCCCCAAATATAACAGTTAAACTGAGGTAAAGTGGGGGTGGGTGGGTGGAAAGGCAGCAGCCAGACCATGTTTCTATTCCATTCATGGACGGAGCTTTCTTAACCCCAGTTAAATCAAGACCAAGGTTAGTTTCAATGGCAAAACAGAAAGCTTTTGTAAACTCTTCGACCAAGAAATGACAAACTCAGATGAGAATAAAAGGACAAGTGATCTGAAAGAAAGTTCTGATTGAAGGAGATGGGAGATTCTAGAATAGCCTTCCAGAAAGAACTCCT